>NC_086329.1:61115526-61715526 GCF_036172605.1 Pelobates fuscus
CAGTCCCTCCCAGATGGAGTGCCCTCCACCCCTCAACACCCAATTCTGCAAGCAACGCACACAAACAACGTGGGGCTTGGAACCTCCAAAATGGCGGACACATCTGCTCCAATTAAGCAAGACAAAATCCCGCCTACTTGGCAGGGCACTAACGAGAACAAGAGAGACCCGATAGACATCATCATTGACAACTTTTGGGCTCAACTCAGACACACATGCAGGTTGCTGGGCCGAGCCACATAAAGCCCGCTACACATGCAGCCCCGGCGGAGGGGAGACATGGAATACCACCCTCAGACAATTGGGAACTACGAGCCGCAACCTCCTGCACCGGGGGCCCTCCCGGGCCGAGAGCGACAGGGGATGTACCCCACACAGGCCAGCCACACCAGCAGAGGGTAGCAGACCTTAAGCGATGGCAACCGCTTCTGCCTCGAGCTCGAACACGGGGCGGCAAGAAACGGACGGAGCAGAGGACCCCCTCGGGTCTAACATACATAAGTAAGCCTGCACCTGGTATCACTGACCCACCTGGGCCGAGGGCCACCAAGGGCTTGACCCGAAGACATTGTCCACATGGTCCCCCACCACAGAAGGCGGCAGACCATCAGGTCCCCACGGTACTCCTGAGATGGGAAGGACTCGGCTCATAGAGAAGCCCGGGTCCGTGGTTCAGAGTTGTCGGCCCTAATCCCGGCCCGGGGCTGGAGGGAGGACTTACCTCGCCCCCGACAAACTGCCTCCTCTCTACGCGCTCCTGCAACAAGAGCAAATGGCCGAACACTGGGCCCAGGGCGAAGGCGCACCCCAAAGGAAGCTCGTTACCAGATCACTTGTGGAGCCAGAGCGACCTACACACCATCTCAGCGCAGAGGGTCGCGGCCAGGATACAGCGCCCGAGTACGGGGAGAAGGTCCTGGTACCATCACATGGACACTCAGTATATAAACTTTACCTTTCGCTTAACAGTTATCTCCCTTTACCTCTGAATGCTCTTACACATACCTACATCACAACCATGCTACCTAGAGCTTAAAATGTAAAACAAAAAGTGGGCACAGTCCCTCTGGGGACTAACCCCACCACGACATGCTCCAAGGCAGCGTAACTCACACTCACATGCACTCTCCCTTAGACAAAACCCTGCTACCTGCACCGCTTACTAGGTCGAGCATCATGCCTTACTAATTCACTCTCGATAGTAAATTGAATGCAGTCACTGCGGTAAACCCTGTAGTCTATATTGAGCCTAACTGCATACTGTACATAAGCAACATGCACTAGGTCTGGTCTACTCCATTCATAAAGCACCTTAACAACACCATGTTTAGATGCCTAATACAGTTACTGTTTAATCTTTACTTAACCAAAAATGTGATGCCTATTACCCTAATACTGTTACTGATCAATCTTTACTTAACCAAAAAAAATGTGCAAATTCCATCATGTACCTCTATGTTACCAATGAATATAATACGTTAGAGGATTGCCGTTGGGGTACCTCATAAACTAATGTTATCTGCAATTGCACTGCAAAAAAAACAATTAAAAATAAATTCCATAAAGTAAAGAATATAGGGCGACCATTTATCCATATACAATAGTTGATAATAGGAACAGTTTCGATCACACCGGCATTGCTGTGTACTTAAAAGCACATTTGCACAGTTTATCCTGCAAACATACTGCAATAACATCATGAAACCGGAAAATTGCAGTTTATCTACATTCATATATTAACACACTCAAGAAGCTATAAGCACTATAAGAACCTATAGACACTACAGGGCTTAGCTCTGGAGATATATTAATTCCTGCTTAGGAGCTTTTAGCTTTTTGACATAAATAATGGAGGAGGGAAGTGGTACTCGGCAGACCCCAGGTATAAAGTCAACTAAATTTGAAATCCACTTTAAATTCTTAATTCAGTGAATACACTCCTTTTGGAAAATAGTGTAACCAACATATCTTCCCCCTACACCATTTTGCTATTTTTTACATTTCCAACATCACCTAAGGAACTCTATTATAGAACCAATTTGGACAACAGGCAAACTGGAACTGGAACTATTTGATTTTGATATTGTCTTTTCCAAAATGTTAAGGGGCCCAAAGCCCACCCTTCAAGACATTGGATTTAAATGTCAGCTAAAGTGAGAACTTCATTCAATTGTGTGAATTTCATTTTTATCTCAGCCTCCCTGCCAGACAGTGGAATCTATTATCTGTCCCTGAGGTTCCCTTACGTCAGGGTTTTTATCAGTCACTTAGAGGCGGTGGAAACTTTAGGATAAGCTCTGTATTTTTGCCTGTTGTAGGCACAGCAGTGTCCCTTATCATTGCCTGTAAAAGGTAGCCAAGAACAAAATTCTTAGTCTGTAAAGAATCATAGTTTTATCATCATTAGGAAGAGAGGAACATGTTGGTCACAGAACACAGCACATAAACTCCATTCATTATTTAAAAAGAAGCAGACATGGCATACTTGAAGATTCTGGATTTAAGAATTTGATTTACAAACGGTTGTCAAACTTTATTAATATTTTCTGCACCACTGCTGCCCTTTATTTCACATTGTGATGTTAAACCATAATTTTACCATCAAAATTAATCTATGATTTAAATTTCCACTGGTCATTTTGGTGCTGTCAGTGTGTATCTTGCCTTGTAAGAGAGGAAAAATAAAGGTCTGTAAGAGCAGGATAATGTGGATTAAATTATCTTTAAAATTACAAAGTTCATCAGAAAACCGCCATTTGTAAGGTCACTGGATCAATATTTCAGTTCCATAAATAAGCCTTTGTCAAGATCGAAACATTGGTTTGAGGTTACATAATGAGCCTCTGTAAAGGAGTAGTCCAACTGCCATGACCACCTGCTTCTAGAAGTGATCATGGTGGTAGGAATCTGCATATAATACATTCCTAGCCCTTCCAAACTGACTCCATTTTGTAAACTTTTTTTTTAACCTACCTAATCCTCCCCTCCCTCTTCAGTTCTAAGCATGCACATGTACTCAGGGCAAGTGAGAAAGGTGCAATCAAATGCTTCTCTTTTAAATGCATTTGTTTGGACTGTGCAAGGGAGTCAATAATGTTGGACAAGGCATAGAAATAAGTGGTCCAAGTAAGTATAACACGTAATTTGGTGGTCTTTAAAGGCGGGGGGCAGAGGTACATAACTAGTAATGCGCAGCAGGTCATTTTAAATTGATATAACAGTGCTGGAGTAACTTTTTTAATGGATCATCTGGAGTTCATGGACATTCAAGGATATGTTTTCTGAGTGTACCAAATTTGTGTATTCCTTTTCCAAAACTACACTACCTATGTGATCGGACCATGCTCGGGTACCGGAGTCCGACGCCTGTTACATGTTAACATGCTGAAGCCCTACCACGAGCGGACAGAGAATGTGGCCGCCATTTGTGCGCCAGCCTCGGTAGATTACGGTAGTCTTCCCTTGCCTGTTCTCCTGGAGGATGGAGCCCAGGCAGGGTCCATAGAGGAGGTCCATTTAGGGGACCAACTAACAGAGTGCAGACATGCAAGGCAGATGCTATTCGCCAAGCAAACCACGTTCTCCAAACTGCCAGGGTACACCCCCAGGCCACCCATAGAGTGGAGACCCCCGACCAACAGCCTCTGAGGCAGACCCAGTACTGGAGGCTGTGCAGGGAATGCTGCAGGAGATCAAGGAGATGCTGCGGTTAGGGGTCATCAAATCATCCACAAGCCCTTTGCCCTCCCCAGTAGTCCTGGTCCCGAAAAAGGACGGGACCACCCAGTTCTGTGTGGACTAAAGGAGTCTCAAAGACAAGACGGTCTCGGACGCATACCCCATGCCCCGCATAGATGAGCTGCTGAATAGAATGGCCCGTGGGCCAATACCTCACCACTATTGACCTGTGTATGGGGTACTGGCAGATCCCCTTATGGCGGATGCTGTCCCAATGTCCGCCTTCGTCACCCCCTTTGGCCTATACCAGTTTAAGGTAATGCCATTCTGGATGAAGAATGGGTGGGCACTTTCCAAACGATGCCTGTGCATACCTGGACCACATCGCCATATACAGCGATACTTGGGAGGAACACCTAGTACATGTGGGGGCTGTGCTGGACAGGATTAGGGAGGCAGCCCTCAAGGACGCCCTGACTAATGCCCCTGTTCTGACTGCTCCTAATCCCAGAAAATGTTTTCTCGTTCATACAGATGCCTCCATGTTTGGGTTAGGGGCAGTACCGAGCCAGGTTGGGGATGATGGCAGAGAACACCCCGTGGCTTACCACAGCAGGAAGCTGTTGCCCAGGGAGGTAAGCTACGCCGCCATTGAGAAAGAATGCCTGGCGGTGGTGTGGACCCTCAAGAAGCTGCAGCCCTATCTGTATGGACAGCAATTCACCCTGCTCACGGATCACAGCCCATTGGTATGGCTGACCCCGGTCGCAGGGGGCAATGCCAGGCTGCTATGGTAGAGCCTGGCTCTACAGCCGTATGACTTTACTATTGACTACCGACCCGGTAAGCAGAATGGCAATGCCGACGGGTTGTCCCGACAGACAGCTCTAGATAAATGATCCAAAAGTACTTCCCGGGACATCCCCAACAGATCCGTTGGGATCAGACTGTGTATGCGGGCTTGTGGTTAAGGGGGAGCTGTGTGGCGGGACCGCTACCTGCTAGTGAAATGCTGTGTGACAGTCCCCTGTTTTTCCTTAAATTGTGTGTGTGTATTATGTTTTACCTACTCCCTAAATGAGTTCTGTTCGTCTCATACAAATGAGTTCTGTTCGCATCCCGAACGGGGACAACCTTGATACCCCATTTAGAATGTGTTCGAAAACTGTTACAGACAAGCATTATGCGGTTTCCTTGCTATGATATTGCTTCGGTACTTGAATTCTGTACCCAACTCACGCATGGATTACTTACACCGATTCGTTAAACGAACAACGGACCACCCGGTCCCTGGCGTGTGCCGCCACTTATCCTCGGTCACCTTTCAAACTAGCGAACGACCGACCACCCTGCGAGGGGAGTGTGTTGCCAATTCATCGCCCAGAGAGTTGCGGTCTGCGGTTAACCGCAGGTTAATTGACGGCCCCCGGCATTCTCGTTCGTGCCTTATCTCCCGATAGTCAAACTACCGAAAGGGTCACGAACGGGGACCACCTACAGCTTGGCGTGTGGCCTCAATTAGAATGATGAGTGTTAACCGCAGGTCTACGTTCATCTCCCGAACAACTGAAACATCCAGCAAGAGAGCGGGGATTCGTACACAACTCTGTCCATTACTCGTTCCACGAGTTTGATGCCGAGGTCCCGCTGCCTACTGACTCATTTAAAAACATGGCCGCCATCTCAAGCTCGGGACCAAATATAACCTATTTTTTATGTGTAATAAAAACGTGGTATTTTGGGCGCTTGGAGAAAAAATGGTATTGTCATAGCCGTTGGATTCATTATCTCCAAGCTGGGCGGTAACAAATTCAAATGATGCATTTTATTCTTATTGGTTGATCACTTGTATTATCCCTGTATCCCATCAGGTCCAGAGGGGGCTGCCCCTGGACCTGAGATTTTGCATTAATACCAATCCCTGTGTGCCATTAAACCCAGTTCTTGTCTGACCTTCAAATCGCAGCCTCGACTCGTTTTGTGGGGAAGAGTATCCTAGCTGTACAATAGCTAGTGGGATTGTTCTACATTTAC
The DNA here is from genome assembly GCF_036172605.1 of Pelobates fuscus. Classification (NCBI taxonomy): domain Eukaryota; kingdom Metazoa; phylum Chordata; class Amphibia; order Anura; family Pelobatidae; genus Pelobates; species Pelobates fuscus. Next base: position 61,121,239 of record NC_086329.1, read on the forward strand.
AGGATGCTTTTGGTCGTCTAGCTGAAGTGGCTTCTCTCTCTCTCCAAGTCGGGATCCAGATCATCCAAGCGGTCCAACTTCCAGCTAGCCTGGGGCTAACCGTAACAGAATGTTTGCTTGGAACGTTCAGACCTCGTTAGAATGTTCGCACCTAGTTAACGAGGTGTGAAAACCACAAAGGAAGCCATCCAGTTACTGGGGAAAATGGGTCACTTCTCTCTTTTCTAGCGGGGGTAACCAGCCGGGCCTGCTACAGTATGTATGGGGTCTAAATTGAGATTGATTGTGGGTAGGAGAGAGAGAGTAGAAAAATTAGTTCAGAGCATGAGAAGAAAGAAGGGGGAGGATAGCAGAGAAGGGGAATTGTAAAGGTTGTTGGTGGGAAGTGGGTGTAAGACGAGATTTTGATACCGAGGGACAAATAGGAAATAAAGAGGAGGAGAAGACAGAGTATATAATATTATTGTCTCAATTGTAAGGCTGAATATTACATATGTAATACTCATGATGTAAAAAAACTACTTGTTTTCATAGTTCAGGATGTTCCCAAGCAGTTTACCTTGGCAGAAGGTAATTGGAAGGACTTGACGTAAATAATTAATTTAATGACAAAAAGTTTACTGTCGCAACTTTGGTGGTCTTTGAAAGGGGTCACCAATGTTAAAATGGGATCCATATTTGGAATGGCGAACATGAGTGAGGTGTGGAAGAGAACCACAAAGGCAACCAAAGTATTGGTAAGGATTGAAGGTATCATGGGTAAGCAAAAAGGATTACCCAAAGCATGATGATGGTGATTCTAAGATTCTGAGAATGTGTAGGCATTGACAAATGTCATTCTATATATTCTTGGAATTAATTTTTTGATAAACAGCATCTGAACATATTCATTTGTTAGTAAAACATGTATGAGATATGTTTCTCCTTTTTAGCGGAGAGAGATTTTTAAGAACATCATTTTATAAATATTCATATAACTGTGATATGAATAGAAACTGTGCAGTTATTTCAATTGGATAATTACTTTAACCCGTAGAGCCTAGGTAATGTACAGCTCTCTATATTTGGAGAAAACATGATTTAACACACTATTAGTTTCATGGAATGCAATTTAGGAAGAGAACTAAGAAAATGGTTAGTGGGAGTAAATGAATCTTCAGGCAAAAGGAGTTATGTTTTCCTTATATTACTACTGAGTAATACAAACAACCCCCACTTGTACAAAGAATATTGCTATAGTCATTTGCTGAAGTGAGAATTCAAAGTGAAGTTTAAAATTTAAAGTAAGAATAACCAAACATACACTTAACCATGTAGTGGGTATGGTTCTTAGACTGCCCTTTTAAATAAATACGTAAACGGCAATGTTTTAACATATATTAAACTGCAGGAAGATATTTGGCCCAAATCTTGGATTTCAACTTTGAAAAAAAGAAAAAGGAAACAAGAATCTGGAAGATTAGGTTTGAAAGAATAGAGTCGGATGCTGTCAGGAAATGAAACATCTTTGTCCTTCATCAGGCTTTTATTTTCCTAAAAAAAAATAAAAAAAACTCCACTGGGTTCAATATGCTATTGTTTAAATATATAAACACTTAAAGTAATATTTTGAGCAAACCAGTGTTCATTTTTTTAAAGGCACAGTATCCATGAGTTAAATCTGTTTAGTGGTGAGACTACAATTGTGTCTCTTTCCAGACTTCCTAATAGCATTGTTAAGGACTTCCTGATAATATCGTTAGGCTAAAAATAGTACAGCAATTTGTCAACCAAAGAAATAGATATCTATTAAAGTGTTTTAATTGAAGTTACTCCAATAATATAGAAATATAGGCTTTTTTTTTTTTTTTTTACAATCTTCATATATATTAGATAGTAATAAATTGAAAACATTCCATATCAGTAACCGTAGTGTGGTACCATTGCATGATAGTAACCAGAAAATACTATGGATATGCCTGTGCAGCCACTATAAACATTACCCTGACATATGTCAAAGGTATCAGTGGGATATGAATGCCAAAAAAATTACTTGGAAACAAATGTTAAACCATGAAAACTAGTCCTAACCGTTGTACTGAGATAGCCCATGAATATAGCATAACGTACTACATGTGAAACTGACAGAAAGGTGAGCAGGAGAACTGGAGAAGAGAAGAATAGCCAAAGTTAATTTGATTATTTTATTTGACTTTACTTTAGTAAATTTATTTATGGCTGCCAATGTTTATGTGCTCCGATTTCATAAGTCACCTTATTCATAGGCTTGAAAAATAGTTTAGGAATGGTAATTTGTAGCCAAACGTAGCCAAGTGGTGACTATGTCTAGCCACTGAGCCATATGTGGCTGCCTTATGATTAATCAGGCTTAAACGTGTAATCTTCCTGGAAATTGAGATGTGGATTCCCTTCTATATTTCTATTTTAAATTCTCACTGCTGCCATAGGTTCCATGCATGTGGCCACAGATCTCTGGGTGTGCAAGTCTTTGGGGCCAAAAAAAAATTGGATGTGCACACCCTTGGACGCATGCTAAACCAATATTTGACCTAATTTGGAATTATACTTCAGTTAATAGTTAATTTAGTTGAAGCATGGTCAGAAAAACAGAAAATGTTCACATTCTATATTTTTGCCATTCTTCTAGTCACAAAGGCCACCTGGTGGAAGTAGGCAGTCTTACACATATATTTTAGAGTTTTGTTTCCCATTCTTTCTGCTGTTGTGTGATAGGCAACCAATTATTTAAAACGACCAACCTTATTTAAAATAAAATGTCTTTTTTGTATACTTTTTAGTTAAGTATGGAGCTATGTTTATTTACTCTGATTAATTAAGAAAGGGGGTTAACTGTGAGGGATACTAGAATACTCACATTATAACTTACAGCAAAAACTCTTGGAAGGTACTCTATAAAGGCTGATGTCAACATCTATTATTCTAAGTTAAGGCTAGCCTATTGATATACCTAAATGTATTTGTCATAATGTTAGGTAGGGCTTGACAAATTTCCCAAAATTCCAGCACCAAAAGTTAGAAGCCAGGCAAAAAGTTATATACTTGTCCAATCTTCCCAACACCAATTATTTATTCCATCTCCTTTATTTTCATCATTATATTTCCCACACTTCCTTCTTTCTCATCATGTAATATTTCCTGCACCATTTTATCCCTTATCCTTAACCTCTGGTCATTCTGTCATCTTTTAAATCTCACACTGTATTGCAACACATAAAGAGATGCCGTGGCTGACTCTTGTTATAATATTCTCTCACTCATTCAACACAAGATTTTAACCTCTTAAGGACACAACTTCTGGAATAAAAGGGAGTCATAACGGAGAAAAAGACAGATAGATAATTCACAAACTCAATTAACCTTCCTACCTTCTCCAGCAAAACAGACAGCTGTAGCTATCCCATTGTATTCACAAGCACTATATTATGTCAGAGCACATCAGGATTCTTACCTACAGTGAGAATTGTTGGGGATTCAAAGTAAATTCAAAGTGACTTCACTCTAATTATTGGTCTCAACCTGTTTTAATTTGCTATCAAAAGGCATTGTCTGTTTCTGAACCATGTCATGACTTTTGCTCTCGGATTATGCCTGCTCCATTTTATCACCAATAAACCTACATAATTACAAAGCACACAATTATGGCACACCTCAAGTGGAAGCTACAATGTCACTATAATCCTAAATACTTATGGTTTCCAAGCACTTGATGCTTTGTTGTTCTAAGCAAACAGCTCTTTCAAGTTTTCTTTTGGGTTTCTGGATTAACCAATTCTCCTGCTAGCTACCTGCACAGACCCTTTTATCAAACTATTCTTTCATTCATGTTGTTCCGAATAGTGGTTCCAGAGGACCAGGTCTGAACTTGATAATGTGTAAAGATAAAAAGGTAATAGCGCACACAGAATACCAGAAGGATGTTACCTGTACTATATACAATTATGGTAACTAGTAGTAGATATTCTTGGTATATACTCGTAAAGGATGTACTTGATGGTATGTGTTACCTATACAAAGATATAACCAAACAACAAAAACATAGTGTAATCTGTATAAAATATACTAAGAATGGATGTTGAAGAGCTGAAACCACTCACAATTTTTTGAGCCGATTAGAAGTTGGCTCAGAACTTATACAGCATGCATGTCTCATCCGTGGACATAGATGGAATTTTCCTTTGGATGGACTCTCTCATTGGTATCTTATCTCATATAATGGAGAGTGAGGTCAGGAACCAATGACCAATCAGAGAGTCCATCCAAAGGAAAATTCCATCTATGTCCACGGATGAGACATGCATGCTGTATAAGTTCTGAGCCAACTTCTAATCGGCTCAAAAAATTGTGAGTGGTTTCAGCTCTTCAACATCCATTCTTAGTATATTTTATACAGATTACACTATGTTTTTGTTGTTTGGTTATATCTTTGTATAGGTAACACATACCATCAAGTACATCCTTTACGAGTATATACCAAGAATATCTACTACTAGTTACCATAATTGTATATTACAGGTAACATCCTTCTGGTATTCTGTGTGCGCTATTACCTTTTTATCTTTACACTGTATTCTGGTTTTAAGTATATGTGGTGACAATATACTTGAGTAATCTAGCTGCACCTTTTTTATTTTTTCCTTCAAGCACCACCTATAATATTTGTATCACCTGAACGTGATAATGGTCTAGAGTAGACTACGCTCACCCAAAAAAACGTTTCCAAAAGTTGTGAGTGAGAGATATCTACGAGTAAATTTGGAGCTTGAACTCTTTATCCTTTAAAAAGAAACATTTAGCCCAAAGCATTGGCCCAACGTAAACCTATAATGTCAACCAAAAAACTACAAAGATCAAAAGGTAAAGGGTTAGGATATTTTTGTACTTGTGGAAAAGTAGCTGTATGAGTTAAAAACATTCTAGACTTGGGACTTATTCCCAAAATCAGGACACATTTAAATGCAAGACTGTTGAAACTAAATATTTTTATTTTATTTTCTTATTCAAAATGTTCTATATATTTTTTTCCCAGCAAGCTTTCATTACATAACACCTATCCTGAGAGAACTATTTCAGAGTGTAAACTATGTAGAGGCACAGGGGAACAACTGCTACTAGTTATTTGCACTATTATAAAGTATTGTATAAAACATTCCATGAAAAAAATAAAAACGAAGAGGAGTTTGCTGGATTGGTCTGAAATTGTGCTATTTGTTTGTAACATAGTAACAAAGTAATCTAGGTTGAACACAGACTTAAACTAATCAAGTTCCAGACATCTGTTTCCCAGGCTAAAAGTAGCCAAACCTCTTCTGTAAAGATATACTCGTAGTAAAGCTTGGATTGTCAATGATGCATCCGGTCTAAAGACCGGAACAGAATTGTAGGAAATGCTTACTTAAGTCAAATGAATCACAGCCATTTGGTAGGATTGGCTACACCTTTATGTTCGATGTTGGTCAGTTTCCCCATGATGGCAGAAGCAGAGAAGACTGCCAGCACAAGTTAAATATTTCTTTACACAGAGAAATAATGTATTCATTATCCCAAATTTTCTAAATTTTAATCTGAAGGTAATCTAAATGAACATATATGACTCTTAAATTCCAGATCAGACACTATCTGATTCTGTTACCAAGGTGGCTAAGTGAATTCCAAAACTACAACTAAAAAGAATGCAGGCTTGTTATGGACAAATAGTTCACAGATAATACTTAACTAAAGCATTCAGATAGCAACTATCTCATAAAAGACATGCAGCATGGAGAATCCAAGGGAGCGCAGCTTAAGCTGTTAAAAGAAATGTCAAAGGAATGTATGCCCTGAATATTTTTCATTACACTAAAAGCTTGTTCCACAACTGGTGCAGCCAGAAAAAAATGTTGAAGGGACTAGTAAAGAGGGAACATGTAGACTAAAGAGGGAATTTAGCAGTAGGATGACAAAGTAACAAATTAGAAATTTGCATTCCACTCATCTGACACATTTAAAGTGGAGCAGGCATAAAGCATCCTTTACAAAGCCCAAAACAATAGTTCAGTGATTTGAGGGCATGAGGGATCTGATGCTGTTTTTTTATAGTGTAATGTTATGGTAAAAGGACCACTATAGGCACCCAGATGACTTCCGCTCAATGAAGTGGTCTGGGTGCCAGGTCCATCTAGGGTTAACCCTGCCTGCTGTAAACATAGCAGTTTCATAGAAACTGCTATGTTTACACTAGGGTTAATCCAGCCTCTAGTGGCTGTCTCATTGACAGCCGCTAGAGGCGCTTCCGCGCTTCTCACTGTGCATTGAGAATTCTTTCCTATGGACTGACTGAATGGCGCGCGCGGCTCTTAACGCGCATGCGCATTCAGCCAATGATGTCCAAAGGAGGAGGAGAGTCCCCAGCGCCGAGGGAGCCCGGCGCTGGAGAAAGGGGTGAGTGTTTAACCCCTTCCTCCCCCTTCAGTCCGGCGGGAGGGGGGGCCATGAGGGTGGGGGGGAACTATTAATACTATAGTGCCAGGAAAACAAGTTTGTTTTTCTGACACTATAGTGGTCCTTTAAGTGAAGTAAGGGCTATGTATACTATGGTTAAGTGAAAAAAGGGCTATATATAGTTAGATTTGGATGACAGAAGAGGGTGGCTATACATTTTATATTGTACAGCATCTCAGTCCTGTGCTCAATTATGAATGCCAAGATTGCCTGGTAAACGCAGATACTGCTAGCCACAAATGCTCAACAGTCACGCAAAGAATTAGTAAAAGGGAGGCTTTTACACATTGCTAAGAAACCACAATTCTCCTTACCATGTGAGGTAGAAAGCTTTACCTATTGCCATGTTTTGTGCAAAAAAAAAAAAAAAAATAATAATAATAATAATCTATTGACTATAAGACAAAGTAGCACATATTTTGTCTTTTAAGATCTTTTGTTGACTTAAGTTGTATACAAAAAGGTGACCGTGCCGCTTTAACCCCTTAAGGACCAAACTTCTGGAATAAAAGGGAATCATGACATGTCACACATGTCATGTGTCCTTAAGGGGTTAAGGTACAAAATAGAGCATACCATGAAGGGTTTAAATAAATGCTGCACTACCTCTCTAGCATAAAATCAAGACTTTTCAAAAAAATAACTGAGCTACATGATCAGAAGTATGTATATTACAGCAGGCTTTCATAATCTGTGGAATACGTTTCCCACAGGGTAGGTCTGACCACATAAAGGGACACGTCAGTAATTGCAAATTACAAAAGTAAATGTCATCTTGTAGGAAATAGTACATACTATTCAATTTCCTGGATGAGTGGGTGATCAGACATGCATGGATGGAGGATACTGTCAATAGTAGTACATTGTAAAAAGGTTTAGAAATTCTACAGAGTAGCAAATTCTCATTTTAGAATTATTCCAATTTCCTAACAAATTGTATTTCATTATTATCCAAATATTTTACTGAAAATGATGCAGTGTCAGCGGCGTTATGGGTGTCGGAATTACATTACTGAACACCCTAGAAGACCGATTCCGTTTAAACAAGATAACAAAAAGAAAGTAAAAACAAAGTGTCATATGTTATATATATATATCTGAATGTGGGGACCCAATAAGGAAAACGCCAAGGATATTGGTGTAAAACAAATATAAAAGAAACAGTAACTATGTGCCAGTTTGGAGAGGATAACGCAGGTATTTTGAACAAGTTTGATCAATTTGTAGAATACAGGGATATTGTTCCAAATTAGGAAAAGAGGATGAGGTAGAATCCCCATTGAGGCAGAGTCCAGGGCCAGCCTTAGCGGTGTGCAAGCTATGCGGCAGCGCAGAGTGCCATGTGGGTAGAGGCGCCAGGAAGCAGACATCTCATACACACATCAGGGGCAGATTTCAAAAACTTGCTGCATGTAAAGGGGTGGAGTTAAATAAATGTGGGCAGAAATACAATGTGGGTTGGGGCTAAATGCTTCCTAAGCACACTGCCCAGTTGCCACTGAGGGGAAGCAGGAAGGATCCCTGCTTCTCCAACAACTACACACCAGTGGCTGCACTCCCTCCCCCGCCCCAGTGCAGTGTGACTGTCTGCCTGTAACTTTGTATGTGCTGCCTGTAAATGTGACTGTGTGTGACTGTGTGTGACTGTCTGCTTGTAACCGCTTGTCTGGACCTGGTTTTAACAAACAACGTTGATCTTTTGACCAACATTCAAGTAGGTGAGCACTTGGGAAATAGTGATCACAATATAGTGTCCTTTGAAATAAACTCAAAAAAACAAAAGCACATGGGGTATACTAAAACATATAATTTTTAAAAGGTCAATTTCAATAAGTTAAGGGCAGCATTACAATATATTGACTGGCATAAATTATCTAGTGAAAAGAACACTGAGGATAAATGGACCATCTTCCAACAAATATTAGAAAGGTACATTTCTCAGTATTAAATAGTAAAATAATACACTCTGTGGGAAAATTAAAAGGTAAGCAGCTCTAAACACCTAATATGTGGTATCCCCTACACCACCATAACAACAAAAGCATACATACAAAACAATAGGTGGAACCGCTTGAGCCTTTGACAATCTGTAAAACGCAAATGTGTACAAAATAGCGTAGTATATCTATACAATGGTGTGTGATTAAAAATAAATGGTAGTTTCACTCACAAGGTTGGAGTCATACCCTCATATGACTCTCTTAGTATGCTCCTTTGGGCGGTCGACGCAACAGGACGCGCGTGCGTTCCATTTCGGCGGAACGCGGAAGTGAGCGCGGATGTGCGAGACGCACATGCGCCCAAAGTAAGTCCCGGAAGTTATCACATTATGTATTTTTTTGAATGTATGGAACGCATGATGCGTTCCAACACAACGTATACCGGAAGAGAACGCCTGATTGGCGAAAAGGTCCGGCGGGAACCACATAAAAAGAGAATCATCAGAAGTGAACACCATCCAACTGAGGAAGCCTGACTGATAGGCGAAACGCGTTTTGGACACTTTATTTGGACAATTTATTCCAGGATACCTTTTAAGACTTTTACTTTGGACTAGTCTTTTACATTTTTTGCACTTTAACCAGCTGTTTCTGGTAAAGCATATTGTTTATATATTTTTAATTTATGAATAAATCCATTTTCTGAATATACATCTGGATATCCCACAATTTTGTTTTGAGACATCAAGCAAAAAGCACAAAGAGGATAGCAGAGATTCTGGCTGCATAGGGTCTGGACAACCTTCAAATGGTCCAAAGGAGCATACTAAGAGTCATATGAGGGAGGGTATGACTACAACCTTGTGAGTGAAACTACCATTTATTTTTTATCACACACCATTGTATAGATATACTACGCTATTTTGTACACATTTGTGTTTTACAGATTGTCAAAGGCTCAAGCAGTTCCACATTTCTCAGTATGTACCATTGGGAAATAAATATAAAAGAAACAAATTAAAACCAATGTGGCTTAGTAGAGACGTAAAACAAGAGATTAAAAATAAGAAAAGAGCATTTAAAGCATTTAAATCGGACAAATCAGATGCATCTTATAAAAGATATAAGGAAGCAAATAATGCGTGCAAAAAGGCAATTAGATTTGCTAAACTTCATAATGAAAAAATGATAGCTAAAGAGAGCAAAACTAACCCCAAAGCATTTTTTTAAGTACATAAATTCTAAAAAAAAAAAATGAAAGTTTTTTTTAAATAACTATTTATCCGCCCTATATATTAAGGAAGAACCCATGGCAATATAAGTGCAAATGATTGCTACTAAAAACTTGCAGAATAATTGTAATTGGTTAACTCAAGAGAAGGTGCTGCAGCAACTAAAGAAAGTTAATATAAACAAAGCTCCAGGGCCAGACGGTATCCATCCACGAGTACTTAAGGAACCAAGTGTAGATATAAGTGAACCTTTCAAGATTTTTTTCTTTCAGGAAGTGTTCCGGAGGATTAGAGGAAGGCAGATGTGGTTCCTATATTCAAAAAGGGTTCAAAATCCTTGCCTGGAAATTATAGACCTGTGAGCTTAACTTCTGTGGCTGGTAAAATATCTGAAAGGTTATTAAGGGTTAATATTTAAGAATTCCTTGAGAAGAACATTGTTATCAGCAAAAATCAGCACGGTTTTATGAAGCACAGTCAAAGCATGTCAAACTAACTTCATTGCGGGGGGCGGAGCCTGGAACCCATGCAGGATAGACGTGTGGGGCTCGAGCTCCCGGGCTTTCTGCACTCTTTGGGGTGATAACCCCAATTAATCGTACGTACCCTGACACTGGGGGGCATCACCAGGAAGCAGAGCTTGTGTGATACGCACAGATACCTGAATCTAGCCTGTAACCTCTTGGAGAACTGAGCCACGCCGCTGCGTACTACTGGGAGAAGGCTGGGGAGAGGCGGCCGATATCCTCGCCTTGAAAACCCCCATCTGGCTCGGCGGCGATCCAACCCCCCCCGGACCGGTGGGGGATATCCCGGTCCATACCGAACACACTGGGGCAACAAGTACGGCTCCAGTCTCCTGCCACAGACTGGCTCCCGGAGGAATGCCTGATACACCAAGCCACAAAATGGCGGCTACCTGCTTGCCGACCACGCAGCACTTACACCCCTCCATAGAGAATCAATGCAGCCTGGAATCTACACTACAGCACCTGGATAACATTTTTCAGAGATTCTGGCAGAGGATCCTGGAGCGGGAGCAGACCGTCATGGCAGAGAGGGAAATCCCTCCTAAGAGCACAGAGCAGCCGAGAGGAAACAGGCCTCCCCAGGCAAAGCACACAAGCCTGCGCCCACTCACTTATCTGCTCGCCTGCCCGGGCTGAGAACCCCTCAGAGCACAACCCCCAAGCATCAGGTGCCAAAGCGGAGGATCACCCACCGGCACAGGCGCATAAAATCTAAACCCACTACTTACCCAGAGAGAAGGAAGAGCCTGGCTCCAGTGAACACCAGAGTCAGCATAAAAATGAAGCAGGCACTCATCCAAGCCTGGGGCGGAAACGAAGCCCTGCATCGCTATGCCAACACCGATCACCGGAATGCTCAAGCACAGGCTCCACATATGCCACAAGCGGGGATCGGATGAACCAGACGCAGCACAAGCTTCACTCCCAGGGTGGTGACCACAGAGTCGTCTCATCTTGGACTGGCACTCACTCAATAACAATACCACACTGCATGCCATTGTGTAAATATGTTAATGCTTCGTTTTTTGGGTTTTTTTTCTCTCCCTCTTTCCCTTATACTTTTCCTCTTCTGCCAATAACACAACTATTTACTGTTTACTGTTCCAATTTTGAGGCACCCCGGAGGCCAGTGGTCCAATACCATCTGACAACCTAGAGCCCACGCCAGAACCCATTATTAGCCTGGTATAACCTTGCTGTCTCACTGCTTTAACCCAGTACCAATAGCATCTCACAATCTATGTTACAAACTTTATATACCTACATGTCTATGAACTTGCATGCATAGAATAGAAGATATTGCTTAGAATCTCCTATAGACATGCTCTGCCAAGCCTGTCCTCCTTATCACCATAAAAAAAATGTGTAGTACAATCAAATGCCTTATAACTGTTATGCATTGTTCAGCTCATTATCTTGCCATTGCTGTTGGGGCACTGCAAGAATGTCTGTCACACTCATGCACACAAAAATAAAGAATAAAAAAAATAAAAAACCTAACTTCATTGCGTTCGACGAAGAAGTAAGTAGAAGTATAGATCAGGGTGTTGCAGTGGATGTGATCTATTTGGATTTTGCCAAGGCATTTGATACAGTTCCACACAATAGATTAGTGTTCAAACTCAAGGAAATCGGTCTAGATGAAAATGCTTGTTGTTGGGTAGAACATTGGCTTAAAAACAGAGTACAAAGATTTGTCATTAATGGTAAATTTTCAAGCTGGTGTTCTGGGACCCCTTCTATTTAACATGTTTATAAATGATCTTGAAGACAGCATTGAAAGTCATGTTTCAGTGTTTGCAGATGACACAAAACTCTGTAATTAATACAATGTGAGCAAGATATTACTTTGCTGCAGAGGGATTTAGATAGACTGGGGGACTAGGCACTCAAATGGCAGATGAAATTTAATGTTGAAAAATGCAAAGTTATGCACTTCGGTGTAAAGAATACACACGCAACGTATACCCTTAATGGAAGCAAATTAGGGATAACAACACACGAAAAGGACTTGGGAATTGTTATAGACAACAAACTATGCAACAATGTGCAATGTCAATCAGCAGTGGCCAAGGCCAGTAAGGTATTGTCATGCATGAAAAAGGGCATTCATTCTCGGGACGAGGATATCATTTTGCCTCTTTATAAATCACTGGTAAGACCACATATTGAATATGCTGTGCAATTCCGGGCACCTGTTCTAAAGAAGGATATTATGTAAAAGAAAAAGTGCAAAGGCGGGCTACAAAATTGATAAAAGGAATGGAACATATCAGCTATAAAGAAAGGTTAACAAATGTAAACCTATTTAGTTAAGAAAAACATCGCCTGGGAGGGGATATGATAACATTATACAAATATATTCGGGGCCAATACAAACCATTGTGTGGAAATCTATTCACAAACCGGACTTTACATAGGACACGAGGTCATGCGTTTAGACTGGAAGAAAGAAGATTTTGTCTAAGGCAAAGGGAAGTTTTTTTTACTGTAAGAACAATCAGGATGTGGAATTCTCTGCCTGAAGAAGTGGTTTTATCAGAGTCCAATATTCAAGGATATAATCTTTTAATGTAGGGTAATAACTGCTTGATCCAAGGATAAATCTGACTGCCATTCTGGGGTTAAGAAGACATTTTTTTTCCTAGCTTGTTGCAAAACTGTGCTTCAAACTGGGTTTTTTTGCCTTCTTTTGGATCAACAGCAAAAAAACAAATGTGAGGAAGGCTGAACTTGATGGACGCAGTCTCTTTTCAGCTATGTAACTATGTAACTATGTGTGACTGTCTGATTGTAACTGTATGTGACTGCCTGTTTGTGTGTGTGTGTGTGTGAGAGACTGTCTGCTTGTAACTGAGTGTGACTGCTTGCCTGTGACTGTGTGTCTAACTGTGTGCTTGTAACGCGTGAAACTGACTGTGTGACTGTGTACGTGACTATGAGCCTGGGACTGTGTGTATGCGGTTGTATTTGACAGTATATGTGTATAACTGTGTGCATCTGACTGTGGGACTGTGTGCATGTGACACTGCAAAAATACATACCAGCATTCACACATGCATTTTCTAAGTTGTATTAAATACCCATCACAAATATAATTCACAGTTAATACACCTGCATCACACACAATCAATACACAAATAGTCAGTCCACATACCAGGTTCCGAGTGCTCCACCCTCAATACTGTCAAAGACTGATTGTATGCCACTCCCAAAGTATTCTCAGGGAATACCAGCTTGAAATATGTTAGTCTAATAGAATCGTCTTTCAAACAACATCCACTACGGTTTTCTTTCTGTATTCATTAGGGAATTTGCACTTTAAAACTGATAAATGGAGAGTGCTTTCAAGTATACAGTATATTTAAAATATTCAAGTTAATTCTATATTAGAGCAAGAAATAGAATATCAGCTACAAATCAACTCACTGCAATACAAAAAAATGGACATTTCAATATTTCGTGATTTAAGCTGAACACACATAAATGCCATAAAGTTAACACATTTACCAAAAGAGTCGTGTTTGGATTCATCCCTCCTTGATACTTAAAATGTGTTGTAATTTATTGAGAATACCTCTAAACATTTGCACTCGTAGTGGAGTCATTAGTTCAAGTCAGCCAGGTACATGTGTCATATCTGAGCAGGTACACCACGATTATCTATCTGAGGGTAAGTAGTGTTTTTTCTCATTAATTCAAACTATAAATATGCCTTCTCTCTTGCTTTTTTTGGTCACAGCTTTTCAGGGTGCTTATCATTTAACTGGCACCAAAATGGCAACATGACACTTTCACACGGCTTACCCATACAAGTATTTCGAAAAGAATATTGTGGAATTAGGGGGACAGTCTTTGGGTGCGTGGAATCATATACTTTTTGTCAAACTGCTTAAAATTTACAAGATATGCACCAGTAGTACCCCATGTTTCATAACCACTTCATAAGCTGCAGTGGTTTGGGGAGTGTCACTATAGCTTTCTCCTAGACAGATGCTTGCCATTTACAGTCCCTTTACAGAGATGCAGAGGAACTGAAATTCACTTCTGGTAGGATGAATAATGGCATTGGAGCAAGTGGATCCGTATGAGCTATTTTTCATTTGGTGTCCATACTTACCTGAAAAAAAAACATATTTGCCTTTGGAATTGCATTATGCAGTGTCAATAGCTGCAAAATAAACAATCGATACTTGTAAAAGATTTAAAGTGACTTTTTTCTTTTTTATTTAGAAGACAAATCTCAGCATTTAATAGTAAGATCCCACAGGCACATATACCTGAAAAAACAGCAACAGCATCTCAGTGTACAAAAACAAAAACATTCTAAAATAAAAGGTTTATGTGTGACAACTAAAAGGAATTGTAACAAAGTAAAAATATTTTATACACCAAATTGCATGTAGAATAAATTGACTCCTTGACACACTGCAATATTAGTACCAAAGCAAATGTATAGTTGCTTCTACCCATCTGTTACCCTACAGCTGTTAAAAGCTAGAAAACAACTCCCATAATTTCCTGCCAGCCTGACAAAGTCACGGTTGGATAACTACACCTAAAAAAAAAATCTTTAATAGATGTTGGCATAGCAGCATTTCATAATTTCATATTTTACTTTTCAACAGTGGGATGAGAAGAGTTTGGAAATACTATTACACAAATAACCTGGAGGTAAAAAGTCAACTGAACACCATAGTTATTTCATAACACAAAATAAAAGTGTGCCATGCGCAAGTTACAGTTTGGTTTTTCATGGATGACTTCCAATTACAGTACTCATCTGCACACATAAGTTGAAATCATATTGACAGAATCAATTATGCATTCTGTCCTACTTTGTGGAGACCCATCCATCTACATTATTATTTTCATGATATCTCGTAATTTTTTCTAGGCCTTCCATATAGGCGTTAACTCAAAATAACACATTTTCCTTATCATACACATTTTACATGTGTGTCAGGGCAGCATGCAATTGTTTAAATTTGTTCCTCTGGCACTTAAGTAAGACTCCAGATTTTAACACCACCACAGCAAAAAAAAAAAAAAAAAAATATATATATATATATATATATACACACACAATATATAAAAAACACAAATTTCTGTAAACACCGCCTACATATTTTAAGATTACTCCTCTTTATACACCCTTGCAGCCTATCCCATTACACTCATGCTGTAATGGAGTAAATTTATGGGTAGTGACACAATCTCGCATGGTTATTCCACTAAAATGTGAATTATAGAGAACTGACCAGGGAATTTCCCCTTTAGAGGGTAAAATAGCCAAATTAGAAAAATGTCAGTTTTTGTCAAGATTTCAAGATTTTTTTTTTTTTATTATTCAACCTATCTGAAATTTCCTGTTTCACACCCAACATCACGTTTTAGTGAATAACCCTGTAAACAGATGCTGATATACTAAAAAACAAAAGCATTATGTCTGCTTTCTATTTCATGCATATCTGCAAAAACTGCAAGCAAGATCTGTTGGTCTGCATTTGACATTGCCTGCATTGCTCTGTAATCAAGATGATGATGGTAAAATACAGAAGCTGGAAAGTGATTACAGCTCTCTAATTATATAGTATTTTGTCTCGGCTAGACAATTAACAATCGGTGTGGTATTTATTGTTTCATGTCAGTTCCTGTGCATAGAAACCTCTGGCCAGATCTGTGTGGCACTGCCTACAGCTGGCAGTCAGCACTGTGTAAAAATCCTCAAATAACGTCAACAATCAAACACAGAATTTCTCCACATAACCTTTATGGCTGACCACAGGGGGCAAAAGAAAGGCATTTGGGTGGGAATGAATGATGCTGCTGCAGCCCTGGGATCAGGTGCTTGCACTGTACAAAGGGCTGAAAGCAGGTTTACAAAAGGAATTCAGCTTACCAAAATAAACAGTCTTCTCACACTTGGGACACTTAGATGCCATGGTTCTAAAAAGAATCTTTGTGAACCTCTGGTCTCTGCAGCTCTTCCTCTCCCCCACGTTCTGGAGTCAAGTCTCTTGTGTATCAGTGACAGCCTGGTCCTGTCACTCCCTTCTCCCACCAGCCCAGCCTACTACATACAGCACATTTTCCTATTGGATATCATGGAGCATAGCATTCATAGGAAACTGGGCAATGCCCAGCCTCCTTAGGCATCTTCACACCCTGTCTAGCTCCCTACTGTGTTACTCTCCTGCCAAAAATGACGCTTTTTTTTTTCTTCTATGTGGCTAAATGGAGTTTTTTTCCTCTTAATGCTTATATCATATTATGATTTTGCAGAATGTTAATCTTTATACTGCATTCCTTCGTGTAGCACAGAGATGGGTAAATGGAATGGTATTCTTAAAATATTACCGTATTTCTACATTACGTAACAATGTGCAGTAGATAAATGTTTTTCTTCATGGCAGTGGGCATGTTCTACATTAAAAGACTTGGGATATTAATAGCAGATGGGAGGGGAAATTAAATATGACATGGAGACAGAATCCTTAGACATTGCATGTAATGGACCCTAAGCACAGGTGCGCACTGCACTGTTTTGTGTAAGAAGGGTATTGGCAAAATAAAATGCTCTTCTGTAAACGGAAGTATATAAAAAAAAAAAAAAATACAATTCGAAGTAAAAAAGCAAGACATGGATATTTGAAATAGTTACTTCCCAAGGACAGGAACAGGAAAATCAACTAAGATTACAGATTTGTGATATAACAAATATGAATTGTACTATGGCAGAATGCTCACAGAATTCAGTAGCAGGGGAAAAAAAGGTGGATTGCCGAAAATGGAGCATGCCCATTTGTAATTCTATAACAGTTTGCTGAAATTCATCTAAATTAATTCATTTCACTACCATCTGTGCAAAAACATTACAAACATTAAAGGGATGCTATAGTCACCAGAAACACTACAGATTGGTTCTGGTATCTAGAGCCTGTCGCTGCAGTCTTTTTTACGTTGGTTTCCTGTGTTAGTACTGCACAGTGTTCAGCACTAGCTTTCAACGTCTCCATGCTGTGCATGGAGGCACTTAAGGTTTCCCATACACGGGGCCGGACTAGCCAACCAGAATACCAGGAAATTTCCCGGTGGGTCGTTTTACATTCGAGCTGGTGCGCAACTGCCACACCACCATGGGGGGCACACAGCATGGCCGAACCACGGACCACAATAGAGAAGCTTCTATACCCCTAAACACAGAATAAATAATAATAATAAAACACACAGAGACTTTTATTTAGTTTATAACACATTAAAAATCATAACTTATTCACTTTCAAAATATATAACTTGTAACCAAACATCTCCGGTCTTTAAACCCCCAGAGATTTTAACACATGAATTACCAGAGTTCCGCCCTATTAGCCAGAACTTAAACAAATATATAACCAAACTCAGCTAGTCCACCCCCCTTTAAAATAGGCAGGTCACTTCAACCCCACCAGCTGCACCATTCAACAAAGGCCCACCAGACCACGGCCTTATCACTCAGACACTGAAAATCGTTATTGAAAATGTCCAAACCGACTTCAGACAAATAATACCTTCCTTGAAGAACAAACCTTCACAGTTACCCTCAATGTCAACATGGCAAAAAGTAAAACCACCTATCGATGGCATAAATGTCTCCATAGCCCTATTCAGCTTGTGCCTAACCCTTTCTAGCGCTTTAACAATCGCATCGCGCAACCACGGCAGCCTAGGGACTATCTCTAACCAAATGATTAAGAAATCTGGGAACATCCTTATAAACTGCCCCATAGCTTCTTTCAATAGGTAAAACAAAACTACTGACTTGATTCTACTGACATCATTACCTCCATTGTGAAAAATAATAATATGCGGCCATAGAAATTTATTATAACATTCTTGTAACACATTGAGTACATGACTTACTGTTTCTCTTTTTCAGATAAAAGATCAATTATAGTGTGGATTGTGGGTCATTCCTTTATGCACTGGGCACATAGAAGAGCAGTGGAGAGCTTGTATGGAGAAAATTGAAGATTATGCTAGCTTTAGTGTACTAATAATCTTAATTTTAACCCCTTAACGACGAGTGACGGACGAGGTCCGTCACTCAGGGGAATGCGTTAATGACGAGTGATGGACCTCGTCCGTCACCCGTTAAAATTAACCCCAGATCGCCGCAATCGCGGCGATCGTGGGGTTAATGGTGCTCCGGTCTGCCTCTGCATTAGAGGAAGACCGGGAGCACCGGATCGGTCAGTCAGAGTACATGTGCCCGCTCTGACAGCATGTCTGAGCGGGCACATGTGCTCTCTATACTCACCTCCGCCTCCCTGCACTTCCTGGTTCTGCGTGAAGTGCAGGGAGACGGATCTTCAGTGATCCTGCCCCCTGGTGGAAAAAAAAAATAGTAAAATTAAAATCCCACCCCCCTTTACCCATTTTAATAAAAAATTAACCCCTTCCCTGCCAATTGATCACTGACTACAGTGATCAATTGGCAGGGATTACATTTTACTAAGATCTGATTTTTTTTTTAACCCCTGAGGGTTAATTCTTTTTTTTTTTTTTTAACCCTCAGGGGTTCAATTTATTTTATTAATTAATTTAAATATTTTAAAATTATAAATTTAGCTAGCTGGGGAGGGTGGAAGTTAGTGGGGAATTGGGGGATTTAGTATTACGCTAACTAGGGGTTAACGTTAAAAAAAGTTTTAAAATAAGCTTTAAAAAGTTAAAAATTAAGTTAAAAAAAAAGTTTTAATAACATTTAAGTAAAAAATTAAAAAAATAAACCCTTTACCCAGTCCAAATAAAAATTAACCCCTTCCCTGCCAGTCGATCACTGCCTACAGTGATCAAAATACAGATCACAGTATTATCCTGTTCTAATTTTTTTTTTAACCCCTGACGATTAACTTTTATTTATTTTTTAACCCTCAGGGGTTAAATTTATTTAATTAACTAATTTAAATATTGTATAATTAAATATTTTGCTAGCTGGGGTGGGTGGGAGTTATGGGAAAATGGGGAATTTACTGTTAGTGCTGCTTACTGCTAGTTAGGGGTTAACGTAAAAAAAAAAGCTTAGAAAAATGTTAAATCTGTAAAAAAAAGTTTTACGAAAGTTTAGGAAACTTTAAAAAAATGAATAATCAAAACAAAAGTTTAAAAAATAGTTTTAAAAAGTAAAAAAAGTTTTAAAAAGTAAAAAAATACATTTAATAACGCTCATTACCACTACACCTGGTACAAGCTAGCGGAAAAATGATCCCACGCTAAGGTTCAAAATATGCCTTTTGAAATACCCTGGGATGTCTTCTTTAAGAAATGGTATGGCTTTATGGGGTATTTGGATTATATAGCCTGGTAAAATACTCTAAAATGGGACATGGGCACAGCGTAAAAATTCAAAATTTGAAAAAAAATGGAATGGCTGTGTCCCAAATGTGCCCCTCCGATGTCCACATATACCTGGCAAAGGTACATACGGGGGTATTTTTGTACTCAGCAGACATAGCTGAGCAAAATATGAAGTATTATACAGTGGTAGTACACATATGGTTTGCAAAATATACTGTGCAAACTCACTTTGTGTGTCAAAAAGGCAGAAAAAAAACGCTTATAACCACTACACCTGGTACACGCTAGCGGAAAAATGATCCCACGCTAAGGTTCAAAATATGCCTTTTGAAATACCCTGGGGTGTCTACTTTAATAAATGGTAGGCCTTTGTGGGGTAGTTTGAATTTAAAACCTGCAAAGATGCTTGGAAATTGCACATAGGCCCGGCGTCAAAATTCAAAGTTCGGTCAAAACTGATATGGCTTGGCCTCCTATATGGCACTGTAGCTTCACAAAATAGTGCCATAGACATACAATGGGGGTGTCCTTTTACTCAGAAGACTTAGCTGAGCATAATTTGGGGGGTTTGAACTTAGTGGCACACATGAAATATACAAAATGCCCAGCAAAAATGCAATCCGTATGTAAAAAATGCACAAAATTATTTTTTACCACATACTTTGGCATGTAATGGTAAAAAAATGGGGGCATGTTAAGGCACAATATGCACCTTATGAGATACCCTGGAGTGTCTTCTTTTACAAATGGTAGGCCTTTGTGGGGTGTTTTTGAACAGTCAAACTGTTATAATACCCCAAATGGAAGCATAGGCTCATTAAATCAGTCTCTCAAAATTCTACTGTGAATACTGAAAAGGACAGGTCTCCTGTATGGCACTGTAGCTTCACGAAATAGTGCCATAGACATACAATGGGGGTGTCCTTTTACTCAGAAGACTTAGCTGAGCATAATTTGGGGGGTTTGAACTTAGTGGCACACATGAAATATACAAAATGCCCAGCAAAAATGCAATCCGTATGTAAAATATGCACAAAATTATTTTTTACCACATACTTTGGCATGTAATGGTAAAAAAATGGGGGCATGTTAAGGCACAATATGCACCTTATGAGATACCCTGGAGTGTCTACTTTTACAAATGGTAGGCCTTTGTGGTTTTTTTTTGAACAGTCAAACTACTATAATCAGGGCCGCCATCAGGGGGTGACAACCGTGACAGTTGTCACGGGCCCGGCGGCCCTGGGGGGCCCGGACTGCTCTGGCAGTCCTGGGCCCCACTTTCCCTCTCTGCATACATAGATCGCGAATATCGCGATCTATGTGTGCAGCCGCGGGCCCCCGGCTCCCTGTTGCCGCAGAGGGGGCCCAGGCCTCCAGCCTCTTCTCTTCTCCTCCCTGCTAATAACTCTCGCGAGACCCGGTTGCCATGGCAACGCTCCGCGGGTCTCGCGAGAGTTATTGGAGGAGAGAAGAGGAGAAGCTGGAGGCCTGGGCACCCTCTGCGGTAACAGGGAGCCGGGGGGCCCCACCATGCCACCGGACCACCGGGGATGGAATCTCCCCCCTCCCTAGACACAGGTAAGCAGGGAGGGGGAGAAACAATTTAATTAATCAATTTTTTTTTTTTTTTAAATAATGTTAAAATGACCCCCCCCTCCCCCTCCTCATTACAAATTTACACACACACACTACATACACTGACACAACACACACACACACACACACACTGACAAAACACACACACACACACACACTGACACAACACACACACACACTACATACACTGACAAAACACACACACTGCATACACTGACAACACACACACTACATACACTGACACAACACACACACACACTACATACACTAACACAACACACACTACATACACTGACACAACACACACACTGCATATACCAACACAACACACACTGCATACACTAACACAACACACACTGCATACACTGACACAACACACTCTGCATGCACTGACACAACACACACTGCATACACTTACACAACCCACACTTTGCATACATTGACACAACACACTCACCGCATACACTAACACAACACACACTCTGCATACACTGACACAACACACACACCGCATACACTAACACAACACACACCGCATACACTGACACAACACACACCGCATACACTGACACAACACACACACCGCATACACTAACACAACACACACACCGCATACACTAACACAACACACACACACTGCATACACTGACACAACACACACACTGCATACACTGACACAACACACACTCTGCATACACTGACACAACACACTGCATACACTAACACAACACACACTCTGCATACACTGACACAACACACTCTGCATACACTGACACAACACACACTGCATACACAAACACACATACTGCATACACTAATACAACACACACTGCATACACTAACACACACAGTGCATACACTAACACACACAGTGCATACACTAATACAATACACACACTGCATTCACTAATACAACATGCACTCTGCATACACTACACACTAACACACTCACTGCATCCACTATACTGACACACACTCTGCATTCGCTACACATTACCACACTCTGCATTCACTACACTAACACACACTCTGCATCCGCTACACACTAACACACTCTGCATTCACTACACTAACACACACTGTGCATCCGCTACACACTAACACACTCTCTGCATTCACTACACTAACACAGACTCTGCATCCGCTACACATTAACACACTCTCTGCATTCACTACACTAACACACACTCTGCATCCGCTACACACTAACACACACTCTGCATTCACTACACATTAACACACTCTCTGCATTCACTACACTAACACACTCTCTGCATTCACTACACTAACACACTCTCTGCATTCACTACACTAACACACTCTCTGCATTCACTACACTAACACACTCTCTGCATTCACTACACTAACACACTCTCTGCATTCACTACACATTAACACACACTCTGCATTCACTACAAATTTACACACACACTACATTCATTACACTGACACACTCTGCATTCACTACACCCTAACACACACTCTGCATTTATTACACACTAACACACACTCTGCATTCACTAAACTATGCACACACTCTGGATTCACTATACTGACACACACTCTGCATTCACTACACTAACATACACTCTGCATCACCTGTACACACAGCATCCACTACACAAACATCCTGTATTCACAGTACACACACTACATCCACCACAAATTGAAACATTCTGCATTCACTATACACAGACACTGTGTCTAATACACACACTACATCCACTACAGACACTGCATCCACTAAACACATTTCATCTAGTACATACAAACACTACATCCACTACACAAACACACACTACATCACTGTACACACACTACATCCACTACTCAAACACTCTCTGCATTCACTACACATTAACACTCTGCATTCACTACACTAACACACACTCTGCATCCGCTACACACCAACACACCCTCTGCATTCACTACACATTAACACACACTCTGCATTCACTACACATTTACAAACACTCTGCATTCGCTGCACTAACACACACACTACATTCATTACACTGACACACTCTGCATTCACTACACACTAATACACACTCTGCATTCATTACACACTAACACACACTCTGCATTCACTAAACTATGCACACACTCTGCATTCACTAAACTATGCACACACTCTGCATTCACTAAACTATGCACACACTCTGGATTCACTATACGACACACACTCTGCATTAACTGTACACACAGCATCCACTACACAAACATCCTGTATTCACAGTACGCACACTACATCCACCACAAATTGAAACACTCTGCATTCACTATACACAGACACTGCGTCTAATACACACACTACATCAACTACAGACACTGCATCCACTAAACACATTTCATCTAGTACATACAAACACTACATCCACTACACAAACACACACTACATCACTGTACACACACTACATCCACTACTCAAACACTCTCTGCATTCACTACACATTAACACTCTGCATTCACTACACTAACACACACTCTGCATCCGCTACACACTAACACACCCTCTGCATTCACTACACATTAACACACACTCTGCATTCACTACACATTTACAAACACTCTGCATTCGCTGCACTAACACACACACTACATTCATTACACTGACACACTCTGCATTCACTACACACTAATACACACTCTGCATTCATTACACACTAACACACACTCTGCATTCACTAAACTATGCACACACTCTGCATTCACTAAACTATGCACACACTCTGGATTCACTATACGACACACACTCTGCATTAACTGTACACACAGCATCCACTACACAAACATCCTGTATTCACAGTACGCACACTACATCCACCACAAATTGAAACACTCTGCATTCACTATACACAGACACTGCGTCTAATACACACACTACATCAACTACAGACACTGCATCCACTAAACACATTTCATCTAGTACATACAAACACTACATCCACTACACAAACACACACTACATCACTGTACACACACTACACCCACTACTCAAACACACTCTGCGTTCACTATACACACTGCATCTGCTACACTAACACACTCTGCATTCACTGCACAAACAGTATCTAATACACACAAACACTACATCCATTACACACATTCTAATTCACTTACACTATACACACCACATTCAGTCCCGCATCATTGTCAGCGGACTAGGTAGGGCGTGGGCGGGCCCGGGAGGGAGGGGTCGGGGGGGGGGCCCAGACCTTGTGCTTTGTCAGGGGCCCCAAAATTTCTGATGGCAGCCCTGACTATAATACCCCAAATGGAAGCATAGGCTCATTAAATCCGTCTCTCAAAATTCTACTGTGAATACTGAAAAGGACAGGTCTCCTATATGGCACTGTAGCTTCACGAAATAGTGCCAAAGACATACAATGGGGGTACCGTTGTACTCAGCAGAAGTAACTGAACACATAATAAAACTTTGTACAGGAATAGCACACACCAACTTTACAAAATACACATGAGAAGTTCTTTGTTATAAGTTTGTGTGCGAAAACCCCCAAAAAACACAATTTTACTCCAATATTTAGCAGAGGTTGGCGGTGAAATGGCTACGTAGAAAGTGTCAAAACAACCTTAGGTAAATAGCCTGTGGTGTCTACTTTATATAAATATATACTTTTGTGTGGCAATTTTGTTTTCTTTTATGGCTATTAGGCTTACAAGACAAACATACCAAATTCTAAAATCGCTCCACATAAAAAGTTTATTTTACTCCTTGTGCTTTGTGACCTGTAACTACCAAAAAAACTTAAAATCCCAGACACATTATATATTCTGTAATTCAGAACAACTAAATGAATTTATTTTTAATTACTTTCCTTAACCTGCACTAATTATGTACACATTATTATTGCAAAAACTGTAAAAAAAAACACAAAAAATCATTTTTTTTGAATATTTCTGTATTTTTTTTATAATAAATAAGCATTTATATATATATGTGTTACATCAAATTAAAGCCCTTTCTGTCCTTTAAAAAACGGTATATAATATGTGTCGGTGCAATAAATTAGTAAAATGCAAATTGCAGTTGAACGCAAATAGCAAAAAATGCAAAAAATGCCGTTGTCATTAAGTGAAAGACAAGCTTCTGAAGCTCTGTCCTTAAGGGGTTAATAATGACAGGAGGCTTCGTATTTTTTAGCATCTCTCTCTTTACTAACTCCATACAGCAGTAAAGAAACACATAGAAAAAAAGAACCAATCACAGGAGAGCAGGATGTACACAAGGTAATGTGACCTTATCATTTCCTCTTTCTTTACTGCTCCATCAAGCAGACAGGTCAGAGTATTACTCTCCTCCATTACTTTATGTTTACAGTGCCTCTTTGAGGTTGTTTCTGTATTATATAGTTTTATATACTTTGCTGTATGTTCTTGCTGTGCTTCTGTACTATGTGCAGCTGTGTTTTTCTATGTTATTTCATAGATATTATGTAGATTTAACGTAATCCTTATTTCATAACCTTTAGTTGTGATTAATATCACTTGTAATTTATCAGTTTTATAGGCATTTTATCCTTTGTTTTGATAAGTATTATATGTACTTTATATGTATTTAATAGATGTCATATGTATTTTATAACATGGATTTAATAGGTGTTAGTTATAAATTTTATTATTGACTTGATAGGTTTTATGTGTAGTTATGGTAGATGTACTTTATACCATATGTATCATGACTTTTCTGGCGATTTTCCTGGCCTTCTATACCTGGAGCATCTGGGGACCCTCTTTTCCCGCTTTCCTCCTTCCCCCCAGGGTCTCATGGGGATTCTGGGTCTGGCTGGGGCTTAACCCCTTCCCTCCCGCGGTTACCGTCGGCTCCCACTGGCTCCCGGGCATTAACCCCTTCTTCCGGCCTATCCGTTCGACCCCTTCCTCCTACAACCCTCAGGGGGACGGCCGGACTCACTGCCCTCGCTCTCTCAGGCTGCCCCATACAGTGCACCTGGTAATGTGCTGGATACTTTCCAACATCCACTACCTTGGTGCAGGGCAGTCTGTGGAGCGACCAAGCATGACGCGGCCATCTTTGATCCCGCGTCACCAGGGACCATGTTCCTGACCAGGGGTCCTTTACCCTTGGCGGCCATCTTTAATCTTGCGTCTCGCGAGATTATGGGCTGCCGTTTTGCTACTCTCGCCCACCATGAGTTTGGCGCTCGAGAGTAACATATACCTGGGCTGTCTGTAAGCGTTGCTGCTCTCGTGGCTCACGATGCTCTGACATGGACGTTGGACCCCAGGGTCCCAAGTATTCTAACTGGTCTATTATTTACAGATTTGAGTCGTACTCATGTATAGTGGTTCGAGGTACTGGAACCTTTAAGGGATATCACCCCCCCCCCCCCAAAAAAAAATCCCTTAAAGGGATAGCACCCTCAAATTCCTTAAAGATACCATTCCTGGACCCTTAGAGTGAACTCCTTAAAAGGATACCACTCTGGAACTACTTACAAGGGATACCAAATCCTTAAAGGGATATCACAATTGAATTCCTTAAAGGGATAGCACCCTTGGACACGGAGTATCAAGATGGTACTGTATAAATACATATCAGTGATGGGAGATTTGAAGGGATATCACCTGGATCAGGGTTCAGGAATCTACAGCAAGACTTTGTCTGGTAATGGATGCTCAAAGGGATGACCCCTATCACTTAAGACTACCTGTCAGAACACAACGGAGCTTAGAGCTAGTGTTATACCCTATTATCCCTCAGAGGTCAGTCACTTTTGTCTCATTACTGCAATATTAGGCACTAAAGGGCTTATTACCCTGTGCCTGCCTGGGGTGCTGCCCCTAATACCGTGCTGCTTTTTGGAGGTCGCCCTGTGGCCACCTCTGTGATCATGGGTGAGGCCCAGTTATACAAATCCCAATATTGTGGGACAATTTGACAACTAAGTGACAGATACAGTATACCCTGCCGGGGTTATTACACCTGTCATTTATACAGACCCTGCTGGGGTCCACTGGCATTATTTACACTACAACAGATACCCTGCTGGGGTACCCCATATCACACACCCTGCTGGGGTTGTTTTGGTACTTTGAGACAATAAATTGCACACAATAAGTGCACACTGCTGCATATCACACACCCTGCTGGGGTTGTTTTGATACTTTGAGACAATAAATTGCACACAATAAATTGCACACTACTACACCCTGCTGGGGTCTGCATGGTGCATTGCACACAACGGATTGTGCTCTCATCCAGTCTGTTTTATTTGGCCGCGACCCACGCTGGAAGGGTACATACCCCGCGCACCTGAGGTGATCTCTGACTAGGTATAAGCCAATCTATTCGGCAAAAAAGGGGACAGAGTCACAAGCTTCAGCACAGAATATCCCCCATGGCGGTGCATTAATTATTGATAGAGCTGTAGGACACTCTCTATCAGGCTGCACTGATGGGTTCATACCCTGTGCAACCGGGGTGAGCCCCCTACAGCACTGCTGCTTCTACTCCTACCCCTCTCAAGAGCGAGCTCGAGGATTGAAAATCCGAACTTCGGATCTGGGACCAGCACTTACAGGTTCAGACCCGGTGCTCTTGGGATGAAATCCCTACGAAAGGCGAGTCACACTACCCGACCGAAGGAAGTCTTACGGCAACAGCCTCTACCTACAGCTGAAGGAATACCTCCATTGATAATGAATCATGATACGGTACGGGTTTATGCCCTGTACCTATTCTGCGGCCTGCAGTTAAAGGCCCACGGGCCCGGCTAGGCATGCACTGCACTAAAATGACGAACAGAGGCATGCGGTTACAACCGCTGAACAGGAGTTCCGAGCCGCCTACTTAACGATATATATTCCCCTTGAGGTGAATTTAATAATGGAAGAGGTGACTGACACTCTCTATCAGGGCGATGGCCAGCACTTAAGGGTTCATACCCTGTGAACCCGGGGTGAGCCCCCACTATACGTGCGCTGCACGGTGCTGCTGAGCGGAGGCAATGCTATGGCAACCTCTATCTACTGGGTGAGCCCAAGTCTGTTTTATTTGGCCACGATTCGGAATAGACCCGCAAGGGTTTCCGTGAACACTGCCTACTGTCATAGTAGACTGATCTGTTTGCCCTGCATCCTGTGCCTGAATACTGGTTTGTGCCTTACACAGGGGTATCCCTTACTACGATAAACCTACTTGACAACGTTATGCACTCG
The DNA here is from genome assembly GCF_036172605.1 of Pelobates fuscus. Classification (NCBI taxonomy): domain Eukaryota; kingdom Metazoa; phylum Chordata; class Amphibia; order Anura; family Pelobatidae; genus Pelobates; species Pelobates fuscus. Next base: position 61,149,580 of record NC_086329.1, read on the forward strand.
TGGCTTTGCAGCCGCTTGCTTAGAATGTCCATATCCGCTGACGGTCAGACAAACCCATGCCCTTCCATGCCGGTCAGAATGGCTCAGACGACTATAGTGACCAACGGAGGAGGTCTTTCAGGATTCACGACCTTACCATGGGCGATGCTGGACGCCGCCAAACATCGTCCAGGAACGGGCATACAACTTGGGTATATGGACTCAAAAAACTGTTTCTGCTCCTCGCAGGAAACCCCAGTGTTGGCTTCTCCCATAGGATGCCCATAGCAGCACTCCTCCGCACTGACGGATGGTTGGCGGTACTGGGCGCCAAGATAGTCGGAACCCCAGGCACAAGGCACAAAGTTCCGAAGGGAACTTATTAGACACGCAAGGGTCCCACGGCTTTTATAAGGGCCCAAACCCCTAGGAAGGAGGTGTTATGCGATTACCTTTACAAGGGATTCTTTGGAACCGGTTGGCAACAGAGCCGGTCATCGACCACTTCGGGACATCTGACCCGAGATCCGCTACCGCCAGCTCTATTACCCATATAGAGTGAGAGTCAACCAATGGTGCTCCAGATAAGCGGACAGAGAACACGGTACACACAGACACCATCAATATACCTCCTACTACAGCCACAGGGGATTTCACCACATCTAGGTGAAAGGCACTCAATCCTGGGGAAGACCACTTTCACGTAGTCAACCGACTTGCCTTCAGGACCTAAAGACACGTCAGGACGGTCTTCTTGCTTCCCGCTCGACCACCTTACCCCAGTTTTCAGGGGACATCCTATCCTTCCCGATCCAGTAGCTCGGAGCCTGGTGGGCCCTGATAAACTATTGAAATAAGTAATGAATACAGGCGGGGAAGATGAGACACTCTCTTCCGGGAGAACCTCATTCAGATCACTCCAGGAAACTGAAAACTCGTCTACACCCGCGTTCACCCGAAAACCAGCTGGAACCTCTTGTAGAAGACTATTCCCTCAGAGGATTCGTAGACTATTCCACAACTTGGGAATATTCGTATGACTCTCCGTGGCACCACCGTGACCCTGTACGATTTATACCTAGACTTCTTGGTCCCGTACTTCACAATACATGGATTGATAAAGAAGTACAAGATCGGCTGCACCCTACTGCAGGTAACCACAGATTAGGCGGTCAGGTTTCACATCCACCGGGATGGACCAACTCATGTTTATCAGACAACATGTAGGCTCCTTCGATCGCCGTCTTCTTCACAGAAGATCAACCCGTCTTCCGGGGGAGACACATCTCATAGGGGCCGACTGATTTGGATATTACCACTCGTCACAGTATAAGTCGAGGCACGATGGTGATCGCGCTCAGTCCGACCTGATCTCCCCGGAGGACTTGTGCTTCTCACGCTTACAAGGTCTGCAGTAATTCTCGAAAAGGCGAGGATCTTCTCCTGCTACCTTCATGGCAAACAATTCCTCACGGAGCCGTAGGGTACTCACATCTTATATCCCAGGAGGTTCGGCTACCTGGGGACCTGGACCCGCTTTGGGGGTTTCTTGGCAGGTCAGAGGACAATCGCAGGCTGCCGGGGACCTCTTGGGAATCTGGGAACCCAGGGATGCGACGACCCTACCCCTACATCTGGACATTCCCAGCCTGTCTGGTTTGGTCCTACATAGAAACATAGAACATAGAAACATAGAATGTGACGGCAGATAAGAACCATTCGGCCCATCTAGTCTGCCCAGTTTTCTAAATACTTTCATTAGTCTCTGGCATTATCTTATAGTTAGGATAGCCTTATGCCTATCCCACGCATGCTTAAACTCCTTTACTGTGTTAACCTCTACCACTTCAGCTGGAAGGCTATTCCATGCATCAACTACCCTCTCAGTAAAGTAATACTTCCTGATATTATTTTTAAACCTTTGTCCCTCTAATTTAAGACTATGTCCTCTGGTTGTGGTAGTTTTTCTTCTTTTAAATATAGTCTCCTCCTTTACTGTGTTGATTCCCTTTATGTATTTAAATGTTTCTATCATATCCCCCCTGTCTCGTCTTTCCACCAAGCTATACATGTTAAGATCCTTTAACCTTTCCTGGTAAGTTTTATCCTGCAATCCATGAACCAGTTTAGTAGCCCTTCTTTGAACTCTCTCTAAGGTATCAATATCCTTCTGAAGATATGGTCTCCAGTACTGTGTACAGTGCTCCAAGCGAGGTCTCACCAGTGTTCTGTACAATGGCATGAGCACTTCCCTCTTTCTACTGCTAATACCTCTCCCCATACAACCAAGCATTCTGCTAGCATTTCCTGCTGCTCTATTACATAGTCTGCCTACCTTTAAGTCCTCAGAAATAATCACCCCTAAATCCCTTTCCTCAGATGTTGAGGTTAGGACTCTATCAAATATTCTGTACTCTGCCCTTGGGTTTTTACGTCCAAGATGCATTATCTTGCACTTATCCACATTAAATGTCAGTTGCCACAACTCTGACCATTTTTCTAGTTTACCTAAATCATTTGCCATTTGGCTTATCCCTCCTGGAACATCAACCCTGTTACATATCTTAGTATCATCTGCAAAAAGACACACCTTACCATCAAGACCTTCTGCAATATCACTAATAAAAATATTAAAGAGAATGGGTCCAAGTACAGATCCCTGAGGTACCCCACTGGTGACAAGCCCAAGCTTCGAATATACTCCATTGACTACAACCCTCTGTTGCCTGTCACTCAGCCACTGCCTTACCCATTCAACAATATTGGAATCCAAATTCAAAGATTGCAGTTTATTGATAAGCCTTCTATGTGCAACAGTGTCAAAAGCCTTACTGAAATCTAGGTAAGCAATGTCTACTGCACCACCCTGATCTATAATTTTAGTTACCCAATCAAAAAAATCAATAAGATTAGTTTGGCATGATCTCCCTGAAGTAAACCCATGTTGTCTCTGATCTTGAAATCCATGTGTTTTTAGATGTTCAACAATCCTATCCTTTAACATGGTTTCCATCACTTTCCCCACTACTGAAGTAAGGCTTACTGGCCTATAGTTGCCCGACTCCTCCCTATTACCTTTCTTGTGAATGGGCACAACATTCGCTAACTTCCAATCTTCTGGGACTACTCCTGTTAACAATGATTGGTTAAATAAATCTGTTAATGGTTTTGCTAGTACACCACTAAGCTCTTTTAATAGCGTTGGGTGTATTCCATCAGGTCCCATTGACTTATTTGTCTTTACTTTTGACAGTTGAAATAGAACCTCTTCCTCTGTAAACTCACGTGTAATAAATGACTCATTTATCCTTTTTTTTAACAGAGGTCCCTTTCCTTCATTTTCAGCTGTAAATACCGAACAAAAATATTCATTGAGGCAGTCAGCTAGACCTTTATCTTCATCTACATACCTTCCTTCTTTTGTTTTTAATCTAACTAATCCTTGTTTTACTTTTCTTTTCTCATTTATGTATCTAAAAAAAGTTTTGTCCCCTTTTTTACTGACTGTGCTATTTTCTCTTCTGTGTGTGATTTGGAAGCTCTTATAATTTGCTTAGCCTCTTTCTGCGTAATCTTATAGGTCATTCTGTCTTCCTCACTCTGGGTTTTTTTATAATTACTAAATGCTAACTTTTAGTTTTTTACTATTTTGGCCACATCTGCGGAGTTTCACAGTGGTTTCTTGAATTTTTTGCTTTTACTGACAAGCCTAATGCAATTTTCTGTTGCCTTCAGTAGTGCAGCTTTTAAATAATCCCATTTCTTTTGGACTCCATTTAAGTTGCTCCAGTCTGATAATGACTCCTTTACACATATTCTAATTTTAGAAAAGTCTGTTTTTCTAAAGTCTAAAACTTTTGTTTTTGTGTGGTGTGACTCAGTCACTGTTCTTATATTAAACCACACTGACTGATGATCACTGGATCCTAAACTTTCACCTACAGTAATATCTGATACCAAATCTCCATTTGTTAACACTAAATCTAGTATGGCCTCTTTACGAGTTGGCTCCTCAACGACTTGTTTTAGAGACAATCCCATTAGGGAGTTTAGAATATGTGTGCTTCTGGCACAAGTAGCTATTTTTGTTTTCCAATTCACATCAGGAAGATTAAAGTCACCCATGGTGATAACTTCCCCCTTCATTGTCATTTTAGCTATTTCTTCAACTAGTAGATTATCTAACTCTTCAATTTGTCCTGGGGGCCTATAAATCACACCTACACGAATTACTGTGTGATTACCAAATTCTAACGTAACCCAAATGGACTCTATGTTCGTCTCACTAACCTTTATTAGGCTAGATTTTATGCTATCCTTCACATACAGGGCCACCCCTCCCCCTTTCTTGCCTTCCCTGTCTTTTCTATATAAAGAGTACCCTGGTATTGCTATGTCCCAGTCATTTTTTTCATTATACCATGTCTCAGTAACAGCGACTAAATCTACACTATCAGTTGCCATTTTTGCCACAAGTTCATGGATCTTATACCCCAAACTGCGAGCATTTGTAGACATGACTCTAAGCTTATCATTTTTTTTAACACACTTGCTACAGGCACCTTCTGTCCTTGTTTTGGGGGACAATTGGATTGATGTTTTATCACCCTTTTGCCCCCCCTCCTAGTTTAAATACATCTTAGCAAAACCTCTGAACTGCTCACTGAGAACATTTGTTCCCTTTTGAGAAATATGCAAACCATCTTTTTTGTACAGTTTATTTCCATTCCAAACAGAGCTACCATGAGCAATAAAGCCAAATCCTTGCTCCCGACACCATTCACCAAGCCACAAGTTAAAGTCCCTAATACGCATCCGCCTGTCATTCTGAGTGTTATGCACAGGCAGAACTTCAGAGAATGACAGTGTGGAAGCAACCTGCCGTATATCATTGGCAAAAACGCTAAAAACTTCCTTAACCTCTGAAACCTCATTGCAAGCCAAGTCATTTGTCCCTAAATGGACACCTTGATCCCTTATGTGAGGATGGAGACGGAACTGCAGCCCATATCATTACCTGAGGATGCCCAAGGGACTAGGATCCTCTAGGATACCAACTACCCAATGTCATACATCTCCAGCTTATGAGTTGTGGAGGTCGTTCTCCTTTCACTCTATGGGACTAAGCATCCTGCTGACAAACTGTCAGACTTGGTCTTGTATAATTTCCCGTTAGATGGTGTATACGTGGGCACTCAACGGGGAAGACCTCCCCACAACGCCGAATACTGGGTCTCTCGGCACACCGTAGGACTCTTATTTAGTTCTATACTCTTTTCTCAGCGTTAAAAATGCAAAATACGAAGCCTCCTGTCATGTGGTAAAATTGAAGATTATGCTAGCTTTAGTGTACTAATAATCTTAATTTTAATAATGACAGGAGGCGAGTATTCCCTCCCCCCCCCCCCCCCACCCCCTTCGCTGTGCACCCTTACTATTCGTTTGCTTTGCAGATATCAGGTGCTACGGTAGGTTTGCCTCTCACATTGGTGCTTATATGATATGTTGTACTTCTATTAATATGGAATCCTCATTAGAGTTCTCATTACAATTACTCCGTTATCAGATTATAGTTACTATATTCTCCAATGGGATGTTAGGTGGTACTTTAATTGGAGTTACATGTTCGTGACTATGTCTAAACCTGTCACACATTCTCTTTTCAGTATGATTCATCTTTGAAGATAATTGGCAGTTCACGTGAAACTATTGGAGATTTTATCCTTCGGATTTGTCTCAACCCTGAACTCTTTTTCGTTGTTCGAATAGAATTCTTTGACAGTTTGCTCCTTTGCACATGGGAACTTGGAGTTATTATTAGTTTTATTGTTTGCTATATATTTACTGCTTGTTGTCGCTTTATGAAAGAGGAAATGATAAGGTCACATTGCCTTGTGTAGATCCTGCTCTCCTGTGATTGGTTCTTTTTTCTATGTGTTTCTTTACTGCTGTATGGAGTTAGTAAAGAGAGATATGCTAAAAAATACTCGCCTCCTGTCATTATTAAAATTAAGATTATTAGTACACTAAAGCTAGCATAATCTTCAATTTTCTCCATACAAGCTCTCCACGGCTCTTCTATGTGCCCAGTGCATAAAGGAATGACCCACAATCCACACTATAATTGATCTTTTATCTGAAAAAGAGAAACAGTAAGTCATCATATACACCAGACATTAAGGTCTAACATAAATTTGAGGACCAAAGCCCCTATTTCTTAAACTAATTTGACAAACCTTGTGATGCTGCCTCTGTTGCAGTACCTATCCGAAATGAATGAGATGTAATCCTCTTGAATACCCAACTGTTTGTATACTAACTGAAGAACATATCGAAATTGAAACTTAGAAAGAGGAATTCCTGAACTATGTATTAAAAAACTACCTAGTACCCTAGGCCTAATGCTTAAAACATTTTTGACCACTTTAACTGGGCATAAAGTAACTCCCAACTGAACCCATCACCCTTTTCCTTGCTGATCAGTTTTTGATCTTTTTAATAACGTTTTTAAAGTTTCACCATGAACGTATGCATCTTTAAATTGTATTCCGGAATGGCAAGACTCGTTGGCAGACACTAATTCGCTAATTCCAAAAGCTCCAAAGAAGGCTAAAACAAACGCAGTGGTAAATATTTGAATCTCGAAAGAATCATTACAAATGAAGCTCAAGTTGTTAACTAAATAACCGAATAGGTGAAATGAAATAGGGGACCTGTTATCTTGAACTGGTGATTTTTTTAACGCACACCACTCAACATTTGCTGGATAAAAAAATTATTTAAAGATAGATTTCTTCCCCAAGACTTTAAAGAAAAATGAGATGCCTTATAACGACCCATTTATTGAAAACTTAGAAACAACAGACTGAATTTTGTTAATCGCAAACTGAACTGCATCCTGTATGTTGGGATCAGTAGCATCCTTATTGAGATTAACCATGAACTGATGCCACTCCTCCCATGCAACCAAATATCCTTGCCATGTAATTGATGATAACGAAAGGCCCAGCAATCGACTTATCTGTACGAAGTTAGTTCCCAGATGTGTTCGGGCAACTTGGTTCCAACTTTGTCTGCTAGAGGTGCAAGGGATCTTAAAGACTTGAAGTCAAAACAGGACAAAGAATCAGCTATACAGTTACTTTTACCACTTACATGCTCTACTTTTACCCATATATTATTTGGGTAGATTAAGACTAACCTTCTCAATAAACTAATAACAGGAATCGATTTTGCTCGAAGAGAATTAATTAACAAAACAAACCACAAGATGTCACAATGAAAAATAATTATCTTATTTGCTAATTCAGAGCCCCATACTTCCAAGGCTACTACTATCGGAAAGAGTTCCAACAGTGTACCGTATATACTCGAGTATAAGCCGACCCGAATATAAGCCGAGGCCCCTAATTTTACCCCAAAAAACTGGGAAAACGTATTGGCTCGAGTATAAGACTAGGGTGAGAAATGCAGCAGCTACTGGTAAATTTCTAAATAAAATTAGATCCTAAAAAAAATATATTAATTGAATATTTATTTACAGTGTGTGTATAATGAATGCGGTGTGTGTGTATGAGTGCAGCGTGTGTGTATGAGTGCAGTGTGTGTGTATGAATGCAGTGTGTGTGTATGAATGCAGTGTGTGTGTATGAATGCAGTGTGTGTGTATGAATGCAGTGTGTATGCAGTGTGTGTATGAGTGCAGTGTGTGTATGAGTGCAGTGTGTGTGTGTATGAGTGCAGTGTGTGTGTGTGTGAGTGCAGTGTGTGTGTGTGTGAGTGCATTGTGTGTGTGAGTGCAGTGTGTGTATGAGTGCAGTGTGTGTGTATGAGTGCAGTGTGTGTATGAGTGCATTGTGTGTATGAGTGCAGTGTGCTTATGAGTGCAGTGTGTGTGTATGAATGCAGTGTGTGTATGAATGCAGTGTGTGTATGAATGCAGTGTTTGTGTATGAATGCAGTGTTTGTGTATGAATGCAGTGTGTGTGTGTGTGTTGCAGAGCCTTGGTGGGGGGTGGGCAATGTTTTTTTAATTTTTTTTATTTTACATTTTTTTTTATTATTTATTTTTTTATTTAATTTAATTATTATTATTTTAGTATTATTATTTATTAATTAATTATTATTATTTTTTATTATTATTATTTTTTTTCGTCCCCCCTCCCTGCTTGATACATAGCAGGGAGGGGGGCTCCTTCCCTGGTGGTCCAGTGGCATTGGCAGTTCAGGGGGAGGAGAGGAGGATGGCAGAGCTGTAATTCCCTATTCTGCTCTGTGTCAGTGTGTATCAAGGTCCCTGAGGACAGGTGTCAATCCATATCTGCCAAGTGACCCTATGTAGGGTGAACATTCCCTATTCTGCTCTGTGTCAGTGTGTATCAGGGTCCCTGAGGACAGGTGTCAATCCATATCTGCCAAGTGACCCTATGTAGGGGGAACATTCCCTATTCTGCTCTGTGTCAGTATGTATCAGGAATCCTTAGGATAGGTGTCAATCCATATATGCCAAGTGACCCTATGTAGGGGGAACAGTCCCTATTCTGCTCTGTGTCAGTGTGTATCAGGGTCCCTGAGGACAGGTGTCAATCCATATCTGCCAAGTGACCCTATGTAGGGGGAACAGTCCCTATTCTGCTCTGTGTCAGTGTGTATCAGGGTCTCTGAGGACAGGTGTCAATCCATATCTGCCAAGTGACCCTATGTAGGGGGAACAGTCCCTATTCTGCTCTGTGTCAGTGTGTATCAGGGTCTCTGAGGACAGGTGTCAATCCATATGTCAAGGTGTCAATCCATATGTCAAGGTGTCAATATGTCATATGTCAGGTGTCAATCCATATCCATTGTGATTTAGGAATGTTAGGTGATTTATGCCCTTTATGGATTAAAACCAGACTCTGCATCAACTGTGTAATTTTCCATGGGAGTTTTGCAATGGATACCCCTCCGGCATGCCACAGTCCATGTGTTCGTCCCCTTGAAACAACTTTTCCATCATTATTGTGGCCAGAAAGAGTCCCTGTGGGTTCTAGTCTATGGCGGTTCGCACGGTTTGCGGAAGTTCGTGTTCGCCGTTCGCGAACCAACAATTTTATGTTCGCGACATCACTAATGGGTAATACTCCATACTCAAAAATCCAAACAAGTAATTAGTAGCATATCCCCGTACTACCTGCTCAAACAAATGATTGTTGGTCTGGAACTCCATGGCTTTCAAATACATGGAAAATCACAATAAATCTAGTGCTAGGTGGGAAGCGTGGCCCTTTATGGATTAAAACCAGACTTTGCATCAAATGTGTAATTTTCCATGGGAGTTTTGCAATGGATCCCCCTCCGGCATGCCACAGTCCAGGTGTTAGTCCCCTTGAAACAACTTTTCCATCATTATTGTGTTCAGAAAGAGTCCCTGTGGGTTTTAAAATTCGCCTGCCCATTGAAGTCTATGGCAGTTCGCCTGGTTTGCGAACGTTTGCGGAAGTTTGCGTTCGCCGTTCGCGAACCGAAAATGTTATGTTCGCGACATCACTAATGGGCAATACTCCATACTCAAAAATCCAAACAAGTAATTAGTAGCATATCCCCGTACTACCTGCTCAAACAAATGATTGTTGGTCTGGAACTCCATGGCTTTCAAATACATGGAAAATCACAATAAATCTAGTGCTAGGTGGGAAGCGTGGCTAACCTGTGAAGGGAGAAGTCACATAGAATAGCGCTCCGGACTCCTGATAGCCAAAAGTGTCACAATTCAGCAGTATCATGATACTGAACTTACCAGATCCATTGCTCTGGAGATACTAACCCAGGTGGCACCCTCAAAACAATAAAAAAATAATGGATCAGATGAGGCAGCGTAAAAAAGACCACGCAAAAACCTCAAGTTGGGGGCGACCACAAGGGGTCCTCTGAGCCTGACCTTGCAGAATATTCACCTGCTGAGACTCCAGTTACAGAAAAAAGGCTCTATAAGGAGTTAAAGGAGTTTCGATCTATGCTACAGGCAGATTTGAAACAATATCCCACTGATATAAGAAAAGAAAAGGACGACCTGGAAGGCTTCATGAATCACCTGGAAACCAGAATGGAAGAATAATGTGAAGCACATAAAGTCATAGAGAAATTGCAAAAATTGGAGGAAGCACAAGAGACCATGAGGCACAAGTTGGCAGACCAAAAAATAGGTCGAGGTGAAGTAATTTGCACATTAGGGGCATTGCTGACTCAGTGCCGCCGGAAGCCTTACCGAATTACATCAAGACCCTCTGGAGAAGTTTGGTCCCAGAGCTGGAGGATGTGGCTTGGGAGCTGGATAGGGTACACATCCTCCTGAGGCCTACCAGATTCACAGCGAAAACACCTTGTAACACTGTCTCCAAGTGCAACTATTTTAAGACCAAAGATAAATTATTGGCAGCTGCAAGTAAACTGCTTAACCCCTTAAGGACCAAACTTCTGGAATAAAAGGGAATCATGAAATGTTACACGTCATGTGTCCTTAAGGGGTTAATCTTCCTGAACCCTACCAAAACATATATACAAATATTTACACAGATTTATCAGCCCCTACGATGAACCATCGGAGAGTGTTTATCAACGTTATCAAGACTCAGAAACCACAATGTTCCATACAGATGGAGATACCCCACAAAGCTGCTGATATGGAAAGGAGGTTGTCATTCTCGAGCCGGAGGTGGGCATCACCAAAGAATGAGGCCTATTAGACTTAACTTACATTGTTACATAGATAAAAAGAGACTTGCGTCCATCAAGTTCAGCCTTCCCCACCAGACTTGAGTTATGCATGCCACTTGTACAGTAGGAGATGATGGTGCTTATGAGACTGTACAATCATGGTCAAGTGGACTATGCAAGTCAGTTGTTTAGATAAACAAATTACAGAGGAAAAACAAATATCCTCCCAAAAAAGAAAAGAAAAAAAAAGTGATATATTTACATTTGTTTTAAAAATGGTATTAGGCAAATGACTCCACTATAATGTTTTGTAATTTCTTGTGCAGCCTTCTCGGGCAGAGGTGTCTGTGAATAGAGTGAAAAGGTCCATTATTAGGGTAGGGCCTCCCCACCTGAGACCTCATATGCCAGGTTCTGTTATTGTTGAGAAGTTAGCCACTCTGTTGTTACTCCTTGGAGACGTTAGAACATGACAATTAAGGTCACCGTGGGGCTTATTTCTTATTTATGAGGCTATTCACAATTCTTATTACTACTTTTAGACCTAGAACTGCCGCCTGTAGGACATTAGGCTAGCAGAGGTCAGTTCCATGTATTATGAGCATTTATACAACCAATGGCTATAAAATAGGATATTAGACTTTGTTTGTAATTGCTCCATCCATATGTGATACATGTGTATGCATTATTCATATTCCAGTTTTCCGGCTACCTTACGCACCCAAATATTAGTAATATTTAATGGGCTTCACGGTTCCCCGAGTACTCCCCTGAGGCTGAGATCATAGTATATATACTGTATTTGTTTTTCCTTGTTAGATTTCTTGTTTTCTTGCTCTATCTGCAACATGTATATCCCTCCAGCCCCCATCCAGTGAGTCTACCCACATTTAAGTCCACAAGAAAAGCCACCAACATTTAGGTCCACAAGACAGTACAGCACAGTACCAATATATAAATGATCTACCAAACCAAAAGTGTCAGTTATTATTATTACTATTATGTTATGTATATAGCGCCATCAGATTCTGCAGCGCATTGCAATGGGTGGACGAACAGACATGTAGTTGTAACCAGACAAGTTGGACAGACCGATATTGCGGAAGATGAGAAGAAGCTGTTGATGATCAACAGTGTCAAAAGTTGTTTAAGTCCCTAACACCCTTTCCACCTGGGGTACTAACACTATGTGTGAGACACATACTATCGGAGGAAACTATCAGGTGCTGTCCTAGGCTCAGTTTAATGCTTTATACCGATGGCGGTTTACATCTTCAGAGAATTTACTATAAATATTAAAGGCCTTAACAGCCCACATAAACGTAGGCTAGCAAATAATGAAATACATAAATTGTGGGCAGCGATTGGGTGCTAACAAGAAACAATGACAGCATCCTGTCCTGAGGAAGACGGGCAGACCGGAGAAACGCGTTGACATCAAAGGGGGCAGAGACTACAGGAGCTTGGAAATACCACGCTCATATCGCTCGGGCTGCACTGAAGCCGGATTACTGCATTCCGGATGTTACAGCTATCCAGAGCCAGTGCCTCCAACCAGGGCCGGCGCTACCATAAGGCGGCCCAGGCGGCCGCCTTAGGGCGCACCGGCCCTGGGGGCGCAAAATCAAGCTGACCGGAAGGAGGGAAGCGCACTGCGCTCCCCTCCAGCCGATGACCTATTGTAGCGTGGCCGAGCGCTACCAGGGTCACAGGGGGCCCGGCCGCCCCTGCGACCCGGTATGTACACTGGGCCAGCCTCTTCCCCTGGGGGGCCCAGGAGCCGGCCACCTCAGGGCCCCCCGAGGCTGACCCTGGTATCACCGGGCGTCCGGTTCTGCGGGCGCGCGAGGGAGCACTCTCCCATGTGTGCTTCCTCTTCAGCTCCCTCGCGCGCCGCGGTGCGCGAGGGAGCTGAAGAGGAAGCACACATGGGAGAGTGCTCCCTCGCGCGCGCACCCACCCACCTACCTGCCCAGGAGCCCAGCAGCACCACTGGACCCCAGGGAATCCCTTCAGCACTCCAAAAGGCAAGGAGGCTGGGGGATTAGATTAAAAAAAAAAAAACATGTGTTAGTGTGAGTGTCAATGAGTGTGTCTGCTAGTGTCAGTGAGTGTGTCTGCTAGTGAGTGTCAGTGTGTGTGTCTGCTAGTGAGTGTCAGTGAGTGTGTCTGCTAGTTAGTGTCAGTGAGTGTGTCTGCTAGTGAGTGTCAGTGAGTGTGTCTGCTAGTGAGTGTCAGTGAGTGTGTCTGCTAGTGAGTGTCAGTTAGTGTGTTACTGTGTGAGTCTGTTTGATGTCTGTTAGTGAGTGTGTGTTTGTCAGTGAGTGTATGTTTTGTAAGTGAGTGTGTATGTATGTCTGTCGCTGAGTGTGTCTGTCAGTAAAGGTGTGTGTCTGTTAGCTGGTGTGTATGCATCTGTTTGTGAGAGTGTGTGTGTGTGTGTCTTCTGCACTTACCTTTCTCCAGCGCCGGACTCCCTTGGCGCTGGGGATCCCTCCGCCTCTCAGCTCCAAATGCTCTTGCCGCGCACGCATTCAAACCGCCAATAGGAAAGCATTACTCAATGCTTTCCTATGGACGTTCAGTGGAAGCTCCTCTAGCGGCTGTCAGTGAGACAGCCACTAGAGGCTGGATTAACCCTCGGTGAAACATAGCAGTTTTTCTGAAACTGCTATGTTTTCAGCTGCAGGGTTAAAACTAGAGGGACCTGACACCCAGACCACTTCATTGAGCTGATGTGATCTGGGTGTCTGTAGTGGTCCTTTAAGTGTGTGTGCATCTGCATGCACTGCCTCTGTATGTATGTCTTTATATGCCTGCATGTCTCTGTATGCATGTATGTCTCTGCCTGTGTGTCTCTGTATGATTATTTCTGGTTTGTATGACCCTTATTTTAAACGAGGGTGGGGGGCACCAAAATGCATCTTCGCCTGTGTAACTAAAAATCCTAGCACCGGGTCCTGCCTCCAACTCCACAACAAGATACATTACAAACAAAGCTAGGCAGTGAGTAACGGCATATGCAGAGCCTACTCACCACGTTCTCTTGTAAGAGACAGTCTGTTTATCTTTTATCATCACAGAGTTTTTAATAAATTTGTTTGCACTTTGTTTACAACAGACCTTTATCATTATATGACTGAAACCTGATTTCCTTAACCTAATTATTACATTAATGATGCCTTTTTTTCCATTTAAAGCAATCTGCACTATTATGTGTTTTTATGCATTTTCTTTACATGTGCTGTGAGAGGTGTCAACTTGGGGCCATCTACTGACCATTGAGTATTACTACAACATTTTCAAATTTTTCACAATATATACTTGGCTTTGGGTCTATCACCTAAACGTTCATTTTATTATACAGCTCCGCTCTTATTTATATACTTTTTTCATTTGATTTTGGGGGTACAACACACTGAGTGTGTTAGCAGCATTATAAATAATTCATACCAACTCTAAGTTGCATTCAATTTAACAATATCAGCACTCCGAAACTAAATTAAATTATGATTACTTTCCTAAACTATAACCACCTGGTTAGCTCACAAAGCTGTTATTCGAGGCATACTCATCGAATTAGGTTCCCAAATGAAATAATTTATTAGCAAAACCAAGGCCCAATTCTCTAAGACCCTAAATCTAGATGCACAAAACAAATCAAACCCACAAAAAAGACATCAGGAAAATAGCAGAAATAAACATACCACTACAAGTATTATTTCTACATGACACTGAAAGGAACTTAAGAGTACTGAAATGTAAATCTTATTTGCAGGACAATAAGGCTGGCAAATTACAAGCATGTAAATTAAAAACTAAATACAGTGGAACCTCGGAACTCAAGGTTCTTGAACGAATCGGAACTGTTCGAGTTCCGATTCGTTCAAGAACCGAATCAACATTTCCCATAAGAATGCATGTAAATTTGATTAATCCGTTCCAGACCCCAAAAATTACAGAATTTTGCATTGTAAACAGGACCACTGTTTGTACACACACTGCACACATATAGCTGACATTGCACACACAAGCGCACACACACAGCTGACATAGTACACACAGGGATGTATCATCCACGAGGCAAACAAGGCATCTGCCTTGGGCGGCACTTTCATGGGGGAGGCAAAAAAATCCGCCCCCCAAACGCCCAGGCAGATCCCTTGTTTGCCTCGTGTCCTGGGGGGCTCAAGAGCTGGCCGGCTGGACACTTTGAGCCCCCCCGCTTACCCGAGTTCTTCCTGCTCTGCTCCCTCGCACGCCGCTTAATGAAGCCGGAATATGACGTCACTCCAGCTCCCAGTATCACTAAGCAGCGCGCGAGGGAGTGGAGCAGGAAGATTAAAGCTGTCCGCTCCCTGCCTTGGACCGTAGAAAGGATGCTCCTAGCGCTCACCAAAGGACCATCGGCACCTTGGACACTGTAAGCACTGCAGACTCCATGAACCGCCGCTGCTGTGCTGGGATCTCACCATCTGCTATCCACCCTGGACCTACAACCAGGCTCCAGGTTCCAGTAGGTGAACCTCTTCCTTCTGTAGAGCAAAGCAGGATCAGGAACAAGAGCTCTTACAAGAGCTCAGTAGCTAAGGGAGTATGAAGAGCATAGCAATCCCTGTAGTGATTATAGCTGTCCCCTACAAGCATGAGTCGAGGCTGCAAGTTAGAGGGTCAAGTAGTTCTGTTTAATTGGCACCAAAGGGCCTTCTTTAATGGAGGTCTTACACATACAGGACCGCCCACAGGATTTTGCAGAACAACCAATAAACACGTAACATACAGTAAAATCACACCCATCAATAACACACAAATCCTTCCCTCTGCCTGTGATATAATTACTGTACACAATGGGTTAAAGTAATTATCAAAGGCAGGAAAAATACACTTTTTATACATACACTGTAACTTTAAAAATATACGTCCAATCTTAATAAAAAATACATATTCAGAATCAGCATACTTTTAATATAAACATAACCAAAGCACACAAATCCCTCCAGTGGGGCCGGAGCCGAGCAGACGCCATTTCAGACTGCTCCTCATCTATTCCCTAAATCACACCGAAAATCTAAAAACCACACAGACCAACACAGAAACAAACAGCAGCACCTTTATCTGGGCGACGGACTGCACCGATCGATGCCTTTTTCGTTTACACTGAGGCACACAAAACGGAAACGCAAAACTAGGGCCTACTACGCCTCACAACCACGAGGCCTGGACAAGCTCTTCGAAGGCATACTGGAGGCACACGGCACAAGCGAGTCGGATTACTTTCTAACGACACTGCAGCCACACTCACAATCAATGGGGTGCCGCTCCCAAAAGCCTGAGAGGGACATCAGTGTCATGCTTCAGCGACCGGCAGCATCAAAAACACGACCGTGGGAGACCGATGAACCACCGGCACATGCTCCCCCGAGCACTAACGTGGACACCCCACCCCCTCCACCACCTGAGCATACCTCGAGCCTCCAACTCACCGACAGTTTGGCCCCGACTACCAAAGGGGACCTCAAACTGCTCCTCACAGACCTGCACAAGATGATGGAGACAGACCGGGCGCATCTCAGAAATGAGATACAAGCCAACTCCGTCTGCATACAGGCGACGGAAGACGGAGTCAAGTCCACTCAGGCAGCAATGTCCTCCCTGAGCAGCTCATTAGAACAAGTTTACACCCAGCAGTTCCACCTGTCCCAGAGAGTGACTAACCTTGAAGACCAACAACGCCGCAATAATACAAAGATACGGGGCGTACCGGCGGACACAAAGGCAGAGGAACTGCCCCATTACATCAGGAGGCTGCTGGCGTCCATCATGTCACCTGCAGTGGCTAAGAAAATTGCATTAACTAGCATATACCGCCTGACTAATACACTCAATTCCTCCTCCACCACGTTAAGAGATGTCATCATCCGATGCTCCTCTACCATAGACAAAGCCCAAATAATGGTGGCGATCCGAGACAAGAAACCCCTGCAGTTCGAAGGCACACAAATTAACTTTTTTCAAGATCTTTCCAAAACAACCCTGCAGTGGCGCAGATCCCTGGGAACAGTAACAGCCTGCCTCCGCTCCGCAGGGATACCCTATAGATGGGGAACGATGGGCTCCATAAGGGTGACCCATAACGGAGCAACACACACACTCCACTCAATGGCCGACTCACAGACATTCCTAGCAGCTCTGGGACTAACACAACCAGACACAGAAGCACTGACAGAAGCAGCCAGTAGCAGCTGGGATCCAACCAACATCGAACCCTTTGTGCCCAGAGGCCGAAACCAGCAAAGGACTTGACTAGCTAGATCTCAAACGGAACTCGTACCGACACACAGGTCTTGAGAAATGAGAAAAGAGCCAAGAATGGTGACTACATTGTTGTTTTATTTTACTCATGTCCAGTTACCAGTTTGTCATTATGATTTTGTATCCACAGATAAAATACGACACACACAGCAGACCAAGTCTGACAGATTAATGGCATACACCTTTATGCCAACTCAAGTGAGAAACCCCTTCCCCCCCCCCGACACCCCTTAGGTAAGGGGTACATTACCAAGCAGAGAGAGGGGCCACAACTCCGTTCACACGACACTAAAACCAGACAGACGTCTGATAAACAACACGTAACATGGCACCCCGATCTCACAGAGCAAGCCTGACCAAACCTGCACTCTCACAACTGTGCGGAACAACCCCACTCACCCCGCACAACAGCATCACCATCCGGGCCCCTCAGACCAAAGCACAATGGTTGTGGGGGGATAATGTAGAATAAACACAGGTTACTGGTTGTGGGGGGATAATGTATAATAAACACAGGTTACTGGCTATGGGAGGATAATGTATAATAAACACAGGTTACTGGCTATGGGAGAATAATGTATAATAAACACAGGTTACTGGCTATGGGGAGGATAATGTATAATAAACACAGGTTACTGGCTATGGGAGGGATACTGTATAATAAACACAGGTTACTGGCTATGGGAGGGATACTGTATAATAAACACAGGTTACTGGCTATGGGGGGATAATGTATAATAAACACAGGTTACTGGCTATGGGAGGATAATGTATAATAAACACAGGTTAGTGGCCATGGAGGATAATGTATGATAAACACAGGTTACTGGCTATGGGGAGGATAATGTATAATAAACACAGGTTACTGGCTATGGGGGGGATAATGTATAATAAACACAGGTTAGTGGCCATGGAGGATAATGTATGATAAACACAGGTTACTGGCTATGGGGAGGATAATGTATAATAAACACAGGTTACTGGCTATGGGGGGGATAATGTATAATAAACACAGGTTACTGGCTATGGGAGGATAATGTATAATAAACACAGGTTACTGGCTATGGGGAGGATAATGTATAATAAACACAGGTTACTGGCTATGGGGGGATAATGTATAATAAACACAGGTTACTGGCTATGGGAGGATAATGTATAATAAACACAGGTTACTGGCTATGGGGAGGATAATGTATAATAAACACAGGTTACTGGCTATGGAAGGATAATGTATAATAAACACAGGTTACTGGCTATGGGAGGATAATGTATAATAAACACAGGTTACTGGCTATGGAAGGATAATGTATAATAAACACAGGTTACTGGCTATGGAGGGATAATGTATAATAAACACATGTTACTGGCTATGGGAGGATAATGTATAATAAACAGGTTACTGGCTATGGGGGATAATGTATAATAAACACAGGTTACTGGCTATGGGAGGATAATGTAGAATAAACACAGGTGACTGGCTATGGGGGATAATGTATAATAAACACAGGTTACTGGCTATGGAGGACAATGTATAATAAACAAAAAAAACAAAAAAAGAATGCAGCTTCAGAATTAATCTAAATTGTATGCTGTCTAGGAGGTGGGAGGGACTGGGAGGGAGGGTGATTTTTGGATATGTTGGTCACCCAGATCATGGTGGGTAAACTGGGCTTGTTGGAGCACAAATTGGTAGAGTGAGAGTTTGAAGAACAAATTGCACAAACCGGTGGTACTAGCCAGGCAAAGTGGCAACAGAACAAATTCAGTGTCCATGTGACTCCAATCTATCCTGATGATGAACTGCGCAAAGGTTGCCGCTGCCTTGGCTGAAAAAGATTTGTGATAATCATAAAAATTGGTACCACCGTACTTGTTCCCCAGATCTACCAACTTGTGCATGTACGAGTCCAGTTCATCTCTACGTTGGGGAAAATTGAAGCATATTACGTCTCTATATAACCCAAAGGCTAGTACAAAGTCTGGTATGGACAACGTTTTACCTAACCTAGGATCTTTGACTTTGAGTACCACTGACAAGTCACCGTAGTTGTACATCTTGTTTTCTACTATGTCTTGTGATGCAATCAGTAAGCACAAATAACGTCCTTTCCCCCCAATATGTCTTTCTTGATGTTGGGAGGGACCATATGTGCTGGTGTGATGATATGTGTAGCGGAACCCTGTGAATTCTGTGTAACTGTGACATTAACCTGCGAGACAGTTTGGTCGATGATTTGTGTAGGAGGGATATCTGGGGGACACACGGAAGCTGGTGCTGTAGATTCCAAATTTTCCATTCTTTGGTTCAAATTATTGATGAATGCCAGCATGGCTGTCATTGTGGTCTGAATCCCTGTAAGGGTGTCAATGTTATCTTGCGAACTGGACCCTGGCTCTGGATTATCCATACTGGTCATCATAATTATGTATAACTCTGCTTTCCTAGCGGTGGCAGGATAAGTTATCCCCCTACCTTAGCTCTGTGGTGATCTTTGGGATCGTTGTAGCGGATGGCATGGGGCTGTCCTCATAGGTTGTGTTAAAAATGTAATTTGTGTGTTTATTCTCCTGTAAAGATAGATTGTATGTAGCATTCGTATGATTGTTCGGTAGTTTCCATCCGTATTCCATACGAATGAAAACTACCGAACCATTAGACCACCCCAGAGAGAAGTGTGCACCTTATTTGGCTTTCACACTTCTCTAACCGCAAGGTAATTGATGCAATCAGTACTTTGTATACGTATCTGGGTGGCCGCCGTTCGGCATACGAACACGTGGCGGCGGCCATCTTACGCACGAAAAACTCAGCGGTGTTTGGTCATCGAGTGTCTGGAACTCAAATCGGACACTCAATCACCCGAACACCGCTGAGACCTCCAGAGCTCCGTAACTCCCGAACGGAGGGGCCAACCAGCCCCTCGTTCGGTGAACTAAAAGTACCGAACAAGGGGATTCATACAAATACCGATTTAATGGTGGATGACAAGTATTTCTATGTATTTTATCTCCCGGTCAAATTGTCTCTTCCACCTAACGCCCGAACCGCTGTTCCGATCTGGGTGAATTTTGAATATGTTGGTCACCCAGATCAGGGCTACCAGGGGGTAGATAATTGTACCTGACTGTTTTGGGGTACATCCAGAAACTGGGTAAAACTGTAGCATGTATAAGTGGATTATGTTTCACACTGAGGGGAGGAGATGTATGGGAGGTAACTATTATACTATTGACTACTGTACAAATTAATGTGAATCCCTCCCTTGATTGGGAGAAACCTTTAAAAGGAGTTTGTGTGATTAAAAGTTCAGTTCTGCTCCTGATGCTGTGTGTCTTCCAGTCATTGGGATTGATGTGGGGATATTATTGGATTGTCTTGCCTGCTGGAATTATTGCCTTATGGATTTTTAATACTTGTTCCTGAGCCTTACTGGGATCTTAAGTGGAGATAACCTGTGGAATAGCAGCTCTCCGCTACAATTGTCCATAATCTTAAAAAAAGGGTCTTGAAGGGTCTTGATTCTCGCCTCATGTAGGGGCCTTAGTTGGAGTGGGTGGTCTAGCTGGCGTGCTGTGTAGGGAGAAGTCCTCTTCTTGGTCTGATACGTGAGACATGCTATAATGAAATTGAAAAGTGAGACTTATCCCGATATGGTTATTTGTGACTTGCGTTAACCGTCGTCTCTTTAAATGCCAGGTGGCAAAGAATCTAACTACGTGTGAGATGGTGAGGCCCTGCTAATTGCCAAGTGGCTGATAAAGGCACTGTTTATGATTTGGCCCTGTGCTGTGCCATTAAAACAGAGGCAGGGTGTAGGCCTCTGGGGAACTTGATGTCAGGATTATAAATTGATCCAGCACGTAGAACTGTTCACACCTAGGACTAAAAGGTAACGTCTTACCGGGCCTTAGAATGGCCGGACTTAATGTACCAGAGAATAGTCAGATTACTTGCCGAGGTCAGGGACAGAGAATGAGACACAACGATGAGGGAAAGCCAAAAGTCAGGGATACCAGAAAACAGGGAAGTCAAATGAAGCCAAAGTCAATGACCAGAAAATAAATGCTCAGAAACACACTCCCGGACAACCATTAGGGAAACCACAAAAGGGCAAAGAGGAGAAGTAAAAATTAGTTTAAATAAGCCCTTTATAAATCTGATTGGCCAAAATCGGCCTTTGACCCCAGAACGTGCGCGCGCCAACGTCGTCATCACCGTGGGCGGACGTGGGGCTATAATTAGGCGTGGATCTGCAGCGGCCGGCATCCATCAACATGTTGCAGGAGTCAGGTACACTGACGCATGGCCGCTGAGCGCAGATACCGCAAGGTAAAGATGAATATGTTACATTACCCCCCACCTGAAGACCGACCACCGCGCGGGCAGGACCTGGCTTGAGGGGAAACTTGGAGTGGAAATAACAAATCTTGCGACGTGCATGAATATCGTTGGCCGGAACCCAAGAATGTTCCACAGGCCCATAACCCTTCCAATCAACCAAATACTGTAGTGAACCACGAGAGAACCTGGAATCGATTATGGAAGAGACTTCGTACTCCTCGTGTCTAGAAACAACCAACGGGGGCGGCAGAACACTTGGGACAGTATACTTATTGCAAATAAGTGGTTTGAGCAAAGAAACATTAAACGTGTTAGGAATACATGATGAGGCAGGGAGAGCCAGAGAATACAAAACAAGATAATTTCTACAAAGGATACGAAATGGACCAAGGTATCTGGGAGCAAACGTCATGCTAAGAACTTGAAGTTTAATGTTGCGTGATGATAACCACACCCTCTCACCCACTTGGCAAACAGGGTTGGCACCATGTCGTTTATCTGCATGAAATTTAAAATTATCAGCTGCAGTTTTTATAGCTGAGTGAACTTTGGTCCATGTATCACGAATAGAAGCAAGGTGATCATCCAAAGCAGGGATAGCAGTGTCAGAGAAAACAGCCGGCAGAACTGTAGGATGATGACCGTTATTAACAAAGAATGTACTATGACCAGAGGAGTCATGATTAGCATTGTTCCTAGCAAATTCGGCCCAGGGTAATAATTCGGACCAATTATCTTAAGTGCTATTTACGAAACAACACAAATATAATTCTAAAGACTGGTTAGCTCTCTCAGCAATTCCCCCAATAAGAGACAGGACTCTAGATTGAGGGTGAAGAATGACACACACTCTGCTTTTATGCAATTCTCCCATGCAAGGGAGACGCCCACAGACAATTATACATTAGCCAATCACACAATGGTTACATCCCCAAAAAATTCCCTCCCCTTAGCCTGAGAGGTAACTCAATTATCCGTACAGTTTAAAACATACTTTTTACCCAACTTTCATAACTCTAAAACTATACATTCAATCTTAATAAAAATTACATATTCAAACTCAGCACACTTTATTTACAAACATAGCCAAAATTCACAAAAATAAGGTATAAATGTTATACCAAACAAGTGGAGCGCTCTAAACAGCAAACTTGAATGTACATATAAAAGGGAACAAGAAAACAAGAAATATAGTACAGACGGTTTCCCAAATAGACAATTGATGGTAATAAATGACTTAAACCACTCACATGGACAGGAGCCTATACAATATTGGCTCTGTAAAAGGATCCTTTATGCTCTTTGGGCAGCAAACACCCCTTTATCCCAGGCAGTATCCTTCCAGGAATATACAATGAAAAAAGAAGCAGAAAAGCAACTGTGTAGAATAGCACATACTATATTGATGTCAAAAGAGTATAAATAGTTGTGCTCACCTTCTCCAGAGTCCTGAAATCCCGGCTCTGAGGTTGATAGACAATGTGCTACTTTTAGGGGAGAATAGCACTCTCCCCAATGGAGTTCCTGACGGCTAGAAAGGACTTAGGACTAAAGTATAAAGTAATCTATAAATTTATTAACAGTACAATAAAAACAAAATAAATACGTACTAGAAAATAAAAAATCCAAATAAAGTCCAATTAAAAGTCCAGAATAATCAGCTAAATGCGTTTCACTCTATGAGCTTCATCAGTAGCTGTATGATAGCCTCAGGAATCCTTCTTTTTAAATGCAAGTGGTCCTCCTCTTGGAGTCACATGGTTATTTGTCAATAATCCATAATTAGTCAATAATCCAAATAGGTTTCTTCCTAAATTGAGTGCTGGGAAAAAAACATCTGTGGTGGAAAAGTTCTCATTTGCTGACAGCATTGTCAATCATCAATAGTGTTTAATTACATAATGTTTCTTGGTGGTAACATAATTTGAGTGTCCAATAGTATGAATGGTTGGCGGAAGTGGCATATGTATTTAAAAAGGCCTCCATTTTGAAAGAGGGCATAGTGGGGGAAAAGGGAACAATCTTCCTAAAGAAAATCATTATAATAGAGGATTGATAAAAACAAGAGCAAAAAAGCTGAAAAATTGATAAATGCAAAATGATATAATAAAAACTAATATCAAGTATAGCGGAAAAAAAGTGAATTAAGGTGCAACAAGTAATTAATTTGGAAAAACAATAATTCTGTTGATATAAAAAATTATGATTCTGGCTTCCGGTCTAGCAACGGACGGAGACAGTCGCATGGCCGCGGAGCTCCTGACTCCAAGCGTGTTAAACAGAGACACACAGGACCCAACTGCGACCCAAACGCTCTCCAAAGTGCCCCACTACTTACCTGATCCACATGGGCAGGAAAATGAAAAAACAAAAACCCAACAAGCCCCGTCTGGGCATGAACATCGGGGACATGTGGAAGCAGGCCCAGGAGACAGCCGGAGCAACAATGGCGTCTCTGCATGGGGGATGCTCTGACTTTACAGACGGCTCGTCCAATGAGGGGGACGGGGGCTACACACCGGCAAGAGCCCCACCACCGCCAGACAGGCCGCGGGTGCCCGCACCAACTACCACACCGGTGACCATGGAGGCAATCAAAGAGCTCATGGCCGCCCACCATAGCAAAATCTCTGCAGAAGTGGCCACGATAAGGGATGACCTGAAAGGCCTCTCAGCACGGCTCGGGACGGTAGAATGCACCTCTACCGGACACACACACCAGATAGAGGAGCTAAAAGCGGCAGTCCACGACCTAAAACAACTAACCTCACTGCATGAACAGCAACTGGCTACTCAAGAAGACAAACGCCGCCAAACTAATCTGAAGCTCAGGGGGGTCGCTGACTCTGTACCGGAGGCTGAACTTCCACACTATATCAGAAGGTTGCTAACCGCTCTCGTGACCCCGAAGGTGGCCAAATCCATAATATTAGACAGCATCTTCCGCTTGCCGCGGCCAACTACTGCACCTTCAGCAGCCACAGGGGACATAATCCTCCGTTTTCAAAACATGAGGGACAAGAGGGCCGTTCTTGACGCCACCAAAGGCCTAACAACTTACTTGTTTGAGGACGTGACTCTGTCCTTTTATGCGGACCTGTCAAGTGGCACACTGAACTGGAGAAGATCTCTCAAGCAGCTCACGACCTTCTTGTTGCAACAAAAAAACAGGTACCGTTGGGGCCCAGGCCGCGCCCTACATATAGAAGGCGCAAGCGGCCCTCTGGTGGTGCGGAACCTGCAGGAGGCCACAAGGACACTGGAGAACCTGAGACCAACACAGCGGGCAATGACTGCCACAATTCTACCGGTCAGCAGCACAAGCAGCCTGGGGAAGAATGCAGCAGGAGCACCGATCTTTGTGCCACGTCAACGGCCCGCAGGGCCGCACACAGCCGCCACAACCTGAATCAGGGCAAGGCCTACCGGGACGTTTCCCCGAACTCCCCTTTTACCGGGCAACAACATAGCCCGCCACCCTACGGCTGAGAACATTCAAACGCAGAGAGAGTAATCCAAACTGTCCGTTGACACTGTCTCTCGTGCGCTTTTCCTAATTTTTTTTTTTCCTTTGTTCCCTAATATGTTATATTGTTTTACTTATGTTTTGCTACTGATTCGTTTAAAATGTCACGACAAGACAGTGTAGGCACCCACATTAATTACGAGTACCCTGACAAACAGAACGGACAAAGTTGAGTGCCTGCTTGGCTTGACCGCCTTCCCAGCTGCCTCAAAAGAGGAGGCCCACTCAGGCGACTAATCAGAGCAGGTAACAACCCAGACCTACATGGCATGGAACACCCCAACCCCTAAGCAATAATATACAGTGGTACCCGCAATAACTTCCCGACTTCCGCTTCACACACCGCCAGTAACCACATTAAAACACCCCAGCCTGCACTTCCAGTGCTCTTTTGTTTTACCATATCGAAAACCAATGTATGCCACACCAGCAGACACAGCATTTCCTATCACCAAGCCTGTTTCTAGTCTCAACGCAATGTCAATGTTAATGCCTAAACGATCTAACTATTGATGCTGTTACCTGCATGACTTAACTACTGATTTAACTTAACTTTGCAACTCTATACTTATACCAGTTGTAATACCATGCAATGATGCTTACCTATAGTCCTTGTGCAGACACACACTGGTTAGACCAAGCTACCATATAAATAACTAATGTGTTAAAGGAACATGCCCAACAACTTAAGCTTGTACTAAAATGTATCTCTAAAGCATGAACCTCACTACTAGATTAAGCCTGTTTCCCTTAAGCATCTGTACCTATAGTTTAAACTCGTACCTTTTACTTTGAATTAACCTATTCAGTTCTAGCTCCCAGCATGTAACCTAATCCTAAATTTAAATGGCACGATTGTACCGTTAGCGATGTTTAGCCTATTTAACATGATTCACGTAACCATTGTTTTAGATCACATCTTAACATAACCTGCTTGATATATGCTTATGTTAAAAGACCTATAAAAATAAAAAATGAGGCACGTTTTATTTCGGAAATGTAAATAGCATTGTTACAGCTGTAATAACCCTTATCTTGTGCGGAATACCCTTGCATTTCCCTTTTTCTCTTCTGTACCCTCCATATATACCTCAATAAAATAAAGATTGAAAAAAAAAATAAAAAAAATTATGATTCTGTTTTAAATATAGAGAATAACACTTGAGGTATAAAGTTTATCACAATATGAATAATAGGGGGATATTTACAGAAAATTGCATAATTCGAAAACAATGTTTAAACCATTGGGTTGTAAAGTCCCAAGTTTAAACATCCATCTCATTTCCTGTTGTCCCAAAATTTTATTAAAATCCCCCCCCCCCCCCTCCAATTGCCTAAAACTTTGTATATACCAATAAAGGACAGTCCCTTAGAGTTACTGTTGTGGGAGGTCTTAAAGTGATTGGAAACGCTATGTCCCTCATATCCTTTCTTGATGTTTCTAATATGTTCCTCTACCCTTATAGGTAAGTTACGTTTAGTGCGGCCCACGTATTTTAGGCCGCATGGACATTCCAACATATAAATAACGTTTTTAGAGTGACAGGTAATTAAACTTTGTATGTGGAATTCCTCATTATTCTTTATGTTACTGAAATTTCCTATATGTATTTTCTTATTTCCAGTGTTCTTACATGCTAGGCACATACCACACCCCAAAAAAACTTTTCTAGAATCAATTGGTTTTATATTACAATCTTTCCGAATGTGATTTCTCACTAATAGTTTTTTCATATTGGGAGCTCCTCTAAAGATTAATTTGTTTTTTTCTGGTAAAATGACAGTTAAGGCAGGGTCTTCCCTTAGAAGTGGCCAGTGTTTATTAATTATTCTTCTAAATTGGTCATTGCCATAGCTATAATTACAAATATATTGGTATAGTGTCATTGGATTCTGTCTTATTTGTATCATCTTTCCTTCTTTACAATAGGGTATCTCTTTTTATTGTTGAGTTTTCATTAAGTGCATTTGTTAGATCCTCTTGTTTATAACCTTTTTCAAGAAAATTATTTTCCAATTTTTGTGACTGTTTAATAAATTCTGCTTCCTCAGTGCAATTTCTTTTGATTCTGATAAATTGTGATTTGGGGATCCCTTTTAACCAAGGTGTAAAGTGACAACTTGTGGTATAGATAAAACTATTGACATCTACCAGTTTAAAATCTGTGTTTGTTTTAATTATTGTTGTTATCTTCTATATAAATGTTGAGATCCAAAAAATTTACTTTGAATTTACTAACATCTGAGGAGAAAATTATACCCCAATTATTAGTGTTAAGTGTATCTATAAAACTAGTTAATTATTCCTCTGTGCCTTCCCAAATAAAAAAGAAATCATCTATGTAACGGCGATAGGTAACGAGACCCGCTGCCCAGCCAGCCCCATGATGGACAAACTGGAGCTCCCAGTATGCCATAAATTAATTGGCATAGCTGGTTGCGAACCTCGTTCCCATCACCGTTCCACATGCCTGAAGATAAAAACTGCCATCGTACCAAAAATAGTTGCTTGTCAAAATTAAAAGGATCCCTTCCATAATAAAATCAATTTGATCAGTTGAGAAATCGTTAGATGGTTCCAAAAAGTGTCTTGTGGCAGTGCAACCTCTATCATGTGCAATGATGGTGTAGAGGGAGCTAACAATTCTGCGGTCACTTAAAAACAGTTCATTTTGCATTTATCAATTTTTCTGCTTTTTTGCTCGTCTTTATCAATCCTCTATTATAATGATTTTCTTTAGGAAGATTGTACCCTTTTCCCCCACTATGCCCTCTTTCAAAATGGAGGCCGTTTTAAATACATATGCAGGTTGGGAGGAGTCTTGGGATTGACACATAGCTCTTTTTGTTACAATGTCACTACGACCATATACAAATTATATTATTTTTATTATTACTACTATACATTTATTATTTGTTAAAAAATCGCTAATTATTGAAAGCCGGGCTTGATCTCCGGCACGTAATTTCCGGTGGGCGTGGATAACACTGCAGCGGCAGTTGCCCCTGGAAAGTGTGCCTTGCCAAACGCTCCCCCCCCCCCAAAAAAAAAAAATATTTCCCTGCATATTAGTTCCGACCCATGGGCGGCCTCGGAGGCAGGGCCGGCGCGTCCATAAGGTGGCACAGGCTGCCGCCTTAGGGCGCACCGGCTCCAGGGGTGCAAGATTTCAGTGACTGGCACCATCTTGACCCCCTGCGCGGCACTGCTGAGATCAGACGCGGCGAGGGAGCTCTAACCTCTCTGCTCTGCTCCCTCGCGCCCTGTCTGCTGATGCTGCAGGAGCCGGAATATGATGTCATATTCCGGCTCCCGCGGCATCACTAGACAGCCTGCGAGGGAGCAGAGCAGAGAGGTTAGAGCTCCCTCGCTGCGTCTGATCTCAGCACTGCCGCACGCCGCCCAGCAGCCCCACTGGACCACAGGGAATGATTCCTCATCCACACCAGCTCTCAGTTTGTGAGTGCCTGTATGTGTGTCTGTGTGTGTGTCTGTATGTGTGTATGTGTGTCTGTGAGTGACTGAGTGTGTATGTGTGTCTGTGAGTGACTGAGTGTGTATGTGTGTCTGTGAGTGACTGAGTGTGTATGTGTGTCTGTGAGTGACTGAATGTGTGTCTGTGAGTGACTGTATGTGTGTCTGTGAGTGACTGTATGTGTGTCTGTGAGTGACTGTATGTGTGTCTGTGAGTGACTGTATGTGTGTCTGTGAGTGACTGTATGTGTGTCTGTGAGTGACTGTATGTGTGTCTGTGAGTGCCTGTGTGTGCGTGAGTGAGTGTGTGAGCGTGAGTGAGTGTGTGAGCGTGAGTGAGTGTGTGAGCGTGAGTGAGTGTGTGCGTGAGTGAGTGTGTGTGTGTGTGAGTGTATGAGTGTGTCAGTGTATGTGTGTGTCTGTGTCAAATCAGTGAGAGTATCTTTGTCATTGACTCTGTGTGTGTGACTATCAGTGTGTCTGTCAATGAGTGACAATCAGTGTGTGTGTCAATGAATGAGTGTGTGTCAGATCAGTGAGTCTGTGTGTTTGCCATTGAGTGTGTGTGACTGTCAGTGTGTATACACCACTGAGTGTAGCGTGGTGGAGCGCAGTACAGGAGCTTCTGTTTCCTGTACCCGGCCAGACTGACTGGAGGAGCTCACTGAGAGAGCACTCCCTGTCAGTCCGGCCAGGTACAGAAAATTGAAGCTCCTGTAGGGGAAATCCTCCACTCGGCAATGCTACAAGAGAGGTAGGAGGCACACCAGGAAGGGGAGTGCGACCGCCAAGGGGGTGGGGGGTGCACCAAGGGACAGGGAGGGGAGGGGGAGAGAAGCACCAAGGGACAGGGAGGGGAGGGGGAGAGAAACATCAAGGGACAAAGAAAAGAGGGGAAAGGTTAGAAGAACACTAAGGGACAGATAAGGTATAATAATGGACGGGGAGAGGGGCTGGTTAAGAGGCACATAGTTGAAGATGTTATTTTGGGGGGAGGGGGTGGAAAAATACATCTTCGCCTATGTACCCAAAAATCCTTGCACCGGCCCTGCTCGGAGGAAATGTCCGTTCTGACGTACAGTTTCTACTGACGTCAGCGGAAGTTGTCCCCCGATCGACGCTCGGTATCTTCCTAATTAGTTTTTCATAGATAGCGTATCCCTCATCTTGTAGGGAGGCTATAAACTTTAATGGGCATGATAAACAAATATTGCTTGCTGCTAAATAAATATTGTTTTTAATTAATTCTGTCAGTGATGGAGGATGTAGGTGGCTGGCAGAATTACCCAGTGATGCCACCTCCACCAACCATTCATACTATTGGACACTCAAATTATGTCACAACCAATAAACATTATATAATTAAACACTATTGATGATTGACAATGCTGTCAGCAAATGAGAATCTTTTCCACCACAGATGTTTCTTTCCCAGCACTCAATTAAGGATGAAACCTGTTTGGATTATTAAATAATTACACACCATGTGACTCCAAGAGGAGGACCTACTAGCATTTAAAAAGAAGAAGGATTCCTGAGGCTATCATACAGCTACTGAGGAAGCTCATAGAGTGAAACGCATTTAGCTGATTATTCTGGACTTTTAATTGGATTTTTATTTTCTAGTACGTATTTATTTTGTTTATTGTACTGTTAATAAATTTATACATTATTATTTTATACTTTAGTCCCAAGTCCTTTCTAGCCGTCAGGAACTCCATTGGGGAGAGTGCTATTCTCCCCTAAAAGTAGCACATTATCTATCAACCTCAGAGCCGGGATTTCAGGGCTCTGGAGAAGGTGAGCACAACTATTTATACTCTTTTGACATCAATATAGTATGTGCTATTCTACACAGTTGCTTTTTGCTTCTTTTTTCGTTGTATATTCCTAGAAGGATACTGCCTGGGATGAAGGGGTGTTTGCTGCCTAAAGAGCATAAAGGATCCTTTTACGGAGCCAATATTGTATAGGATCCTTTCCATGTGAATGGTTTAAGTCATTTATTACCAACACTTGTCTATTTGGGAAACCGTCTGCACTATATTTCTTGTTTTCTTGTTCCCTTTTATATGTACATTCAAGTTTCTCAAGACTGTCACTGTACTAAAGGTGTGAGTAAACCCCTCTACTTTTTAGAGCGCTCCACTTGTTTGGTATAACATGTATACCTTATTTTTGTGTTTTTGTTTTTTATTGTGGGTAAGGGGTATTCCACTTTTAGTGTTGAGCAGCTTTTACCTTTCTGGGCACTGTATAGTAACACTCCCTCTCTCTTTTTAAAGATCGTTTTTTATAGATTAAGATATCCAAAATTCAACCAATTCCATCCAGGAGTTAAAGAGTTAGCTGGAAGTCATGACCGACCGCAAGCACAATTTCCTGCCCAAAACAGTTCCATAGATTTGGGCTGTGCGGTCGGTCAATTTCACAATGAAAAAAAAAACATGCGTTCGAATCTTCAAATGGGACTTAGTCTCTGTGGCTGAAAACTTGGTGCAGGAGAAGGTAAGGGTCAGCGGTGTTCGTTGAAATGTGAAGCCAATTTCAGTTCCATGGATTTGGCTACACATACCGCTGACCTCGTTCGAATGAACAAAGATGGTCACCGCCACGTGTTCGTTTGTCAAATGGCGGCCACTTCGACTACTTCGGCTGTATCCGAAGTGCCAATTTAAAGTTGCTCCAAAGTAATTAAAGGGCCAGAAACAGCATTATAAAAATCCATTATGCCCAAATACAGTTCTTAAAGGGTCAGTATAAGTCCATAAGCCCCAACTCAGTTCCTTAAAGGGCAATACATCCCAGGGCCATAGTCGCAGGGCAGGAGGCTGGCAAACAGGCCCCTCCAAAAACCAGTGGCGAGGTTACTTTCACCACATAAGGCTTCCGCCTTAACGTTTTTGGGACCAGATCTGTAAGCTATGAGAAAGTTAAAGTGAGATAGGAACATAGACCATCTAGCATGTGCAGAAGATAGTCGTTTAGCATCCCCCATATAAGACAAACTCTTGTGGTCAGTATTGATCAAAAGGGGGCCCTTGGAACCTTCTAAAAGATGTCGCCACTCTTTAACCCCTTAAGGATACATGACATGTGTGACATGTCATGATTCCCTTTTATTACAGAAGTTTGGTCCTTAAGAGGTTAAGCGCTAGTATAATGGCCAACAATTCTCTGTTGCCAATATCATAATTACGCTCAGCAGGAGCCAACTTTCTAGAGAAGTACCCACATGTATGCAAAGGGATATCCTGACTCTCCCTCCGACAGAGAACCGCCCCCACCCCAGTTTCAGAGGCCTCAACCTCTAGTATGAAGGTTTTGCTGGTGTCGGGATATATCAATATGTCAGCAGAAGCAAACCTTTGTTTGAGAAGTTCAAAAGCTTCTATAGACTCCTTAGACCATATCGTACTGCTAGCCCCCTTGCGTGTCATATTGGTGACGGGGGCTATTACATAAGAGAATCCTTTGATAAATCTTCTATAATAATTGGCAAACCCAATAAACCTTTGTATGACTTTTAGTCCATTGGGCCAATGTAGAACAGCCTCTAGTTTATGAAGGTCCATCTGAAAACCAGAGGCAGAAATGTTATACCCTAAAAACTGTACTTCGGTCTGATCAAAGAAGCATTTTTGCAGTTTACAATAAAGTTGAATTTTAAGTAAACTGTGCAATACTTGTTTGACCTGTTTGTGGTGAGTCTGCAGATTGGGGGAATAAATAAGGATATCATCCAGATAGACTAGGACAAATGAATAAATATAGTCCCTGAGTACATCATTAATAAAGTCCTGGAACATGGCCAGAGCATTGCACAACTCGAAGGCCATCACAAGGTACTCATAGTGCCCACTTCTAGTGTTAAATGCTGTTTTCCATTCATGGTTTTCCTTAATCCTTACCAAATTGTACGCACTCCTGAGGTCAAGTTGTGTAAAGACTTTAGCACCCTGGAGTCTGTCAAAGAACTCGGAAATGAGGGGAATGGGATAGGCATTTTTAATAGTGAGTTTGTTTAATGCCCAGTAGTCAATGCATGGACGCAATTCTGCATCTTTTTTAGATACAAAAAAGAACCCTGCACCAGCAGGCGAGGATAATTTACGTATGTGGCCTTTACTTAGGGAGTCTTTGATGTACTCTTCCATTATTCTACTCTCCTGTGGAGATAAGGAGATAAGGAGACTGTGGAGATAAGGAGACATTGGGAGACATAGCGCCAGGTAGCAGATTTATGGAACAGCCATATGATCTGTGAGGAGGTAGAATATTGGTCTGACTCTTACTGAACCTCCTTAACCTCCCAGTATTGTATGGCAACTTCGGAGGCCTGAGGCGTAGTAATAGGTAATGTAATGATGCCCACTCTTTTAGTAATGTGCAACATACATCTCTCAGTACAGTCCTTGCCCCATTCCAATATTTCCCCTTTTTCCCAGTCAATATGAGGATTGTGTTTAATAAGCCAAGGAAGCCTAATATGATGGGGCAAGAAGGAGAAGCAATTATTTGGAATGTTATGTCTTCCTTGTGTAAGGCACCAATGAAAATGGGCAAGGTTTCGTGGGTAATTAAGGGTTGTGAGAGAGGTCTCCAATCAATGGCCAGAGGTGATAATCTCTCCTTGAGAAGTATAGCATTTTTTTTTTTTACAAAATGTACATCAATTAAGTCTGGTTCTATTTCTGGTAGTTTCTCTGGTCCTAAGTCTATTATCAATTTGAATGACAAATGTGATAAACTAATTTAATTTGTTAGGTAGATCTTTGGCAGCAATCTCGTCCAGAATTGCTTTGGATAATCCTTTTTTAAATGCAGAGATTAACCTGCTATTAGTCCAGTCTACCTCAGAAGCCAAGGTGGTTCATTAGGTAACCAATCTTAGCTCTATCTGAGGGAAAAAAACCCGGTATGGCCTCAATTTGATTCAGAAATCCCCGACATTCCTGAATATTACCATCAAAATACGAGGGAGGAGATAAGGAGATGATAGGTGCCTTATGTACTATAGGTGGAGGTTCATTAGGCGGAAGTGACAGTCAGAGAAACCTCAGCCTGTAGATGCGCTGTTCGACTAAGAAGTGTACTGAAAGCCTGGACAAATTGATCCATACGGTGATCATTCTCCTCTAGCTTTCTCTTGCAAGCTATGTGCTGACACATATGTCTACATGATGTATGGCCATGTCGTAATGTCAGGATTACAAGTTGATCCAGCATATAGAACTGTATCATACCGAGGACTAGAAGAATGGCCGGACTTAACGTACCAAAGAATAGTCAGAATACTTGCCGAGATCTGGGACACAGAATGAGACACAATGATGAGGGAAAGCCAAAATTCAGGGATACCAGAATACAGGGAAGTCAATAACCAGAAAATAAACATTCAGAAACACACTCTCGAACAACCACTAGGGAAACCACACCAGAGCAAAGAGGAGAAGTAAAAATGAGTTGAAATAAGTCCTTTACAAATCTGTTTGGCTGAAATCGGCCTTCGACCCCAGAACGTGTGCGCGTCTCCCGACATCGTCATCATCACCGTGGGCGGATGTGGGGCTATAATTTGGCATGGATCTGCAGTGGCCGGCATCCATCAACATGTTGCAGGAGTCAGGTACACTGACGCATGGCCGCTGAGCGCAGATACCGCAAGGTGAGAATGAATATGTTACACTTGATAAGCGGTAAAAGGATAAGAAAAGTAAAGCCCTTTCTAAACCTCTGAGCAGAGTGTTGGCAGACTATATCTATGATTTGGACCAATGGGCGAAAATACCTCTATGCGAGGATGGGTGTTGGTCTCGCAGAATCTTCTACAGTACCTTAATCTGTATAAGTGGCCTTTCCAGTACCCTAAATGCCAGTTAACGATGCTTGGGGTAAAAGGTATGAAGGATATAGCATCCCTGCTAACTTTTTTTTGAAGGGGTCTTATGGCTTGACGGGATGTCTGATTTATTAGTATGTACCACCGGTTGATAACCAAGACTATGGTTGGTAACTTCACCATGAATGTGTGAGTGTTTAATATTAGTTCAAAGTGATGCATACCTGGGTAAACCGATTCTCCCCTCAAAGGGTTGTAAGTAACTTTGATGTTACCTTGTAATTGTTCTTCTAGTATGTTTGTGTGGTTATGTATGTTTGTTTTTTGACTCGAGTTATTGTATGACCTGATTGCATGTAATATGTCTTTTATGTAATAGAGCAAAGTATGCTTGTAGCTGTAGGTCTATGTTAGTTTACGTGAATTTATATATAGGTTGTTATATTTAAAGTTATTCTGTAAGTGTGGATAATTTATGTGACTTTTGAAATTGTGTGTAGCTTACTCTAATGGCAGTGTTATGTAGATGCCGGAAATAGGTATAATAGGGAATGTAACTTACTGGTCTGTATATCTGTAGTACAGATCGCGTATTCAGGTAGATGCGAGCATACCTGTATGAATAGGAACTGATGATTGATAGGAGTTCTGACTGGAATTTCATCGTACCCGGATATGTCAAGACTCTTTACTGTGGTTTTACCTAGTATTCTTTATACTGACATTAACCCCCTATGACGAAAGTATTAAACATTTAGAGCTAGGTTTATGTCTAGTATATTGATATCTTAACTATCCAGGTTATGAATTCGCACAAGTTTCAATGTACCGTGTATACAAGAAATATCAATGTGACAGGATGGAATTCGAGAGAGTATTGATCTGAATTCTGAAAGTACATAATGACAATACGAGCGTATTTTCGTATATATAAGGCAATTCCCGACTGATTGACCATATTTAGCCTTTAAAGTTCCCCTACATGACATTCACTTTTTGACTAAAGCAAAACTCATTTAAACAAAGCTAATTAAACAAATCATAATTAATAGATTTTAACTTAATTAACCACCCAATGCCATAACTGCATTCCTTGTTTGCCCCAGTGAAACCATTTATAATTATCACTGCATTAATGTATCAGTTTAGGATTCATACATCGTTAGCAATTTTTGACAGTACATGGCGGTGTTGGTGCATGTTTTTGTATTGAGTTTGTAACTCTGTTTCAGCCGATTGGAAATTTATCATTATAATTTATCATTACGAGGTAAAAGTGCCCGTATGGGTTTCGTCTATGCGAACTACTATGTATCAGGAGAATGAAGTTAGGTTTGTTTTGCCCGCGTTCGTGCCTATTGGTACATTAGTACATTCGCTTATGTGCGAGAGCTGTATGGTAATGTGTAATTGCGTTTGTGCGCATGCTTCCCCCAGTCGGTAGTTTAACCGCGTTCGTATTTACTCACTGTGACCAGGTGCCTGGTAGCCGGTCCGAAGTTCGGGCAGGTGCCCCAGACGTTCAGCGGTGCTGGGAGTGACCGTGCTCTTGCGGTTTGGAGCTGGTGTCGGTGAAGTGCAGTGTGAGGGCCTGTTGGACGGTATCCTGGCTGTAGCAAGGCCTGGTGGAGCCACGAGGGAATTCTTCTTGGCAAAAACCAGAACCGGAAGTGACCAGACGACGTCAGCCCAGTATGGAGGTAGGTTTGGGTTTTTATAGGCCGGATCAACCCCTCTCACAACTTCAGGCTTCGTCTTCCCATATATAATGTCATGCTAAGTGTATTTTTATATTAATATATACATATATTAATATAGAAATACACTTAGAATTAAATTACACACATATATAATAACATATATTGTATACATATTATTATAAAATACAAGTAAATACAAATAAATACAAAAATATATATATTTTTTTAAATTCTATATATGTAATGTTATTCTAACTGTATTTTGATATTATTATATATATTTATATCAAAATACACTTAGAACAAAATTATATATGTATGTAGAGATTGTAGCCGTATTTGTCCTGTGATGTAGATGTAAAAACCAGTAAAATTTTTTATCTTGTAATACCTTTTTTATTGGACCAACAGAAATTTTAATGACAAGCTTTCGGGAGAACCTCCCTTTCTCAAGTCTGAATCATTTCTGAGCAAGACGACACAGAGAATTCAAAGTTGAGTTGTGATACAGGGGTTAAAGCTAGATGAGTGTAGATAAGACACAGGTATATCTACACTCATGTCGCTTTAACCCCTGTATCACAACTCAACTTTGAATTCTATGTGTCGTCTTGCTCAGAAATGCTTCAGACTTGAGAAAGAGAGGTTCTCCCGAAAGCTTGTCATTAAAAAATTCTGTTGGGGGGGGCGGTCGCCTGACTTCCGGTGCGGATGGCTGCTTTCTTTTAGAGCTCCGTACCAGCAGGCAACTAATAAGCTAATATCAGCACGTATACCCGACAAAAAACTCCCCACTCAGTCCACAACACTCTCGCCACGGCGCTCAACCGACCTGCCATGGGAGGACGACGAAAATCAAAGCATGGAGCGGAGGTAGCGCCGATATTCTGCACCGGCAGGGACAGGGGCTCCACACGTGGGGAAGATGGCCGTGATGAGGACTCAGACTCGAACAGAATTCACAAGACATCTGACGCCTATTACAGAAGGCCTCAACGACCTCACACGCAGAACTACTGCCATAGAAGAGCACCTAGACCGAACCTCCATGCGGTCACAGGCCAATGAGAATACAATTGCAGCCCTACAAGAGCAGGTACGCCAGCTAGAAGAGGCCCAAGAAGACCTCAATAACCGCTCCTGCCGTAATAACATACAAATTTGCGACCTTCTGGAGACGGTTGGAATAGATGCCCTGGCCTCAACATTACGAGAATTATTTTGCGGCCTACTCCCAGAAGCCTCACCAGCAGAGCTCCTACTAGACAGAGCCCACAGGGTCCTTAGAGCCCCTATCCCTAAGCACTGCCCAGTCCAGGGATATCATCATCAGAACGCATTACTTCCACATTACGACACTTATGCGGGCGGCCAGAGACACCGCACTTCAGATAGAGGGGCACCAAGTCTCCTTCTATCAAGACCTAACCCCAAGCACCCTACGCAAAAGGCGGGAATTAAGACCCCTCACCCAGGAACTCGCCAGAAGACACATAAGATATACCTGGGGGCATCCCTTCAAGCTACAAGTCAGACAGAATAACCGCGTACTCACCCTGCACAATATTTCAGAAGCGGCCAACTTCGCGGAACGTCTGGGCCTACCCACAATTGATTTCACCGCCGAACCGACCGACAGGAGTACTAACAGGAGACCATCAACCAGAGGCACATCACCGCGTGAGATCGGGGCCTCAGCTTCCAGCGGACCTCGCCCTTCAACTGCAAATTAACCATGATTAACCGAACGCAGAATCATGGGAGAGACTGCTACTCTCATCACAACCCTCACCCATACCAAGTTTGCCGCCAGGACAACTGGAGAAACACACCTCTGATACCACCAAGAGCACGGACTAACCCGCCAGGTGGCTACGAACTATCTGAATGGACTACCACCACGGAACAAATAAGATATAATATAAATCTATATATATATATCTCCTAAATACATAGTAGTTCTTAATAATATGTTTGAATTCAAGTATTGGACTTAATGTTGTATACCGATTAGGAAGCTCCATCCACTCCTATTGGCTTCTCTCAGACCTCACGTAGGTAACACTGACTCCTAGTATAGGGACACCCCACTCAGACATCACAGATGGCAACACACAGCACTCCTAAACCCCTCTAAAAAAAATGTTTTATACACATACAATGTTCACGTTGACAGGTACTGCTCCTTGTCCATCATTGACCCCACAAGTGGAACTTAGTACGAGCTTAAATCATCAAGCAATGTGGTATAGGGGGCCCCGCTAAACCTATACACTTCACTGAGTACAGGCACAGACCTATGTGCACCCAAAGACGATATATGTCACTGACCCCATAAATGGGAATAGTTAAAGTAAACGACCGAACAATCAGAAGGGGCACATCCATCTAACCCCATGCATTGACATCAGTATACACATAAGCAAACACGCACCTAGAAACTAGGTCCTCCACTGACCCCATATAGGCGACTTGAGCTGCCCACATTTAAATGAGCAAATAGACACAATATACATCACAGACCCCATGCATATGGCCAAAAAGTCACATAGCTAAAGGAGCACCTAAAGATAACGTACATCGATGACCCCATACATATGAATGGATATGTGCATAGAGGTTCAAACACGAAGAAATAATGCATGTCAATAACTCCATTAAAGTGACCAGACCCAAATAGGCAAACGAGCAACGAGATTCAGAGTGGATCTCAGATCCCAGGCATAAGAAAAGATTCACACCCAGACAAACGAGCAACCAGGCATAAGACTCACCACTGACCCCATGAAGGGGAATGCATGTATGCATTGACCAACGCATAACCCAATATAACATACACACACTAGATATTGCCCCACACGGTGTAAGCTGGGCAGATACTGGTGAACCTGCCACCTGAAAGCCCTGCAAACCAATCTCCCCACTTTTACAACCCCCTGAGGGATCCACTAACGACTAGGATACATAAATTATGAAGCCAAAACAAGTTATGGTATACTCATGTTTCTAATATTATGTTTCTTATGATATAACTGTTTTATTTCCTGTGTCGCACACACCCTCCTGGACCACAGAAAAACCAAACCATGGACGGTGGCCCCTAACCACACACAAGGGATAACAAAGACAGCGGATCTGACAGATACCTCCTTGACATTTAACCTGCTTAACCACGAACTGATGGCAACGACCCACTACACCCGAACCTACACACAAGGTGAGAGACACTATAACCGACAGACACATGAGACAAGGACTACCCACCAAGGTATACATACCAGTATCAAGAAAGCCTGCTGGCGACTCTGATGGAGAGACCGCCAACCCCTGACGACACAACACCTCTCGGAAGAAACTACCCACGGAGCGGCTAAACGCTCACCACTGTTTACTACTGGTCACAAGATAAGCCCAGTAGCCCACCCCCTCTAATCTCTTGCCTTTACCTTACTGACCTTACCGGTCCACCCTCCCTACCTCCCCCCCCCCCCCAGACAAGGTCACTAATACTCCCTTCCCTTTCCTCCCCTCAAACCAACAGCCTGGGACCGTCCGGGCCGCAGCCCACATTCGCCCACACTTACCACTCCTGAACCATACAAGTACACCACCGACGTAATGCCAATGCACTTACGCTGCGTATCCATTAACGCAAAAGGGCTAATCTCACCCACTAAGAGACACAGCATACTACGATGGGCGCACAAACAAAACATAGACATCCTACTTATACAGGAAACTCACTTCACGACCCACCGCGCTTTCCCCCTGACAAACTGGTACTATACGAAAAGCTACATGGCTCCCTCCCCGGACTCCAAAACAAAGGGAGTCACAATCATTTTGAGAGCCAAATGTCCCCTCTCAGACACTGCCTGCAACAGGGACCCACAGGGTCACAATACAGGGGAAGGTGGGCACAACAGCCTATGCCTTTTCCTCTATCTACGCACCCTCGATACCAGACGCATCGTTCTGGCAACAACTGGCTACACACCTTAACACCTACTCCACCGCGCGCCTCATAGTAGGAGGGGACTGCAATGCAGTCCACACCCCTGTCATCGACAGAACACCTCTCAATCCCACGCGCTCCTGCCCATCACAGAATGACACTCTATTCTATCAATTTTTAACATCACAAAACCTAATCGACATTTGGAGGGCACAACACGCAACAACCAGAGACTATACGTTCTATTCCCACCCACACGGCACGTATTCACGTATAGACCACTTCCTAGTAACACCAAGCCTAGTACCCCAGATTACCAAATCAGAAATTGGCTCCATCTCATGGTCAGACCATGCAGAGATAGCAATTACCCTGACTAGAGATGTGCAATTCGTTTCGGTCCGAATATGAATTCGTATGAATCTCTGGCAATTTGGACAATCGGGTACTTCCGAATGGCCGAATTGACAAATTACCAAGGTCCCGAAGTTCAGAAATTACTGAATTTTCGAAGTGTCGAAGTTCCAAAGTTCCGCAGTACAGTATTGCCCAAGTACTAATATACTTACCCAGTGAAAGAAGAAGAATGTTATATTGTATACAATTTTAAATAAAAAGTATACAAACATAGCCAGGATTCAGCTGTAAGCATTTGCAACACTTACAACAATCAAGTAACATACATTCATATAAAATGTAAGTTACTTGGCCAGTCAGTGTAATGACAGGAATGAATAAGTAGATAACTCCCTAATTCCCACGGTATTAGGGAGCTATCTACTAAAAGGCTGAAAGACCTGAATTGGTCTTTCAGCCAAATTTAATTTGTATTTTAGGGGCCCCACCCACCGCTCAGGGGTAGGGGCCAGGGGGGAGGACATTAGGTCCCCCCTAATTAGTATTTTAGGGCCCCCACCCACCGCTCAGGGATGGGGGCCAGGGGGAGGACATTAGGTCTCCCCCCTAATTAGTATTTTAGGGGCCCCCACCCACCGCTCAGGGGTGGGGGACAGGGGGGAGGACATTCGGTCCCCCCCTTAATTAGTATTTTAGGG
The DNA here is from genome assembly GCF_036172605.1 of Pelobates fuscus. Lineage (NCBI taxonomy): Eukaryota > Metazoa > Chordata > Amphibia > Anura > Pelobatidae > Pelobates > Pelobates fuscus. The sequence continues at coordinate 61,190,458 of NC_086329.1, forward strand.
CCCCCATCCTCCGCTCAGGGGTGGGGGCCAGGGGGGAGGACATTAGGTCCCCTCCCTAATTAGTATTTTAGGGCCCCCACTCACCGCTCAGGGGTGGGGGCCAGGGGGGAGGACATTAGGTCCTCCCCCTCATTCTAAGTTAGGGCTGGGGGGGCATAGCCCTCCCCCTTTAGTTTAAAAGGTGGGGGCTCGGGAGGGGGGACCCAGTTTTTAATTTAATTTATTTATTTATTTTTAACAGTGAGCAGCCACTGGCTGCTTACTGTTTAATAGACATGCCTCTACTCGCAGTATAGCGAGTAGGGGCACAATTTACTAATACTAAGTAATTTTTACTTAGTATTAGTAAATTTGTCTGAAAGACCAATTTAGGTCTTCCAGCCTTTTGGTAGATAACTCCCTAATACCGTGGGAATTAGGGAGTTATCTACCAAGCGGCTGCAAGAGACGTTCCGAAGTGCCGAAGTTCCGAAATGCTGAAGTGCCGAATTGCCGAGGTGCCGAAGTTCTGAAATTACTGAATTTCCGAAGTCCCGAATTTCGGAGTGCCGAACCGAAACGAAAGTTTTTCCCATGCACATGCCTAACCCTGAACCTCCCGACAATATACAAACAATGGACATGGAGGCTGAATCCTCTCCTCTTGCATGACAAACTCAAAGGATAAAGTAACCAAGGCGCTAAAAGACTATTTCGACCTAAACACACAGGTCGATACCGCACCCACAACATTGTGGGCCGCACATAAAGCGGTCATTAGGGGTACTTTCATCAGCTTAGCCTCATATAAGAAAAAACGCGCACAACAGCAAATAACTGACGCGATGACGGAACTCCGCCGTCTAGAAACCCTACACAAAAAACGTCCTCATCCTACCACGCTAACCGAACTGACAGCACTTAGGGACCTACTTAAAAGCCTCACACAGAAAGATACCTCCAAAGCCTTGATGTGGCTAAAATGAACATTTTACGAAAAAGGGAACAAGGCGGATACCATGCTGGCCCGCCGCCTTAAGCAACGACTCAAAGCCAAACGGATCTCAGCTATACGCACCACAGAAGGCGATATTAGCGATTGTCCAACCCGAATAGGTAGCATCTTTCAAGAATTCTACACCGACCTATACAACCATACCCAACACTCCCAACACAATGTAGAGTCCCTCCGCGCCTGCATAGACAAGTTCCTACAGAACGCAACACTCCCCTCTATGACCCAGGAGGCTAAAGCCGCAATGGGACAAGAGGTCACAGTGGAAGAGATGGCACTGGCTCTTCAATCCTTCAAACCCAACAAGAGCCCGGGGCCCGACGGCTACTCAGCCTTATACTATAAGGAATTTAGCACTCTCCTACTTCCCCACCTTTGCAAGGTAATCAACGCAAAACTAAGGGGGGAAACTCTCCCGCCTGACATGACTAGCGCACATATCTGTCTCCTACCCAAACCAGGAAAAGACCACTTAGAACCCTCTCACTATAAGCCGATCTCATTACTCAACGTCGACCTCAAAATTATGACCAAGGTCATGGCGAATAGATTAAACCCGCACCTAGGATCACTCATACACCCGGACCAAGTGGGATTTATCCCCCACAGACAGGCCGCAGATAACACTCGACGAGTCATAGACCTCATATGGCTCGCCAACCATAGACGAATCCCAACAGCAGTCTTATCACTCAACGCTGAAAAGGCTTTGATCGCCTAACATGGCCATTCTTACATCAAACCCTAACACACATAGGACTACCGCCAGAATTCATCTCATTCTTACATGCAGTTTGCCATGCCCCTCCAGAAGCACTCCTGTTGCCCAACATACCACCCCCGCGATTCCCCATTACCAATGGCACACGTCAGGGATGCCCTTTATCACCCCTCCTGTTCGGCCCCTCCCTGGAACCCCTACTCCAGGCAGTACGCGCCAACAGCGGGGTGGAGGGGATCACGATACGGGGAGAAACATTCAAGGTCTTGGCATATGCCGACAATATCTTACTGACACGGACTAATCCGGAACAATCACTAAGCCCCTTCTTAGCCATCGTACAAGAATACTCCAAGATCTCAGGCTATAAGCTCAACTTAACTAAATCCGAACTACTCCCCATAGAAATAGACTCCGTGAGCCTAGAGAGGATGCGACCAACATTCCCATTCAGGGACAGTCCTGCTCACCAAATTTGAACATGAATGCACGATCCACCCAAACAGACAAGGCCAAATCTCGGACATATACATGACCATAGCAAATCACCCCACACAATGCTCCCTTCCATACATGTCAGCATGGGAGAAGGACCTGGGCCCACCAACTGAAACGACCGACTGGTCAGACATATGGGAGGCAACAGCCTCCGTTTCCATATGCGTAACACACACGGAACAGGAATATAAAATGCTTTTTCGGTGGTATCTCACACCGCAACGCCTTGCCTCCATGCACCAGACACCATCTAACACATGCTGGAAACAATGCGAGGAGACAGGGACGTTCCTCCACTGATGGTGGACATGCCCGAAACTCCGACCGCTATGGCAATTAATTGCTAAACTATTGAACAAACCATGCCCGGTAGTCCCTTGGGCCCTGTTGCTATCTAAACCCATAGACCCATTTACAAGATCAGAAAATAAGCTGATCGCCCGCATTGCTCTAGCAACTCGCAGAGCCATAGCGTAGCTCTGGTCCACGACCCGCATTCCGTCACAGGAAATGATAACAAGAAAGATAGTAGAGAGCTCACAGATGGACAAACTGACAGCACAACTCTGAGACACCCCCAAACAATTCCACAAAGTCTGGGACCCGTGGTTAGAGGGAGATACAACCATCCCATGGTAACCCGCCCACATCGACAGGGAATCAGCTGACATTACGACAAACACCTAAGACACCAACACAAGATTCTTCAACGACACACCACAACTCTAACATTTAACTCACCTTTCGGCCCGAGCATAAGGGCGCATCTAAAATTACAACAAGGACTACAGGAAGAAAAGATTCTACAGATGGAAAAGAAAATGGCGTTATTGGAAGTCAAGATTACCGATAATGAATATAGAGCAAGGAGAAATAATATCAGAATAAGAGGAATCCAAGAAGAAGTGACATCAGGAGGGCTGGAGAAATATCTGAAAGAATTCTGCAAATTCCTGGGAGTACATCAAAATAACAGTCTATATTGCACAGAAAGGATCCATAGAATTCCAAACCCCAGTAATATTTCAACTCAAACTCCAAGAGATGTCATTGCAGCATTAAGTTCATATAGACTTAAACAAGAAATCATGACGGCAATGAGATCTAAATCTTTACATGGCTCTAAATATGAACCAATCAAAATATTAAATGATTTATCTAGAAGTACTAGAATGTCTAGAAAGAATTATTCACAATGTACTCTCAAATTAAGGGACCTGGGAATTAAGTATACATGGCTATTTCCAGTCGGTTTAAGATTCTTATATAGAGAAAAATGTGAAATGTTTCAGGAAGTCCAGAGTTTGCAAAAATGGATCCAGGAAAATGTTAAATAGCGGACGTATGGGCCTACTTTGGATTCCCTTCTCCTTCTCCCCCAAAGGGGGACGGGGAGAGGTGACTCCGTGATAGTTCCACGCCCGAGCAGGATCTCTTACATATTTTCCCACTTAAATGGTGAAAAAATCTGAAAAAAGAGAAAAGAAAAGTAAAAGAGAGGAATAAGGGAAAACTTATTATTTCTTCATGTATTTCTTTTTTCTTCAAATTGTTATAAATAAAAGAGTAATGGGTGTAAATGAAAGTAAAAAGAGATAATACTCACTTTATAGTACACGATTAGTAGATAGATATTTTACCTGATTTAATTAGTAAAAAGCAACAATAGTTAACTTATAGTAAGGGGCATGTTGTGTATTGAAATTAGATTAAATATTAAATAGAATAAATTGAATGATCACCTACAAATAGCACATTGTAAAAATAAAAGTAATCATTAAAATAAGGGTATATGAATCAATAAAAGCAATATATAAGAATTATGATAGTAAGTATTAGTGAAGAGATGAGAATAACACATAAGTAGATTCTAGACATATACACTGATGAAGAAATTGGGAGAAAGGAAAAAGTTGATAAGGGAAAGAAAAAAAAAAATATATATAAATGGGTCCAATCACAATCAAATAGTATATGTTAAAATCACCTATATAAGGCTCATATCAAATTTAAATAAGAATATATATATATTTTTTTAAACTTATGGTAACTTGTGGTTTGGATAAATTGTTAGTATATCCCATAACCTAACCGTCTAGAGCGGTTAACTTTGTACATTCTTTCCCTTCTGATATAAGGGGAACGAATACAGGGATAAAGATTGTTCCTATGGTAAAAGAACCGAGCATTTTAATGTTAATTGTAGGGGTGCAATGTTATGTATGTCATGTTATGTGTTTGTTGTCCATGCTGGAGAACAGGGAGCTAGTTAGAATCAAGACATGCTTAGAATAGCATCCTTGAATGTAAGAGGGTTAAATTCACCGCAAAAAAAAGAGTTATTCTTATAGACTTTATTAGGAAGGAATCAATACATATCTGTGGAATACAAGAGACCCATTGGTTAGAAAAGGAGAAAGATAGACTTAGCTAAAAAGAATGTCCATTTGTTTTCAAATCCTCTATGCTTAAAAACAAGAAAAGAGGGGTAGCAATTATACTATCTGCAAAAATAGACTTTAAACTAATTCATCAAGTCTCTGATACTGAAGGAAGAGTCATTATAATAATCTGTGAGATAAATAATCAGGTATACACTATTGTAAATTTATATGCACCAAATAAAGCCTCCATAAGGTTCCTGAATAAACTTGTGGATAAAGTTGATCAAATTAAACAGGGAAAAATAATATATTTGGGAGATTTCAACTGTCTATTGGATCCTATTATGGATAGAAATAAACTAAATAATAATGAGAATAAAGGATATTTAAAACAATCTTCCCTAAGATTTAATGAGACTATCAAAAAGGCAGGTGTAGCAGATGGTGTCAGGGCTGTCCTAAAAGACTGTACTATTATTGCAATTTGTGTGTTATTTTTATTCCTATGGTTAAAATGTATGTGGGATTCGTATAACTGTTCGAGTGTCTGGAACTCAAATTGGACACTCGATTACCCGAACACCGCTGAGACCTCCATAGCTTCGTAACTCACGAACGGGAAGGCTAATCAGTCTCCCGTTCGGTAGTTTCAAAGTACCGAACAAGGGGATTCATACGAATCCAAGATTAATCGTGGATGGCAATATTTAATGTGTATTTTACCTCCCGAACGAAGACCGACCGCAGGGCCAAAACCTATGGAACTCTTTTCGGATACCACCTCGTGTGCAATCGGTCAAATTATACCCTCCACCTAACTCCCGAACCCCTGGACCGATTTGGGTGATTTTTGGATATGTTAGTCATCCAGATCAGGGCTACCAGGGGGTACCCCCAGGATTATTGTAACTACTTGTTTTAGGGTACATTAAGAACTGGGGGGAAACTACAGTATGTGTAATGGGATTAAGTGTCATACTGAGGGGAGGAGATGTGTGGGAGGTAACGGTTATACTATTGGTTACTGTCCTAATTAATGTGAATACCTCCCTTACATGGGAGAATGCTTTATAAGGAGACTGTGTGGATTAAAAGTCAGTTCTGTTCCTGATGCTGTGTGTCGTCCAGTTATTGGGAGTGCTGTTGGGATATTATTGGATTATTTTGTCTGCTGGAATTACTACTCTATGGATCTATAATACTTGTTCCTGAGCCTCACTGGGATCCATATCCATTCCAATTGAAGTACTAAAAAGTAGCTACATATCTGTTCTCTGGCAAGGTCTGTTGACACACTACCTCATCCGGAACATATATTGATACATATACTTGGTCACAAGTGCATTACGCTACACTTGGCTATTTTGACACTTGTATCCATCTGAAGTATAGTAAATTAAGTTACTCCACATGTAGACTCATACTATAGGAATAACGATATCTGTGCGCACAGAGTTGGACTATCACACAACCTGCGTCCACACTTTATGTTGTGTCTTTCCCTCTACGTTTACCCCCCTACCTACACACCCCGATTTTTCTTGTGCTAGAAAGTCTGGATGCTAGCCAAGAGCTAGCCAGCATACTACTGCGATTTAAAATTGGTGACTGTTTACGATAGGATCGTCTATCTCCCTATTAAAGTATTAAGTTTTAACGCTTTTTTCAGTACACCTAAACTCTTTTGGGTGAATAACCCTAAGAATATTTTGGTTCCTAATAAATTAGGAAGATCTTTTCTGAAACTAACATCCCTATATCAGGAACATCATAAGGACAGTTTTCTCTCCCTTTGTACTATTGGTTACTGTCCTAATTAATGTGAATACCTCCCTTACATGGGAGAATGCTTTATAAGGAGACTGTGTGGATTAAAAGTCAGTTCTGTTCCTGATGCTGTGTGTCGTCCAGTTATTGGGAGTGCTGTTGGGATATTATTGGATTATTTTGTCTGCTGGAATTACTACTCTATGGATCTATAATACTTGTTTCTGAGCCTCACTGGGATCTATAGTGGAGTTAACCTGTGGAATATCAGGCCTCCGCTACAGCAGGCCTTATAGATATTTGGCGCATATGGCATCCTATGGAAAAGGATTATACATGTTTTTCCTTTCCACATCAAGTCTACTCAAGAATAGATTACATATTGACAGAAATTAATATTGCTAGAATGGTCAAGAAGATTTTAATTACCAACATTCCATGGTCAGACCATAATGCATTAATTTTGGTTATCAAAGATGAATTTGTCAAAACTACAGGGAGTGCAGAATTATTAGGCAAATTAGTATTTTGACTACATCATCCTCTTTATGCATGTTGTCTTACTCCAAGCTGTATAGGCTCGAAAGCCTACTACCAATTAAGCATATTAGGTGATGTGCATCTCTGTAATGAGAAGGGGTGTGGTCTAATGACATCAACACCCTATATCAGGTGTGCATAATTATTAGGCAACTTCCTTTCCTTTGGCAAAATGGGTCAAAAGAAGAACTTGACAGGCTCAGAAAAGTCAAAAATAGTGAGATATCTTGCAGAGGGATGCAGCACTCTTAAAATTGCAAAGCTTCTGAAGCGTGATCATCGAACAATCAAGCGTTTCATTCAAAATAGTCAACAGGGTCGCAAGAAGCGTGTGGAAAAACCAAGGCGCAAAATAACTGCCCATGAACTGAGAAAAGTCAAGCGTGCAGCTGCCAAGATGCCACTTGCCACCAGTTTGGCCATATTTCAGAGCTGCAACATCACTGGAGTGCCCAAAAGCACAAGGTGTGCAATACTCAGAGACATGGCCAAGGTAAGAAAGGCTGAAAGACGACCACCACTGAACAAGACACACAAGCTGAAACGTCAAGACTGGGCCAAGAAATATCTCAAGACTGATTTTTCTAAGGTTTTATGGACTGATGAAATGAGAGTGAGTCTTGATGGGCCAGATGGATGGGCCCGTGGCTGGATTGGTAAAGGGCAGAGAGCTCCAGTCCGGCTCAGACGCCAGCAAGGTGGAGGTGGAGTACTGGTTTGGGCTGGTATCATCAAAGATGAGCTTGTGGGGCCTTTTTCGGGTTGAGGATGGAGTCAAGCTCAACTCCCAGTCCTACTGCCAGTTTCTGGAAAACACCTTCTTCAAGCAGTGGTACAGGAAGAAGTCTGCATCCTTCAAGAAAAACATGATTTTCATGCAGGACAATGCTCCATCACACGCGTCCAAGTACTCCACAGCGTGGCTGGCAAGAAAGGGTATAAAAGAAGAAAATCTAATGACATGGCCTCCTTGTTCACCTGATCTGAACCCCATTGAGAACCTGAGGTCCATCATCAAATGTGAGATTTACAAGGAGGGAAAACAGTACACCTCTCTGAACAGTGTCTGGGAGGCTGTGGTTGCTTCTGCACGCAATGTTGATGGTGAACAGATCAAAACACTGACAGAATCCATGGATGGCAGGCTTTTGAGTGTCCTTGCAAAGAAAGGTGGCTATATTGGTCACTGATTTGTTTTTGAATGTCAGAAATGTATATTTGTGAATGTTGAGATGTTATATTGGTTTCACTGGTAAAAATAAATAATTGAAATGGGTATATATTTGTTTTTTGTTAAGTTGCCTAATAATTATGCACAGTAATAGTCACCTGCACACACAGATATCCCCCTAAAATAGCTAAAACTAAAAACAAACTAAAAACTACTTCCAAAAATATTCAGCTTTGATATTAATGAGTTTTTTGGGTTCATTGAGAACATGGTTGTTGTTCAATAATAAAATTAATCCTCAAAAATACAACTTGCCTAATAATTCTGCACTCCCTGTAGATCTAACTGGAGATTGAATGAATATTTACTAAAAAAAATATCAAAATGTGGATATAATACAAAAAGCTATAGAATATTAAAAAAATGGGTCGCAAGAGTATACTGAAGATTACTTTAGAGAAAATAATAATCCTGAGATATCACTGTCTACGCTTTGGTGTGCATTTAAATGCACAATTAGGTGAAGTTTCATAAAAATGGGTACAGAGGGAAAAAAAAAATATTCACAAAATTTATCACAGCTATATATCGAATATGATAGGTTGGAAAAACAGAATAAGAATAGTCCTTCGATTAAAAGTAGTGTGAAGAAATGACCCTTGTATTCGGTATTTCTGCATGATGAAACTGCCGAACAAAGATCACCCCCTGGCTCATTTAACTTCAAAACCGGCATCAATTAAACCCCCTACGTGTGCGGCCAGCGTTCGTACTGCCGAACGCCACGTGGCTGAGAAAACCGCGGCCATCTTTTTTCATACGAACAAAGGCAGCGAGACTTGGTCGTCGAGTGCCTGGAACTAAAATCGGACACTCGACTTCCCGAACACCGGTCTCAAACACACGAACGCTGGAACTATATGTACCGATTAGCTAGAAGAGCGCTATTTGGTACGGTTGTGCATACGAATGAGGGGAACAATCGCTGCTAGGAGCCAGGGGAATCCATTCGGTACTTTTATTCGTTTTTCTCCCTTTTCTAAAGTGACCGGCAAAACCACCCAAACTTGTGGAACTGTTTTGGGCAGCCCATCCACGGGGGAACCGGTCACAAAGGACTTCCATGGTTTTTGAGAACCCCTGTACCGATCTGGGTGAAATTTGAATATGTTGGTCACCCAGATCGGGGCTATCAGGGGACATATTTGTGGGGATACTCCATGTATAAAGGGGTGTTCCAGATATTGGGGAAAACAGTGATTTTTCTGCCTGGAGATAATCAAGTTATTACTTTATCAGACTTGATTATCTCCAGTGCAATAGTAAAACTGACAACCTGAATTGGTGTAAATGTTCCAGGAGCTGATCCACCTAAAATGGCGTTTGTGTTATATCACCAATAGGATTGCATTGAAATTAATATTGCTAAATACGAACCAAAACAAAATCAAGTACTATAGAAAAAAGGGCAGCAGTGGTGTGTGGTGTGTGGTGTGTACACCTTTAAATCTGCTACAGGCAGAATAAATGGAGTATACACCAAATACTATACATTTTTTATAAAGTTGTGAACCATATATGATAGAGATATAGTATATGGAACTATTCTCTATAATGTGATGGAATTAAGTCACCTGACTTTGTAACATAATACAACTATTTATGGTGCATATATCTTCCAATCTGATATAGACAGACAGAATAAAGTATACACCTATATAATATACTTTATAGTAAAAAGATGTAAACCATATATGATGTAGGAATACAGTATTTGGAACTGTTTCCTATATTACTGATTCTATTGCAATATATTTGGGTTGGGATACCTATAAATGCATATATATTAAAATTCTACGTGTATATTTAAGTAATCTTTTAACATAATTAGGTGATTTGATTAATTAAAATTTGATTCACATACCTGATAACACAGGGAGAAAGTGCAGAGAATTTAATTCGCAAGCACTATATTTGACCCTGTAACTCTCCAAGACACCATAAAACCTGTACATGGGGGGGGGGGGGGGTACTGTTTTACTCGGGAGACTTCGCTGAACTCAAATATTAGTGTTTCATACTGGTAAATTGTATTACAATGATGATATTTTAAGTAAAAGTGACTTTTTTTTTTTTTTTAAATTCTTTATTTTTGGTATGCAGGTTTGTACAACAGTGCCTGTTTCGCCCCAACAGCGTTTGCAGGCTCGATTTTCACATTCATAGTACAACAGTTGAGACATATGGAGTATGCATACATTTTTTAAGGAAGTAAAATAATATTGTGGTAAACCAAGCTTTAACTATCTGGAAGTGTAAATGATTGATATTAGATTAGCCTTACTGGTTAAGGTAGCGCGTTGTATTTCCTATGCCTGTACATTGTTTAGCTCGTTTTGTTTAAGTAAGCGAGTACATAGAGTATATCAGGGAAGCTTATTCAGGGGAGTAATAGAGATGAGAGACAAGGCTTGTATGCATAGGCATAGTGAAGATTAATCCATACATTAGAGTACATATTAGGCAACCTAGTGGGTTGGTTAAGCTTGGCTTTTGTCAGTCTATACAGGCGGGTAAAAGTTACGTTTTATGCATTTTTTACAAACAAACGGCACTTTTATGGACTATATTATTGTTGTAATATGTTTTACTGTTTTAAAACACTAATATTTGTGTTTAGTGAAGTCTCCCGAAATTAACAGTACCCCCCTCTCACCCTCAGAGTATCCCTCTCACCAACCTTACCAAAAAGGCCCTACCAAAACAGGTCTCCTGGACCCCAGAGTGTGCGGACGCTTTCCAGAAACTTAAAGCGGCATTGAGTGAGGCTCCTGTGTTGGCAGCACCCAACCACACTAAACAATTTCTTGTCCACACAGATGCCTCCATGTTTGGGTTGGGAGCCGTGTTGAGCCAAGTGGGAGACGACGGCATGGAACACTCTGTGGCATATCTCAGCCGTAAACTTTTGCCCAGAGAGGTCAGCTATGCCACCAGTGCTTAGCTCTCGTTTGGGCACTCAAGAAACTCCAGCCATATCTGTACGGACGGGCATTTACACTTATGACCGACCACAACCCCCTTGTGTGGCTTAAACGGGGCGACAACCCCAGGCTATTACGGTGGAGCCTAGCCCTCCAACCATATAACTTTACCATGCAATACCGTCCAGGCAAACAAAACGGTAATGCGGATGGTCCTTATAGGGGAGCAGTGTGAAGAAATGACCCTTGAATTCGGTATTTCTGCATGTTTCCCTTCTATTTCTTAATGTTTTCAATCGGCAGATGAAACTGCCGAACAAAGACCACCCCCCTGCTCATTTAACTTCAAAACCGGCATCAATTAAACCCCCTACGTGTGCGGCCAGCGTTTGTATTGCTGAACGCCATGTGGCTGAGAAAACCGCGGCCATCTTTTTTCATACGAACAAAGGCAGCGGGACTTGGTCGTCGAGTGTCTGGAACTAAAATCGGACACTCGACTTCCCGAACACCGGTCTCAAACACACGAACGCTGGAACTATATGTACCGATTAGCTAGAAGAGCGCTATTTGGTACGGTTGTGCATACGAATGAGGGGAACAATCGCTGCTAGGAGCCAGGGGAATCCATTCGGTACTTGCTTTTTGAGAACCCCTGAACCGATCTGGGTAAAATTTGAATATGTCGGTCACCCAGATCGGGGCTCTCAGGGGACATATTTGTGGGGATACTCCATGTATAAAGGGGTGTTCCAGATATTGGGGAAAACAGTGATTTTTCTCCCTGGAGATAATCAAGTTATTACTTTATCAGACTTGATTATCTCCAGGGCTAGGGGAGTTTATCTCTAAACTAAAAATAAATGGAGAAGAAGTAATTCTGTCACCAGATAAGATCGGTAATGCCTTTCAGAAGTATTACTCAGGCCTATATAATCTACCAGGGAGAAATGGTACCTATAAGATCTCTGAATTTTTTCTCAACTTAAACTCCCATGTATAACAGAGGCCCAATTTACATTATTAAATGAACCCATCCTACAAAGTGAAGTAGAAATTGCAATTAAAAAATTAAAATAAAAAAAGGCGCCAGGACCGGACGGGTTCAGTAATTGTTTCTACAGATTTAAGGGAAATATTATAGACCTGCTTACTAAATCGTTCAATTACTTTATGTTACACGGAAATATCCCCAGAGAATTGCTAAAGGTTCATATAGTTCCTATTCTAAAGCCTGATAAAAACCCGGAACTAGTAAAATTATAAACCCATTTCACTGTTAAATAGTGATATCAAAATATATTCCTCTGTACTAGCAGATAGGATTTCTAATATAATACCAACTATTATTCATCAAGATCAAGTAGGGTTCATAACTAGTAGATCCCCAATTTTTAATATTAGAAGACTGATCGATGTCGCAGATCTGGCAACTAGAAGGAATTTACCCCTCCTTGCCCTGTCATTAGATTCCGAAAAGGCGTTTGACAGGGTAAAGTGGGATTTTCTGGAGAATGCATTACTTAGTTTTGGAATCTATGGCAATATTGTTAGGGCTATCATGGCCTTATACACAGTTCCAACAGCTAGGGATGTAGGAAGTGGTTTCTTTTCAGAGTGGTTTCAGTTGACAAATGGAACAAGGCAGGGGTGTCCTCTATCCCCAACTTTTATACCTGATAAGTCTAAAACCCCTAGCACATAAAATTAGAGATAATGATTCTATAAAAGGAGTAGAATTAGAGGGAGAATCATTAAAGCTCACAATGTACGCGGATGACGTGGTACTCACACTGACGGACCCCTTGATATCCATGGAAAAGGTCATGGATGTTATAAAGGAATTTTCACTATACTCAGGATATAAATTAAATTTAAATAAGTCAGTTGTACTCCCGTTTAATCTCACGTTAAGTACCAAGCAAAATCTATTTGACAAATTCGGATTTGATTGTAAAAAGAATTCCATAGAAGTTCTGGGTATAGAGATTACTAATGAGCCAAATAGAATGATGGAACAAAATTTCTTAAAATTATTGAAAGATACGGGAAAAACTTTGAAAAAAAATGGAAGGGAATAGAGACATCTTGGTGGGGAAGAATAAATATGATAAAATTCTATATATATCCAAAATGGGTCTCTCTCTTCCGCATGATACCTCTATTGTGCAGATACCATATTGTGCAGAAAGCTGGCTCTCCTTAGCACAATCAATTTTTAACCGATTTATATGGGGTGGAAAACGTCCAAGATTAAAGGACCACTCTAGTGCCAGGAAAACACTAGTTTTCCTGGCACTAGAGTGCCCTGAGGGTGCCCCCACCCTCAGGATCTCTCTCCCGCCCAGCTCTGGAAAGGGGAAAATGGGTAAAACTTTTTCCAGCGCTGGGCGGGGAGCTCTCCTCCTCCTCTCCGCCCAATCGGCTGAATGCGCACGCGCGGCAAGAGCTGCGTGCGCATTCAGCCGGTCGCATAGGAAAGCATTTACAATTCTTTCCTATGGACGCTTGCGTGCTCTCACTGTGATTTTCACAATGAGAATCACGCAAGCGCCTCTAGCGGCTGTCAATGAGACAGCCACTAGAGGATTTGGGGGAAGGCTTAACCCATTAATAAACATAGCAGTTTCTCTGAAACTGCTATGTTTATAAAAAATGGGTTAAACCTAGCTGGACCTGGCACCCAGACCACTTCATTAAGCTGAAGTGGTCTGGGTGCCTAGAGTGGTCCTTTAAGTCGTAATCATTCAATGTTAAAGATAAAATCAGGAGGACTGGGAATTCCACAGATAAGTCAAACGTGGAGAGCATGTAATATAGCCCAAGCAATAATAACCCAATCCGATTTAGTCAAAGATCAATTCTGGTATAAAGTGGAGCAGAGCATACTTAAAGATGAAATAAATGAAGATCTATGCTCCCTTTTATGGAAGACAGATAATAAATATAGGTACCGACAGAGATATACTTCCAAGGGTCTGATTGTAAATAATATAACTATATGGAATAAATTAAGAAAAGATCTGGATATACAAGATAAACTTATTACTAGTATTGATCTTAGATATCTGCAAAATAATATCGCAGATCTAAATATACAGAGCTGGATTAAATCGGGGATTAAGAAAATAAATAATATAGTAGAGCATGGTAAAATAAAAGATTTCAATGCTCAAGTAGATGAGTATAAGCTGCAGACTAAAGAAATATTTATCTATATGAGAATAAAGAGCTATCTCAAAGAGCATTTACCCAAACATTATTCTGGTAAACAATTAACACTTGAACAACTATTAAAAAAATCTAAATACTATTAAAAAAAAACTGGTTTCAAAATGCTTTAATCTAATTGAAAAAGACCCGGAAAAAATTATCTGCCAAGTAATAAATAAATGGGAAAAGGAGCTATGTAACATTATAAGTTATGAAGACTGGAATTTGCTCACAAAGAATGTACATTGTCTTAATTTAGTGTAACTCCAATACAAAATTATGAATAGGTGGTATTTAACGCCAGATAGGCTAGCTAAAATGTATACAGATGCCTCCGATAAATGCTGGCGCTGTGGGGTTCATAATGCAGGAATGATGCATATATGGTGGGAGTGTGGAGCAATTAAAATGTATTAGTCTTAAAGATTAAATCACTGACTAAAATTAATTTTGATATAAAGCCAGATATTTTCTTGCTACAACTATATATAATTCAGAATTTTGATCAATATGCTGCAATGGTAATACATATCCTGTTAGCAGCTAAAATATTAATTGCTAGAAAATGGAAATCTTGTAAAGTCCCAGTCTGGGAGGAAGTTAAATTGCATGATTTTGCTATTACATGACGAAAAGTCATGATTTTATTAGACACGGAGGCGAGTATTGCATATCCCTTTCTTTACTGTTGACAAATAGCAGCAAAGGAAACAAACAGAATGAAAAAAGAATGAACATGTGATAACATAGGCCCCTCCCCCTCAGGTCCCAGTATAACAGGCAGCACTCCCCTTCCGTTTCCCTCTTTCTGCAGATGCGACCAAAGAACAATGTCCATAACTAGAGTAGTGTGAGAATAAAGTCCCAAGGTAATAGTATAAAACCGAAGAAGGTATAACATCAAAAACTGGGAAGTGTGACCGTAGAATCCATAGGACCGATGGAGGACAGCGGGAGGAGACCAATAAACCGGACCATTGCTAGACGTCTTGCCGGATTAAGCTGTGAAGATATAAAGGACAGGAGCCAACAGGTTAAAGTCGATACTTGCAACTAGTTACAAGGTTACACCAGTGAGAACAAAGACCCCTGTATGTACAGTCCCACAAAACAATTAATGTTAACATATCCAGTATTATTGAAAACAACAAAGTCTAAGGCCCCACTTACCGTCTCAAACTATACTATGCGGCGTGTCGTGGTATGAGTAATTTGGGTGGGGAGATACATACTTACCAGCGTGTAAGAATAACAAAAAAGGGTGGGGCAATACTCGCCTCCGTGTCTTTAATAAAATCATGACTTTTCGTCATGTAATAGCAAAATCATGCAATTTTATAACAAGACACGGAGGCTCATATTGCAAGTTTAAAGCTGATCCATTATCACAGCGAATGTGTGTGGGGCCGGCCGAAAGTAGAATTCTCGGAAGGTAGACTCCCTAGACCAATCAGCTGTTCTCATAATGTCTTCTAGGCGGGCGCCCGCCGACATCATAGAAGAGGCTGATGCCCCTCGTACTGAATGGGCGCCAAACACTGTAGTGTCAATGCCCGCTTGGGCCAGCAGCCATTTCACCCAGCGTGACAAGGTAGTGCTGGAAACTGGGTGAAAAGGAGGACGGAAAGATAAGAACAACTGATGAGAGGCAGTAGAGCGGTGTGGTTCGGTGCGAGATTCATATTCACGAAGGCAGGTCACTGGGCATAGCGAAGGAGAGGCAGGGAAACTAGGGTAGGATACCGCTTTGATGGAAGTCTTAGTGCGCCTGCTGATGTTAAAAGTTACCCCGTCCGGGGTGTATGACTTGGCATCGACGTCCAGTGCACTGACATCCGAGACTCTCTTGCATGAGATGAGACAGAGCAGGCACACCAATTTGGCGGACAGCTGTTTGAGGGAGAGTCCTGCGTTAGCGGGCCAGGATGAGAGGAAAGCCAATACAACGGAAACATCCCAGGTCGTGGAGTAGCGGGGCCTGGGCGGCCTTGAAAATCTAGAACCCTTGACGAGTCGGCACACTAGAGGGTGTTGTCCCGCGGGGTGGCCCTCGAAACCTTGGTGAATCGCCGAGATAGCGGAACGGTAAAGGTTAATAGTCCTGTAAGCCTTACCGGTTTCGAAGAGAGACGTCAGGAACTGCAGGATCGTTGTTACAGGGGCCGAAACGGGATCCTCGTTCCGAGCCATGCACCAGCTAGCCCAAGCTCGCCAAGCTGACCCATATGCCCGTCTAGTGCCGGGAGCCCATGCTGCTGCCAATAAGTGTCTAGTTGCGTCCGAAACTCCTTGGATTTCCCAGGGTCCCCGGAGATTCGCCATGCCAGAAGTGGGAGAGAGCCCTCTAGCCGAGGGGATGATAGCGTCCCGTCGGGTCTTGCAGCAGGTCGTGGTGTCCCGGCAGGAGTCGAGGATAGTCCGACGTCATCTCGAGCATTTGGGGAAACCAAGACTGCGTTTCCCAGAATGGGGTGACCATGACTAGTTCCGCCCGGTGTTTGCGGGCCTGCAGGAGTGAGCGAGGGATCATGGAAAACGGGGGGAAGGCATAGAGGAGGCCTCCCTTCCAATCTTGTAGGAAGGCATCCACTGCCTCCGCCATTGGGTCCGGCCTCCAGCTGAAGAAGCGTGGGAGTTGGGCATTGAGCCGGGAGGCGAAAAGGTCTATGGTAAATGGTCCCCAGAGAAATGATATATTGGAGAACACCTTCCTGGCTAATCTCCAGTCGCTGGTGTCTGAAAGATAACGTGAACCCCAGTCCGCCTGGACGTTGTGCAGACCAGGTAAGTACTCCGCGTAGACCATCAGGTTCCGTTCCAGGCAGAATTCCCAAAAGTCTTTTGCCAACCTGGCCAGGACCGCCGACTGTGTACCACCCAGGTGGTTGACATATCTCACCGCCGAAACATTGTCCATGCGGAGCCGAATACATGATAGGGCACGGTCCTTGGCGAAGCTGCGGATGGCGAAGGAGCCTGCCAGAAGTTCCAGGGCATTGATGTGTAGTCGGGCTTCGGACTCCGACCACCGGCCCCCAGTTGAGATTCCCTCGCAGTGGGCTCCCCAACCGTGTAGACTCGCATCCGAGTCGATCGTGAATTCTGGCATTGAGCCGAAGATGGCTTTGCCATTCCATGCAGACAGGTTGAGAATCCACCATCGCAAATCGTCTTTCGTCTCGTTGTCCAGAGATACCAGGTCTGCGTAGGATGCCCCGGCTCTTAGGTGAGCGATCTTTAGGCGCTGTAGCGCTCGGTAATGGAGTGGGCCTGGGAACACGGCCTGGATTGAAGAGGCCAGCAGGCCTATGAGGCGTGCCAATTGGCGTAAGGTGAGCTGGGGCCGGATAAGGGCCCTGCGTAACTCTTTGCGGATGGATCGAATCTTGGATATCGGGAGACTCAGCGTTGCTGCCCCTGAATCCACTTGGAATCCTAGAAATTCCAAGCGGGTGGCGGGGGTCAGGCATGACTTCTCCCAGTTGATTATGAAACCTAAGCGTGACAGGAGGTTTATGGCTAGTCGTAGATGTGTGAGGAGGGTGGAACGCTCCTGAGCCATGAGGAGGATATCGTCTAGGTAGACGATTAGCCGAACTCCTCGACTGCGTAGCCAGGCCATAACGGGCCGTAGAAGCTTTGTGAAACACCACGGGGCTGAGGATAGGCCAAAGGGCAGACAGGTGAACCGCCATGTTTCGCTTTGCCAGTAAAAGCGTAGGAGGTCCCGAGAGGCCTCCGCTATTGGCACTGTCAGGTACGCGTCTTTTAGGTCTAGTTTCGCTAGCCAGTCTCCGTGGAGGAGGAGATCCCTTAGCAGGTGAATACCCTCCATCTTGAAATGGCGGTACCTGACTACGGCATTGAGGGGGCGCAAATTTATGACTGGCCTCAATTGGCCGCCTTTCTTTTCCACTAGGAAGATATTGCTTATTACGCCCGCAGGGTTGGGGGGTGCTAGTTCGATAGCCCCTTTGAACCGGAGGGTTGAAAGTTCTTCGTCGATCCGACCGCGATCCTGGAGGGAAAAGCGGATCGGTCGAGGAGGGGGAATGTGTGTGGGGCGGCAGGTGAGTTCTATATTGAAGCCCCGAATAGTGGTCAGTACCCAGGGATCTGAAGTGATTTGTGACCAGGCTGGGAAAAAATGTTGGAGTCTGCCCCCTATGTAACCCGGAGAAGAAATGTGTGGTATGAGGCAACTCACCGTATGGTCGTCTTGAGCTTGGGTTACCCCGAAGGCCTCTGGATCGCCATTGACGTCCGCGGGATGGAAAAAACATGGGGCGGGAGGTCTCCTGGTACTGGTTATAGTGTTGAAAGGAGCCTCTTCCCCGTGCCACGGGATTGGGGGTAGTTGCGGCCGGACAGACGGCTCCTGAGTCTGCCGGCCCTGGTAGAGACCCGCCCCTGGAATACTCGCCTCATTGAGGCCTGGGCCTTGTCTAGAGCCGTGAATGCTCCCACAAAACGCCCTAAATCTTTAATGAAGGAATCTCCGAAGAGGAGTCCTTGGGCGTCTTTGCCCGCTTCCGTAAGGGCGAGGTTGGCCAGTTTGGGCTCAATTTTGAATAATATGGCTTTACGCCTTTCAATAGATAGGGAGGTATTTACGCTCCCAGCAATACAAATTGCTCTCTGGACCCAACCTCTAAGGTCTTCAGGGTCGACCATGCGGTTCTCCGCTCTGGCGTCTTCCGCCAAGTCAAATAGTTTGGCCAAAGGCCCGAATATGTCCAGGTGCTTGTCCTGGCAGGACTTCAAAGCGGACTCCAGTCCTTTACGGGGATTCCAGCCCAGTTTAGTGAGGAACTGAGTCATTTTAGGGTCAACCTCTGGGGTGTCACACACCTTGTTGGGCACCAGAGGCCTAGGACACTCCGCCCTCAATTTGTTGCGGGCCGCCTTGCTTAAGGGTTTTCTGACCCAATTTTCCAGGTATGTGGCAACGTGGTCGGCCGCGGGGTTCCTGGTCCCTGTCTCGCCTCCGGGCATCTCTGCCTGAGCAGAGGAAAGGAGGTCAAGAGCGCCATCGGCGGAATCCGCATCAGAGTCGGTATCTGACTCGTTCATAGCCTCCTCATTTGACCCGATTTCTGAGTCGGTGTCGCTCTCAATCTGTGCTCTGGCACATTTCCATAGCCGCGCCCGTTCTGCCTGGCGCGGAAAGGCTCTTTTGCGTGGATGGGACACGCTTTCTGGGGCGACCGAAGGTACGCCAGTCATGGTGTTTCTGGAGGCAGAGGAGTGTTTGGACTTACGGGCAGCCTTTTTGAAATCCTCTTTAGACACCTCTCCCTGGGGTGTCAAGGTGCCCGAGAGTTGCTCGTCTGAAGGACGGGGCAAGAGGGCTTGTGAAATGGTGTGGGAGAGGGTGGAGGACATAGACCCCATAGCAGCCATAATGGCGTCTGTTACTGAGCGCTGTAGCGCTAGAAACTGTGGTCCACCGGGGTGGGTATTTCCATCCGCCATAGAAGGCGAAATATCTGAGGTGACAGGGGCCTCAGTTCTGATTACTGGGGTATCCGACTCCCCAGTGTGAGCGGACCCAGCAGATAGTCTGGGTTTAGGCATGATGTGGAAACTAGCAGGGTAATAGGAAAAATAAAGGACGTATGGGTTAGTCACCCAAACAAACTAAGCAAGGACAAAACGCTCTCACCAGGGCCCAGACCAGTGACACACATTTAGAGGTAGGGACAGGATGTCCGAAAATGGCCGCCGGGAATCTCGCGGGATTCGCGGCACCCGCGAGATACGCGGTAAAACTATGAAACAAGAAGGAGTGCGCAGAAAGGCGCTCGAGCAGAAGAAACAGACAGGAGACAAGACTACATAAGCAGGGGAGGTCTGGGCCCTGAGGCTAGTGTATAAAGAGACAAATACTAACCTTAGAAATAAAAAGACTAAATCAATACAAGTAAATAAGAGAAAATTATCAATGAACAAATCAGTATATAAGAGAATATGAGGAGAAAATATGGCATGTACTTATCTTTGTGTCAGAGCAGCAAAGAAAGAGGGAAACGGAAGGGAAGTGCTGCCTGTTATACTGGGACCTGAGGGGGAGGGGCCTATGTTATCACATGTTCATTCTTTTTTCATTTAGTTTGTTTCCTTTGCTGCTATTTGTCAACAGTAAAGAAAGGGATATGCAATATGAGCCTCCGTGTCTTGTTATAAAATTACAAGTAATCTATCAGATAAAAATGGAGATCGGTATAGTTAAAGAACCAAACACAATGAAAGAATGGCTCAGCATCATACAGCAAATTTAAAGTATGTACTAAATGTATTCGGTAAAATAGGAATTAAAAAAACCCGGCTTACATTGTTCTAAAGGTATCTTAATGTCTAAAAGGAATGTAAAAAGTTAATAGAAGTTTATCCTGGCTCCCCTGTAATCTTAGCTGGAAATATTGTTAAGTGTATTTTTGTATGTTATATTATGAGATGAAAAAAGGAATGGAGGGGAAAAAGGGAAAGGAAAAGTGAGATACCTGTCAGGGTTTTCAATAATACTCGAATAATGTAATATTTATTGTGTCTATGTTCAGTGAAATGTATTATGTCTTGTCTTTTTTATAATAATCAAAGCAAAATATTAAACAAGAAAAAAAAAAGGTCTGTCACTAAGGGGTTAAATATCAATAAACGTATTATTTGCCTTGATTTGTGTGTATATTGGTTTCTTTGCTTTCTGGGTTCCACCCTGTAGAAGTTACTGTACTGGTCAGCACCCTTTCCCGACCAAACCGCAATGGCAAACCGCAATGGCAAACAGCAATAGGCAGGACACCAATGAAAAGGTGGTAATCAGTGGCACAGGGCACATTGTGCAAACAAATACCCAAATCAGAATAATTACTGAAAATATTTAATTGCCCTTATGAGAACACAATTACCACATACTTACGTTGATCTCATCTTCAGATAGTGATGAAGGAGTTACGACAGTACCTATAGTGAGTTAAAGGTCCTTGTGCAGCCTGCAAAAGGTATCATTTACAAATATTACATTGATAGAATGAGCATTAATTATACAGATATAGATATGTGAAAATCTTTAGCCAAATGCTTGTCACAAACAAGCTACAATTGTATATTATACAGAGGGACTCAGCAGCTTAAAGCCACATAAAGTCCAGATAATAGGATGTCCAAAAGAGCCCACTTTGACCATCAGAACATGCCACAAGTAGCCACTTTCTTTACTATATTAATATCACGTAAAATATTGCATTAATGATTAAATCTAGTAGAAGGATCTGGGGACTGAATTGACCTTTCACTGGCAACCAGGGCCAGATTAAGAGCCCAGTGGGCCTGGTGCTGACAATGACGATGGGCCTAATTACAAAATCTTATCGACCAAAAACACTAAAATAGTCCTACCTCCCAAGCATCATGTATCTGATGGAGATGGTGCTGGAGGAAAACACATACCCTATGCTAATCTCATGCTTTCATCGTTCAAGTAAAGCCAGACCCCTTAACAGCAGGATGTCTATGGACGGTGTAAAAAGGTGGGCCACTGACGCAAATCACATAGCCAGAACTGCCGAAAGAGGTGAACATACCAAAAAGGGGGCATGTCTGTGTTCCCATGTCTCCCAGTGTCCCCATGTCACTAGGGGACATTGAGAGACATTGGGACACTGAGATACTAGGGAACACTGGGACACACACACTTGAGGACACTGTGAGACATGGGGACAGGGGCGTATTAGCCGCGAGGCAAACTAGGCATTTGCCTTGGGCGGCATTTTCCAGGGGGCGGCAAAAAACGCCGCCCCCAAATGCCCAAGGCAAATGTCTTGTTAGCCTTGCGGCTGGTTGCTGGTTGCTGGGCGGCCGGCGAGGGAGCTCTTCCCCTGAGCTCTCTGCTCAGCTCCCTCGCGCGCCGCCCCCAGAGTGAGACTGGGAGCCGGAATATTACGTCATATTCCGGCTCCGCCTCCCAGCCTCACTCTGCGCGCGGCGCGCGAGGGAGCTGAGCAGAGAGCTCAGGGGAAGAGCTCCCTCGCCGGCCGCCCAGCCTGCCCGCCAGTGCCGCCCTGCAGGCACTGGACCACCAGGGAATGGGAGAACCCCCCCCACCCCCAGCATTCCCAAAGGTAGGGAGGCGGGGGGGGGGGGGGGGAGTAAATAAAAAAAAATGTGTTAGAGTGTGTGTCTCTGACTGTGTGTGTCTGATAGTGTGTGTGTGTGTGTTAGTGTGTGGGTGTGTGTCTGTTAGTGTGTGTCTGTGACTGTGTGTGTTAGTGTGTGTGTCTGTTAGTGTGTGTGTGTCTGACTGTGTGTGTCTGACTGTGTGTGTCTGACTGTGTGTGTCTGTTAGTGTGTGTGTCTGTTAGTGTGTGTGTCTGTTAGTGTGTGTGTCTGACTGTGTGTGTGTCTGACTGTGTGTGTGTCTGACTGTGTGTGTGTCTGACTGTGTGTGTGTCTGACTGTGTGTGTGTCTGACTGTGTGTGTGTCTGACTGTGTGTGTGTCTGACTGTGTGTGTGTCTGACTGTGTGTGTGTCTGACTGTGTGTGTCTGACTGTGTGTCCAACAGTGTGTGTCTGTTAGTGTGTGTGTGTGTCTGTTAGTGTGTGTGTGTCCAACTGAGTGTGTTTGTTAGTGTGTGTGTCTCACTGTGTGTGTTAGTGTGTGTGTCTCACTGTGTGTGTCTGTTAGTGTGTGTGTGTCCGACTGTGTGTGTCTGTGTGTGTTTGTTAGTGTGTGTGTGTCCGACTGTGTGTGTGTGTCAGTGTGTGTCTCACTGTGTGTGTCTGTTAGTGTGTGTGTGTGTCCGACTGTGTGTGTTTGTTAGTGTGTGTGTCCGACTGTGTGTGTTTGTTAGTGTGTGTCTCACTGTGTGTGTCTGTTAATGTGTGTGTCCCCGACTGTGTGTGTGTGTTAATGTGTGTGTGTCCGACTGTGTGTGTTTGTTAGTGTGTGTGTCTCACTGTGTGTGTTAGTGTGTGTGTCTCACTGTGTGTGTCTGTTAGTGTGTGTGTGTCCGACTGTGTGTGTCTGTGTGTGTTTGTTAGTGTGTGTGTGTCCGACTGTGTGTGTTTGTTAGTGTGTGTCTCACTGTGTGTGTCTGTTAGTGTGTGTGTGTGTTTGTTAGTGTGTGTGTCCGACTGTGTGTGTTTGTTAGTGTGTGTCTCACTGTGTGTGTCTGTTAATGTGTGTGTCCCCGACTGTGTGTGTGTGTGTGTTAATGTGTGTGTGTCCGACTGTGTGTGTGTGTTAATGTGTGTGTCCGACTGTGTGTGTGTGTTAATGTGTGTGTCCGACTGTGTGTGTTTGTTAGTGTGTGTGTGTGTGTCCGACGGTGTGTGTCTGTTAGCTAGTGTATGCGTATCTGTCAGTGAATGTGTGTGTATTTAGAAGGCGGGGCAGGGGGAAGGGTTGGGTGGGGGTGGGGCGCGCGCGGGGGAGGTGGGTGTCTGAGTTTTGTCCTGCCTAGGGCAGCACAAAACCAAGATACACCACTGCATGGGGACACCAGGTGACTTTGAGACACGGGGACACTAGGTGACTTTGAGACACGAGGGGACACTGGGAGACATGGGGAACTGAGACACTGTGATACATAGGGGACACTGTGATATATAGGGAATACTGGACACTTGATAAAGACCTGGGTACAGGTCAAAATGTTGCGGTGTCCAAAAACCTGCTTAAATCTAGCACAGTGAGTGCCTGAGATTTTTCTCTTTTATACTAGGGGACACTGAGACACTGAGAGACACCAGGGACATTGTGATACATAGTGGACACTGGACACTTGATAAAGACCTGGGTACAGGTTGAAATGTTGATGTGCCCAATAAACCTGCTTAAATCTATCACAGTAAATACTTGAGATTGTTAGTTTTATACGAGGGGAAACAGACACTGGGAGACTAGGGGACTTAGGGAGACTAGAAAACAGACACTAGGGATACTGGAAGACATGGGGACACTGAGATACTAGGGACATGGGTTGGAAGACATGGGGAAACTGGAAGTGTCCCATGTCTCAGTCGCCCAGTGTCCCCTAGTGTTTGTACCCCAATATCTCCTAGTGTCCCGTATAGTGTGTGTCCCCATGTCTCCCAGTGTCCCCAAGTCACTAGGACACTAGGTGACACTGGGAGAGACATGGGGACACTGATATACATGGGGACACAGAGACAAGGGGACTCTGGGAAACTAGGGACACAGACACCAGGGACACTGGGAGTGCCCCATGTCTCCCAGGTCTCAAAGTCATCTAGTGTCCCCATGTCGCCCAGTGTCCCTTAGAATCATTGGGTCACTAAGACACTGAGATACAAGGGACACTGGGAGTGCCCCATGTCTCCCAGGTCTCAAAGTCGCCCAGTGTCCCCGTGTGTCTGTGTCCCCTAGTTTCTCAGTGCCCCCTAGTGTTTGTATCACCATGACTCCTAGTGTCTCAGTGTCCCCAAGTGTCTCACCATCCCCATCTCTCACAGTTTAAACTATTTTCTGTGTCACCAGGTCTCCCAGTGACCCCTAGTGTATCGGTGTTCCCAAGTGTCCCCATGTCTCCCTTCAGCCTTTCCCCCCCATCCCACATTAACCTGAGCTGTTGGCTGTCTCTGCAGGTTCGGAGCTGCTGTCTGGACTCTCTGTGCAGAGCTGCTCCCCCACGGATCAGTGAGTAGAGAGGGGCAGAGGGGGAGTTGCTGTAACTTCTTATCCCTGCCTCTCACAACACACAAAGCAACCCCTATGGGCCGGCACTGGTATTGTAGAATAATCTCTGTTTATACTGAGACTGACATTTGTATTGCAGGTATTACTGCAATACTGGCACCGGGTAAGCAGCCTCAAATACCTGAGAAATACTTCTGAGAAATACCTGGCAACCCTAAGAGTAGTGTGTGTAAAAATAAAAGAAAAGACAAAATGGGCCTATTCCATGGGCTTGGACCTGGAGCTGCAGCATAGTAATATTTAGCATCAACATTACATGGAGAATATAATCCAAGAGAGTAAACTTAATTGCAGGAATTAAATGATAAGGTTCCCCTTTCAGAATAGATTTTGAGAAACTTAAAACAATCTGTTTTAGCAGATGCTGCATGTCTTGATGCAAAGCGTAGGACATCCAGCGTAATCTAGCAGAGCAAAAATCCCTAAGGACCTGGAAGCTCCTCTAGTGGCTGTCTAGTGACAGCAAGGTAATTCTTGCAGTTTATCAATAACTGCAATAATTACAATTGCAAGGTTAAGGGGACGGCAAGGACTTTATCCAAGCCAGAGCTGAAGTGGCCTGGGTGCCTATAGCGGCCCTTTAAGTTTTTTCGCAGGGTTGCTTGTCTGGATATAGTAAGTTCATCCCACTCGTTCTGTACTGCCACAATATACAGGGAAAATAAGGCCCCATCCTAGGCTACCATGTAAACGGGTCTAAATCATCAGTCTTACATCTAGGATAGCATCTTAAGTGGCCTTCTTGTGTTTATTATAACATTCAATAGCCCAACAGACACATTAAATATTTAGGAGTCCTGATCTTTAGACAGGTTGACTTTTGATATCAAGTTAACATCTCCACCATAATATGACATAAAACCACCCAAACAGGTATTGGAAACCTCTCTCACTTACAATCTTGGGAAGGACGTTTCCAAATTATTATATCCTCTACATATTTTATTACTGATTTTTCTAAAACTTTACCAATTTCTAGTGGCATGGTAAGAGGCCATGGGTGGCTCAAGCACATTTGCAGCAGCCTAAATTTGATTTAACAACACTCACATGCTTAACTACATATTGGGGTGAGATACCGTCTTGCCTTGGACTGGATCTCGAGGCAAGAAACATTAGCTAATCACTCCCTTGCACAACAATTCTGCCTCAGAATCCATCTTAACAAGTTACTCCATACACCTTAATGTGAAACCTAATTCTATACTCTTTTCCACCATTAAAGTGTGGAAGCGTATGTGAATTTAAACTAACCTTCACTGGCGACACTCCAGGTTCTACATATTCTTCTCTAACTCATGCTTCCCTGACTGATCAGCTGTTTACAGGGTCTCCTTATCCTGTACTGGAGATTGCTTGGACACTCAAATGCAGAATAAGCATTATCGCAATCAAAGATTAATTACCTTCACTTCAGATACCTTTTTTTGACCATCTACATATTAAAAGATCCATTACTACAGTTCTACCACACTTGACATGACAATGACTGGACAAACCCTCTGGGACCTTCTTATTTAAAACCCTTCTATCACGTTACTTTACAATTTTATTAGACGGGTCCTAGAGAGAAAAACCACTAAAAAATAAAATAGGTAAATTAAACAGATTTCCTGAAGAGATAGCCAGGTGGATAGGTCCCCAGCTACAATCTCAGTTATTGTAGCTTAGATTACTGGTTTTCAAATTATAAAATAAAGTTCCTCAAAGTTGGGCTACTGGAATTTAGCCAAAACGTAAATATACTTGGTACCTGCTTATATATCATTTTAAAACCTTTCAGGATTTCTCAGTATGTACCATTGGGTAATTAATATAAAAAATAAATGAAAAATATATAAACCAATGTGGCTTAGTAGAGAAGTAAAACGAGATTAAAAATAGGAAAAAGGCGAACGGGGGTGTGGCCGACAGCCAGACGAGATGGGCGCGTGTTAGCTCGGCACCGGCAAAGCAGGCACGTAATACCGCTGGAATCCAAGCAGACGCCACTATGGGGAATCCCAAAAGATCCCAAAGCGCCCACACGAGCAGCGGGAAGACACCCGCAGAGAAACCGGGCTCAGTTTCAAAACTATTTAAAGATTATGCCGGCCGCATGGCGGAACACGGTGGGACAAACATGGCGCCGATGGAGGGAGAGCCCCTCTCCAACCCTCCCAGCCCGACGGCCTCCGACACCTCGGCAGTATCCACAGACCTGGACATTAAAAATATACTAAGAAACCTACCCACCAAGGCAGATATTGTTGCAATGCTGGAGAGACTGGAAACATCCTTTCAGAGGAGGGTGGAAGGCCTAGACTCCGAAATCAGGCAGGTAGGCTTGTGTACAAGACCTAGAGACAGATAGAGATCAGGAACAGACCCAACTACACACCCTGTCAGACCGTCTAGCAGCCCACGAAATGTCACAGTTCCAAAGAGCGCTAGATGATATAGACAACAGAGGGCGCAGAAATAATCTTAGAATCAAGGGCCTGCCTGAATCTGAGGCTGAAGACATACAAGCTTCACTGCAAGAGTTATTCATATTATTAGAGCAACCTGCAGCACTTTGACAGAGCGCACCGATCGCTCAGACCTAGAGGCAATAATGGGGACAACCCAAGAGATATCATATGCCGCCTGCACTACTTCACAAATAAGAACCGCATACTCAAAAAACTGCGGGATACCAATCCACCATTGCTGTTCCATGGGCACGAGATCCAAATCTACCAAGATCTCTCATGGCTCACCCTCCAGGCAAAGAGGCACCTAAAACTGATCACTGACCAACTGCGGGCAAGACACATCAGGTACAGATGGGGTTTCCCCCTAGCCCTTGTTGTAACACTCAAATGGACCACCCAGATCATAGCAGAACATAGAGATGTGACACCATTCACTAGAGAGAGAGACTTGCATGGAACAGGTCATATGCCCATAAATGCACTGTTTACGTATGACATATTGTTGTATGCTTCACTCCGTAACACAAGCTCCCTAAAGCCCCATGAACGCACGAAAGTGGTGGTTGGCCAATTTATGATCACCACTGCTCCGCTCACACAAGGCCACATCCAGGAGACAAAAAAAAAAGACAAAAAAAAAGAAATGATTAATATTTTTTGCTTGATATAGTTACGAGGTAACCAAGACATCTCTAAACGGGAGCCTGGCTCCCACCCACCCCACACTGTAACGATCAAACCCATGCTCACCTCCAGCACTAACCGAGCACAATGAATGCAAGTGCCTGCTTGCCCACCGACACATGCACACCACACACCAACTATACAGCTACAGCTATAGACCATGCGGATATCACAGTTACATTAGACAAACTCAAGTACTCCGCCACACGGACCTGGTGTCTTAACACAAGCCTACTAAAAAGCAACATCATATGTGAAGACACACGCACTCTCATTAGAGAATACTTCACACAAAACGACACGCCAGAGGTAGACCCAGTAGCGATTTGGGCGGCCCACAAAGCGGTCCTGAGAGGTCACTTCATAAAAGTAGCAACACATAAAAAGAAATGCAACACCCATGCACTACTAGAATTTCAGGGTGCCCTAAGAAAAGCAGAACAATCCCACATAACCCCACACCTGAAAAATTTGCCAAACTCACCGCCCTTAGACACTTAATCAGGGGGATCCTGCTTAAGGGGGTCGCACACTCTATCCAGAGATCCAGACGACTATTTTACAAAAAGTCCAACAAAATGGACTCCCTATTGGCAAGAGCACTGCGACCCCGAGGAGACCACAAACCTATCCAGTTGCCGCCAAAAATTTGTGAAGTGCCGGTTGTCAGGATATTTATATCGGCAGACATTTTGTGCTATGATAGAAATTAAAATGTATATTGTCAGAGTCCCTCTGAACAGAGCAGACTCCATTTTGTTATTTTCAAGCTAACAAAAGACTCAAGATTTCTATCCCTTCTGTAAAACTAACCACTTAGTCAGCTATGTAACTATGTAACTTTGCCAGAGCTAAGGAATGCTTAGTATATACAAACCAAGTGATAAGAAATGAGAACAGGGGATGGACAGACTGTCTAAATGCTAATGGAATAGAATTAATTCTAAACCCAGACATTAGTGACAGAGAAGATTAGTAATTAATTTTACTTTCTAAATTTTACAAGATCCCATTGTAAAGTAAAAGGTTAAATTAAGTCTAAACTGTCATTTTAGAAATTACGACAGAAATTGTTGACTAAAAGACTGAGACAAACTCTTTGAACTGACAAGTAACCTTAAATTAGATAACAATAAAGATAAGATAAATAACATCAGAATAGCCACCAGGAAAAGTTAACTCTTTCCTGGATAGGAATGTTTAGTGGGACGAGACTGCCCTCTATGGACCAAATACCTAAATTGCTATCTGGAAGGTAACCACACCTCCAGTTTTCTATTGGTCTATCACCTAGTGACGAACAGAGAATTTTTCCCTTTAAAAAGTTAAGACAAAGGTTAGAGAGAAGCAAGGTAAGCAAGAGAGTGAGCAGTCGGGGGCAAAGCAGTCGGAAGCAGGCTAAGTCAAAGTTGGAGTTGGATTTCAGATTCGGCCATGCAGAGAAATCCATGACAGATATCCACTCCAGGGCACTCAGAATTTCTTACACACCAATCACACATCCATTCAGTTCCTGAGACTACCTACTCATCTGATGAGAATATCTACTCAACTGGTAATTATACTGGTTTCATTTAATTAATCTAAATTAATTAACATTTTCTAATAGCATGATATATGACTGGATAAATCACGGTCAGATTTCGATATTTAGAAATCTTAGTTAACTAAGAAATATATAGTTATAACCATCCCATTCTGCAGGTGGGAAAAGAATAATTATATATTAATGTGACACATCACATGTTAGCATATCGTGATATGTATCCAGGTGTATTGATTTGCTCTAAAATAAGATAAAATATCTGTTTAGGCAAGTTAAAATTCTGCTTATAGAACATGGTAGATTACTCTTATTGGATGGTTCCAGGAAATGACTAATGAGCTGGTTTAAATGTTATTTTATTTAAAATTACATGAGAATAGATCTTAATCACCTAGGAGGTCTTGCCAGCATTGAAAGGGTTATTCTAACTGTTAGCTAAAGTTTTATGGCCTTACACTGCAAGCTGTGTGAAAGAAAGCTTTGTGTGGGAAACTTTCATTTCAGTTTTCTGTGAAGCCACTCATAAATCTTGTCTTGACAATTGACTGTGTTGGAATGTGTATTGCCATTGTATTGCATACTTATGTTATACTGAATATTCATTGATTATATTCACGCATGTTACTTATTATTATTTGTCACAATAAATTGTATCTATTTTTATAACAAATTGTGATTTTATTTATATGGAATACATTTCACTTACACGATATTGATCTTTGGGATCTGAGAATTGAAATAGTGGGCAATTCTCAACTGTTTACTATTATTATCCCATAAATATCCCCACACGGTCTAGCCTGGCGAGAATGTCGTCTTGGTCAGTGCTGGTTCGTGGAGGCCACGTGACAACCGCCATGTTTGGTGAGGTGCCGCTTTCCCCTGTCGTCCAGCGCGCTTCTGTGTGAGCTGGGTAACGTTCCTGGGGTGGACCGGTGACTGGCATCCTTCTGGCCTCTCCGATCCAGGGGTTCGGCCGCGACCCCCGCCCGGCGTGCACCAGGCCGCAACAGCCAAGGAGTAGCTACATGTTTCCCAACGGGTCTTTGTCCGCTTCTCCGCTTAGTCGGTGAGTTGGATGCAAAGGGCTTCGCTTGGTTTGCCCAGTCTTGAGTTATTTTAGGCTTAATCATGATTTTAGTTGCTGGGCCATAGAGGAGCTCCTCCAAAGCACATCTGCTCTCCATTGCGCCCAAAGCATTTTTTAAAGTACATCAATTCTAAAAAACAAAAAATGAAAGTGAAGGTGGGGGGTTAGTTAATAAAGACCATGAAAAGGCAGGAATTTTAAATAACTATTTCTCCTCTGTATATATTAAGGAAGAACCCATGGCAATAGATGTGCAAATGATTGCTACTAAAAACTTGCAGAATATTTGTAATTGATTAACTCAAGACAAAGGGCTGCAGCAACTAAAGAACGTTAATTTAAACAAAGCTCCAGGGCCTGACGGTATCCATCCACGAGTACTTAAGGAACTGTAGAAATAAGTGAACCTCTGTTTTTAATCTTTCAAGAAGTGTTCCGGATTGGAGGAAGGCAGATATGGTTCCTATATTCAAAAAGGGTTCAAAATCCTTGCCTGGAAATTATAGACCTGTGAGCTTAACGTCTGTGGCTGGGAAAATATTTGAAAGGTTATTAAGGGATAATATTCAAGAATTCCTTGAGAAGAACATGGTTATCAGCAAAAATCAGCATGGTTTAATGAAGCACAGGTCATGTCAAACTAACTTGATTGTGTTCTATGAAGAAGTAAGTAGAAGAGTAGATCAGGGTGCTGCAGTGGATGTGATCTATTTGGATTTTGCCAAGGCATTTGATACAGTTCCACACAATATATTAGTGTTCCAACTCAAGGAAATCGGTCTAGATGAAAATGCTTGTTCTTAGGTAGAACATTGGCTTAAAAATAGAGTACAAAGAGTTGTCATTAATGGTAAATTTTTAAGCTGAACAGAGGTGGCAAGTGGTGTCCCTCTTGGTCTGTTCTGGGACCCCTTCTATTTAACATGTTTATAATTGATCCTGAAGAAAGCATTGAAAGTCATGTTTCAGTGTTTGCAGATGATACAAAACTTTGTAAAATAATACAATGTGAGCAAGATATTACTTTGCTGCAGAGGGATTTAAATAGACTGGGGAACTAGGCACTCAAATGGCAGATGAAATTTAATGTTGAAAAATGCAAAGTTATGCACTTCGGTGTAAAGAATACACACGCAACGTATACCCTTAATGGAAGCGAATTAGGGATAACAACACACGAAAAGGATGTGGGAATTGTTATAGACAACAAACTATGCAACAATGTGCAATGTCAATCAGCAGTAAGGTAAAGTCATGCATGAAAAAGGGCATTCATTCTCGGGACATATTGAATATGCTGTGCAATTTTGGGCACCTGTTCTAAAGAAGGATATGCTATGAAGAAAGGTTAACAAATGTAAACCTATTTAAAAAAACGTCGCCTGAGAGGGGATATGATAATATTATACAAATATATTCAGGGCCAATACAAACCATTGTGTGGAAATCTATTCACAAACCGGACTTTACATAGGACACAAGGCCATGCGTTTAGACTGGAAGAAACATTCAATGATATAATTTTTCAATGTAGGGTAATAACTGCTTGATCCAAGGATAAATCTGACTGCCATTCTGGGGTCAAGACGGTATTTTTTTCCCCTAGCTTGTTGCAAAACTGGAAGTGCTTCAAACTAGTTTTTTTGCCTTCTTTTTGATCAAAAGCCATTTACTTTTCTGCTAAGTTATATCACCTGTTCAAGTCAATATAATGTAGTAATAGCATAGAATTGCATTTTCTTTTTAAATATTACACTTACCTCATATCATCT
The DNA here is from genome assembly GCF_036172605.1 of Pelobates fuscus. Taxonomy (NCBI): domain Eukaryota; kingdom Metazoa; phylum Chordata; class Amphibia; order Anura; family Pelobatidae; genus Pelobates; species Pelobates fuscus. The sequence continues at coordinate 61,222,996 of NC_086329.1, forward strand.
GCACTGTCTCCCTCTCTTGCTCCTCCTCTCACTAAAATTTTGCAACATGCAACCATAACCCCGATTCTGAAAAAGGCCTACCTTGACCCTCAACTCCCCATCTATATCACTACTGCCATTTGCCTCCCAGATCCTTGAGAGTTGGGTATGCAAGATTGACAGTCTGGATTCCACGCTAATCACACTGTCGAAAGAGCTATGACCAAAGTGTCCAACGATTTAATCGTTGCTAAATCTCATTGCCATTACTCTATCCTAATTCTCCTTGATCTTTCTGCTGCATTAGATCATCAACAGTTTCTTCTTCTCCGTAATCTGTCTATGGGATACTGCTCTCTCCTGGTGCTCCTCCAACCTCTCCCAGCGCCTTTTCAGTGTTTCCTTCTCTGGTTCTGCCTCTTTTCCCCAACCCCTCTCTGTTGGCGTTTCCCCAAGGTTCTGTCCTTGATCCCCTATGGTTCTATATCTATACTGCCTCCCTTAGCTTCCACTATCATGTATATGCAAATGACATGCAAATCTACCTGCCCTCTCCTGATCTCACTCCACCCATCTTGACTCATGTTTCTGACCGCCTCTCTGCGATTTCCAACTGGAAGACTGCTCACTTCCTTAAACAACCTGTCCAAAACAGAACTTCTGGTCTTCCCTCCCTCCAGTGTTGCTACTCCCATGTCTGTCTCCTTCCAAGTCAATGGTGCCACCATTACCTCTACCTCGGTGTTCTTTGACTCTGACCTTCTCCTTTACTTCTCATGTCCAATTGATCAAAAATCCTGCCGCTTCCATCTCGAAAATATAGCTCACATCCGCCCCTATAACACTGGATCGGCTAAGGTGCTGGTCCATGCTATTGTTCTCTCTCGCCTTGAGTGCAATCCCCTTCTCAGTGGTCTTAGGAGTACCCAGCTTGCACCACTGCAATCTATAATGAATGCGACGGCGAGGCTCATTTTCCTATCTGCCCGCACCTCCCCCCTCTGTCAGTCCCTACATTGGCTTCCAGTTAGATATAGGGCTCAATTTAAGATTCTGGTGCTTGCTTACGTGTCCCTACATAATGCTGCTCCAACCTACCGATCATCCCCAATACACAAGTATGTCCCGTGCCCGCCTTCAAGACTTCTCCAGGACTGCACCTTTTCTGTGGAACTTCCTTCCATTCTCCATTAGACTTTCACCTAGTCTCCACTCCTTCAAAAAAAATCTTTGAAAACACACTTCAGGAAAGCATATTGTGGCGAAAGTAACCTTGCCAATGGTCCTTGGAGGGGCATACTTGCCAGCCTATTACCCTGTGACTACCCTGTGTTAAACCCTGGTTGAAAACACTATTTGTGCCTGTTGGGGCTTACAACAGGAACAATTCAAACTTTCGAAGCAGCACTTCGAACTCCTGAAGCCATTTAAAGTGTCATTCGACCACGAGGTGGCGGCCATCTTGTTTGCAGGGACCAAAACCAAAAGCGTGTATAGACTTCAGGAGGACTTAGCCGCAAATGCCCTGGAATTATTTTCGGCATGAAAACTTTGCAGTTCCCAGTTGGTCCTCCAGCAGCACTTAGCCGTGATTCTATGGAACTATTTTTGGCTATGGGACCATGCCTGCGGTCGGTCAAATAAATTACTTCCATAGAATTTCTTAACCCCCTGAACTGATCTGGGTGATTTTTGGATATGTTGGTTACACAGATCAGGAGATGTAACATTTGTGGGGATATTGTGTTTTGGGGTACTTTTGGGACTTTTCAGAAATGTGTTTTTTCTGCCTGGAGATAATTGAATTGATATAGTATCTGACTCCATTATCTCCCAGGCAGAAAGGAGGAACTGTATGTTTGTTATGGGAGTGTTGTGCATTTAATCACTGTTCTTATTGGTCTGTGTCTTTGTGTTGGAGTCCCCAACAATGTCCATGCAAGGTCCCCCCCTTGCATGGGGATTGTCATAAAAGGCCAATGTGGCACCATCAAAACTGAGTTCCTGCTTACCCTCAACATACAGTGTGTGGGGGAAACGGCTGTATCTATCCTGGGGATTGCTATATCTTTATACTCCTCTGGGATTGTAATCACAAGCTCTTTTAAGAGCTCTTCCTGCTATGCTCTCCGGAGTAGTCTGCCCACTGGAAGCTGGATCCTGGTCTTGGGTCTAGGGTGGGTGGAGGACGTAGAGTTCCCAGCCAAGCTGTAACGCTAGACGTGTGGAGTGCTTGGAGTCCTCAGTGAGCACTAGGAGCATCGATTGACGGAGGCAACCAGTCGGAGTGCCAGGCGGTCCGTCACACATCAATTAAACTGTTAGCAGGTTTTTAATCCCACCCCCATGACTCCTCTCCCGCAACTGTCAAAAATATCCTACTAAGTTCTCAGTGAATACTTCTCTTGCAACCTATTCCGTTACCCCTACTATATCCCACTCCCTTTAGCATGAAAGCTCACTTAGCAGGGCCCTTAATTCCTTTGTGTCAACTTTTCTGGTTACAATTACGTGTCTTAGTCCACCCATTGTTCAGCGCTATGGAATTTGCTGGGGCTATATAAATAAAATAACAACCTGGTAAAAAGAAATCAAACGCCTTTTAACCTGCACTTGAATTAATCAATCCTTCCAGTATTTACCTTTGGATTATGTTAGTTGAATCCAAGATGGATCAAGTAATTCATAAAAACATAGAATGTGACGGCAGATAAGAACCATTCGGCCCATCTAGTCTGCCCAATTTTCTAAATACTTTCATTAGTCCCTGGCCTTATCTTATAGTTAGGATAGCCTTATGCATATCCCACGCATGCTTAAACTCCTTTACTGTGTTAACCTGTTACACTACTTGGGGTGATTTGGGTTGGAACTCAACTGCAGCTTGTAAACTCCCTAATTACAATAGTGAAGAAATGGAGAATCCTTAAGTATCAATACTGTAGCTTTAAGAAAAGAGAGATTCACTGGTAACTTGATTCAACCGAAGTTTTAATAAGTGTTAAACTTAAATGAATTGCATTTAGGCAATAATTCAATAAGAAGTGCAAGTAATCAACACACAATGTTCGATATTAAGTATTTCTTCAGAGATGCATTAAGTAACATTAGTTCATGAGAATAATCTTCAATAGGAACAATAATAAATTAGCAAAGGATATTTGCAAAGCAAGAACAGTTCATAGTGAATAAGCATGATGGGAGTTGTCCTTCATGAGATTAGTAACTTGAAGCACTGAATGTAATTGCAAAGCAAGAAACAGTTCATAGTGAATAAGCATGATGGGAGTTGTCCTTCATGAGATTAGCAACTTGTAGCAATGTAGATTTGAGTAAGCAAGCATTAGTTCATTAATAAATGATATTGCAGACAAATAGCTGAAAGATATACTTAAGGTTTATATGGGTAGTCCTCACATATGGTCCACTTGTAAAGCAGCAAAGTATCTGTTCTCCAGTAATCCTTTATGGCATGCAGCAATCCTTGCATTTACTCACAGGCTGGAAGGGCTTGTCTGAGCTTGTGGAGAGGTAAGTCTGGTGGAAGGAGTTCCCAGTAGCTGAGCCTGTGGAGCCCACAGAGGCAGCTCACATGTTCGCTCAAACAATCAATCACCAAGCACCCTCCCTCTGGCCCAGTCTCCCTAAATACTGTCAGAGCTTTGTCAGAGGGGGGCGGGGTCCGGCTCCTCACAGCTGAGTGCCGAACCCAGAAGTGTTACTCCATGACATAACCTCTACCACTTCAGCTGGAAGGCTATTCCATGCATCCTCTACCCTCTCAGTAAAGTAATACTTCCTGATATTTTTAAACCTTTCCCCTCTAATTTAAGACTATGTCCTCTTGTTGTGGTAATTTTTCTTCTTCCTTTACGGTGTTGATTGTCTTTATGTATTTGAATGTTTCTATCATATCCCCCTCGTCTCATCTTTCCTACAAGCTATACATGTTAAGTTCCTTTAACCTTTCCTTGTAAGTTTTATCCTGCAATCCATGAACCAGCTTAGTAGCCCTTCTCTGAACTCTCTCCAAAGTATCAATATCCTTCTGGAGATATGGTTTCCAGTACTGCGTACAATACTCCAAGTGAGGTCTCACACATGTTCTGTACAATGGCACAGATTAAAAAGGCTTCTGATTTGTTCATACCAGCTAAAACACCATTTCTGCACAAGTCTATTACACTACAATTTATTTTATATAGAAAAAAAACTTAAGATCAACAAATGCATGTAATTGTACAAGTGTGATTTTATTCAAAGTCTAAAATCCAATTTTTACATTTTTACATAATTGTGCATTTTGTGACAACTCATCAATACACAGTGCAGGTAAATACTGGATATAAAATTAATTAGGACTAAACATATAGTTAAGGCCTTAGCTATCACAAATAAATATTGAAGCTAGCAATATTTACTTTCACCATAATTTGTTCAAGTTAAAAATCCAAAATTGGAAATTGTTAAAAAAAACAAAAAACTAAATCAAGAAAAACGCAAATCTGTAGTAGAGCATCAGTGATGTGTTAGAAAGTGCTGAAAACTAAAATATACACATATTTTAACAGTGGAGTATTTTGACAGGTTCCCTTCCCCCCCCCTCCCCCCATTTTAATATATACCGGTACTCGTACAAATGTGAAGGATCAGAAGAAACAAACAAATCCCCAGCTTTAGTATATCTGATAAATCAATCATACACAAAATGTTCGAATTGTGGAGTATTTTGAAATTACTTGTATTAACTGACCATAAAAGGCAAAACAAATTTGAATTAAAAATAAATGAAAAGCAACATGTCACTCATTACAAATCAAATGGATAAGCAGCAATCGCACTAAAACAAAATGTAGGACATTATATCAAATGTTTAACTGGGAATAATTTACAAATCAATTTGCAAGAGTCCAAATTCTTCTTAATCTAATGATATGTATAAACGTGAATATGTCTATTTAGTGTAATTTCTCTGTGGATATGTAGTTAACAAATTACCTGCTAATAGAGAAGTTGAACTTGTAACCAGTAATGCCATGAACATTTTGAAAGAAGGGAAAAAAATAAAAAAAAATTGTAAAGACAAACATACACTCTTATATATACCATGGGGTATTTTATTTTAACATTTATAAAATGGCCTCCAATCCCATAAACTAAAAGGGAAACTTCAGGCTGTAGCTGAAAAATGTAATACATTATCTATATCACTGGTAGGCAACCAAGGAAAAAATGCATCTGTGTAGCCAAAAATCCTTGCATCGGCCCTGGAAGTCCAAATGCTCTCCAAAGTACAGAAGTATGAAAGGGGTAATTTCTTTGCACCATAATATAGCAATCAGTTAATGATATTGCTTAATTGTTAGCTTTCTGAGCATAGTAAAATAATTTTGGAGAAAAAAAAAAATACAATACACAAAACAAAAATTAAGTTTGTGCTACAGGATTATCTAAAGGTTCAACTTATGTAAATAAAAAAATAAAAATATTAGTTAACAACTCTATTCACCCTTAAGCAAGATTGTGTGTGGGTGGGATAATTTAGGATTTCAATGGATCACTTAAATTGTAATATTTAAGATTGACTGATATATTCGTGTAGAAGCAGAAGTGTAATAGAACATTCTAATATGGGCTAATACAGTATATGGAATTTCTGACTGGTCCTTATTAATGTGGGGTAATGTAATTTTACATTTATGTTTTCATATTGATAAAACTGATATACTATTTATTTTGTTCACCATCCTAAAACAAACTCAATGGATTAAAGCAACGTATGTATGTGTACATAATGCCTACATAAATATGCATACTTGTCTAAAACCATGTAGCTTTTCACACATAACATAGGGCATTTCACACTGCTGCATAGAAACCTTGCAGTTCATCCAGTGCCCTCATCCTTTGCGGGCTACAATAAAGGAGCTCATTTTATTTTTTATTCAGGATGTTGTACAGTAAGGAAGGAGTGGAGGGTAACTGCACCAAGCAGCAGGACTCTGAAGCCACAGATGGGAATTTCATGTTTCTGCTGTTTAAAGTAGATGTTTAAGTTAAGGGGAAGGTCATAACTTAATTATGTTTAAATTTTAAATGTTCAACCTCTGATAGGTAGGAAAATAGCTCCCCTATAAAAGTTTGAAACTCACCTTATTTCCATGGCCGTGCAGGTCTGCCGGCGCTGGCTCCGCCCTCTTTGTGACATCAAAATGGGCAATTTTTAGCCAGTCCAATGCTTTCCCTAAAATTGGCACAGGGGCAGGCCAAACACTGTTTTGGCCAATCAGGACCTCCTCATAGAGAGATACATTAAATCAATGCATCTCTACGAGGAAAATTCAGTGTCTCCATGCAGGGCTGCCTACTGTGGAGCACTGAGCTAGGAAGACCCTCCACTAGCCGTCTGAGGAGTGGCAACTTGGAGGTGTCGCTAGGGGCAATGTAAACACTGCCTTTTCTCTGAACAGGCAGTGTTTACATGAAAATGCCTGAAGGGAGCTATTATACTCACCAGAACAATTACATGGTGACTATAGTGTCCCTTTAATACGGTGGCATTTCTAGAATAATCAAAAATGAATTATTACATTTTCAAATGTCTAGCTACACTGCCTCTTGCTTTATTTTGGTTGCTGTATATTTAAACAAATTACTGGAAAATATTTTAAGTGTAAAAAAAAAAAAAAAATAGTAAAAATGAAAATTTGGATTAGTTACGCAAAAACAAAAAAAAAAACACTCATAAAATACATTTAAAAATAACTTCATTTGAGTAAAAATGTGAGACAGTAAAAGAATGAAGTAACATCACGAAATGACTCATGAAATCCATAAAAGCTGCTAAGAGCCAAAAAGGAAAAAAAAATTATTATCTTGGCTTATACTGCAGCCGTATACATCACAAAGTAACTAGCCAGCAAGTAAAGTAATATTCTCAATAGTTTACCTTGAAAATATAGTGCAAGATTTTAAACATATATATTCACAGGGAAAGAAGGTATAAAAACAGATAATTGTATTACTAATCACAACTTCATTCACTTTACATGAGTAGTGCAAACGTGTACTTTTATTATTCTGCATTTTCAATAAAATATACATTTTCTTTAAAAACCATATATTATATTTCCAGTGTTTGTAAATTAAACTCTGCTTTTTAATTGCGTTTCACAATAGTCAGGAGGTATTTTTAAGCATATAAACTATTAAAGAGCTTGTCAAGACCTCAAATAAAATTTATAAAATTGTGTTTCTGTAGCTATGTTCCAGCTTTTCATCATGGATTAGGAAAACCAAAATGAAAATAAATTAATGAGGGATTCTGACTTCTGTTTTTACCATTCTGTACAGTAGTTGCTTCTGTTGTGTATTCAGGATCCTTTATAAAGAAGTGACAATATTTGTCTACGCGAAAAAAAAAAAAAATGAAACAAACAATTGTTACTTATCAAAGTGTTTTGTTCTGAAAAATGGTCTAAATTAATAAAGTGAGTAAAATCTGTTGTCACATTCCACTGGTAATTCCTACCTTTTTAAGCACAAAAACTGATAATCCCTTAATGTGTCAATACACGTGCAAGATATCTCAGCCCCTGTATGTTGACCAATAATAGACTGGTCACATATTTGATAAACTACAGGCTTTGTTTGTCTTCACAATTCTTAAAAACAGTAAGAATTAATATGAAAAAATAAATAAAATAAAAAGTAATACATGGCTTTCATTTTCCATGCTTATGTGTTGCCATTGGGAGATATGATGGCACTCTAATGAGTATGCAAATAATGTAAAATTGATAAACAATTACATTCTGATCTTTCGGTTTTACAACACTAGCACACAAATGAGAAATATGTCAATCTCTATATTATTGTCTGCTTGTAGCATGCTGCCTGCATCGGTGAAGCTCATCTGCTGGTTATTTTCTATGTGAGCAAGCAATCGAATGCACACACTGGTGTGGAATAAGAATACTATTCCTACAGATCGTACCAAGCACAGACAGTTTCTGTGGATATCCAGTTTGTGCACTTGCAATCTACTTGCTCTGGGAGTGTGCAATGTAGAAACAGATTTTGTCATCACTTCTTGCCGGCCACATTAAAATGGCAGCCAAACAGAGAACTGATCATATGCTACATTACCTTTGTGGCTGTAAAGAGCCAGGAAACTTAAAATATAAGTTTTAGATGTTTTCTTAAGATCCAATATGTGTTTGAAAAAAACCCAGCTGTTTAATCAAATGAGAGATTATACAGTTCATAAATTAAAGAGATATGTATGGACAATGCAAGAACAAGTATCTAGCTGTATATGAAGGCCACCATCAAATATCTCCCCACTGTTCCTGCAGTGAGACACATTCCTCTAAAAATCAAATGCAATATAACTAGTTATGCTCTCTTAGACTGCTTCTGAGGAAGATTACACTTGGCTATAAATAAGATGTCTCAACTAGCTTTATTTATAATTACTTGTGTCAGTACTGAACAAAATTTCTAAGAGTTCGATTGAACACATTAGTAATCAGGTGCTACAGGCAGCTATGGGGTAGGAGGGGAATCAGAACTGGAAATACACTTATCTTAATAAGCTTAAACATATACATTTACAAGAGTTTTTTTGATAAGTTATCAAACAGAAAAAAAAAAAAAAAACAGATTATAAAGGAGATAAACAAAGAACATTTTTCCTGCATAAATGTGTAAGTATCCAGTGTAAAGAAAAACAAAACAAACCACTCTCTTCATGGTTAACCAATTCTCTAATGTTTGGAACTATGAATGATTAGGAATATGAAAAGCATTCAATCTTTGACGCTCCTCTGATATTTAACTTTTTTTTTTTTTTTAAACAATGATAAATGTTAAACATAATGGAGAAGGAAAAACAAAAATCTGCAATAAAAACGCAAATATTAGTTTAAATCTCTCATGTTGAAATAGAATAATTTCTGTAATTTTCAGTTGCTACCAGAATCTGACATACCAGTAGTTCACATGACAGATGTATTGAACTAAATAAATTGTACTTACATGTATTCATTTCCATAACTGTACAAATCCAAATTTATTTATAAGAATGTAAAAAAAAAAAAAAAAGGAGTTTACATTCTTTGCTATTTGAAAAATGGAAGTTACTGCTGGTATCAGTGCTTTTATAAATTGGAATGTTTAAATACAAGATAATACAAAAATTACATTTGTTTAAAAATGGTGGCAGAGTGAATATTCCAGCTGCCAGGTAAATTGCTAAAGCATATTGCTAAAACACAATCTATTTTGTATACAGTCACTAAAAGTAATTCCCAACATTATCTTATTAATGATTCCCCCCCTCTCCCCCCTCCACAAATGAGCAGAGAAATGGATGAATCTGTGTATATTTGATACTCACAGAAATCATTTAGAAAATTGTTGCAAGCCAGGTAACAGTACACTCTACAAATAATACAAAGTTGAGTGCATTTTATATCAGTTTGCAGGATTAGTAGTGATTGGGTTTATAAATACAAGTAGCACACTCATTTCAGAGAAGTGTTTAGTTTTTTTCCCCCATCAAATTTGTTCAAAGTTGTAAACTGAAAAACAGTCAAATTTTAATGGCCTTATTTATGGAGTTTACTTACAAGTACTTAAGGTGTTTCTGTTGCAAACACTGCTGAGTGCTATATGTGAATTACACCTGCGAGATAAATTTTAAATTGATGCAATCGTCAAACTAAAGATCACATGAATTAACCACATAATCCTGGCAACTGCACCAAACCCTTTCCAGAGATAGGATGTAAACACGATTGCGTGTTCAGTCTATCAATTTATGGATATTCAGTTACCAATGCAGAAAAACAATTTCAAAGGACATAGTGTTATGACTTCTAACTAAACTGATAATCAGAGGATGTTACAACTCCAATTTTCATAAAAATCTGATATGACAGATGTGAATTTGCAGATCATCCACTGAATGATGGTCAGTGTGTTAATGCAAAATCAACATGTTATAAAACAATCTGGCTTCTCAGTGCTTAAACATTTGATACGCAACCTTTTATGATTGCCAAATACATTTTCTCTTCGTCTTCACCGCAACCAGGAAGATGGGACCCATTGAGGCTCAGTGTCCAGTTTATTGATTAGTCGAAGAAGTTCCTGAAAGGCCTTGTCTAGGTCTGTATTCACAATTGCTGCATCAAAATAATGACCATTGTTTTGCTCCATTTCTCTTGCTTTTTCAATTATATCCCTCAGTTCTTCAGGCTGTATGGTAAAGAAAAAAAAAAAAAGTCAATACAAAAATGTACTCTCACATAATGGAAAAAATATGTATCTCGCATTAAAATGACCGCATTAAAATGAAAGTCTGGCACCAACACAACAATCAGAATCTCTAGTTAAAGGACCACTCTAGGCACCCAGACCACTTCAGCTTAATGAGGTGGTCTGGGTGCCAGGTCCCTCTAGGAGTAACCCTTTTTTTTTTATAAACATAGCAGTTTCAGAGAAACTGCTATGTTTATACTGAGGGTTAATCCAGCCTCCAAAACCTCTAGTGGCTGTCTCATTGACAGCCGCTAGAGGCGCTTGCGTGCTTCTCACTGTGAAAATCACAGTGAGAGCACGCAAGCGTCCATAGGAAAGCATTGATAATGCTTTCCTATGCGACCGGCTGAATGTGAGCGCGGCTCCTGCCGCGCATGCGCATTCAGCCGATGACGTCGCAAGGAAGAGGGAGAGGAGGAGGAAAGCTCCCCGCCCGGCGCTGGAGAAAGAGGTAAGTTTAACCCCTTCTTCCCCCCCAGAGCCCGGCGGGAGTGGGTCCCTGAGGGTGGGGGCACCCTCAGGTCACTCTAGTGCCAGGAAAACGAGTATGTTTTCCTGGCACTAGAGTGGTCCTTTAAGCTTAAAAAAAAAAAAAAAAAAAAAATTACCTTAAAGTAACTTAAATTAACCCTAATTAACTTACCTTAAATTTACCTAAACTGGGGGCGGAGCCTAGCATCCAAGCTGAACCTCCGTTCCCACTACACTATGCACGTTTCGGGGGTAATCCCCCCAAAAAACAGCACAATCGCACCCTGGAGAGAACCTAGCATAAAGGGGACACCGGGGGTTCTCAACCGATACCGAAATCAAGCCTGTAACACCCCGGGGACAGGACAAAATGCCTTGAGGCCTAATAGAGATCGGGCAGGCTGACTGACCTGGACATGGAACCCTCGACGGGGCCAGCCCCTCCCCCCCAACCCACAAACCCCTCCCCTCCCTCCGGACCAATGGGGGTCATCTCGATCCACACCAAGCGACTGGAATGGCAATTGTAAGCCAACCATACAAACCGAGGAAACGCAACATCAGGGCAGCCGAGCACACGGTGTACCCAAAATGGCGGCGGCAAGCACACAATACGAGCTGAAATGCCTACCTGAGATGGAGGATCACAGCGACACACAGCAGCGTTTAGATGCGGCTTTTGCCCGATTCTGGCACAGGCTGGGAAAAAGGCTGCAAGCACTGACGGCAAATCAGCCACCCCACCCAGATAATAACAGTCTGAACCGGGCCTACGGAGTACAGAGAAAGGTACCACCGAAAGGGCAGCCAGACCGCAAAACTGCAGCGGGGAACGGGGGGGGAAGAGGCGCCCCACTCCGGGCACAGCGACTATCCCCAAGCTAACCACACAAGCACACAGCCCGCCCAGGCTAGGGGCCAGGAGAAAACTGCCTCCACAGCATCGACCACCCTGCAGAAGGAATGCCCGCCGCTGGCGGCGACAGGACACCGGCTCCATCTGCACCCGATATGGGTATTCCTCGAACTCACAGAGCCATCGAGCCAGTAGTCAGACGATGCCACCCTCTATGTGGGCCTGGAGAGGGTCCTCGCCCCGCAACTGCCGCTCCGATACTTTCTGCCTTCACACTCCTGATGACAACATGCCGCGAACCGGCAAGGGCTGAGCGGGACTGATTTGCGGACACACCGCACTGTTTAACTCTCTCCTCTCACCTTCCTTATTTCTTTAGGTCCCCTCTATACAGAACGCAACGCTATGCTTTAAATGGTTACCTTTGTCGCAGCCCACTTGTATCATCTATGCAACCTGCTGCGCTTTCTTAATCACCGACCCAGTTAAACCCAATTGCATAGCTTAAGCACCGTTTATCTCCTATATCTGTTTTATGATACAGTTAGTTCCGCATTGAGTCAATGATACACATCCAGCAAAGCAACTGTTTATCATATATCTGTTAAGCAATTCCTATGTGTGTTACCCAATTTAGCAAGAAACGCCTACACTACAATATTCTTGATGTTATGAGTTTTCTTTCCAACTGCTTTAACATAGTTAAAATCCTTCTGGTGACACCCAAGGGTGCTGTGCCTTTAATCTAAAGACCTACACATTTCCAGTGCGTTAGAGCATCCAGCTAACCTAACTACAGCTACCGCTAGCACTGTGTCGCAGCCTGATATGTCTAATGTGTTACTCCTGCTATAATTTAAAAATGTGCAATGGTTTTTGATGCTACAGTACTGTTACCGCATGTTTCCTTTATGTTTGCACCAGCTGTCGTGGCAGTGCAAAACTGCTTGTTAATTCGATGCACACATAAAATAAAGAATTAAAAAATATATATATACCCGCCCCGGTCTTTTTGTGCTCCGGTGCACAATCTCCAACCAAAATATATATACCTAGTAGAGAGCACTCTGGAGTCTTGGTGAAGTAAATTGAAACTGGTGCTTTATTAAGCAAACACAGTGATTAATAAAGCAGCAGTTTGAATTTACTTCACCAAGACTCCAGAGTGCTCTCTACTAGAGAGAGATAATATATATATATATATATATATATATATATATATATATATATAATTTTTTAAATACTGTGCCAGTGGTTTATTTTTATTTATTTTTTTTAAACTAAGTTTTTACACTGTATCATGAACATCATTTTTAAAATAAAAAACTTTTTTTCGTAGGGCAATCATACTTGCAGTTGACTTTTTGTTTTATTTATTTTTATCTGTTTAAGCAGTGAATTTCATTTTGAATGAAAGATACCCCCTGAAGAGTCACTGTACCTAGTGAGATTTAAAAAAAAAATATATATATATTTTTTTTTTGCTGAACCAATGACTGAAAGCACATGTAGGTATCAAGGCACAATTACTACAGTTTGTATACAGTTGTACAGTAAAGCCTGAACAAGATTTTACTTCTGATAAACAGAATATGCTTTAGATTTTGTTTTTCTATCTTCTGTACCAAACATAAGGGAACACGAAACATGAACCCTCTCGCAGCACCAAAACCAACAGCACCTTGCATGCAGGGAGAGGCTAGTTTTCCACAAATCAAATCAATCAACGCAGGTTTGACTTTAAACAGGGAGACTGCACACATTCCTAGCATGACAACAAGGAAAATAAATTGTAATTGTTATCCTTTTACTACTGTGCTACCCATTTGCAGACAAAGAACACGGAAAATAATTTACAAATATAAACCAAAAACATACCTTTGGATTTCTACCCTCCTTATTGAGTAATGCACGCAACCTCTCTTGGGAGGGTGGAGCGATAAATATAATGTATGGTTTTAAATCTGAATTACGCAACATTTTCAAAGCCTGTAAAGAGAAGAAATTTAGATCACATGAACAGAATGTGGCTGCTGATCACATATACAGCAAAAGAGAAAAGTTTTAGATATGCTAGTACAGGCATAGGCAACCTTCGGCACTCCAGATGTTTTGGACTACACCTCCCATGATGCTTTGTTAGCATTATGGGTGTAGGAGCATTATGGGGGGTGTAGTCCACAACATCTGGAGTGCCGAAGGTTGCCTATCCCTGTGCTAGTATATTGAATACATACAAGACTGAAAGTGGGAATAACTTTTAAAATTTAGTCAGAACAAAATGATACTGGAGTACTAAATTGCATCTAAGTTCCAGTTCCCCTAGTGTCCGACTGACGGGAAGGTAGTGTGAACGAGGTTAGGGAGAGAGAAAAGGCACAGGGTCCACAGAGAACAAGGGGTATAAACGCAGATGGAACTTAGATGCAATTTAGTACTCCAGTTAATGGATCCCCTCGGCACCGTTTAATAGATTTTTTTTTTTTTTTTAAGTTTGATTAAGATTGATTAAAGGTAGGGCACTGCCCACCCCTCCTCATTTCTTATACCGTGGAGCTCTCCTGATGTTAGTTTCCCCTTGTGGGATTCTATACATCCCCTTCTCATATTTCCTGCATATTTTGGAGGGTTACGCCCTAGTTGGAGCTCCCCATTAGGTGGTTACATTGGTGCAGCTCATGAGCCCTTGACTTGTATCCGGGCTCCTGATCTGCAATCTGTTTACTCTATTTCTCCATTTTGTGTTTTATTGATTTTAAGCAGAATACAGAGAGTAAAGATGCTGTCAGGATTACATAACCAAACAGCCCACATAGATATTGCCAGTTAAGAAAAATCTATTTAAGACTAAACAATTTAAGACAAAATAAACTAAAAATGTAATTAGTGATATACGGTTCTCTACAGAAAAATATAGAGTACCCCATGTCAGAAGGGAAAATAAAACATTAAACAGACATCAGACCCCAACTCTCGCAATTATCTAGGTCAAACTGGAAATCGCCCCTGGAGAACTCTTAAAAAGAACCAATTAGTAAAGTTTACCAAACAAAACATTTATGTGCATCTAAGAATTGTATACAGGGCTCCCAAACACTGAAAGAGTGTTCCTTGAAGGCATCTGCCTGCAAATTAGACAAAACTAGGTGAGGCAAGGTGAGCAGGATATTATTTCACTGCAGAAGAATTTAGATTTATTAATACACTACGCACTTAAATGGCAGATAAAGTATTAGATCAGTCCCAAATCATTCATTCACAACTAGCTGTGTTCACATATGGACATAATTCTCCTGCCTTTCTATAGACATTCTCACTACGAGAAACAAATTACTTACATCAAAATACCATAGACATCAAAACCACTTTAGCTTAATAAAGCAGTTTTAGTGTCTAGATCATACCCCTACAGACTCACCGCTCAATTCACTGTCATTTAAAAGTTAAATAATCTTGTCCCAAAGCAGTCTTATGCTTTTCATAGGCAGAGTGCAGTCCTGCACCGGGTAGATGAGCTGTACACCTTTAATTCCGTATGGAGGATGACGATTCACTGCAGACACTGCTGGTGGGATTCATCTGTGCACCTCCAGAGTTGGTACCCATTTCCGTGCCACTTTGTATCTGGATGAGCTGCACTGCTCTTTCCACTGCTATATTTGGGTATGCACTCCCGCCAGATCCGTGGGCTCCTGATGAGAGGTCTGGGATTGCGGTTGTGGAGAGTGGTCACTTGCTTGCAGTGGGAGGTAGGTGGGTGACAAAGCCAGTGCTCCATCCGCTGCCAGAAGTCAGAAAAGATTTGTTCCAGCCTGGACATGACATTGTGCTATGCACCCTCTTGACTGTGAGAACAAGCAAGTCTCTGCTATGTTAGTAGAGTTACTGTAGGGTGGGGGTAGGCAACCTTCGGCACTCCAGGTGTTCCAGATGTCACTTCTTTGCCCCTTGCTCCTGCTTGGTCTGGAAGGCCTCCAAGAATGGACTAGGATCACACCCACCTGTATCTCTGTACCAGGAGATGCATCGATGGATATCATTACACGTGTACTGTCGACTGAATGAGACTCCACACAGAGTTTGCGATAAGGAAAGATGGGGGCTGCATTATTTCAATATATTTGGAAATGTTCTTAAAATAAAAGAGTGTGAGCAAAATATTTAAACTTATCCTGAGACTATTTTGCACTTTCCGGCACAAATGTTCCAAGATCTGTCCATCTATGGTGTGTTCTCAACTATAACCCAAATTAAGAAAAACAAAGTAAAATGATCCACTCTGAAGAGACTCTGCAGTCTCTGTGTGAAATACGCTTGGTGTGTACACATGTGCACAGATCATAAGCCTTCCTCACTATGTTATTAGATAAGGGACTTGAAGCAAAACAAGGTGACAGTTTAACATACCCATGGTGGAGAATTACTGGGCTGGTTAGGGAAATTCTGTGATCCTCCAATTGCTTTAACAGCCATAACATACAGAATTACCACTTGTACCTTAAGAGTGAGGCAGAAGAAATGTAGCACCGTGCAAACGTTTCAAGTGTCTTCACGACTCCCCGTCACATGTAATTTAACACCCATTTCACTGAGAATGCAATTTGGTATCTTCTTCTTGTCCGGATGTTGGAATTCTTCTGTCATATCTCCTGGAACTTATAGCCCTAACGACAGAATAAGTCTCATACATGACACTTGCACCAACAACAAGGGGACAACTTGTTCCCTGCTGTGTAAAACTGCAAACAACAAAATACTAGGTAAAACATTCCCTAATGTAAGAGAGACTTGTGAATTCTGCTCACTGAGCTACGATGGTTATGTTGCTTAGAATTCCCATTTAAATGATAAAACTTACTCCAGCAGAATGATGCATTGGAAAAAAAAATCAAACCCCCTTTCAGATGACATCCCATACTCTGGAATAGCTCTGGACACTTTCTCAGACACATTCACATTTGTGATTTGCACTTAAGGAGTTGGATGGTGTGACGGTCCAACCCTCTCTGACCGTCTTGAGTTCCCTTTCTCCCAGTAATAATCCTTCCAGGCAGGGTGTAGACACAGGCATAGCATAACCCCTCACGCATGAGCCGAGGCTTAATGCTGGATAGAGATCTGTTTAATGCACACAAAGCAACAATATTCATGCAGTAAAACCACTCCTGCTCAGAGAAAATGACAGTTAAAAGGGTCAGACAGAGTTTGAAAATATGACAAAAACTGGTGTTAAACTGGTGTTCTAAGAGGGGGGAGAACAAAACAGTCAAACTAAGTCCAGTGGTTTTCTTCACACTGCTCCCCCCTTGCTGACAGTTCCTGCAGACACAGTTGGACCCTTTTCGGGTCGACTTGGGGCTGTCCGGGTAATCCTTGCGAAATTTAGGCCGCTAATTCAGTTTGTCGGGAAGGCCATCCGCATTCCCATTCATTTTCCCAGGTCGGTAGTGGATGGTGAAGCCATATGGTTGTAATGCGAGGCTCCACCGCAGAAGTCGGGCATTATCCACTGCAACCCGATTGAACCAGACGAGAGGATTGGGGTTCGTGATGAGGGTAAACGGCCGGCCATATAAGTAGGGTGTTAGTTTCTTCAATGCCCACACTAAAGCTAGGCATTCTTTTTCAATGGCCGCATAGCTGAACTCCCTGGGCAACAATTTTAATCTCAAATAGGCTACAGGGTGCTTTCCCCCCCAGTCTTCTCGACCTGACTTACTGCCCCCAGTCCAAACATTGAAGCATCTGTGTGTACAATGCAACGTTTGTTAGGATCAGGGGCAGCGAGAACAGGTGCGTTTATAAGAGCTTGCTTCAATGCTAGACAGGTTGCCTCGCACTCCGGGGACCACAAGACCTGTCGGGGGTAAGTTCTTTTTTGTCAAGTCCATCAGGGGTTTGGCCAGGGCGGTATAGTCAGGGACAAAGCGTCTGTAGTAGCCTGCTGTCACTAAGAAAGCCATAACTTGCATCTTGGTACGGGGGGTGGGCCAGTTGGCAACAGCCTCAATCTTAGCGGGCTCCGGACGTTGTTTTCCGCATCCTACCTGGTGGCCCAAGTACTGCACCTCCGCCATACCAATGTGACACTTGTCAGACTTCAAGGTCAATCAGGCTTCCCGGATTCTATCCAGTACCGTCCCTACATGTTCTAAGTGGGCCTCCCAGGTTTCACAAAAAATCGCTATGTCGTCCAGGTATGCGCATGCATAATCCTGGAGACCATTTAGGAGGCGATCTACCATCCATTGGAAAGTGGCTGGGGCATTCTTCATCCCGAACGGCATAACTCGGAACTGGTATAAGCCGAACGGGGTGATGAAGGCTGATTTCGGAATGGCGTCCACAGCTAGGGGAATTTGCCAGTAGCCCTTACATAAGTCTTACATAAGTCTATTGTTAGCAATCCGGTCCAACAGTTTGTCTACCCGGGGCATCGGGTAGGCGTCTGTGACAGTCTTATTGTTGAGTCATTGGTAGTCGACGCAGAAACGGGTCGTGCCGTCCCGCTTCGGCAATAGCACTATCGGCGAAGCCCAAGGACTTTCGGAATGTTCAATGACCCCTAAGCATAGCATTTCATTTATTTCCCTATCCATCCCTTCCCGGACTGCCTCAGGGATGCGGTAGGGGGGATGCCGCAAGGGAGCCTGGCCTGGGGTCTCCACCCTGTGGACGGCCAGTCTCGTGTACCCGGGCACCTGAGAGAACGTAGCCTGTTTGGCTTCCAGAAGGGCGATTGCCTGGGCCCGTTCCTGTGGTCCCAGCTGTTCCCCCAACTGTACCAACTCTATAGCCCGTACCCTCTGGTCGCCCTCCAATAGATCCGGCAGGGGTATGGTGTCTAGATCCTCGGATGCTGGCGCATACACACGCTCGCCACCTCATCTTCTCTACCCTTGTATTCCTTCAGCATGTTGATGTGGAATGTGCGCTTTACATTCCCATCATCACAGCTGGCTACCGTGTATGTAGTGTCACATACTTTCCCAATAATTTTGTAGGGTCCCTGCCAGGCAGCCTGTAGTTTGTCCCGTCGGACTGGTTTAAGTACCATAACTCGCTGTCCTAACTGAAAACTACGGTGCCTGGCCTTCCGGTCGTACCATACCCGCTGGCGCCGCTGAGCCGACTGGAGGTTTTCACGCACCATCTGGGTCAACGCCTCCATACGGTCCCTCAGTTCCAGCACATATGGCACCACCAGGGTTCCTGCTGACTCTGTGGCTCCCTACCAATGCACCCTAATCAGGTCCCCTCACTCGCCCCCCGTATAACAACTCAAAGGGGGAGAACCCCGTTGATTCCTGCGGGACCTCCCGGTAAGCAAAAAGGAGGTGCGGCAGGAAGCGCTCACAGTCCCTGCAAGCGGCCGTGAACGTCTTCAGCATCTGCTTCAGAGTTCCATTGAACCGCTCGCATAGACTGTTGGTCTGGGGATGGTACGGGGAGCTAGTCAGGGGTTTTATCCGGCAGACCTTCCACAACTGCTGGGTCACAGCGGCAGTGAACTGGGTACCCTGGTCTGATAGGATTTCCTGGGGAAATAAGACTCTTGAGAACACCTTGACCAGGGCATCTGCCACTGTCTCTGCCTCAATGTAAGACAGTGCTACCGCTTCAGGATATCTAGTGGCGAAGTCGACTAGAGAGAGTATGTACCTTTTACCTGAGCGACTGGGATGAGCTAGGGGTCCTATTAAGTCTACAGCAACTCGACTAAAGGGTTCTTCAATTATGGGCATTGAAACCATCTTAGCTTTAGGGTGGTCACCCTTCTTACCCACCCGCTGGCATACTTCGCACGTTTGGCAATACCGCCGGACATCGTTCGAGATTCCCGGCCAGAAGAAGTTTTGGGTTACTCGGTACGCCGTCCATCTAATCCCTAAATGTCTGGCTAATGGAATATCGTCCCAATCCTCATCAGCTCCTGCGTGTATTTCTGGGGTACCACTAGCTGACGTATTTGCTTTGGCCCTGGGGCTTAGGTTCGGGAATCTGTAAATCTATACAACTGGCCCCCTTCCCACACATACTGTTCTCCATCCAGTCCCCCTGGGTCAGAGATGGCCTTTTCCTGGTATCTTAGCAAAGTGGGGTCTCCCGCTACCGCTTTCCCAAAATCATTAGGAGTGTCCCAGGGTACGGGCTCAACCGTCAGGGTCGGGGAAGCAGGTCTTACCTGGGTCTCCAGAGTTTGAGAGTGGCTTTCTGCAGCTCAGCTCTGAGCTTGGATAGTCACAGCTTGAACCTCCTGGTTAGGTGTAGGCATATAGGCGGAAGTAAGTAGACCCAAGTCATTTCCGAGCATCACATCTGAATGCAAATCCTTCATGACCCCCACTTTCACAGTTCCAGACCCCACACCCAAATCCAATTGAACCTGGGCGGTAGGAATCCTGTAGACGGCTCCCCCTGCTACCCGTATAGCGATGGATTTGACGGATGGCTCGTGGTTGTTGAGCAAGTCTCTTTGTACTAGGGCAGTGATGGCGAACCTGTGGCACGCCGGGCCCTTTCTGTGGGCACGCGGCCATAGGTCCGCCATTAATGCAGAGTAGGCACCTGCCTGCCCGAAACGGCAGGCGCCTACTCTGCTTCCGGGTCGGGAGGCAGGGGAGGGATCTGTGAAGCAGCTCCCCTGTCCTCCCGCACGATGCTGTGTGGAGCGTTGCCGAGCGTTACCATGGCAACGCTCCACACATCATCGCGCGGGAGGACAGGGAGCTGCTTCACAGATCCCTCCCCTGCCTCCCGACCTGGAAGCACTGCTTGCCACCACCGGACCACCAGGGATGGCGGTGTCCCCCCCTCTTCCTTCATTAAAGGTAAGAAGGAGGGGGGGGATGAAGAGAGAAAGAAGATACTGATTATAAAAAAGTATATTAAAACCTGTTTCCCCCCAGCAGTAACCCTGCTCCCCCCCACACAGTACCCCTACACCCCCCCACCCAGTACCCTACTCCCCCCCCCCCCCACACATGTGATAAAAGATTTCTCAAAAGTATAAATAGTACTTTCAGGATGAAACCTATAATGGACAACGTTTAACCTGCTGAGTGTTTGATGTAAGGAAGGTATTGGTATTTGTTAACCTCAGTATGCAGTCTTTATCATTTTGACAACTGTTACACACAGTACCCCTACTCCCCCCCCCACACACACAGTACCCCTACTCCCCCCCCCACACACACAGTACCCCTACTCCCCCCCCCCCACACAGTACCCCTACTCCCCCCCCCACACACACAGTACCCCTACTCCCCCCCCACACACACAGTACCCCTACTCCCCCCCCACACACACAGTACCCCTACTCCCCCCCCACACACACAGTACCCCTACTCCCCCCCCACACACACAGTACCCCTACTCCCCCCCCCCACACACACAGTACCCCTACTCCCCCCCCCACACACACAGTACCCCTACCCCCCCCACACACACAGTACCCCTACCCCCCCCCCCCACACACACAGTACCCCTACCCCCCCCACACACACAGTACCCCTACTCCCCCCCCCACACACACAGTACCCCTACTCCCCCCCCACACACACTACCCCTACTCCCCCCCCACACACACAGTACCCCTACTCCCCCCCCCCCACACACACAGTACCCCTACTCCCCCCACACAGCACCCCTCACACACACACACAGCACCCCTCACACACACACACACAGCACCCCTCACACACACACACACACACACAGCACCCCTCACACACACACACACACACACAGCACCCCTCACACACACACAGCACCCCTCACACACACACAGCACCTCCTGTGTGTGTATTCAGCAGTGTGTGTGTGTGTGTATTCAGCAGTGTGTGTGTGTGTGTATTCAGCAGTGTGTGTGTGTGTGTGTATTCAGCAGTGTGTGTGTGTGTGTATTCAGCAGTCTGTGTGTGTGTGTGTATTCAGCAGTCTGTGTGTGTGTGTGTGTGTGTGTGTGTGTGTATGTGTGTGTATTCACCAGTCTGTGTGTGTGTGTGTGTGTGTATGTATTCACCAGTCTGTGTGTGTGTGTGTGTGTGTGTATGTATTCAGCAGTCTGTGTGTGTGTGTGTGTGTGTGTGTATGTATTCAGCAGTCTGTGTGTGTGTGTGTGTGTGTGTGTATGTATTCAGCAGTCTGTGTGTGTGTGTGTGTGTGTGTGTATGTATTCAGCAGTCTGTGTGTGTGTGTGTGTGTGTGTGTATGTATTCAGCAGTCTGTGTGTGTGTGTGTGTGTATGTATTCAGCAGTCTGTGTGTGTGTGTGTGTGTGTCTGTATTCAGCGGACTGTGTGTGTGTGTGTCTGTATTCAGCGGACTGTGTGTGTGTGTGTCTGTATTCAGCGGACTGTGTGTGTCTGTATTCAGCGGACTGTGTGTGTCTGTATTCAGCGGACTGTGTGTGTCTGTATTCAGCGGACTGTGTGTGTCTGTATTCAGCAGTCTCTGTATTCAGCAGTCTCTGTATTCAGCAGTCTCTGTATTCAGCAGTCTCTGTATTCAGCAGTCTCTGTATTCAGCAGTCTCTGTATTCAGCAGTCTCTGTATTCAGCAGTCTCTGTATTCAGCAGTCTCTGTATTCAGCAGTCTCTGTATTCAGCAGTCTCTGTATTCAGCAGTCTCTGTATTCAGCAGTCTCTGTATTCAGCAGTCTCTGTATTCAGCAGTCTCTGTATTCAGCAGTCTCTGTATTCAGCAGTCTCTGTATTCAGCAGTCTCTGTATTCAGCAGTCTCTGTATTCAGCAGTCTCTGTATTCAGCAGTCTCTGTATTCAGCAGTCTCTGTATTCAGCAGTCTCTGTATTCAGCAGTCTCTGTATTCAGCAGTCTCTGTATTCAGCAGTCTCTGTATTCAGCAGTCTCTGTATTCAGCAGTCTCTGTATTCAGCAGTCTCTGTATTCAGCAGTCTCTGTATTCAGCAGTCTCTGTATTCAGCAGTCTCTGTATTCAGCAGTCTCTGTATTCAGCAGTCTCTGTATTCAGCAGTCTCTGTATTCAGCAGTCTCTGTATTCAGCAGTCTCTGTATTCAGCAGTCTCTGTATTCAGCAGTCTCTGTATTCAGCAGTCTCTGTATTCAGCAGTCTCTGTATTCAGCAGTCTCTGTATTCAGCAGTCTCTGTATTCAGCAGTCTCTGTATTCAGCAGTCTCTGTATTCAGCAGTCTCTGTATTCAGCAGTCTCTGTATTCAGCAGTCTTGTGTGTGTGTGTGTGTTCAGCAGACTGTGTGTATGCATTCAGCAGTCTGTGTGTGTATGTATTGCATTTGTTGGAGATACTAATAAATATAAGCTTAAATTTATCTATTTATATCATTATTTAAAATTTGTATCAAACTCTCTGTTGTTGTGTTCTTTTAAAACAAAAGTTGTTAATTAGTTTGGACAACAGTACGAGTTGTTTTTTCTAAACTTATACCTCAGTATTCAGGTTTAATTGCAGTGTTGGCACTTTAAGGAAAAAAAGGTGGCATGTATTGCGGTTTGGGCACTCGGGCTCAAAAAGGTTCGCCATCACTGTACTAGGGTGATAGTGGCTCCTGTATCTCGTAGGCCTTGCACTGTCTTGCCATTAACCATCACTAGTTGTCGGTGGTGTTGTCGATTATCTCTGCTGGCGGCCAGCACCGGGTTGGCCTCATGAAGGAACGCCAAGGGCTCCTCCCTGGTTAACTCCCAGGTAGAGGACACAGGGTAGTCAATGGTGTGCACTGCTGGTTGGGAGCTGGTACCGAATGGACGATTCCACGTAGATTGGGTAGGTTCCATTGGGCAATCCCTGCGGTAGTGTCCCACCTGCTTGCACCGAAAACATCTGGGTCCCGTAGTCTGGGGAGGTCGACTAACGGCTGTTGGGGCTCGCTGTGGTGGTGGATAGTTGCCCCGACAGTGGTTCTAGTGGCTCAATCCGTGCTGGTTGAGGTCTGAGGTATGGTCGTTCTGGCTTGCGGGCTTCCATATATTCATCTGCAAGCCGGGCTGCTTCTTGCAGGGTGAGGGGGTTTCGATCCCTCACCCATTCCTTTACATCCGTTTGTAGCAGGGAGAAAAACTGTAGTAATAATTCCTCCAGGGTGGTAGCTTGCCATCCATTCACCCAGTGGGTGGCTGCTCGATGCAGCCTGCAAAGTCCACTCTGTGTACGAATCGGTTGCCGTCTTCCTGGACTCCCGGGGGTTTCCGCCGGTACGCCTCTGGGGTCACTGCGTACTGGGCTAGGAGGGCTTCCTTCACCCGCTCATAGCTGCTTATGTCCTGATCAGTAATGGCTCGGAATGCATCAGCTGCTTTGCCAGAGAGCTTTTCAGCCAAAATTTAAACCAGTTCCCCTTCTGGTATCTTGTGTAGGGCATATTGTCTCTCAAAGTCTCTCAAAGTCCACCAAATAGCCATCAATCTCGTCTGTAGCCTCCTCAAATGCTTTGAATGCGCTGAAGGGGATTTTCTGCGGTTCGGGGTTAAAGCTGGAACTGTTCGGTGCGACCGCTGTAGTTCTCTGCGCCTCCACTAAGCGGATTTGTAAATCCCTTCGCTTATTCGCATTTGCATTCGCACTGTCAATTATGCGAAGGATGATTTCTGGTGCAGGGTTTGGCCCGAACAGCGCCAGCCGTACCCTTATTTCTCGGTCCACTTTGCTTTCTTCTGCACGAACAGCTGGGGTTGCCGCAACCACGCTTTCCCTGTCCAGCTCCATTAGTTCGCTTACAATACAGCGCTTGGTCTTCTTGCTGCTGCTACCCCCTATTGGGTTCCCTTTCTCCCATTAGTTATCGAATAATCCTTCCAGGCAGGGTGTAGACACAAGCATAGCATAACCCTCCACACATGAGCCGAGGCTTAATGCTGGGTAGAGATCTGTTTAATGCACACAAAGCAACAATATTCATGCAGTAAAATCACTCCTGCTCAGAGGAAAAACAAAATGACAGTTAAAAGGGTCAGACAGAGTTGAAAATTTGACAGTTATTAAGGGTTTAAACTGGTGTTCTAAGAGGGGGGAGAACAAAACAGTCAAACTAAGTCCATAAAACAGGGGTTTTCTTCACAGATGGTAACTACTGAATTAACAAAAAAACAAAATAATGAATAACAAAAAGATAACAAAGGTTGCTTTCTAGGGTGCAAACAAACATTCAAGAAAAGCAAACATTTGTTTTCATTTTCTTTATGGTAAACTATTCAACCTGTCAATGACAGATCGTGCACCTGGTGGTCAATGCATTTGCAAACTGGTCATAGAAGAGAATAGGGGTTGAATATGCATGATTAGTCATCTGGTTTCAAATGTGAAAAACTACTAACATGATGATGATACCGTGTATGTTTTGTGAGAGGGACTTCAGCTGCCATCAGTAGTCCTGCTCAAGACGTTCCCCATTATGGTTTATTTGTTCAGTGGATAAGCAAGTGGAATTCCTACATAACAAACAAAACGCTGACAGCAGTGTACAATTTATTTAAATAAATAAATAAAAAGTAGTGGGACTTATTTGCAGCAAGTCCAACGATGCAGAAATGCTGACAAAGCACTGTAAATGAATTTCCAAAAGCCACCCACTGACCAAATTAGTTGGGCTTATTTGTGTAGGCCACTTGAAGTCAGTGCTATGGAGATCAATTAATGATGCAGACACATTTAGGGTAATTTAAAACAACATTTAAGTCTTTTTTTTTTACTGCTATTTAAATATAGTCTGAATTAGTGAAAAGGCTTTATAAAATGATCTAAATTATATATTTGAACGTCTTCACATTCACTCAAGAGAGCACCTCTGTGCAGCTAAAATCATACCGCAAATCAAATTTTATTAGTAATAGTTGAATCACTGAACGCTCCAAACACCATAACCACTACAGTGTCAATCTATCTCGCCTGCCAATGCCAAAGGCAAACCTCTTAGGTGAGCCCTATGACAACAATATTGACCAATGTCAGTGAAAATGTTAAATCCTTAATGAGACAGAAGTGAGTACTCTTATTAAAACCTACATACCAATTATTCCTAAATAGACTTACACTGCAATGGTAATGACCGTAGTACCCGTAACCTATTATAAGACCAGTATTACGGATAGTGTGCAGGTAATTTTCTTTTGTTTTCTTTAGACATTTAGGCTCATTTCTGGCACCCAAAATAAGAGTGACTTTGGACGCATGGCTGATTTCTTTGTACTTATTTGCTTTTGTATTGCACATCCATGTTACAGTGCAATAATAAAAGTTTTGTTTATCAAGGATTATTTGTACTTCTCTGTGCACTTTGCATTAAATATCACTTTACAGCTACACTCTACAACTCACTTTTGTTTGTTTTAAAATAATGTCATTTATATTAAAGTTACAGGTTCACTCCACAAACCAAAAGCACATCAGCTTGGGTGAGGAGTATCCTAGTTTAACCTTTAGAAAAGTGCGGATTTCTATGAAAAATCTGCAATTTTAAAAATTAACTAGAGAACGCCACCCTTGCCATCAAACAACCAGGGAGGTTTTCTTCCTACTTCTGTTAGCTCCCCTGAGCTAATGGAAGTGGCACGTACTGCCTCCTTCCACACAGACCTCAGACCGTGCGGAGTCCACATAAGCAGCAAGTCAGAGGGTTCTCATTGAGGTAATTTCCTCTGAAGAGATTGAAAGAGGAGGGCTTGCTAAGGCAGTTCATAAAATCTGAAGCCTTTGCAAGCTATTTTAACATATAGCCCCAATGATTATATGCAGTGATTTTTTTCTGCCTGTTTTGGCATTGGAGTGTTCCTTTAAAAGACCACTACAAACACCATTTTGTAGTGGATAAGGTGCCAGTAGGATCTTACTGCCCTCCTCCCTCCCCCATATTAAATGGTTTGACTATTTATGTTGGGTGGAGAGGACAGTGCACTCCTGGTACCATAACCACGGCAGTTTGCGGTTTTTAATGATATACACAGCATTAAGCGTAGTAACGTTTGGTTTTTACCCCTTTCAACAACTTTTGGTTTTATTTCTTTCAAGCACTAGTAGAGTTGTACACAATTTAATGAAACCATACCTGTGTGTGAAGACTTAAAAGGCAAATCTTCCCAGAATTAATAACCTGTCGCACAGAATCAATACTGGTGCCATACATATTTTTCTCAAACTCTCCAAATTCAATGAACTTCCCAGAAGCAGCATCAGCTTCAAATGTCTGTCGTGACACAAAGTGATAATCTCGCCCAGCCACTTCATTATCTCTTCTATTTCGAGTTGTATCTAAAAAAAAAAGAGTGATATAAATGCAATTACAATTCATTATTACTTTAGTGATATATGATGCATATGTTACATTAATACGACACATTTCTATTTTGTTGTGAGAGTCGGCGATATTTAGTTCCATTATTGTTTACACACCTAAACAGACATACTACCTCTAAATTTTACAAGCAATAGACGACTATCTATGCTGCTATTTTGAGAACCCCGCAGCACGCATAATGTACATAGCTGTCATGTAATCAAGGACTAAACCAATGGATATTATATTGCTGAAAATATTGACTACTCCTAACTAAACAAGATTAATATTGGTAATATACTATAAAAATAAATAAAAAATGTATAATTTGGGGGCGGGGCCTGATGTCTAAAATGGGTGGAGGAGTTTCAAAATCTTGGCCTTTTACGCTATAAACCTGCTGAACAAAGCTAATTCAAAATACAGCTTACTCTTGAAGTGGTCTGCCATCTAAAAGCTCGAACAGCACACTTTCAAACTAACCTTATGCGGACGCTGAGGCCTAGAGGTCTGACAGCCTGTTGCAGGGAAATGCCCTGTCAACCATAACCCCCTCCCACCCCCCACCCACCACCCCCCACGACCAGAGGCAGATATCCCGGTCCCCACTGGGAAAGCAACTTAACAGGTACCACTACCCTACACTCCAGTTCTACAGAAGGCCACGAGGCTGTACTAAGATGGCCACACAGCTGTGTGTCCCACGAAGTCAGGAGACACAGGGAGGTCTGACATGGAAGGAGCGCTTTGAAATCAAATTCAATCTGCCAAACGTTCTGGCTTTGAATTGAAAATCTACCTCAACTTACCCTCGTTGTGACAGGACCACCAACGCGGCCCTCTGCTCAGGCAACTAACTTCTCTTCAGCGCAAGGGGCAGACTCAAAGCTTTGTCCGACCCACCGCCCACCCTTAGGGCTCGCCGTGATCCAGAGTGCCGAAGAGACAGCGGTCCTACCAACTGACAAGTAGATCCGCAGACAAAAAAAGAACAATCCCCTAAGACTAGGGGAGGAGGGAGGCTGCAGCGCAGTGGACTGTGTCCTACCTGTCAGGCCTCACAGCCACCCTTCCAGCTAACCAAGGGAGGTCGAGGAGAAATCGTGGCTTGTTAGGGCCTGGCCACGCATTCCAGTGACTTTCCTCACGGAGCCCCGCAGAATCCACTGAGCCTGACCGCAGGAAGAAGGGACACTAAACCTCCAACATGGTCTGCTGCTTCCCAATATTGGGCACGGGATGAAAGGGGCCTCTAAACAAATCACAGCCTACCACTCTGACGAATCTAGTGCCACTGTCTTACTATCTTGATTTCTATAAATTATTTTGACCTGTTTTATACTATACTTTTATCCTCCTTATGAGGCTTGCGGTGCACTATTTTTGATGACTAACCCCAAACCCAGTGGTAACTCTAACATTAAGTGCAACTCAATCTAGAAGTTACCTCAGATATAAAGACCTTCAAGTTACTATCTTGAATTTAAAATGCCCAGTATATAATCTCTGATTCACTCACTACCTTTAAACCATATGTCTAACACTCCCTAATTGCCTTACTTCTGATGTAACCTGATGCAGCTCTAGACATAACTCTACTTCTTTGTTTCTACCTTATCATTATACTTGATCAAACGGTCAGTACCGCCTGACCCTATCAATGTTAGCATGACTATTTCTTTATAAAATTATATCACATGTTTAATTCACATTTCAACTGACACATCCAGTTGTGGAAATGCAGGCGCTTATGTACTTTCAGCACAACCAAAATAAAGAATATTATTTTTTTTTTTTTTTTTTATGTATAATTTGCCAACGCAACGGATTAAATAATAATAAAAAAAAGAATCAAAATAACCACCACCACACACACACAATACAATTAATCAACCATCACCTATGGAGTGCTTGCAGCAGACTGAATGCAAATGGTGAGGAAAGCATTATATGGGTATCCTGCGCAATGTCAGCTACTGCAAAGTGTGGGAAAATGTTTCTGCGCTTTGCAATATGAGTAAGAGTGCGCCGACAGTCAAGTCTCGAAAGGAGTAACTTCTCTCGAGACTTTGGTGTCAGAGCGCTCTGACTAATTTGTTAGCCAACCAATCAAAGAACTCTTACTCATATTGCTTGAGAAGCTTTCCCACTGTTAGATTATAATGTTGAAAAGCTTTTATAAGGACTTTCCCAGCTATCACTACTCTGTCTGCAGCTATGAGTACCTGGTCGAAGATTGATTCATTTTATTGCAGTGAGTGAGTTTTTGATAATTTTTCTGGCTTTTTTTGGGGGGGGGGGGGGGGGGGGGGGGAGGGAGGAATGATTATTTTAAGCAGTTTCGTTGGAAATTATTGATTTTTATTTGGGATTTTTTGGAGCTAATATAATAAGTAAGAAGACTTCTGATAAGTATATATATTTTTTCAGCAGATATTATTTATTTATAAAATATTTTACCAGGATGGATTCATTGAGATTTCTCTCGTTTTCAAGTATGTCCTGGGTCCACAAAACATTGCATTATTACAATAGGATACAATATTACAAAAATACAATATACAAAATATATATATATATATATACACACACACACACACACTACATAACAGGTAATAAATATATGTAACCATCACAGGTGCATTCTGTGCTGAAGTATATTGCCATAGATCGCTTAAAAGATTTTAGATTTCCCGCTACGACTCTAAGTGCTACCACCTTGACACACAAATGGAACCCTGATTGGGTGACCCCCTTCATCCCACGAGGACCGACCAGGGAACAATCTGAAGCGGCAGCAACCTGAAACTGACGGGAGAGAGCTACCACCTTAAGGACTCAGCTCAAACACAAGCTATTACAATTTTTCAGTTTATTCGTTAACCCATTATTGTTTTGTTGTTACCATGACGACCTACCCGACACATAACCCATCCGACTATACGGCCTATGAGCCACGAATCACTACCCCCCCCCCCCCCCCCCGCCTGACAGAAATTTAGCATGGGACACACAATCTACCCTGACAGAGCCAGGCGTAGAACTAAGAAAATCATAACGCAACATGACCTCCCACTACAGGGAGCATGTCACTTAAAAGCAACAATCACTAATGTACTGCCAGGGACATATTAGGTTCACCCAACAAATCAGACATGGGCTTACCAGCACGCAAGCCAAGCACACTGCACATCCCACCCAAGCCGTACCTCACCAGGTGCACAACAGAGATGATAAAACCCCACAAGACACCAGGTACGTACTTCAAGCTATAGAGACTACCCTGTTTACCCCGACCAAAACTAAAAATGTGCAAGTTATGACAAGCCATGCAAATGTTATCAAATGTTTAATGACCTGTTGCACTAGCTGTTGTGGCAGTGCGACCTTATGTGTTAATATATGCATTACCAAAACAAACAAACAAAAAAAAAAAAAAGATTTTAGATTAAATGAAGATTTGAATGTTTTCCCTGAGGTTATTCCATAATTGCAGTGCTCTAGAGGAAAAGGAGGATCGAGCCACTTTATTATTGTATTGCGAGTTTAATTGCCTTCCCCCTCCCCTACCCCTTCACTGTTAGGGTGAGGGGTGAAAGGAAGGGTAATTTATTTTTATTGTGTTGTGGTACCCATTGTAATCTGGGGGCGCATGACATTATTTGTGGTTAAACAATGGCGTGTCCATTTATAATTATTTAGGATCCCCACTCACTGGTGGGGGCTCGTGGGTCCTCTTCCCAAAATGAATCATTTTAGGGCTCACACCTGTCGCCTATGGGTGGGGGGCCATTAGATTCCTAAACCCTTGGGACTATGCTTCCCTGTTATTTCACAGGTCCCATGCAGATATTTTTCTAAATGCTTCCGAATGAATGATACATAAATCGGTGTGACTGACTGAATTCTGACCGCATCTGGCTCTGATAGGTACTTTTCAACAATTGGCTCTTGCGATTTCTTTGGCAACTCTTGCAGACCATGGCTTTCGTAGTAGGATGCAACCTCAAAGGTCAAGGAAACCCTAAAGTAAAAGGTGACTTTAATCTGGGTCTAAGCAGAGTCATGTTCCTCGGTGGCAGGTGTATGCCATTTACTTGCAGGCATGACTTAGAATATAGTTAGTTAACTGTAAATGCAGCCCTATTACCCATCATGAAAGGACGTGGAGACGTGTTTTTTTTTTTTTTTTTCAATCTCAAATATTCCTAATAATTTTTTTCTTTGGACTTGAGTTTCTTAGAAGATCACATTACTGATTGAACAATTCTGACATTTACATTGTCATTTCTGTCTTTACATTTAAAACTTTCTGCACTTTCAAAAGGATGTGTAGACATTTTATACCTGCTGTAGGAGGACTTTGGTGTTCCTCTGTGAACAGAAATAAGTCCTGTTAGGGATGATATGCACTGACAACGTTAGGGCAGGAGGAGACCAGTAATGTGTGGTATTAACTATAAATTTATTAATGCGAATTTACCAATTTGTTAGTTAATACAGCGTGTATAAAACTACTATTTGATCTGTGTATTTTATTGCCTTTGAAGAACATTAAATGAT
Source organism: Pelobates fuscus (assembly GCF_036172605.1). Classification (NCBI taxonomy): domain Eukaryota; kingdom Metazoa; phylum Chordata; class Amphibia; order Anura; family Pelobatidae; genus Pelobates; species Pelobates fuscus. Next base: position 61,254,458 of record NC_086329.1, read on the forward strand.
CAGAGAGGATTATATGATGTGCCCACAATTGTACACTTTAAATATTATATAGAAAGCGTTTTAATTACGATGCTTTAGTGTTTCAGTATACATGGTTTAGTGTCTCATTATACACGGGTCCACTACTGTGCTGCTGTATTAAAGCCCGAAAACTACTTCTCCAAAAATGTGAAAATCAATCATCATTGCTGAATTATTTGAACAGGAGGAAAATGGGCACGTATCCAAAGTTCACTAGGTGAGGCCAAACTTAGAAATAAATAAAAGCTTGTTCTAATGTACTTTCGTTTGCAATTATATTACCAGCAAGCAAAACCAATAACCTAGCGGAAACATATTCTGCAGCGCTGTACAATAACAACAAGACAAATTTAATTCTAACAAAACACATATGACAGTCAGTAAAGAGGGCCCTGCCCAAAGGAGTTCACATTATTAAGAACTAAATATGAATAAAACCTAAATTCTATATAATCAGCAGCATTTTAATTAAACGTCAAAATACTCCTTACACGTTTAGTATAACTAAGGAAGGTTTTAGAACTGCTCCTGCAGCTGTGGCTCCCAGGCCACGGCTGCTTCTAATCTACTAATGTGTCTAGCAACTATTCTCATGCTTGCTCCAGCAAAAAAAAATGCTTAAAATAAGGCTGACAAACTGCAGGAACGTATATCTAACTGAAGGTAGATCCTTGGAAAAAAAAAAAAAAAAAAAAGCTTTGATTTATGAGCAACTTAAGAATCCTGAGGAATGTTTGGAATTCTGAATGGACAGCACCCCCTTTCAGGTCTCTGATAAGACTGTAACAAGTTTTAAATCATTCTAACTCCAGATGTCACTGTGTTATAAGGATAGTAAACACCATAAAAGCAGAACTATAATTTCTGTGAAATTTGCAAAGCCCCATAAGTAGCTTAAACCAAAATGTATGCTTTGGCCTTGGTCCTTGTAAATCTATTACATGGGGCATGTTGCATCCTCCAACTGGGAAGTCAGAACCAATCACAGAATGCCTCAGACATTTCCTAATTCCTGCCTCTTTTGATGAGAAGTTTCTCAAACAGACCGAAAGGTAAATAGCAGGGTAAAAAGGCTCAAAAGGATCCAGCCACTAGCAATTCTATCAGTCATCAGCATTCTTAAGCGAGATAACAGGAAGGAGCCTCCTAGACAAAAATATATTGGTATATGCAAGTTTCATTACATGGTCATGGTCCAAGAGAATCCATTACTTGTAGAATAAAGTATACCCTAGCAGCACAGTCACAAGCCACATAATTAACAGGACGCAAATGTTATGATTGGACAAACTGTCCATTTGGCAAAAGTGTGCAAGAGGATCATATTTGCAAAGAGGCCACTTTGCAAATATGCTCTATGGAAGCCTTAAGATTAAAGTAGCTACCACTGTGGTAGAATGGGCAGTATTCCTACCAGGCATTTGTTTGTATGCAAAGGAATAAGCTTTCTAAACCAGAGATTTAAGCCAGGAGGCCAAGAGTACAGACAGAAAAATGGATGAAGGAGGAATCACACTATCTGAAGAACATGTAGATCCACATCCCATCCGAGGTTCAGAGAAGCCTCTCCATGCCTGGCTTTGAACAAAGAGGAAGAAGTCATTATGACCAGAATGATAAAGTAAGCAAATGCATTAAGCAGACGACATTTTAAGTCTAGAAAATGTTTCAGGTACTTATGAAAGAACTGAAAGGGCAGAGGCCTGACGCTTTAGGTTACTAGTAGACAAGTGGGAAACTGGTAGATGAAATTGTAATCCCAGAACACTACAAGTGTATCTATCGAAGCAGGCTTTTTTGCCTGGGACTGAGCACAATACCTCAGAATCTTCACAATTTGTGTAGCCATTATATCAATCTCCAGAACGTCCCCCGGCTAAACAACTGGCTGCAGAGAAAATCTGCCTACTAGTTAAACTTAGTTAATAGCCAACTAAACCCATAATGTGGATAGTATAGCCAATCACCTTGCTGTCCTACCCCCAGTGAGGAAACCTGGAGACCTCCCACCATAGAGTTTGGGTTGCTTATTCACTGACATAAGCCAATGCAGTTATCTGCTATGACGTGAGAGCATCAAAGATTGAAGATCTAGGATATTGATTAGCTGCCTCTCATCCAGAGGAGTCCAGCCCTGATTGGGGTGGAGAACTAAACTGCACCCCAGAAACTCTATACAATCTGCTCTAATGAGAAGTGTTAGAAAAAGCCAAGACTGGTAGACCAAATCTTTGTCAGGCTAGGGTTTGTGAGAAAGGCCCTCTTGGAGGCTGTATCCAGAACTTACCCAGAATAAAGACACTGGTACTACGATAGGCTGTTGCACCAAGTATGGTCTTGCAGGAGTGAGAACTATGAAGGACTTCTTGCTCACAAGGGAGAATACGTTAGGCTAAACCAAGATGCAGTTGTGGTAAGACAGAGCTATCAGAGTACATAACAGCCAAACAGAAGGGTTACAATCTGGTAATAACATTCTGAGAGCACATAGTGGGGGAAACCATAGTGAACTGGATGAACTTATGAGCTCCCATTAGCTCTCCAGAAGCCCTGGGTAGTCTTGGCACCAGTATCACTACATAAGGAGTGTGTTAAAAAAATAAAGGGACACTAAGCACCAAAATCCCTGCATCCAAAGTCCCCCACACACCCGGGATAATGTTTCATAAATATAAAAAAAAACTTTTATTTTATTTATAGGTTGCGTTTAATTTCACAACATTGTGTGTAGTTTATTTTTTGATTTGCTTGGCATGTAAATGTAATGAACCTGTAGCATCAAACAGCAACAATGTTGTAAAGAATACTGAAGTGTCGCAATGTGAGTGAGTGAACAAGGAAAGTTCTGCTTTAAAATAACAGTCACAACAAAATGAAAATACTTACGAGGTACAGCAGCTGCAAATCTATCAGCCTCAATGTTCATCAATTTGAGGCGAAGCTCATTCTGGCCACAGTTCTGTGGACCTATTAGAACTATTGGTCGTTTTCGGTTTGCTGGCTGGTGATAAAGGGACATTTCTTCATAAGTCAAAATTTCTTCATTATCGTAATCTTTTAGGAAGAAAAAGAGCACCATAAAAATAGCATTCATGACAATGTAGTCTGAACATAAAACTATGTTGTTACATAAACTGGTGACGAGAAAAAGTGCTGTTAGGAGCAAACATGTTTGCAGACAAACTAAGTAAACAATACTATAGTTACACTTTTTGCACTTTACACTTAAGGACAAGGTTTCAAAAACTAGACTTACCCTTAAGGACACAAGCAATTTTTGCTGTTTGTGTTCAACCTCAGTTTGCATTTTTATTATTTATTGCACCAACACATATTATATACCGGTTTTTAAAGGACAAAAAAAGGCTTTAATCTGATGTGACATATATATAAATATATTCTTATTTATTATTAAAAATTGTTTTTACAAAATTAAAATATATACCGTATATACATGAGTATAAGTAGAGTTTTTCGGCACATTTTTTGTGCTGAAAAACCCCAACTCGACTTATACTCGAGTCACTGTCTGTATGATGGCAATTTACATTGCCATAATACAGACAAGGGGCTGTGTAGGAGGGGGGCTGGCAGGAAGCTCTTACGTACCTCTCCTGCAGCTCCTGTCAGCTCCCTTCTCCTCTGCGCCGGTCCGGTCAGCTCCCCTGTCAGCTCCCTGTGTAAGTCTCGCGAGAGCCGCGGGGGTCATAGAGCGGCTCTTGCGAGACTTACACTGGGACTTGCAGAGGGAGCTGACCGGAGCGGCGCGGAGGAGAAGGGAGCTGACCGGACCGGCGCGGAGGAGAAGGGAGCTGACAGGAGCTGCAGGAGAGGTAAGTAAACGCTTCCTGCCAGCCCCCTCCACTGAACTGCCAATACCACTGGACCACCAGGGAGTAAGAGCCCCCCTCCCTGCCATGTATCAAGCAGGGAGGGGGGGGCGAAAAAAATATTAATAATAATTAAATAACAATATTTATAAAATAAAAAATAAAATAAAAATTATTAAAATAATAATTAAAAAAATAATAATAAAAATGCCCACCCCCACCAAGGCTCTGCAACACATACACAAACACACACACTGCACATAAATATTCAATTAATATAATTTTTTTAGGATCTAATTTTATTTAGAAATTTACCAGTAGCTGCTGCATTTCCCACCCTAGTCTTATACTCGAGTCAATAAGTTTTCACAGTTTTTTGGGGTAAAATTAGGGGCCTCGGCTTATATTCGGGTCGGTTTATACTCGAGTATATATGGTAGTTATTCCCCCCCCACACAGTTTAGGCACTAACAATGTGTATATAATAAGTGCAGCTTAAGGAAAGTAATTCAAAATAAATTCAATTAGTTGTTCTGATTTTCAGAGTTTTTTTTAGAATTTGTCTTGTAAGCTTAATAGCCATCACAGAAATCAAAATTGCTGCACAAACGTATATATTTATATAAAGCAGACATCACAGGCTATTTACCTAAGGGTATTCTGACACTTTTTACGAGCCATATCGCTGCTAAATATTGTAGTAAAACTGTGTTTTTTCAGATTTTTAACACACACACACACACACACACACCCCCCAAGGTTTTTTTATGTGTGTTTTGTAAACCTAATGTGTACTCCTGCTGTAGAAAAGCCCATATTGTGTTCAGCCACATCTACTGAGTATAACGATATCCCCAATCTATGCCTTTGCCACTATCCTGTCAAGTTACAGTGCCAAAAAAAAAAAAAAAAAAAAGAACTGACCATTTCAGTTTTCAGTGATAATTTTGATAGATGCAAGTCTCATTTTGGGGCATTGTAGCACTTTGTTGAAATTACCCCACAAGGGCCTACCATTTGTGAAATTAGACACTACAGAGTATCTCATATGGTGTATATTGTGCCTTAATGTGATGACATTTTTTTCATCAGTTTATGCCAAACTTTGTGTAAAAATATATATATATTTTTCACATACACATTATATTTTTGCTGGTCATTTTTTTTTTTTTAAGTCTGGTATGTGCCACTGTGATCAAACCCCCATTATTATGCTCGGCGAACTCGTCTGAATAAAATAATACCCCCAATATATGTCTTTGCCACTATCCTGTGAAGCTACAGTGCCTTAAAAGAGTCCTGACCATTACAGTTTTTACAATTAGAATTTTGATAGATGAATTTGATGTGTCTTGATAGGTCTTATTTTAGGGCATTGTAGCAGTTTGACAGTTAAAATTACCCCATAAATGCATACCATTTGTGAAAGTAGAGACCACGGGCTATGTCATATGGTATATTTTGAGCTTTATTATACAGTTGTTTTAGCATTTTTTTTTTTTTTTTAAATTCTTTATTTTATGCGTGCATATATTATACATTTTGTCAGCATCGCCACAACAGCTGATGCGAACATGTTTGCAGGTAAGTCAACATACATGGCGGCATAAACATTGCACAATTTTTATATTATTGTATTTCGTAGGTGTAACTGAGCTTGTGTATAGGCGTAGATGAGTCTCTATGAGTGGTCCGTGGCGGCTAAGTCTGCGCCTCTGTTTAATGAATGGGCTATAGAGTGTTGCTTTCGCTAGAGTTAGTAGTGCATATAAGGGGTGAGCGTACTAAGCTGCGTGTTGTGCGCTTGCTTGTTGCCAGCAGTCGCTCATGGGTGTGTCTATGTGTACGCAGCTGAAATACCTAGTGTGTGACCCGTCTACCTATGGCTAACTGTTGAGTGGCCTCTCTTACATGTTCAGCGTAGACGGGGGGGGGGGGGAGGGGGGTATGTCGTTAAGACCTATGCCACTGTCATCGAGGTTAGTAGGTCGAGCAGAGGGTTTTCAGTATATATAAAAACAAAAGAATAGGTACATGCAAAGGAACAATAAAACATTAAGTATCAACTGAGGCGTTATATGATCATAACTGTATGGTGGAATAGCCCCAGTAATAGTTGGTCACCGCTGCTTGTTCTCGGGAGGCCTTCATGTAGCGACTGTGTCGAAGGCTCCTCGTCTGGGCTGCCGTGGTACAAAGTCAGTGACTCTTTCAGGGTCCCAGTTGTGTCGCTGAGCGGAAGATTCTGCAGGTGCTGAGCAGCGTAGATCGTCTCGAGGCAATCCCAGCGTGGGTAGTAGATCTTGTGCGCTGCGTAGGTCATAGATTTCGTGCTTAGTCTCCCCTTTCAGGATGAGCAGGGAGCGGTTGTAGCGCCACCTATACGGTATACCTTTTTGCCTGAGAAGGGTGGTAAATGGTGACAAGGATTTCCTCCATGCTAAGGTGCCGCCAGTAAGGTCCGCAAAAAATGTGAGGGACATTTCTTCGAATTTGTATGGGATACAGTTTTTAACTGCTGCTATGGTCATCGCTTTATCTTTCCTCTGTTGGAACCGGATTATCAAATCGCGGGAAGCTGTTGCTGGGGCTTTGGCCGGTTTTGTGGCTCTAAAGATGCTTTCCAGGCATATAGTTTTGGCCTGTTTCGGAGGTAGCAGCTTCGTCAGGAGCCTGCGTACAAGGTGCGGTAGTTTGGTCTCCGGGACTTCGTCCGGCACTCCCCGGACTTTTAAATTGGCTGCCCGTCGTGAGTCCTCCATGGCGGCAAACCTCCGTTCGAATTCCTCATTTTTATTTTTCAGACCACCAATCTCCTGTTGTATGGAGGCAAGGTGGGTAGCGTGTGCTGTAGAGGTGCCTTCCATGGCATCGAGCCTTCCCGTTATGCCGTGCAGGTCAGCGCGGAGGGCCGCAACAGCCGTTTGGATCGTGTATTGTAAGTCCGCTAGTAGGGCCTCAAGTACCCCTGTCGTTACCGGTGCGGCATCGGGGTTCACAGGCCTGGGAGTGGGCATTGTGGACACGCTTGTGTCGGGTGTGTCGTCCCCCAGGGAGTAGTCATCCGACATCTCGGAGTATGTCTCCGCGTGGACGGCCATCTTGGGCCTAGTAGCTCCGTGGGCTTGCTTCCACATCTCTCCGATATCGAGGTTTCGATTCGGCTGCTCTTGTTTCTGTTTTTTGGACTTGCGTCCCATATTAGCTTTCTTGTCTCCCGTTTTGCAGCTCGTTTGGACGGATTTGACAAGGTTAGTAAGGGATATTAGGCTTTTATCGCCGGAGCTTCAGCGCCATGCGACTTCTCTGCTCTGCTGCTTGGCTCCGCCCCTGTTTTAGCATTTTTGTACACACACATGTAGCATTTTAGTGGCTAATTTTGGAAACTTGATAATAAATCTAATCCGAATAATAAACCTTAATTTAATCAATCCCAAAGGGTTCCCTCTGCTAAGATCAGTACTGATATTAGTAAAGGGATTTTAAACGAAAACAGACAGTTGCTGCCATCTACTGGCTAATTTCAGTACTGCAGTCTCCTACCTTGAAGACATTATGTCTAATGCATTGCGATCTGTGCTGGGCAACTGAAAAAGCCCAGCACTGATCAGAATGGAATTGGGGCATAGAGGGTGACCCTCCAGGGTCTGTTCAGACCCTGGGGGTCTCCCAAGCACCAGATCACTTGAGAGAAGGACTGTAGCTGAGCTTGATCGCTCAGCTGCACTGTTCTCTGTAGATTTAAAAGGCTACATGCAGGGCTGAGTTTTAGCACTGCATGCAGCTCATCAAAAAGTCTGGGGCCGGGGGGAGGAGCCTGAACACTGAAGCGAACACTCGCAAGCACTAGGAGCTCCGAGCTTTACACAGAGAAAAACACTCAGAAAAACCCCCCTCACATCCTAACCGACGGGCAAATACCCCAAAACCACATGGGGAGAAAAGGGGAAAAAAAACAATACCGATCAAGCCCACCTCAGGCCTCACGATCGGGAAGGAGCCACTGAAACAAGCATGGCGGCACTGCATGTCGGGTGCTCCGATTTCTCAGATGACGCAGAGGAAGAGCACCCACAGTCCTCCAGCCCACCAGGCGAAACACCAAGGCACAGAGGCAGACTCAGAGCCGATTACCACAGCGGTCCTGAAGGCATTACTAGCGGACCTGAAACAGAGCATCCACGAGGATGTCACGGCGCTCCGCACAGACCTCAGAGTCCTTACAGGCCGCATTACCAAGCTGGAGTGCTCCTCACAATCTCAGGCCCAGAATATCGCCACAATGCAACACACAATGCTAGAACTGAAACCGCAAACTCAGCAATATGAACACTGCATTGCGAATCTGGAGGACGCCAGGCGGAGATCATCAAGATCAGGGGAGTCCTGGATGACATCCCAGCGGTGGACCTGCCTAAACTTATGGGGTGCCAATTTCCGGCAATATTGCCACACAGACAGACCACAATAATTACCCCAGAAGAGGTCTTTAGAGTCCCTAAACCAACAAGCGCACCACCCACAGCCACGAGGGATGTCATCATCACTGTGAAAGAACCACCTTCCGCTTTGAGGGCATGGAACTCATGTTTTACGCAGACCTGTCCAGAGGCACCCTGGCCTTGCGCAGGTTGCTCAGGCCACTCACCTCAGTACTCCAAGTCCACAAGTTTGATTACCGCTGGAGGTCCTCCAGGGCACTGACGGTCCAACGAGGATCGAACACACACACCATCCAGGATATCCTGTAATCTCTGGCCATGCTGCGGTTCCTGGGTCTGCCCCAAGACTCTTTGTCCCCAGAAGGACCAGCTAACAACAATAACGGCTCCCCAGCTCGCACCTATGCCTGGAATCTGGAACGGATCACCCCATTCATCCCCCAGAGCTCCAAGCTGGATGCATATGCGGTGATTACAACCTAGGGACACAGAGCCACTTACCCCTGGCAAGGATGCAACGCAAAATTACAGAGACCACCGGCTGTGACCTACTAATGCCCAGACAGCTGCCAGACAACCTTTTACCATAGCATGTATCCCACGCTCTGGTCTTCCCCCCACTGCCGGGCAACCCTTCTTCCCTGCTCCAGCTCGGTTAGCTGAGCAGGCCCTTGCCAGGACTCAGGAGACTATTTTTACTTCTACCTCGAATTCCCCAACTTTGGATTCTTGTTTCTTTTTTTTTTTTCATTACGGCTGTCCCCAAGCAGACTTGCAACCCACGTTTGAACCAAGGGGCACACAGGGAGAACCGCAAAGAGGACTTTGTGCACCCCACCAAGCTCACGTCCACACGGTTCTGGGACCCTGTCCCACCTCATCTATGAGGCACCGAGCTGGACGCAACAATCTGCACGAAGGGACTGCGCTCAGCCCCTGCAAGGTGATGGCTGACCGAAAGCTGGTGATGAGACTCTTTATCGGGCAAGATGCCTGTTGCATATCTCCTAATCCAAGTTAAATAACTCTAGGCGTTCACTATAGGCTACAGTGAACCTATTGATTTTTTTGTAAGGGGGGATCGAGGGGAGGGGGTGCTATTAGTATTTCCATTTATTATTATCACCTATTTGCTTAAAAGTCAACTGAACTTACAAAAGGCCCGCCACACACAGTAACGCAGGTACACCCACATGCACAAGCATTAACCGATGTACACACTTCACTCTCACATCGAACACGTTCCCGAGTCATAAGTTATAAATCTGCTCATGTAGACATCGATCTTATGCATCTACCGTTTAAACGTTAAATTTTTCCTTGAATGTATGCACTTTTATTCTCACATGCTGTGTTAAGACGGGGCACCCGGGGCACCCGGGGGACTACTTTCACGAGCAATACTATGCAAGCACAACTGAATAGATATAAGGCCTTCGTCATACTGCAGACTAGTTATCACGTTAAAACCCTAACAAAGCATAGCAATTAAGATGTTCAACCATAGCCGGTGCTCAAAGTTAACCCTATATGTTACTTATTATTTGTTAAATCTAGCAAGTCTTAACTTGCATGACTCCTTGGTATTCAACCATTACCTACCATGTATACTACATTTTATTACGCATACTCATTGGTTAAGCTAGGATTGTTTAAGTATCACAAAAACTGTGCATATATTCCTGCCACTGTTTACCATGCATACAATGTGTGCGCTGTTGTGGGGCTTGACCTAGCAATGTACTTAACTGCACAAAAAAAAAAAAAAGTGTGGGGCCACTAAATCTAATGATACCTGGGGCTCACACAGTTACCAGTAAGAAAACAAAACAGACCCTGAAGGAAAAATATTGCACAATGGAAATTTTCCGTCATGCGTCCTTAAGGGTAGGATAAGCATGATTTTCCGTCACGCATCCTTTAGGGGTTAATACTATAGTTAAACATGCTCTTAGAAATAAACAACCAATCATCACTAAGCGTATATGTTTACTGAAAACGCATTTGACTGGACATACCATCGTTCCTATTCGCATTATATAAAATCTTTTTCCTTTTCTTCTTGTTTTTCTTTGCACACCACAATTTTCCTAAAGGAGAAATAATATTAAAATGTAATTTTAATCTCAGATTGCGAAGAAAAAAAAAAAAAAAGACAAAAAAAGAAAGGGGAAAAAATAAATAATTAAAAAGATTCATCATATTCTGTGACAATGGAAGTACATCTTGGTTAAGCTCCATCCTTTTGTCAGATTTGTCAAGTGTAGGAAAAATACACAAAAAGAGAAATAGATCAGAAATTAAGAAAACAACAGATTGGGAATGAGGAAGAGAAGAGGAAACAATAGGAAAAGGCAAGTTTAAGGCGACAGACCCATTTTAAGCACACCTGTATGTCACAGAATGCCTATACTGCATGCACTGATCCTTTGTCTGGATTTTGCATATATTTTGGTCTTTGCAGCAATGCTACTGTTTTTCTGTATAGATTGAAATCCAGACCATATTCATTTTAGATTGAGCAACCCACCCCTCCTTTCTATATGCCCCCTTTGGAAGGGACTTCAGTAGAGCATACATTTGAGGTGAGTCTTTGAAGCAGTTAAAGCAGTAGATATTGCAGTTAGCATGTTTACAGAGGCGGCTCTAGACTTTATGAGGCCTTAGGCGAAACTCAAACATGAGGCCCCACTAACAAAAAAGTTTACCTGTGTATTTGCCTGAGAGTGTGTCTGACAGAGTATCCTTGTGTGTGAATGTATGTCTCTGTGAGCATTTTTGCGTTTTTGTCTGAGACCCTATGTGTTTGGGGTAGCTGCTTGAAGTGTGTTGTGTGTATGGGGGGGTGATGGTGAGAAGGAGAGGCAGGTGATGGTGAGAGGGGGTGATGGTGACAGGGAGGTGATGTGTGGGGGGTGATGTGAGAGGGGGGATGGTAATGTGAGAGTGAGGGGGGGTGATGTGAGAGTGAGGGGGGGTGATGTGAGAGTGAGGGGGGGTGATGTGAGAGTGAGGGGGGGTGATGTGAGAGTGAGGGGGGGTGATGTGAGAGTGAGGGGGGGTGATGTGAGAGTGAGGGGGGGTGATGTGAGAGTGAGGGGGGGTGATGTGAGAGTGAGGGGGGGTGATGTGAGAGTGAGGGGGGGTGATGTGAGAGTGAGGGGGGGTGATGTGAGAGTGAGGGGGGGTGATGTGAGAGTGGGGGGGGTGATGTGAGAAGGAGGGGGGGTGATGTGAGAAGGAGGGGGGTGATGTGAGAAGGAGGGGGGTGATGTGAGAAGGAGGGGGGTGATGTGAGAAGGAGGGGGGTGATGTGAGAAGGAGGGGGGTGATGTGAGGAGATGGGGTGATGTGAGAAGGAGATGGGTGATGTGAGAAGGAGGGGGGGTGATGTGAGAAGGAGGGGGGGTGATGTGAGAAGGAGGAGGGGTGATGTCATAGGGGGGGGTGATGTGAGAAGGAGGGGGGATGGTGTGAGAAGGAGGGGGGATGGTGTGAGAAGGAGGGGGGATGTGAGAAGGAGTGGGGTTGATGCGGAGGGTGGTGGGGGACGGTGAGCTGAGGGTGGTGGTGGGGTGGGGAGTCTGAGGGTGGTGGTGGGGGATGGTGAGGCTGAGGGTGGTGGGAGTGGTGAGGCTGAGGGTGGTGAGAGTTGATACTGAGGGTGATGGTGGTGGTGAGGCTGAGGGTGGTGGGGTGATGCTGAGGGTGGTGGGGGGGTGGTGAGGCTGAGGGTGGTGGGGTGGTGGTGAGGCTGAGGGTGGTGGGGGGGGTGGTGAGGCTGAGGGTGGTGGGGGGGGTGGTGAGGCTGAGGGTGGGTGGTGAGGCTGAGGGTGGTGGGGGAGGTGAGGGTGGTGGGGGGTGAGGCGTGATGCTGAGGGTGATGAAGCTGAGGGTGGTGGTGAGGCTGAGGGTGGTTGGGGGTGGTGATGCTGAGGGTGTGGGGGTAGTGAGGCTGAGGGTGGTGGAGGGTGGTGAGGCTGAGGGTGGTGTGGGGGTAGTGAGGGTGAGGCTGAGAGTGGTGGGGGTGGTGAGGCTGAGGGTGGTGAGGGGGTAGTGAGGCTGATGTGGGGGGTAGTGATGCCAAGAGTGGTGGGGGGTAGTGAGGCTGAGAGTGGTGAGGGGGTAGTGAGGCTGAGAGTGGTGAGGGGGGTGAGACTGAGGGTGGCTGGGGGTAGTGAGGCTGAGGGTGGTTGGGGGTAGTGAGGCTGAGGGTGGTTGGGGGTAGTGAGGCTGAGGGTGGTTGTGGGGGGTGAGACTGAGGGTGGCTGGGGGTAGTGAGGCTGAGGGTGGTTGGGGGTAGTGAGGCTGAGGGTGGTTGGGGGTAGTGAGGCTGAGGGTGGTTGGGGTAGTGAGGCTGAGGGTGGTTGGGGGTAGTGAGGCTGAGGGTGGTTGGGGGTAGTGAGGCTGAGGGTGGTTGGGGGTAGTGAGGCTGAGGGTGGTTGGGGTGGTGAGGCTGAGGGTGGTTGAAGTAGTGAGGCTGAGGGTGGTTGAAGTAGTGAGGCTGAGGGTGGTTGAAGTAGTGAGGCTGAGGGTGGTTGGGGTAGTGAGGCTGAGGGTGGTTGGGGGTGGTGAGGCTGAGGGTGGTTGGGGTTAGTGAGGCTGAGGGTGGTTGGGGTTAGTGAGGCTGAGGGTGGCTGGGGGTAGTGAGGCTGAGGGTGGCTGGGGGTAGTGAGGCTGAGGGTGGCTGGGGGTAGTGAGGCTGAGGGTGGCTGGGGGTAGTGAGGCTGAGGGTGGCTGGGGGTAGTGAGGCTGAGGGTGGCTGGGGGTAGTGAGGCTGAGGGTGGCTTGGGGTAGTGAGGCTGAGGGTGGCTTGGGGTAGTGAGGCTGAGGGTGGCTTGGGGTAGTGAGGCTGAGGGTGGCTTGGGGTAGTGAGGCTGAGGGTGGTTGGGGGTAGTGAGGCTGAGGGTGGTTGGGGGTAGTGAGGCTGGGGTAGTGAGGCTGAGGGTGGTGAGGCTGAGGGTGGCTGGGGTAGTGAGGCTGAGGATGGCTGGGGGTAGTGAGGCTGAGGGTGGCTGGGGGTAGTGAGGCTGAGGGTGGCTGGGGGTAGTGAGGCTGAGGGTGGCTGGGGGTAGTGAGGCTGAGGGTGGCTGGGGGTAGTGAGGCTGAGGGTGGCTGGGGGTAGTGAGGCTGAGGGTGGCTGGGGGTAGTGAGGCTGAGGGTGGCTGGGGGTAGTGAGGCTGAGGGTGGCTGGGGGTAGTGAGGCTGAGGGTGGCTGGGGGTAGTGAGGCTGAGGGTGGCTGGGGGTAGTGAGGCTGAGGGTGGCTGGGGGTAGTGAGGCTGAGGGTGGCTGGGGGTAGTGAGGCTGAGGGTGGCTTGGGGTAGTGAGGCTGAGGGTGGCTTGGGGTAGTGAGGCTGAGGGTGGTTGGGGGTAGTGAGGCTGAGGGTGGTTGGGGGTAGTGAGGCTGAGGGTGGTTGGGGGTAGTGAGGCTGAGGGTGGTTGGGGGTAGTGAGGCTGGGGTAGTGAGGCTGAGGGTGGTGAGGCTGAGGATGGCTGGGGGTAGTGAGGCTGAGGATGGCTGGGGGTAGTGAGGCTGAGGGTGGCTGGGGGTAGTGAGGCTGAGGGTGGCTGGGGGTAGTGAGGCTGAGGGTGGCTGGGGGTGGTGAGGCTGAGGGTGGCTTGGGGTAGTGAGGCTGAGGGTGGCTTGGGGTAGTGAGGCTAAGGGTGGCGAGGCTGAGGGTGGCTGGGGGTGGTTGGGGGTGGTGAGGGTGGCTGGGGGTAGTGAGGCTGAGGGTGGTGAGGCTGAGGGTGGTTGGGGGTAGTGAGGCTGAGGGTGGCTGGGGTAGTGAGGCTGAGGGTGGCTGGGGGTAGTGAGGCTGAGGGTGGCTGGGGGTTGTGAGGCTGAGGGTGGTTGGGGGTAGTGAGGCTGAGGGTGGTTGGGGGTAGTGAGGCTGAGGGTGGTTGGGGGTAGTGAGGCTGAGGGTGGTTGGGGGTAGTGAGGCTGAGGGTGGTTGGGGTAGTGAGGCTGAGGGTGGTTGGGGGTAGTGAGGCTGAGGGTAGCTGGGGGTAGTGAGGCTGAGGGTGGCTGGGGGTTGTGAGGCTGAGGGTGGATGGGGGTTGTGAGGCTGAGGGTGGATGGGGGTTGTGAGGCTGAGGGTGGTGGGAGGGTGAGGCTGAGGGGGGTGACAGAGAGCCTACCTTAATTTCCCTGGTGGTCCAGTGGTCTCCCTGGTGGTTCGGTGGCCATTGCTCCTGTATGTAATCTCGCGAGATGTCAGAGCGTTGCCGTGGTAACCCGCGGCAACGCTCTGATTGGCCGGTTCTCGCGAGACACATGGTCTGCAGCTCTGCTCACTGCGGAGCTGCAGACCGGTGTCTGCGGTGGCTGGCCGGGCAGCCAGGAGGGGCCTCGCACCCGGCGGCATACCGGGCAAGCCGCCGGGCTCCCTCCTGGTGTCAGGTCCTCGGTCACTGACCGAGGACCTGACACACTCTGCCAACAGGCGGTTTAGGCGGCCGCGAGGCCCCAGCCAGCGCGAGGCCTTAGGCGGCCGCCTAAACCGCCTAATTAGAGAGCCGCCTCTGCATGTTTATCTCTCATGTTAGATAGGAATAGGACTACCCATATTGTGGAACGGTGACATAGTGGAAAGCCTGAACACTATATAGCCATATGGTTTAACCAAATAACCATATTTGTTGTCAAGATAGGTTAAGGTAATCCAATAACACGTGAGCGCTAAGAAAATGTGCTACAACAGTATAGCAGCACTATAACCAAGTGACACAAACTAGTATACACATAAAATGAATAATATTACCAAATAAGTGCGCTAATACTGGAGATGGTAGATCTGAAAATAAGCAAGGAAAAATATAGTGCAGATGTTATGTATAAAACCATATTTTCGGGCGGAGCTTAACCGCCGACGAAGATGGCCGCGTTGTAGGAGAGCTCCGTGGCGGCAATACAATTATCAGCGCACATTAGGGGCAATACCGCACAAAGACACCCGAAAACTGACCTCCGCGACCCCGACCCACAACGGAACGCGTTAAGATGGGAGGGGGACGAAAATCCAGAACCGGAGCAGCCGTAGCGCCAATCTTCAAAGTCAGGTCAGACAAAGAGTTGCCAGACACACACAGCCTGCAGGCCTCAGATTCAGATTCTGACACCAGCGTCACTAGCCGCAAAAGGGAGCCCTCGCCCCTTACAAGGAAAGACCTAAAAGACTTACTATCTGACATGAAATCACTAGTGGCTGATGAGCTGACAAAACACCTAGCCCCACTCAAAGAGGGCCTGACTGACTTAACGAAACGCACTCACACCCTGGAAAACAAAATGGCCGACGTTACCGCCATCACCTCCAGCCATGAGGCCACACTCAAGGAAGTGCAGGGACAAATAGCATACCTAGAGGACCTACAAGAAGACCTGAACAACAGATCCAGGCGGAATAACATCCGCATAAGAGGTCTGCCGGAATCCTCCGCACCAGAAGCCCTCAATGCCATGCTTCATGAGGCCTTCAGCAGCTTGCTGCCAGACGCTCCACCGTCAGATCTTCTCCTCGACAGAGCGCACAGGGCCCTCCGCCCGCCCTCCGCAACTGCCTCACAACCACGGGACATCATAGTCCGCTGCCACTACTTCCACATTAAGGAAGCAATAATGCGCGCAACTAGAGAGACCCCACTTCAAATAGAGGGCCATGCGGTACAATTATACCAGGACCTAGCGCCTACAACCCTCCGCAAACGCAGAGAGCTGAAACCTCTAACCCAAGCACTATTCGCTATTCCTGGGGCCATCCATTTAAACTCATGGTGCGACACGACAACCGCACATACACGCTGTATAGGCCATCAGAAGCCCAGGAATTTGCCGAACAACTAGGCCTCCAGGACCTTGCCCGAGACATAACCGCAAACTCGCAACAACCTGCAGCCCAACACCGAACATGGGACCAACAGCCGCAAAGGGAGCGCGACAGAAGACAGCGCCCCAGGCAGCCCCCAGCCTAAACCCACACACCGGCACGGCTGCCGCGCCTCGACCGAATCCACAACGACCCTAATTACAGCTACTTCACACGGACCCTTCCCGCCACACTAGACCCAGCTGCATGTACAGAAGAACCCTGATTGGTACCCGCATTGAAACCAACCTAGAGACCTGACCGCAAACCCCGGGGCCCGGCGCGAGACCCTGGTTGTCGCGCTCGCCCCGCCACCGCACGAACACTTCAGCGCTCTTGAGACCCCCCCTGGGAACTCTGCACTCCGGCACCGATCCCCGCGTTGGCGGCGCTGGGCCTCCCCGGATTGGCACGCCTCTGCCCGCGGCCCTAGGAGACCCCAGCGGGGCCACACAACACCTCGAGGAATACAGCATAGCACCCCAGGACGTATATGCCTAAGGCCCCACTCAGCTATTGATCGACCTAAAGTACACCCCAACACCCAGAGGCTGGACACCGACCTATAAGACCAACACGATCTCCAAGAACTTTACGAACTCTGGGAATACCGTAAGAACACTATGGGGACACTCTCTGTTTTATGCCCAGGGCTGGGGTGGGGGTATGGTTTCATGGGGACAGCCGCTGTCCTACACCTGGGGCTGGGGGTGGAGGCCCCGGGGCCCTGGTGGTCTTCCCCCCCCCCCCCACTTTTTTGGGGGCGGGGGGGCGGCGGACTGCGACGGCCCGGGCACGGGGTGGACGCGGCGCCTCTGGCGCGACCAACAAAACTCTGGGGACCCTGGGAATACCGTAGGGGCTCTATGGGGACAATCTCTGTTTTATGTTTTATGTATGATGCTGGAGTGGGGGACACGGTCTCTGGAGAAAGCTTCTGTTTTATACTTGAGATGGGTGGAGGGAGGTCCCGGTTCCCTGGTGGTCTTCCCCCCCCCCCCCCCCCCCCCCATGGGACGGGGGGCGGCGGACTACGACGGTCCCGGCTGGGGCGGGCACTGCATCACACGGGTTACACCTGATTCGGCCTCAGCGGTCGGGACAGCCGGGGGCGGCGGGCCGCGACGGTCCGGAGATCGGGTGCCGCACCACGGTGCCACTTTGTCAGGGACGGGGACGGGAGGGGACACGGCCTGGGTCTTGGCGGCCTTCCCCCTCCCTCCGCCTTCGGGACGGGGGAGGCGGGGGGCCGCGACGGCCCTGAGCCTCAAGGATATGAGATACTCAGGCAGCAATGGGGGCCCTGGGCGACCTCAGGGCTCCACTGGCCCTCCACCCTAGACATGGGCCCGGGGGGACGTGACCCCTAAACCACGACGTATTACCCACACAGAAGAGACCTAAGCCGTAACACACCAAACAACCCAATGTCGCATCGAGGCGCGGCAAGAAGTACACACTGCTGTAAATAGTTCCAAAAGTTACTCTCCAGGTTCCATTACACCAGGTTTTGCACTATTACCAGACTGCCCACTTACAATCGCAAATTGTTTGCCGCCCACTCCTAGACAGACGACCTCTTCCCCCCACACGACCTGATTTGTGTCGACGGTCTCTGACCACTCCAACCAGAGAGACCCCAGACACCACAGACCACCCTTGCTGGCAACTGAGATAAGACCAGCACTTATACCCCCTCCGTATACCTCACCCGTCCCGCCATACCCTCCTCCCCCTGCTGCCCTCCTGGGAATACCCAGACCCCGATACCCAATCTCTAGATCTTCCCACACCACACAGACACACCCCAGCACCTGACCAACTCAACCCCGGCCATGACACTCAAGCTACACTGTGTTTCCATCAACGCAAAAGGCCTTAACAACCCCAAAAAACGTCACGCCCTACTACGATGGGCCCACAGCCAAAAAGCAGACATTCTCTTAGTTCAGGAAACCCACTTCACCCCTCACAAACACTTCCCACTCCGGAACAAACACTACAACCGCAGCTTCCATGCCAACTCACCAGAAGCCAAAACTAAAGGAGTAGCCGTCATACTTAAAACAACCTGCCCTCTGACCGACGTCCAAGCCTTCCCGGACAAGCAAGGTAGATACCTCACGCTCACGGGCAAAATAGGACCCTCAACCTACTCTATCACCTCCTTATACGCCCCCACAACCCCAGACCCAGCTTTCTGGCAAACATTCTCGGCCCACCTAACAACGCTCAAGGCAACCTTCACCATTGTAGGGGGCGACTGTAACGCCACACACCACCCAACCCTGGACCGCACATCCAAATCTCAAGGGGACCCACGACCCTCACACAACGACGCCCCTTTCTCTCAATTCCTTCACACACATAACCTCCTGGATATATGGAGAGCCCAGCACCCCTCCACTCGAGATTATACGTTCTACTCCCATCCCCACAACACCTACTCCCGTATCGACTACTTCCTCATTTCCCCAAACATCACATCCAGAATCACACACACCTCCATAGGCCATATAACATGGTCGGACATGGTCGGACATGGTCGGACCATGCCGACATCTCCCTCACCCTCTCAATTCCCAACATGACACGTCCGTGGACATGGAAGCTCAACTCACAGCTCCTACAAGACAAGCTCGTAACCATGTCCCTGGCAGAAAACATAAAAGAATACTTCACCTTGAATGACCCTTCTGTGTCCTCCCCAATCACCCTTTGGGCGGCCCACAAACCGGTCATAAGAGGCAAATTAATAGCCATTGCAACGACACGCAAAAAACAACACAACAGACAACTCATGGACACTATCTCTGAAATAGGCCGTCTAGAAACTCTACACAAACAAAACCCAACTCCCTCTCTTTTTGACCAGCTCTCAGCAGCCAGGACCCTGCTCAAACGCCTCTCACTCTCAGCCACAGCTAAAGCACTCACATGGACCAAACAAAAATACTACGAGAAGGGTAACAAAGCAGACTCGATGCTAGCAAAACGCCTCAAGCACCTAACGGACTCGAAACGAATCTCCAAGATTCGTACATCAGACGGCACACTGAGTAGAGACCCCCACACAATCGGGAAGACATTCCAAGACTACTTTACGTCCCTCTACAACCACACCCCGAACCCCCGAACCGACCTCACCCAAACCTTAACGGACAACTTCCTCAAAACACTCTCCCTCCCCTCCCTCACAGACACAGCTAGAACGATAATCTCCGCAGACATCACCCCAGAAGAACTGCAAGCAGCTATAAAAACCTTAAAACCCAATAAAAGCCCTGGCCCTGACGGCCTGACAGCCATCTACTACAAAACATTTGGAGACATACTCACCCCACGACTATGCAAAGTATTTAACGAAATGCTCAAAGGCACCCCACTACCCCCCGACATGACGCGAGCGAACATTACTCTCCTACCCAAACCCGGTAAGACCCACGAAGACCCAGGCCACTTCCGCCCCATCTCACTCCTGAACATAGACTTAAAACTCCTGACCAAAGTGATGACGACAAGAATCAACCCCCTCTTACCAAAACTTATCAACCCAGACCAAGTAGGTTTTATCCCTCAAAGACAAGCACAAGACAATACCAGACGAGCTATAGACCTCATCTGGTATGCCAATCATAAACGCCTCCCCACCACGATACTCTCCCTAGACGCCGAGAAGGCCTTCGACCGCCTTCTCTGGCCATACCTCTTGACAGTACTCCACAAATTCGGATTCCCACAAGAATTCACCCTTTTTCTAAAAGCAATGTACCACACACCGACCGCACACCTCCTAATCCCCAACATCACCCCACCTTCCTTCCCCATACTGAATGGAACCCGTCAAGGTTGCCCCCTGTCCCCTTTACTATTCGCCATCTCCCTTGAACCCCTGCTGGAGACCATACGTAATGACCCACACATAGAAGGGCTCCGGATCAGGGACGAAACATTCACAATCGCAGCATACGCAGACGACATCCTCCTTACCCTGACTAACCCCGTCCCGACCCTAACCACCCTCCTAACAACCCTACAAAGCTACTCAAAAATCTCCGGATATCAACTCAACGCCACTAAATCAGACCTTATGCCGCTTAACCTCTCGGAATCAACTATCCACATCCTGAAACGGGACTTCCCCTTCAGACTATGCCCATCAGCGATCACCTATCTAGGGGTCCAAATCACCAACGACACCTCTACCCTATACACAGCCAACTACCCCCCACTATTCCAAAAAGCATTCCTAAATCTGGAACGCTGGAAACCGATGACCATATCTTGGCTAGGGAGAATAGCATCGGTTAAAATGAACCTCCTACCCAAATTCCTCTATGCCTTCCAAGCACTACCCATCCCCTGTAAAAAAACAGACCTCAAACAACTGCAAACTGCCATAGACCGATTCATCTGGAACGGGAAAAAACCCCGAGTCCGTAGATCCACACTATACGTACCCAAACCCTCCGGAGGGCTAGGCCTCCCCAACCTTACACTCTACCTCCATGCGGCTCACCTCACCCAAATTCAACACTGGCACCTTCCCCCCTCACACAAACGTTGGGTAGACTTAGAACATCTCATCTTTGGTAAACACCCCTCCCAATACATGTGGCTCCAAAAAAAATACAGATCGCTGCCACCCCCCACCTCCCCAACAATCACCCACTCCCTAGACCTCTGGGACCACCTAAGCGACAAATTCGAGCTGTCCACGGGCCTATCACCTCTCACCCCAATCCTCCGCAACAGAATGTTTCCACCAGGCCTCACTCCACAAGACTACGCCCACTTCGAAGACCGCGACATAGTTCGACTAGGACACCTTTACCCCAATGGAAAGCCCCTGCAATACACCGACATCCCCAACCCCGAAACCCTAACCACATACGACTACTTCCGCTACCTCCAACTTCGAAGCTTCGCAGCAACAGACACAGTCCGCTTAGCAGCAACCTCATCCCTGACCAGTTTTGAAAGGGACACCCTCCACTCACCATTCAGAAAGAGCCAAATATCAACCATATACCAGACTCTAACCACACACCATACACAGGTATCCCTCCCATACATCACGGCCTGGGAGAAAGACCTGGGACCCCCCGAAGACCCCTCAGATTGGGCTGACATCTGGGCATCTACCAAATCCATTTCAATATGCGTCACCCATCAAGAGCAGGCATACAAAATGCTCTTCAGATGGTACCTCACTCCCTACCGCCTAAAAGCCATGAAACAGTGCCCCGCCAACCTCTGCTGGAAATTATGTGGCGAAACAGGCACTTTCCTCCACTGCTGGTGGACGTGCCCTAAACTTACCCCCTTATGGCTAACGATAACGGCCCTCCTATCCAGACTACTGGACAAGCCAGTACCCCTCGACCCATGGGCTCTTCTACTCTCCAAACCGCTGGATAGCTTCACCCGCAATGAAAATAAACTCATAGCAAAAGTGACCCTTGCCACACGCAGAGCAATTGCAGAACACTGGTCCACATCACGTATACCCACCCACCCTCAAATATACGCAAAAATCACAGATAGTATAGATATGGACAGAATGACAGCACAGATACACGACACCCCTAAATCATTCCACAAAGTTTGGGACCCATGGCTAGAAGGCCACAGTAACCCTCCATGGTGATCTACCAGATCACGCAACCAACACCACCAACATAGAACGAATGCGAAGACACACACCTAACCAGCCAACCCCACACCACTCCCACCCACCCTGGGCTCGGGGGGAGTACCCAGGAGGGCAGCAGCCTCTAACCCCCCTCTTCACAACATAGAACGAATGCGAAGACACACACCTAACCAGCCAACCCCACACCACTCCCACCCACCCTGGGCTCGGGGGGAGTACCCAGGAGGGCAGCAGCCTCTAACCCCCCTCTTCACAACCCTCTCCCCACCCTTAACAACCCACCTACCCAACACTCCCCCTCCCCACAGCACCCAACCCACCTACCAGGCCATGCCGCCATCGCCACAGTCACTAAACGACCCAAAGGCCGTAATTCCCAAGACAAATGTTCCCCCTTCCCCCAACAATAGAACGACCGTCATCAAAATACCTGACCCAACAAGCCTACAACCTAACTTGTCTCTATTAACTGGCAAACTTCGGGACCGTTACCTGGTCAGAAACATCATAACCGACCTAAACCTCCGCAACAACAGCTGACCAAAGAGAACATGACCCGTAAGGTCATACACACGAACCTCCCAACTCTCAAGTCCCCAAGGGAATATAATGTATGAGATACCAAACACAATGCCAGAGTTATGTGTAAATAAAAATGTGTCGTATCATTGTTACCCCCTGACTAACCAACCTCTTTTTTCTGTAAAACGTTCATCAACCTTTGTTTATGAAGAATGAAAAATGAAAAATAAAGAATCTTTAAAAAAAAAAAAAAAAACATATTTTCACAGCTCTATTGGAGAGTGAAAATCACACAATCTGTAGATGAAGGCTGTATACTGGATACGATCAAGCCAAAGAACGATTCTGTGTGGTATAGAAAGGCAAAAGACCCCCAATTGAACAGTATGTTCAAAGTTTAATAATAAAAAATGGTTAAAAATTCTTACTTTAGAAGTGGTGGGTATCAGCGGTGTAAGCTACCCACATAAAAACATGTATTCAAAAGGTAGAATGCCACAGTCAGGAACAACGCTGGATTTCGAAAGTCCCGCTCACGTGACCATTTCCGGGTCCGCCTTCTGATGACGTCTCCGTGATGCGTTTCGCCCGCCTGTCTGGGCTTCCTCCGACCATGTGAGTCCTTTCCCCTCACCCCTACCTATATATGGTTTTATACATACCATCAGCACTATACTTTTCCTTGCTTATTTTCAGATCTACCATCTCCAGTATTAGCGCACTTATTTGGCAATATTATAGGTTTAGGTAACCTTGTAAGATTTGAAAACACATTTATCTGGATTTTGTACAGCAGTCCTTACAGCAGCAACATTGCTGAGAAATGCATGTTATGGGTGTGCCTCCAATTCCCTTCTTAATACAGTTTGCCAGAGATTACACCACAGAGGTCATTAAGGGTGGCTGCACTTAGATATAAAAATCAGTACTGATCCAGCAAAGCGACCAAATACTTGAGGCAGCAACCAATAGTGGTGATAGTGTTCTTAAATATTTTGTTTGATTTTAGGGTTAATACTATAGAAAATATTTTTCCATGTGGCTTATAGAAAAGTAAAAATGCAAGCATTAATAAAGGAGAGTATACAAGTACAGATTTAAAGTGTTCGTTAAAAAGATGCATCAAACCTGATTTTTCTGGCTCCTTATCCTCTTCTATCGTTTGCTTCATAGCCTCCCTCTGCTGTTGAAATACTTTCCCTTTTTGTAAATAAAAACATGCAAAAAAAAATGTTTTACACTATTTTACGTCATAGAATTCACATTCCTATTAATCTAATTTGTAAAACAATTCAGAAGACTTAAGCCACTTACCATACCTACAAAATCAGCTTGCCATCTGCCTACAGTTAAATATAGTAACTGGCACACTAAGCTGAAATGCCAGAACTAATTTGTGAATGGACATTTTCAAAACACAGCACACTACAGCGAATAAGAATTACAGTAATGACAGTAAACAATACACAGCTTGTCATGAAGATTTACAGTTTTAATACTTTATAAAAATGCTTAGTAAAACCTAATTCATCACGTGTTACCTGGTACAAGTCCTGCCAGAGGCTGGTTGTCTTCATCACCATCTCGATATGCCTGCCACCAGTTGGGATCATCTTGACTAATTACATGGAGTATGTCACCTTTTTGAAAAGAAAGACCCAACTCTCTGCATGGGACGTAAGGATCATCAGAAGGGTCATAATCAAAATGAGCTTTCACATGTACCTGATGGAAGGAGAAAACATGCATGATTTGCAAACAGAGTAATGATGCTAAAATATAATTTTAAAACCAGAAGTTTGCACATATTAAAAGGAACACTATAGGCACCCAGACCACTTCAGCTCAATGAAGTTGTCTGGGTGCCAGGTCCATCTAGGGTTAAACCTGCAGCTCTAAACATAGTTTCAGAGAAACTGTTATGTTTACATTAGGGTTAATCCAGCCTCTAGTGGCGGTCTCATTGACAGCCGCTAGAGGCGCTTCCACGATTCTCACTGTGAAAATCACAGTGAGAAGACGCTGACGTCCATAGGAAAGCATTAAGAAATGCTTTCCTATGGACGGATTGAATGCACGCACGGCTCTTGTCGCGCATGCGCATTCAGGGCGGACGTCAGAAGAGGGAGGAAATTTCCCCAGCGCTGGAGAAAGGAAGTGATTAACCCCTTCCTCCCCCTTCAGCCCAGCGGGAGTGGGACCCTGAGGGTGAGGGGGGAACTAAAGACCCTATAGTGCCAGGAAAACTAGTTTGTTGTGGTCCTTTTTTTTTATTTTATTTTTTATTTTTTTTTGCAGTGCAGAAAAGTTTAACATACAGGCATGTGATGCCTGCAAATAAACAATAACAACAGCGGGGTATTTGATATATCTTGCACATTTTTTAGGGTATAGGGTGCGATTGCACGCAACAATAACATGTTAAGATAGGTTGTAGGTTTTCAGTAGCTTGTGGTCAACATGCTAGCTAGATATTCATGATGCTTATATCAACATTGGTTATATTTACGCTTAATATGTTTTATATAGATTACGTGATGGAAAGTCATAACAGTAGAGGAAAAGAAACGATAACCTTGGCTCAACAATTAGTATGACTGTTAGCTTGTGGGTCACTGTGGTTCGGAGCTGTGTGTGGTGATGCCTCCTTTTCTCCCTGGGTGTCAATCCTGGTCACACAGTACAACAGCCTTAGGCTGAAGATGATGAGCCTGGCGGTGACCTGTATGGAGGCTTTGTGTAGAGAGTCTCTCTTATCCGATGCCATCTCTTGTGAAGCAGTGGACAGTGGTTGAGGTAGTTTCGGAGGCTGCTGCAGCGGTGGGCAGTGTGGGGACATCCTTCCAGCCCCAGGCTGTTGTGTAGGCCTGCATCACGGTGCCACTAACTCTGCAGCTTCTGGAGCCTGAGTTCTTTTCCCTGACGGGGGCAATGGAGGGCCTGGTGGTCTTTGGCCTCTTTTGGCAGTGAAGCCTCCTTGCGTGTGGACGATGCGTCCGGGACTTCGCCCTTTTAGCCTCCAACCCGGGTGGGCACTGTGGTTTGGGAGTGTGTGGGGCGCCTGTCGCTTTGCCCAAGGGTATGCGCTCCTCTCCCCGCCGCTGTCTGCCTCCCCCACCCATCATCCGTGCTGGACTTTGAGCGGTTTGTGCTGCTTTCATGCGGTCTCTAAGGTTTGCCCAGAAGCGGCTGAATATTACCTCCAGGCGCTGTGCGGTGTCTTGGTAGATCAGCGTGTACTGGGGTTGATTCAGCACTGGCGGCGTGTCACTGTCCGCCATCTTAGGGGTGCCTCGTGGGCGCCGACAGTGGTCTTTCTCCACCTCGCTTCTCGGTGTGGCTGGCAGCTCCGAACCCACCGTGCGGACCGGGATGACCCCCGCCGGTCCAGAGGGGGGGGGGGGGGGTAGGAGGTGAGTCGTTTGGAGGATCTCTCTGCCGAGTCGCCCGCGAGGAGAGCGGCCGTCTCACCCCAACAGGGCCTCGAGGAGGCTTCTTGATGCTGGTGCCGGTAAGCAATTGGTTAACGGCTGGTATCCATCTATTTGCCCGGGTGTCCCGGTTTTGCTGTCACCTTCCAGGCGTTGAGCGTGCTGTTTTATTGGGTTTTTTGCCCCAAATCGTGCCATGATGCTCAGGAGCTCTAAATCAGCACGTCCTTGCAGCCTGGAAGCCAGGCTCCGCCCTTGTTGTGGTCTTTTAATGAAACAACTCATCAGTGTTGACATTATGTAATAAAAGTCTAACGGTTAAAAACCAATACATACATTAAGATTCTCACTCAATTACCTTTTCATTCCCTTTATATTTTACCAATAGCTGCCAATCTCTGTTAACTTCTCTTAGCCAGCTTCCAAAATTTCCCCTGCGACCTCTTGTCTCAAATCCCCATTGTATACTTTAGATTGCAAGCTCACAGGCTATCTAGCTAAGCACTTTGTATAAAAGAGCTTCTATGGCTAGATGTCAGCTCACGGACAGGGCCCTCTCTACCTTTTGTATTTGTCTGTGTATATTGTAAGTCCTCCACTAATTGTACACCGCTGCGGAACTTGTTGGCGCTTTATAAATACCAGTAATAAATAAATACATCAGTTGTAGGTGCATTCTTGAAAATTCCAGCCAACCATTAAAAGCCACTGCTCTTAACATTCCAGCACAGCCAGTTCAAGCTGTTTATTTTAGATAAACATCTTCTAAGATCACAGTAGAGGTTAGAGAATAGTTCTCACACAGTGAACAGTATTAGGATCTTGTTGATTTCAGGGTTTGTGCCTAAGAACAAGTAGATGGCAATGCAGACTTTCAGATTGTAACAGCTAACACTGTAAGGGAATGTGCTTGTAAATGAGGGCATGATCACACTGTACATTTAAAATATAACATACATTTGACATGGTAGCAAAACATGCACAGCACAACGCCTGGAGAATTTCAGTTAGATAGTTTGACCAGGTTAAAAAAAAAAAAAAAAAAATTAAAAAAAACTAAAGTTCATCATATTAAACATTGAAACCCATTATTTTATGATGTTGAACCAAGACAAAAAAAACAAAAAAACAATTGTGCCACAAGAAGGGAAAATATTCCTTCTTGATCCAAACTAAATTTGATTGCCATTATGGAGTCAACAACTTGTTTGCATACATTTACAGTTAAAGGACAACTGTCCCCAGACTTTTTTGTGTTTTGCTTTTTAGAATCCTGCAGAATGTAATGAAAAGAAATGGCATTTTTATTAAATGAAATATGCAAAAATACCTGAAAATCTGATTCTACTTTCACAGAACACTAGATCCCTTTGGTCAGACTGAGGTAGAATCCAATTGTTGGGCTCCTGCTTAACTCCCTGCACAGAACAGTGAAGTCATCAGTTATTGCCCTGCGTGGTCTGCCTTGCCTGAATTCCGGCAGCTCAGGCATTTCTAATATTTACTAAAGCCTATTGCGGTAGGAATACGGTCATCAGAACCAATTCTGTAACATTGGTTCAGAAGTGGACATGTCAGATTTTCCGAATAAATCTAGTGTTCTGGAATTGCAAGTGATCATTTACAAGTGAATGATAATTTGAAGAACTATTTGCTTGCTGATAGCCAGATGGCACAACGCTAAAAATCACTTCTCATGAGACTTGGTTGTCAGAGTGCTCTAAATGGTTGGTGTACTAGCCAACCAATCAAAGCATTCGTTGTCAAGTTGCAAAGCATGGGAAATTTGCCACGCTTTGCGATACCTGGTATAGTGTGTGACGCCTAAAAAAAGGGCTTTTCTAGTTAGGAGTGCTCATTCTGCAGCAATTAATTTAGTCTTTTTAGAGGTGAAGAAAGAAGAATTCGAATACTTCTGATGGTAAGTATGACAGGTTTTAGATGCCATCTCTCCTTTTATTAGGATGGTGGTGGAGGGGGTTAAGTAGGTTATTTAATTTATGGGGTTGCTGGCAAAAAGCAAATGAATGATAATATGCGATTCGGGTGCTGTAGATTGGTTCGGATGTGTAAAATCAGATTTACACACCGAACCAATATCATAGAAATCGGTTGGGCCGACTGGATTCTGATCGCATTTTTCTTTAGTAAATATGAGAATTGCCTATACAGTCAGAATTTGGACCAGGCAGACCACACAGCGATGGCTGATGAGTTTACGGTTTTGTGCAGGGAGTGAAGCAGGAGCCCAACAGTTGACTTCTATCGCAGTCTGACCGAATGTGTATGAATATGACAAATGAATCAAGTATTCTGTGAAAGTTAGGGCAAGATTTTCAGGTATTTTTCCCATACACTTCATAACAAAAATGCCATATCTTTTCATTATATGCTGTAAGGATTCTTATAATAACAAAAACCGAAAATAATTCTGGTGGCAGTTATCTTTTAAGTATATCTTAAAGGTTTACTCCAATCATCATGCCTGCTGTAGGGTTTTGATGCGAGTAGTACACTTGCCCAATTCACCAGTAATGGACTAAACTGTTCACAAACATCTTGCCCTCTTATCTGGGTTCCTGCTGATGCCTCGTGCATCTGGCTCATGCGGTGCCATAGAAGCTTTGGCTTTCGCCATTCAGTGGCTGAGAGCATCAGCTGACCACTCGTGGCTAATTAATGCAATTATGTGCAATGAAAGTTACACAGAATAGGCATTAGTCAGCCTGGAACTCTACTTCTAGGCTGGCTGAAGACACCCAATTGACAGTGATGGAGGTGGAGTTCAAATCACTAACGTGGCCATGGTGCTTGGAGTAAGCCTTTAATACCTTTAATTGCTACAATGCCCTGTATTAATCTCTACCTACTTAAATCTTGTGGAACAGCATACATTTAACAACATGAAAGAAAAACATGGATTTGTAGATGGCCATAAGAACATGCACCAATTAGGCATTTTATTTCTAACTGGCAGGATTGATCGTGAGGCTAAAAGTGGGAGTGTAATAAGTACAAAGGTAACTTACCACAGTTTCCTTGCTAGGAGGTGGCTTTGCTTGTTGACTAGGAATTAGAACAAAGGACAGGGTGCCATGCATGTCAGCCTAAAACAAGAAATTAGTATGTATATATGAACAAAATACCAAACATCATTAGACTTTTCACATTTATAAAGTTAAATATTTTTACACATTCACAAAAAATTACGAAAAAACAAAAAAAGTTCCAAAATATTAAACTGCAAAGTTTGCACTTTGCATGGTCTCTTTGCGTTGCCCACTTTGTATTAACAAGTAAGTATTGGACCACATTTCAGCTCTTCCATACAAAACCACGGCAGCAGCAGTGAAGAGTTTATAGGATATGATTAGCATTCTCCGTAAAAATAACAAGATTCACTGATTGATAGGCAGCAGCTAAGCCTAGCCTAAGCAGAGCTCACTGCCAGAAGCTGCGAGTCCTGGATAGATGCAAAACAAACAACTTCAAAAACTATATTTTAGATGTGCAAGTTAATACTCACGGCGTTAGAGATCTTAGCACAGTGCTCTAGTGTTATACACGACAGAATATGGTAGTCTTTAACACAATTTATTGTACAATCAAATATGTGTATTTTTCCAGCAATTCCAAAAACAAAATAACAGAAAATAAATCCTAGCTGTCACAAGTGCACTAACTAGAACACAGTCACTCCCTGACTATCACTAGATGGTTAAATCCTTTTGCCAGCCTTAAACACAGCATTTAAATACACCACTCTTACATATCAATCTGTATCCTCTGCAAGTCTGCATCCTCACTGCAACCAGCTTAGAAATGAAGGACCTCAGCCTTTCATGCATTGATCTTTTGAAGCTTTTTTTATTTTTTAAACTAGTTAGATGTGGCCTGTTGGTAATCCCACACCTGTAGTGCTGCTTGCAGGGAAATTAAGTTGTTTCTTACTCCGTGAAGTGGATACAGACTGTAGGATTCTGGGACCTAAACATCTTCCTTCACAACCACATGGTCAGTGAGATCCTTTTTATGTATTGCACAATGTATTATCCAGATCAGGGGTAGGCAAACTATTACACTCAAGATGTTGTGGACTACGTGTCCCATAATGCTGGCAAAGCATCAAGGAGATGTAGTCCACAACACCTAAAGTGCTGAAGGTGGCCTATCCCTGATCTACACAATAAAAGTAAATCGGAGCTCAGAATTTCCACTCACCCACCAGCTATTTGCGGCAGTAAATTCAGCCATGGTGAGTGTGCCATGGACCCTCGTGGCTTGCAGTGGCGACTTGCATTTTAGATGTTCACAATAAACAAAATCATAAAGGGAGTGCAATTGAGTAACCTGTATCTTATGTAACAGTAAAGTCTGACATAATTTGAAATCAAAGATTTATAGACTTACCAAAAGCTCAAACACTTCATTGACATCTTTTCCGCGGATCTCTATGCCATTTATTTCAAGAATTTCATCACCTTCATGCAACAAACCACTCTTTTCTGCTGCACCTCCTTTCACTATTCGGCTAATAATGACAGAATCCAGTTCATTTCTAACTGTAGCCCCCTGTATTACAAAAACAGAAGCAATATGAGTCAATGTTTGTTTTTGTTTTTTAAAAAAAAGCTTTTCCTTAGTGTTTTTTTGTAGCCTAGCAACATCTTGAATGTAAAACATTTTGGAAAGGTTCAAAAGATAAGGTGGCAAGGCAACAATGTTTACTACTGGCTTCAATTTTTTTCTGAAACCCTTTAACACAAAAATGTGTTCAAAACAACCCTCTTAGAATTTTGTGCTGATGTCAACAGACTAGTGGTGCAGCATGTAGACCTCTTCTACACCAGGAAAAGGTTCTACCAAAAAGGAGCCTCTCATTCTGGTCTGACTTAACTACCCCATTTAACCTTGTCCTGAACAGGACTTTAAGGGATACGCAGTTAAGCCCTCAGCCAGTCTTCCATTCAAAACATAAGATGAGTGAAATTTCTAAAGCAGCTGATAGTTATATTGTCACTGTATACAAAGTGCAGCTCACAGTTTTTATAACTGGGCTTTGTGCAGCAATCTCTTGAGTTCCCAACTACACGTGTTCACTACCAGGACTCCGGCACTCTCCGGAATCAGACAGGGAAGGAAAGAGATTTGTATTCAAGTTTTGCATGTAATAACGGAACCACACCCAAATTGGACAGTTCTCGGGCATCAAAACACAAAAGTAAAATTAATATACTGTTTGGTTGCCATATTGGTTTTGTTCACAAATTTTACACAATATTCAAATATTCTTCTCCAAAAAACACTAGGAATGTAAAAATGTGCTGTGAGAAATTGTTAAATCCTAGGTCAGTAATAACAAAAATAAATAAAATAATAATAAATCATAATGATGCACATTAGTATGCTTCAACACAGCTCAAAGAGTGCAGTGAGCAAACCAGGAGAACCCACCCTCTGTATCATGCTTTAAGAGACTAAAGCATTTGTTAATTATCCCTGGTGATGAAAGCAGCAGGTCTTTGCATTTTTACAGTGCACACAGAATGCTCTTGCATTTCTTCAGTGAGCTAGAGAACATCTGAATGACAGAATTTAATTCATACAGGCATGTTGATGACTATATAGGAACAGCGAGAGCCATGTGTGCACTGCTTATGCTGCAGCTGCTGGACCATCAGGGAATATACTTCAAAGTACACACACTTGCATGATATACTGGATACGTAAGCCTCCCTATGCTACGCTGCTGCATGGTGTTCACTACCTGATATCAGTATGCGGGGATAAGAAATTACATCCTGATATCAGGAAGACGAGCACAAGACTGAATTGGAATCCAGAAATGTCTGATAAAGTAAAAATACCCGAGGGGCATTGGCGATGGACTAAGGTTTTTAACCCCTTCAGCACTACCCCCCCGTAGAGAGGGGCACTATAGGGAGCTATAGTTGCAGGAAAACAACTGTTTGCTGGCACTAGTTTCCCTTTAAAAGGTTGATTACAGTCTTGAAGTATAGCTTTTAAAGAAGTGTGTTAAAATAAATAAATTCCCACATGGGAAGTCAGTTTAGCTAGAAGTACACATAGTACATGAAGATCTGAAGATCTCTCGTAAAACAAGCAAGCGTATATGAGATTTACAAGTTGCTGATGAAGGTACAAAATGTAGGTGTGCCTTGAATCATCTTTTCTTAGTGAAAATGATTGTTACTTGTAAAGTAACAACATATTTCACAACGCTCTATACTGTGTGAATTAACAAGCAAAGAGTTGCAACAAGACAAGTCGGATGTAAAGGAAGAGAACGTGGCGAGAGTCCTGCTCAAAGTGGCACAAATTCTGAGACGAGAAAGACTTGCAGATTTATCTTCCCCCCCCCCCCCCCCCACCAAATGAATCATACTAGTCCTATTGTAGACTATTTAGTGTAAAATTAAATCCTCCAAACGATTATAGCTACAGCAAGAAAAATATTTTCAGCTTTCTAGCTGCATAAACCTGGAGTTTATGATAATGGCTGTACATTTGTCACACGGGATAGTGGCCTTTTGCGCTTTTGAATACATTTTACAAAAAAGTACAAAAGATCTTTTTGAATAAATTGTGTGACATTTGTGACACTTGAGGCATACAATTAGGTTATGAACGATATACTCAGATTCGTTCAAAATGTGGTTTGGCATTTTCAAAGAAACCCTTTGTGTTTTCCATATCACGAGACGATTTGAAGTATTACAGACAGAGGAAACACCAGTGGAACTTGTGGAACAGACATTCTATTTTCTGATATATATTGGGACTATTTTTATTTTATTTTTTTTTATTTAATTTTGGCGCAGCCTCTCTCCTTTTTTTGTTGTACATTCTTATCTAAGAGGGCAAGAGGGCTGCCCTCTGTAAGGCCGCTGCCTACCCATTGTATTATTAGCGCTAAACTATCTTTTACTTCTAACGGACTGAGAATGTCTAGTCTAAGGAGCTTTCCCTTCATCAGCAAACTGTCTGACCAGCTAAAATACATCTTCTTACCAATTCTTCCCCCCCACCCCTCCCCCCTCACAATAAAAAAAAATAAAAAAAAAAAAATCAACACTACTGAAGAATTGTCACTCCTAAATTTTCAGCTCCTCAATCCTTCTCACTGGTAAGCATTTTATAATTATTTGCTGAGGTAAGGAGTGCAGTGGACAAAAGGTTACAAAAATAAAATTAAAAAAAAACAAAAAAAAACATACTTACCACTGCAGCATTTCAGTGTTTGGGTAGCAGTGTCCCACAGGGTTTTAGCTAGCAGTGTTTGCTTTCAGTTAGCATGTGACAGACATTGGCAGTTTTCTCATGAAGTCAGTCTTACAAACACTATGCTCCACTGCTGAACTTGCAATAATAACACTGCAATAATAATCTAAATGTAGAATTTAGATGACTGCTAATTAATACATAGGTTGCCTGCCCATCAACGACCCATGTTTGCCTGTGTACCAATCCATTTTTTCTGTGATGCAGGATGCTTCATTTTGCGGTGTTTGATCCTGTGGTCCAATCAAATGCTTCAGCTTACTTACCAATGGGATATCTCTTGCTTTCTCTATTCTAACGATTTTAACAGTTTCTTCTCCATACTGCCCAATGGTTTCATAAAATCTCTCTTCAGATACTGGTTCTGGCATCATTTCTTGCTCTGCAATTTTGTCATGTGCTAAAAGAAGTGCCTAATAAAGAGAGGACGAAAAAATAAACAAATACACATGAAAGTAACAACACATTGCAGTAAAAACATTCAGATAAACAATCCGGCACAGTCATAAGAATGTTAAGCTAAACACCATGGAAGTGAAGTGAACTTGACAATTAAAATAGTTGTTATATTTTGTTTACATCAAATACAGATTAGAAACCAATATACAGGTTGAACATCGGCTTGTGGACACAAAATGAACTGTGTGCACAGTATTCCATTGTTTTTCTTAAAAGTGGGCAAAGTAGACCCAAATCTTGCACATTTGTTTCTAGTCATGTCCTCAACCAAATTTGGTCAATACACATAATTAAATAAATGTTATATTAGAGTCAAAATAACAAAAGTGTCAAACACAAATCCGGAGGCAACCATTTTAAAAGCGAAAACACTTGACCTGCAGGTTTCTCAGATGAGCAGTTTTAAATGCCATGTGATAACCAGTATTTATTCCTTTAAAAAATATCTATATTTTAAAAATGGCGAAATACAACCACTCATAAAATAGAAGTGCAATTACCTGGGGAGTTAGATTATTATATGTATTACGGCTTCTTTATAACTCTAACCCCCATCAGCACTATACAAAAAAAGACCATAAGAATATAATATTTATTGGTTTTCTCTTTTTTGTATAATGGTGATGAGTGTTACAGTAATAAAGAAACCGTAATACATATCTATTTTAATTTATTTTATAAATATATATTATTTATATAGCGCCAACAAATTCCGTAGCGCTGTACAATGGGTGATATTTTATATATATATATATATATATATATATATATATATGTAAAATCTATAATTCCAATATATTTATATTGTTTTGTTAAATACATCTTTATAAAACGCTTATAAAAACTGTGTTGCTGCTTGCTCATGATGTCAGGATTTGTGAATGCACATCAACTCATTACCTACATACGTTTTGGTCACAGAAGCGTTTTTTTCTGAATGAATACAGCTAAGTGTAAGCGAAGAGATGCAACGCTTCGGTATAAAATTAATATTTTTAAACAAATTGACATGTAATCTTTTATGTTTACAAAAGAAATAAAGAAAAACAGGCTAAACAGGTTTTGTTTGTTTATGTTGGTTAGGAAAAATATCTAAGTATTGTAGCTGCTGACTTTGTACTGGCTATGTCAATGATATACATCAAATTTTCCAAACAGGTGTTTGGCAACCTGTCCATTAACATGAATGCACAAATGACAAAAGGTAAGGATTTGAAGAAATTAGATTTCTATCTACATCAGATGTGGAACATGTGGCTAAAGATGTTGTTTTATCAACGTCTACAGATGTCGCAAATTTTTATATTATTTTTTTTAGAGAATATTTAGGGATATAGTTAACATGTAGAGTAGATAATCACATAAGTCATGGGTCTAGACTCACAGGTAATGAGCTTTTGCTAAACTGCCTGAACACCAGCAAGAATACATTCATTTTATTGTATTTTGTTCTATAAAGACAGTGGGCATTAAACCCTGCAATACATGGAAGTATAGATTATTAGGTCTTTAAAAACATTTGGTGAGCACTAGGACGTCCCAGAATCCATGTTCATGCGGAGATGGAGGTCCCCTCACTTTTGGATGCTGACTCCACATATGGCTTGGGCTCAGAGTTGAAATCTCCGAATCAAGCAGACCCTCGATTGCTCATCTGCCTGCCACCTTGCGGTTATTGCGGGACTGTGTGTTGGCGAGTGGTGACAGCATGACATGCTTTGAGATTGTATGTCAATTGAGGCCTACTTGTGGCATTGGCTAGATCCTGCATGGCATGGACCCTATGTTAACTATATCCACTTTCCTGGTATTAATTACAGGGTCTCCTACTACAATGTGTTTCCAGTTTTGACAAGTACCCAGTGGCACCACTATTACTCAGTGTTTCTTATTATTATAGCCTAACCTCGGGTTAGGCAACGTTCGGCACCCAAGATGTTGTGGACTACATCTCACTTGATGCTTTGCCAGCATTGTGGCTGTAAGAGCATTATGGGAGATGTAGTCAAAGACATCTAGTATGCCAAAGGTTGCCTACCCCTGGCCCTAGCCTGTATTATTAAGCCTATGCTTTTCATATAGATCCAGCATAATGACCCTTCCACTGTGTTTTTCATGCATATTAAGCCTGTCTATTATGTTGCTACCTCTACCTATTAATGTATGGTTAGCCTGAATATCCTAATATAACAAAATCCTGTGCTGTTTTACTTGTATGCCATGACAATGATTTGTTTTTTACCGGCTTGCTACTGCTGTTGTTGCATGGCAAGATTTTATGTTGGCTGTATTCTCGTACAAAAAAAACAAAAGATACACATTTTAAAAAATAAAAACGAGTCTTACCTGAATATGTGGCCCATTTAGAATTGCATTTAGTTCTTGGCTTTCTTTTTGATGACTTGCCTTTAAAACATGTTGCACCTATTAAAAGAAATGAAACATATTAAAGTACCTGATATAATGTTCAGGTATCATTTTATTCTTTCACAAAAAGTATAGCACAAGACCATACAGTAAAATTTTTTTTATTATTTATATATATATATATATATATATATATATATATATATATATATATATATATATATATATATATATATATACACATATATATATATATACACACACACACACACACACACACACACACACACACACACAGATGTATCCAATATATAAAGTGCACCTTTTTGCAGCTTACGGTATATATAATCTATAGACACTTAAAGGTCTACAGGGCAAAGATATGCATTCCAAAGCACGAGAGGCGATGCAGTAGTTTGAGAAAAGCCAGATGTAGAAAAATATGAACATAACCAATACAAAATAGTAAGTCAAAACAAAAAATATCAATAAAATACCAGTATGTGAAAATCGAGGGAGTTTCCTGTTAGAATTGTAACTTTGATATTCTTGTAGAAGAACTATTTGTACATTATACAAATGGAAAAACATGTAGCAGTATACTATTCAGCATCCACAAAATGTTGCTAACGTTTATTCCAGAGGAGAGCACTGTAAAATCTATAATTCCAAACAAGATATGGACTGAAGACAAAGCTTTAGTTCCAGTTAGGCTGTCGGGCTAGCTAATCGTAGTGACAAGAAATTGAAACACAAGACATGCACTATAATAATAAAAAAAAAAAATACAACTTTAAACTAATAATGCCTACACACTTTTCTGGAGTAAATTAAAACAAAAAGCACTGATTTGCAGTTCTGGAAACGGATAACAGCTGTTTCCAAGCACACTAGGATTTAATTTGCCCAGTGTTTAGAGAAAAAACAAACATTCTTTATTACTGTCAGATATTTCCAACAGATAGAGTGATTTGGAGTATAAATTCATGTAAGCTACCAAGTGGCCACAGCAAAGCCCGAAAGAGTTTTGTTGCTAATAACGCCATTTAAAATAAATAAATAAAAAGAGTAGTTCTTTATGTGTAATTCTTCATATGCTGGGGCATCTAAGCAATACTCTAGCAAAAAAACACAGATTAACATACATAAGAAACTGGCAATAATATAAAAAGTTAAACTTTGACATCCAAAAGATACTTTCCTCGCTCAGCATAGTTTATACCATACTAATCTGAGCATAGCAAAAATATACCTTGCAATAGAATCTTGACAAACAAAAAATGTGATGTCTTTTGTACAATTAAATGTAAGCTTATATACATATTGTAATGCAATTTTGGGCACCTAAAGGATATTATGGCACTAGAAAAAGTGCAGAGGCAGGCTACAAAATTAAAAAAAGAAATGGCGAATTTATGAAGAGAGGTTAACAATGTTTTTGGAAAAACGGCACCTCAACGAGGATATGATAGCATTATACAAATATATTCATGGCCAATACAAACTATTGTCCAGAAATCTATTCATAAACAGGACTAAACATAGACAAGAGGTCATGCATTAAGACTGGAAGAAAGGAGATTTAAGGCAAAGAAAAGTTTTTGTTTTGTTTTTTACAGTAAGAACAATAAGTCTATACAGATGTTTAAATAGCAATTGGATAATACTTGCAAAAATATAATATACAGGGATATAAATTTTAATTTGGTGGGGTTATAGCTTCTTGATCCAATGAGATATCCGATTGTCATTCTGGGGTCAAGAAGTAATTATTTTTTCCGGGCCAGGCCTGACATTTATGGTGACCAGACGTGCTATGTTTGAGCTCCTCATCCAGCCTTTCCTTAGCCTTGCTTTTAGCCATCCAGTACTCCAAATCTGTTCCTGGTGGAGACTCACCGGAGCCCTGACCTGGCAGGTTCAATCAGGAGTGGCAGGGAGCCGTATTTGTCAGAGGCCACCAGCGGTGATAGTGTGGCCTAGCAGCCTCATCAGACAGAGAGGCGACTGCTCTCAGTCTGCAAAGGTCTGGACCCACTCCGAATCTTTCTGTTGCCCCATGTCACCCCCTCTGGACAGGTGGGGGTGATCCTGGTCCACTTCTTGGAGGCTTGACGCCACAACTACATTACAACATGGTGTTGATCTACAGCTACACAAAGCCAGCAAGCTACTCGAATGGCAGACACCACATGCTCTCCAAAACTCTTACCAGGCTCAATTTGCTCTTTGACGATTTTTGCATTCTCCACGGCAACGTGAAATACAGAGGAAAGAGACCCAGAGCTTACCGCCTGTTATCATAGAGGTGTCGGCATTTTCCAACCCGCGTGCAGGCCCGAAAATGGCAGCTGAAATTAATACGCTCACGGAGGTTACAGGCTGATCATCCAAATCTCCAGGCTTAGGTCCTCGGGGCCATACCTAGGACATTGTCCGGTGCCTGGAACATCAGAAGGGCTATCTCCCAAGCTGAAAGTTTAACTATACAGCATAAACTTGGCATTGCAGGGGAACTCTCCTGAGCTGGGTGCTAGCCTGCACATGTGGTCAAACCGAGAAAATAAGTCAAAAGGTCATCAAAGGTCATCAAAGGGCTGTTGGCTGATGTGACTTGCTGCTTCTTGTTCAATACAAATGTAGTCTGTTGGTACATTTACTTTTTCTTATTGATTCTTATAATTGTTTAGCATCTAGTCTGTTAGGTACCGATTTAACATTGAACTTATGCTGTGGCCTCCTGGAAAGGCACTCTTCACACTAACCTAGATAACCTATATTATGTTTTAAACATGCTTATCCCCCAAGTCTCAACTCTTAAACAGTCAATGCAAATCGCTTTTATTTTCACTATTCAATCTGCTTTTATCTTCTGCTATCAGGTTGTAGATCAAGCTTGTTTAACCAATATACAAAAAACGTGCGATATCAGAGACATGCAAAGTGAATCTTTCTTTATGTATATTGGTCTTGCTGTAGGGTTATTAGAAATCTGATTACCTCAGCACTACAAAAAGAAAGTACCGGTAATTTTTCCTAGTTTGTTGCACAATTGGAAGTGCTCCAGAATTGTTTTATTGTCTTCTTTTGGATCAACAGCAAAAATCAAATGTGAGAAAGGCTGAGCTTGATGGACACAAGTCTCTTTTAAGCCTGAGTAATTATATTGTGTTTAAGAGCTCTTCTGGGAAACTCCTACCCTACCTGAGCAAAATGCTCTCCTCAGCTGTTCCCACCTCCTATAACCTCCGATACATAATCAGCACTTTATTTAGTCTACCTCAATAGAAAAAGAAAGCAGCCCGATCCTCCTACTACAGAGCGCCGCAATTGTGGAACGACCTCCTGCACACCTTTAAGTGATCCCTCTCTACATACCTCAAGACAGAATGCACCTGTCATGGTCGATTATATATTTCCTACCTGTTCTATGTTAAATTTTGTATATATTGTGTATTAATATTGTTTTTGTATTTTATTGTACCATAACGAGAAAACAAGAGAAATCTCAATGTATCTTTCCTGGTAAAATATTTTTAAAATAATAATATACAATGTAAAGAAGCCCAAATCAGCAGTTAAGATATTATTCTTAATGTGTATCATTTTTTTCAAAGGTTAACATCAGCACTGAGGAAAGGAAAGAAGAGAACAAAATATGAAAGGCTGACATTCTAAGGATAAGATATTTTGAATACCTACAAGGTAATTCACTAAAGTGAGAATTCAAAGTGAATTTCAAATTCAATGTAACATTCTCTAAGTCAGCTAAGCTACCGGGTCAGCTACTCTGACCTTAAAGTTAAACTTCACGTTGAACTCTAACTTTAGCGATAACCCTTACAGGGGCATTATTCTTGTAGTCACTTACATTAGTACCCCATGGTTAGAGTGCTCACAGATTTTCAGACGTTTGTCCAATTTGGAAGGGGGAGGAGTAAATTACATTTCACAGAGACACCAAAGACTAAGCCTTCCATGCCAGATTTTTAAACTTAGCATGCAAATTAATGACGTTTTTACACTAGCACGTTTTGCAATTTAATAAAAGTAACAACTTAATGCAAAATTAAATAATTTGCAAGGATTTTAATAGCTTTGCAGACATTACTCCAGAACATGTACTGCCAACCCCTTACCAAACTAAGCAAGGCTTAAAGTTACACTCAGGGCACCATAACAATTTAATCAGAATGGTGCTAGAAAGTCCCTGGAGCAGACTTATCTTCAGGGGTTAAACAGTTCATGAACAGTTTAAATCCCAAATCCTGAATCCAGTGTTTATCTCTGCCCCTGTCCTACTTCTCTTTGATTCTTGAAAGAGGAAGCCTTAGACAGGGGTGCTGCTGATTTACTGTGTCAGGTGACACCCTAAGCCAATTGGTAGTTACCCGTTCAAAAAAATGGCTTGAGAATAATACAGTGCTGGATTGAAGACTTTGGAGCTCTAAAGGTAAGCTGGTGCGCCAGTTACTTCCTGGTACCAATAAAGTAATCCCAATTAAGTTATGTCCAGAGTGTTCCTTTAAAAATCAGCGCACAGTTTTTTAACCTTAAACTCTCAAAAAAAGTATGCACACACACACCCCAACATGTAACAACCTCGGCTCTTCTGAAAGCATTCAACCGACCATCTGAAGCCATTATTTTCAACAAAAATAAATAAATAATTGCAGTGCTAATATTCTTTGTATCCACTATAGGAGTCTTAAAGGGAATCTCCAGTGCCAGGAAAAGAATCCGTTTTCCTGGAACTGAAGGTTCCCTCTCCCTCCCAACCCCCAATCCCCGGTTACTGAAGGGGTGAAAACCCCTTTAGTCACTTACCTGAGGCAGCGACGATGTCCCTCGTCACGGTCTCCTCCTCCGCGCCGCTCCTCCTACTGTCTCCGTCGGCCGGTGGGCGAGACTGATCCCGCCCACCGGCCGGGGAGAACTAATGCACATGTGCGCAATGCCGCGCATGCGCATTAGCGCACCCCGTAGGAAAGCCTTGAAAAAGAATTTCAATGCTTTCCTATGGGGAAATGAGCGACGTTTGAGGTCCTCCCACAGCGTGAGGACGTCCAGCGACGCTCTAGCAAAGGAAATCTTTGCTATAATCCAGGAAGTTCCCTCTAGTGGCTGTCTAGTAGACAGCCACTAGAGGTGGAATTAACCCTGCAAGGTAATTATTGCAGTTTATTAAAAAACTGCAATAATTACACTTGCAGGTTTAGGAGTAGTGGGAGTTGGCACCCAGACCACTCCAATGAGCAGAAGTGGTCTGGGTGCCTGGAGTGTCCCTTTAAGGGAGAGACATTTCAAAATGCCAAATAATCAAAGCCGAGAGGATGCTTTAGTAAACTGAAGCATCTTTACTATGTCAAGTGACAACAAGCAAACCAACTGCTTGCTAAAGAGCTATGGCAAAAGCAACCCCCAAACAATAGTATACAGGTGGAGAAAAAAAAATTGTTAGGCAAACGTTAACTGGTGGATCTTGGACAGGGAGCTACATCTGAGTTGAGCTCTGCCTTTGGTATCCGCTTACGAACTAAAAGAAAATGTATTTTCACGTTATGACCCCAGTACCCAAGTTTCCCTTTTCAGTTCTAGTTAGGCCTGGTAGCTCAAGCCTAACAAATTGGCTATAGCAAATGCACGCAGGAGAAGCAGCCTCTCTCTCACATGTTAATATATTCATTCATCTACAGGTAGCCCACTTTACAACCCATCACCCTACCCTGGTGATTATTCTGGCCAGCTAGCCAACTTCAGTACCCTTGAGCTGTGGGCAATGGGTTTACTTGTTGCCAACTTAGAGTACACTCACGTTTTATTTGCTATTGCAAGCATTATGACAGGGTAGGGAGGTCAAATAGCTTCATCACTAGAATTCAGCATATTTTAAGAGGACCTACACATAATAGTACTGGAATTTTGTACATATATCAAGCTAATGGACTGTCCATACTTACAGTTGCCAATTAATTGGTTACAACCCGCCTACTATAAAACAAGTTGGCACCCGCATAGCACTACAACCATTTCCTCAAAATGCATCTTTCAACAAGCATACATGGATTATGAAACAGCAGAATATTACCTCTGCACAAGGTGCTGCAACTTGCACTTAAACTTTATCAAAAGTGATAAAGCCATCGAATGGTGAAATGCGTTAAGTGCATCATAATATTGTTTTATATAGCTTTTTTACTCTAACTTTTTATAGTTTAAGTTTTTTTTTATCAACAAGAGAATTTTCCTGCAGGATTCCTGAACACCATATCCTTGGTGTGGATAATACCACCCACAACTGTTGGACAGACCAATCCTTATTTGTTCTACTAAATGTGAGTAGATTTTATTTAATTTTATTCTGCACTCCATACAGTGTACACTTTTTTGGTTTTATCTTCTTTTATCTATATTATCAGAGAGAGACCATCACCACCGATATCCAAGAGTGGGGATCATGCCACTCTACACTAGACCTGCGGAGCCACTTTCTAAGCTCCAGAATACGTGAGTGCACACCTTTTATATTGAACTTGACATATTGCACTATACACCTTTTATCTCTCCCACATATCTACGAGAGTCATTTCCACCACAAGAATTTTCTACAAGAGTCTATACTACACCATATTCTTAGGCGGGGATCATTCCGCCCAGGCATTCAAGTTGGAGCTACATCTTGGCTTCCAAAAAGTGAGAGTGTATTTATTTGTACTTGCTATTTATGGGAAATGCTACTTTGCTATCAGCTCTCAATTTCTCCCTTGTTTTATTATATGAATTCCAAGGACATTCCAGGCACCACACCATCCCCTGTGTTATCTGCTTCTCTACGAGATGAGAGACCCCGGTTGTAGGGATTTAGCTGCCCTTTGGACTGTATCAGTACCGGAAAAGCGCTGAAAACCTTCCTGTTTTCTATAGGTTTGGTAATTACGGATTGATTCTTAGCCCCAATCAAGTCTATGTTCATAACAAAGAAAATAAAAAGATAAAAAAAACAGATAAAAAAAAAAAAATTCAATTGCATTCCATCCTCTAAATTTATTAAGGTCAAAACACTGAGAATATCTGTTTCAATTGTAGGAAAAAAAAATAATCTAGACCACCAACCATCGGTTACAAATCTTAAACTGATCTCTATTAAAGAGGATTTAAATAAGTGGGTCAAGTTAGGAAAAAAATGGCTAGGTATAATAAATTCCCTTAGACATAATTCTTTGCCACACACCAGGGATTTTTCTACACAATTTGACGATTTAGTTACTCAGTAAAGCAATAGACACTAGAATCAAAACAAGCTACAAATACTCTTCACACAACAACCCAAGTGCATACATACACTTACCTCTTGTGTTAACTCTTGAGAATTAGGAATAAGTGGGTAAGGGGGACTGGCTTTGTTCATGTGCACGGCCACAGCATTGTGGATCTTGAAGGCATTCTTAAAGTCTACATTCTGAACCAGCTGTAACAGTAAATAAATGTCGTCTCGACTTTGAGAGTCCAGCAAAGTGTGTTCAATATCTTTCAGTGAAGACAACAATTCTTCAATTTCTAAAAATGTAAATGTTGGAGACATGCTTAAGAAGGCAGTTTTTTTTTTTTTTTATCCAGTTTTCACGTTTTCATTAACTCTAAATAAATGTGTGTGAAATAGAGAAAATGTCACTTCTATGAAAATTGCACAAACAAAATACTGTACACAACATCAATAATTTGGATTAACTTTTTTCACATGATGTGCTATTCTGTATTAATCCCTTAAGGATACAACTTTAGAAGTAAAAATTATATTAAGCAATAGACAACAAAACTCCAGTCCAGGGCACACAGTGAATTGTAGGAGTAGACACTGAAACATTGGGGGATATTTATCAAAGTGTTCTATACTGAAAAAAAGTGGTCTAATGAACTTAAAGTAGGGTTATCCAGCGGAACCAGTAGACAGATTACATTGGTGACTCCACCTTCATAAATAAAACACCAATGTTTACTTTTGTCTGAAAAAAATACTT
Organism: Pelobates fuscus; assembly: GCF_036172605.1. Taxonomy (NCBI): domain Eukaryota; kingdom Metazoa; phylum Chordata; class Amphibia; order Anura; family Pelobatidae; genus Pelobates; species Pelobates fuscus. Next base: position 61,298,372 of record NC_086329.1, read on the forward strand.
CTAGTGGATGTAAGTCTGATAACTACAAGAGGCGATTTCACACTTTGAAAATCAAAGGTCTTCAAAGTCTGGCATTACCACTCAAAGGATGAGGACACATAATGCGTCTCTTCTCATGAAGATCTCAGTAATCTAAACAGTAATAAATGTTTTGGTTTGTTTTATTTGTTAAATAATAATTGAAATACTGGGTATATAGCCTTCCAGGACTAATAAGTCAAATTATTTTGAGTATCTTCTTCTTTTCAAACATTTGTTATTGAATTACCCAATTTATTTGTAATTTGTCATTGAATACCCCAATTGCACTGATGCCTCTCGTCTGCTCTCTGTAACCTCCTCCTTTGGCCTTACGCAATGGTCCAATTTAGCAACCCATACAGGGGGAAACACTCTTGATCTCGCCTGCATCAACCTCTGTACTGCCTCTAATCTCTCCAATATTTCTTTTCCTCTATCTGACCACCATCTGCTGACTTTTGACATTGGCATACCCAAGACCCAATTGACACCACCGTCTGAACATTACTCTCACAGAAACCTTTAATGTCTTGACCTAGAGCATTTCTCCACTTATCTCCAAACTCTTTTACCTATCTCAAACCTCCTTCTACAATTCCACCCTCTCCACTCAACTAGACATTATGGCACCTTGTACATTTAAAACGCCACAGGCGCCCCCAACAACAACCCTGGCACACCAAGCTCACTCGATACCGCCAAAAATGCTCCAGAACTGCTGAACGCTGTTGGAGAAAGTCTCACTGTGCATCTGACTTTCTCCACTATAAATTTTTGTTGAGCTCATACAGCTTGGCTCTTTCCTCTGCAAAAGTTAATTACTTCAATACCTTCATAACCACACTCTCCCGCGAACCCAAACGACTATTTCACACATTTAACTCTCTTCTTCGCCCTGCTGTTCCTCCTCCACCTACTAACTTGACCGCCTCCGACTTTGCAACTCACTTCACTGACAAGATCTCTACAATCAGAGAAGAGATCTCCCATCTTTCTTCTTCCCCTTACAATACTTCCTCTAACTTCACTCACTCTGCTGTTCTATGTTCATTCGCACCCGCTACATTGGAAGAGGTTTCTGCTCCAGTCCTCCCACCCCACCACCTGCTCCCTAGATCCAATTCCCTTGCATCTCATCCGTACTCTGTCTTCTTCTCTTTCTCCACCACTCACAAAAATTCTCAATCTCTCTCTCCCCTCTGGTATATTTCCATCGCCCTTCAAACATGCAACTGTAACCCCAATTCTAAAGAAGCCCAATCTTGACCCTAACTCCCCATCCAACTATCGTCCTATCTCGCTACTACCTTTTGCATCCAAGATCCTCAAAAGAATTGTGCATGTGAGATTGATAGACTTCCTCGAGTCCAACTCTCTGCTAGATCCGCTTCAGTCTGTTTTCCACGCGAAGCACTCTGTGGAAACGGCACTGACCAAAGTATCCAATGATCTACTCCCTGCAAAATCTCGTGGTCACTACTCTATCCTAATTCTCCTTGACCTGTCTGCAGCTTTTGACACTGTTGATCATCAACAGCTTCTTCTCATCCTCCGCAATATCAGTCTACAAGATATTGCTCTCTCCTGGTGCTCCATTTCTTTCTTTGGCTCTGCTTCTTCTCCCCAACTCCTCTGTTGGTGTCCCCCAAGGTTCAGTCCTTGGTCCCCTACTGTTCTCCATCTATACTGCCTCCCTTGGTAAACTCATTAGCTCCTTTGGCTTCCAATATCATTTCTATGCAGATGACACGCAAATCTACCTGCCCTCTCCTGATCTCTCCCCGTCCCTCTTGACTAGTGTCTCTGCCTCTCTGCCCACTTCCTTAACCCCTTAAGGACCAAACTTCTGGAATAAAAGGTAATCATGACATGTCACACATGTCATGTGTCCTTAAGGGGTTAAACTAAACTTGACCAAAACTGAAATTCTGGTCTTTCCTTCCTCAAGTGTTGTTACTCCTGTGTCTGTCTCCCTCCAAGTCAATGGTGCTACCATCAGCTCCACCACGCAGGCTCACTGCCTAGGTGTTCTCTTTGACTCCGACCTCTCCTTCAAGCCTCATGTTCAGTCTATCGCCAAATCCTTTCATTTCCATCTCAAAAACATTGCGCGTGTCCGCCCCTTCTTAACGCCAGTTGCGACTAAGGTGCTGGTTCATTCCACTGTCCTTTCTCGCCTTGACTACTGTAATACGCTTCTCAGTGGTCTTACATGCTCCCAACTTGTGCCGTTACAGTCCATAATGAATGCGGCAGCGAGGCTCATCTTCCTGTCCGCCCGCACCTCCCATGTCGCACCCTTCTGGTTCTTGCTTTCAAATAGCTACATAATTGCTGCTCCCACCGATCTATCCTCCCTTATACACAAGTATGTCCTGTCTAGGCCCCTACGATCTGCTGAAGACTTACCGTATATACTCGAGTATAAGCCGAGTTTTTCAGCCCATTTTTTGGGCTGAAAAACCCCAACTCGGCTTATACTCGAGTCAAGGTCTGTATTATGGCAATTTACATTGCCATAATACAGACTGGGGGAGAGGGGAGCTGGCAGAGCTGTAACTTACCTGTTCTGCAGCTCCTGTCAGCTCTCTCCTCCTCCGCGCCGTCCGTTCAGCACCTCGGTCAGCTCCCAGTGTAAATCTCGCGAGAGCCGCGGCTCTCGCGAGACTTACAGTGTGAGCTGATAGAAGGAGCTGCACGGACGGCGCAGAGGAGGAGAGAGCTGACAGGAGCTGCAGAACAGGTAAGTTACAGCTCTGCCAGCCCCCCTCTCCCCCCCACTGAACTGCCACTGGACCACCAGGGAAGGAGAGCCCCCCTCCCTGCCATGTATCAAGCAGGGAGGGGGGACGAAAAAAAAATAAAAATATAAATAAAATAAATAATAAAAAAAAAAAATAATAATAATAAAAAAAAAATAATAAAAAAGGGGGTATAAGGACCACTGTGGGGGGGGGGGGGGTATAAGGACCACTATGGGAGGGAGGGGGTGGGATAAGGACCACTATGGGAGGGAGGGGGGGTATAAGGACCGCTATGGGAGGGAGGGGGGGTATAAGGACCGCTATGGGAGGGAGGGGGGGGATAAGGACCACTATGGGAGGGGGGGGATAAGTACCACTATGGGAGGGAGGGGGGGTATAAGGACCGCTATGGGAGGGAGGGGGGGTATAAGGACCGCTATGGGAGGGAGGGGGGGGATAAGGACCACTATGGGAGGGAGGGGGGGGGATAAGGACCACTATGGGAGGGAGGGGGGGATAAGGACCACTATGGGAGGGAGGGGGGGTATAAGGACCGCTATGGGAGGGAGGGGGGATAAGGACCACTATGGGAGGGAGGGGGGGGATAAGGACCACTATGGGAGGGAGGGGGGGGGATAAGGACCACTATGGAAGGGAGGGGGGGATAAGGACCACTATCGGAGGGAGGGGGTGGGATAAGGACCACTATGGGAGGGAGGGGGGGAGAAAAGGAACACTATGGGAGGGAGGGGGGGATAAGGACCACTATGGGAGGGAGGGAGGGGGGGGATAAGGACCACTATGGGAGGGGAGGGGGAAGTAAGGACCACTAGGGGAGGGGGAAGTAAGGACCACTAGGGGAGGGGGAAGTAAGGACCACTAGGGGAGGGGGGGGGATAAGGACCACTATGGGAGGGAGGGGGGGTATAAGGACCGCTATGGGAGGGAGGGGGGGTATAAGGACCGCTATGGGAGGGAGGGGGGGATAAGGACCACTATGGGAGGGAGGGGGGGATAAGGACCACTATGGGAGGGAGGGGGGGATAAGGACCACTATGGGAGGGAGGGGGGGGGGATAAGGACCACTATGGGAGGGAGGGGGGTATAAGGACCGCTATGGGAGGGAGGGGGGATAAGGACCACTATGGGAGGGAGGGGGGGGGGATAAGGACCACTATGGGAGGGAGGGGGGGATAAGGACCACTATGGAAGGGAGGGGGGGATAAGGACCACTATCGGAGGGAGGGGGTGGGATAAGGACCACTATGGGAGGGAGGGGGGGAGAAAAGGAACACTATGGGAGGGAGGGGGGATAAGGACCACTATGGGAGGGAGGGAGGGGGGAGATAAGGACCACTATGGGAGGGAGGGGGATAAGGACCACTATGGGAGGGAGGGGGGGATAAGGACCACTATGGGAGGGAGGGGGGGATAAGGACCACTAGGGGAGGGGAGGGGGAAGTAAGGACCACTAGGGGAGGGGAGGGGGAAGTAAGGACCACTAGGGGAGGGGAGGGTAAGGACCACTAGGGGAGGGGTGAGTCAGGACCACTGGGGGAGGGGGGTGAAGGAACACGGGGGTGGGGAGGTAAGGACCACTGAGGGAGGAGGAGGGGAGGTCAGGACATATGGGGGGGGGCAAATATCCTTGCACCGGCCCTGCACACACTGCATTCATACACTGCATTCATACACTGCATTCATACACACACTGCACTCACACACACTGCACTCATACACACGCTGCACTCATACGCACACACGCTGCACTCATACGCACACACGCTGCACTCATACGCACACACGCTGCACTCATACGCACACACGCTGCACTCATACGCACACACGCTGCACTCATACGCACACACGCTGCACTCATACGCACACACGCTGCACTCATACGCACACACTGCATTCTTTATACACACACTGTAAATAAATATTCAATTAATATATTTTTTTTAGGATCTAATTTTATTTAGAAATTTACCAGTAGCTGCTGCATTTCCCACCCTAGTCTTATACTCGAGTCAATAAGTTTTCCCAGTTTTTTGGGGAAAAATTAGGGGCCTCGGCTTATATTCGGGTCGGCTTATACTCGAGTATATACGGTACGTCTATCTTCTGTCCGTATTCCCACCTCTGATGCTCGCCTTCAAGACTTCTCAAGGGTTGCAACATGCCTGTGGAACTGACTTCCCTCCTCCATTAGATGCTCACCCAGTCTCCACTCCTTCAAAAAAATCGTTAAAAACCCACTTCTTCATAAAAGCGTATCAATTAAACTGTTAATAGCTCCCAACTGACTCCTCTTCTGCAACAGTCACTAGTCTAATACTATCCTTAACTTTTTGTGTCATTTTACCGCATTCCCTCCAGCATGTAAGCTCATTGAGCAGGGCCCTCAACCCCTCTGTTCCTGTGTGTCTAGTTTCTGTAACAATAGGTACGCCTAATTTTATTAAATCTGCCCTGTCATTTTTTTTACTTTTGGTTTTCCTTTTCATATGCCCTCTGTATCTTCAGGATTACCCTTGCCACTTGCCTTTAATTATATATTTTATTGCTGGTGCCAGATCTTAATACTACCATTGGGTGTCTGACATTGCACATAATTGACATTAACCAGTTAAGAGCTTTGTTCTGTTGGCTTATGACACTGTTGGAAGTGAAGTTGCACCTCGGGCAGCTAAGTGGTTAATCTATGTATGTACTCTGTATGTATATTTCAAAGAGAATTATCACAAATACAGACTCCAGAAACCATGGTCACTGTAAATAGTTACCCTTTGAATTTGTGCTAGTTGTGTAGAAATTATTATAAGCAAAACCATACAATTATTATTTTAAAAAATATATATATCTTTATTCATTTGTAATGTTCTGCTATGCATACATAAAGGCTATCAAAAGAAAGCCCTAGTTTTTCTTTTAAAATCTATACGTCTTTAGTTGCATTTAAAGATAAAGCATTAAATCACGGTGGAACAAACATAGAGCAGAAGTGCTACAAATGGAATTTTCAGGCACAAAAGGGGCTAAAACCCAAGAAGCTGTGAATAACAATGCATTTTATTCCATCTTATAGAATCAATTAACTGAACAAAAATCTGTTTTATTCCCCCTCGTGGGATGTTTTTGTTCTGTTATGCACTTGCACTGCTCCAAAATAAATTTACACAAAGCATGCAAAGCGAAACTCAGACAGTATACACACTTTTGGCAAGGAAGTCTTTCTGGCAGGAGGGGCATGGCTCAAAGGAGGCAGGTTTATTGTATAGAATTCTACAAAAAGTGCAGAATTCTACATAAACAAAAGATTGGACAATTAAAAAAACAAACAAAAAAAACACCATATTAATGAGGCCAAAATGTATCAAGTGCATTAAAGTTGTTTTGGTGCAAAAACAAAACAACTCCCCTCCCCCCCTAAAAATAAATAAATAAATAAACCATTTTGTAATGTGGTGCAAGAAACAATACACTTGATAGCAAAATAAATATATATATATATATATATATATATATATATAATTTTAAATGAATACACACTTGCATAATAAATAAGCAGAATGAAAACATTTCCTTGTTTCTGGTTGCGTATGTCTTGCTGCCATTATTTATATTTTTTGCATACGCACCCTTAACCCTGTGTGGACTGCTTTAGAATTTATATTAGCGGTATTTGAGTGCAAACCGCTAAAAATAGAAACCTTACGCTAGTTTCCTTTGTTACGGTTTTCAACTGAGCATTTTGCGCCAGAATAACAGTACTTTTAAATATCAATATGAAGTAGTATTGGAGATATTCTGTCAGATACTTCTACTATATACTACCCATAATTAATGGTTTCACATGAGAATACAAAAAAAAAAAAAAAACATTTAAGAGTGAACACCTACCCAATACTTTCACAGCATGATTAGGACTTTCCAGAAAGAGTCCTTCTTCTGTGTCAAATATTGGATTGTCAATTCCAGTTTTAGGAAAAATCTGTGCTAATTTCTTTAATCTCATGGAAGAATTAACATCCAGTTCCTGCTTCTTTCCTTCCTCCTCACGTCTTCGTCGCATATCTTCTTGTTGCTGCTTGATCCTCTCAAGTTGAGCACTACGGCGAATTGGCATAGCCCTCGAACCCAAATCAGGACAATCGACAGCCATCTCTCTGTGTTTCTGTGGTTCCCCTTGAGAAAAATCTGCAGCTTGTCTCTCACTATCAGAATCTTCTGTTACATGTCCATTCACATGGGAAGTGGTCATGGCTGCTTGAACCAACTTATCTAGTATGTTATAAAGTTGTATTTTTCCAAACGTCTATATGATCTTCCATGGTTGGGCAGAAATTCCACACAGACCATTCAATATTTTCAACACCAATCTGTGACCTATAAAAAAAAATATAAATATATAAAGGAATAATTCATATTTTAGGATATTTTATAAATTTAAATATAGCACAGTGTTTTAGAGGACAGGCAAAAAAACAGAACCCAGTCTAAAAGCTGGTCAGCTATATGTTACAGTAACTATGGAATGTGAATGGTTGTTAATCTGATAATTCTCTGGACAGTGTCTTGTATTTGAAACATTTGAATGTCATGTCAGAAGTCATTCTGTTGTAATGCTGACACAGGCAATCAAGCTAGAGTCACTGGTAAGGAGCTGCCTACTTGGGGATGGAGAGGGATGGGACATAGGTGGGATCTATTTTGACTACCCATGGAACAGAATTACTGTGACCGCTGGGTTATTATCGGAGAAAAAATTATTTGCACGGATGCCATTTCTCACTACACTAACATATATTCAAGAAAAAGAAAAGAAAACACTTGGTGTACATGATCTATTGGGATTAAAAAGTGATATCCCATTTTATTTGAACTGTCTAAACGAGTGATAAATGTTTCAAGCCCAAAACACCTTATTCAATGCAAATAAAATAGTGTACCATTTTTATACTCCTTGATTTTACACAAGAAAATATATAATTATCGCATAAGGAAATATTCTTTTGCTTTAAAGCGGCACTGTCATGCCGAACTTACCTTTCCTCAATCTCTTCCTCTTGTCCCCCTCTCTCGGGATCTGTTATTCTTTTCTTCCTGTCTTCTTTAGTTTTCTTTAAAATCATAAGACAAAGTAGGGACTCTTTGCCTTATGGAGGATTCCTCCGCTTGACCAGCTCTGACCAGCGGAGGAGCAAAGTGTGCTTCATTTCCGCTGGTCAGAGCAATTTTCCCATGATCCCTAGCTTTCCTCCCTGTTCCCACGATGCTTCCTGTCAGTATTGCCGAACATCCTGTCACTTAGACTGAACGCCGGCAAAACTGCCGAATTGCATCCTAACAGAATGAGAAGAGTTTCTCCATTCGTGTAAGGATGCAATTCAGGACTTTGTTCGGATCGCAATTTCATTCGAACGAATGAAACTCCTATCCTATTCGTGCTGTGGCTGCATCTTGCTGATGTAGATGAAATTCCCGTTCGCATGTCCAGGTGTATCACTGGGCATGTGCGGGAATCTCACAGTCTATCTAGTGTGGGCAGATGACGTGTCCCATAGGGATTTCCTCTATCCACACAAAGATGGCGGCGCCCTGAATATAGATCGGGGCAGAAAATAAAGAATGAAAAATAGGTAATATGGGGGGCTTACGGGCATTTGGGGGTGACTAGGGGGTCAGTTAGATGTAGTGGAGGCGGGAGGGGGGTTAAAAAAAAACACAAAAAAAAACGGGATTCATCCATGATTCAAGTGAATCTGTCATGAACTGGTTAGTTTAAATTGCACCGGTCACACAAATACAATATTTACTTAAAGAAAGGTCAGCTGTATTTACTACAGACTCATTACATGTTTTCGATGTGTATTTAAAGGGACACTATAGTCACAAGAATAACTTGTAGCTTAATGTAGTGGCTGTAGTGTCTATAGCCTGTCCCTGCAGGCTTTTTAATCTAAACGCTTCCTTTTCAGAGAAAAGGCAGTGTTTATATTATTTCCTAGGAACTAGCGCCAGTCACTGAGATGGCCACTATAGGTGTGCTCTCCTATAGAGATGTATTAACTCAAAGCATCTCCATAAGGAGATGCTGATTGGCGCAGTGCAGTGTTTTGCCATGCGTGCACACTAGCCTCCCAATGCTTTCCTATTGAAAAGCACTGGTTTGGCTAAAATCTTCAAAATTGATGCCAAGGAGGCAGAGTAGGGGCAGAGCCAGTCACTTCAGATCCGCGCAGCACTGAGATAAAGGTTAAGTTTAACCCTTTTTAAGGGGGATAAGGGGTTGCCATCCACCTAATGTGTTTTTAACACTGTAGTGTTACAGACACACATTTGTATTCCTGACACTACAGTGTTCCTTTAAATATAGTTTATATTCTGTACTGAAAGAAAATAAATGAACACACAAAACAACAAACTACAGAAAACCCAAATAGAGTACTGTGACACACAAACAACTTGCTAAATTTAGGTCAAATGCATGACAGTATACTAGTATTCATCACATATGGATATTATTTTAGCTTATTCCCTAAACAATATGCATTTGTGAGATCTTGGAGAAAACAAATACAGAAATAATTTGGCACAGATTTTTTTCTAAACTAAAGACCTTGCTTCTATCTCTCCACCTCCACAAACTATGTCCAGTGATGGAAAATGGGAGAGCTTATAACAATGATTGACAGGAAACAAAGAATAAGACACTCCTTTGTTCCAGTTATATGTAAGTTATGGCCATTTCTATATCATGCAGACACCACAAATACATTTGTTAAATATTGAGGATAAGTATCACACTATTAAAAATTCTACACTATTATACAAATTCCATTATTATATATTCAGTGGCACAACGAATTAAAAACATACAGTGTAGCATCTCCTTAACATCTTTCCAAACTTGTATTAAAAGGGACACTCCAGACCCCTAAAGCACTTTAGCGTGCTGTAAAGCTTTATGTATGAAAAGTGTGTCCTCTTTTTTAATTTTGCAGAAAGTGCAGATACAAATGCAAACGGACACTTTTATAAACTAACCCACTTGGTTTTCAAGCAGACAGCAGGCAATGTTACTTCCTGGTATGTTTTGCTCAGTGAAGCTAAACTCAAGAAGCAGCACTTGCCAAGAGCACCTACCTTGCAAAGACTTCTCATTGAGGTGCATTGGGAAGTCTGTGATTAGACAGCCATAGAAAGGGGATGGTTTGCAAAGACAGCAGATGAGAGAATTGCAGGTTTTGTAAGCTGTTTTTAGATACATCCCAATAGAAAAATGCATTATTAAATGCATGCAAGTTTTCATTTGGGGTATATCTACTACATGCGGAGTTATTTTGTATATGGGCAGTGGAATGTCCCTTTAATAGAAAACCATGGGGTTTACAAAGTTGCTTTCTAATCTTCATCAGCAATTAAGCAGCTAATGAGATCTCTTCTGCAGACTTTGCATATTTAGCAAAAATACCCTAAATGTGACATGTCTGCTTTAACATCGGTGTCCAGTGAAAAAAAAAAAATCAAATAGTACATTTACTTACCTAAAAAGTCTCCGTCACAAGTGCTGACATCTTTTTTCTATCCTGCATTACTTCTGTACTCTACAAGTTGTGAATACAATTGCATAGTTCTACACAAACATACACAGCCAGTGTGCAAGAAGATGCTTCTTTATACTAAGGATCTCTACCTCAATGTACTAATACACTGAGGTCTACTTGTATGGAGTCATTCTGGAATGTAGTATCCAATGCACAGAGTTATTCATAGTATAATCCATAAACAGCAACAAAGTGCTGCCTCAAAAAACAAACAAAAGAAAACCACAACTCAATTAAAAACTTAATTTTGTAGCAGAAAAAGAAAAAGAAAAAAAAAAAGTAAACAGAATTTTGAGTTAATGAAAGGGGGAAAAAAAGCGCACAATTTGCAGAGGTTAATGTCACAGATGTCTACTACTTGAAAACCTTCCACAGACTGGCATTATACAGTTCCTAGCACACAGCAAGTTTTCTCTTCCAGCTTCTGTAAGCCATGGCTACAGCAGATATGCCTGGCTCATGAAATCAGCTAGCAATAGATTTACTAGACTTATGCACAAATACTCGTCAGCTGGGATGACAAAATCAAATTACTTTGAATCTGCACCCGAAAGAATCTATTGTAGCAAATTTACATGTGGAGTCTAATTCAATGAATAAGAATCCACTGGTCTATCTCAGACAAATCGATTCATTCACGTGTAGATTTAAAAGTTATCAGATTAATTTGTCCCAGTCGAAAAGCATTTGTGCACAAGTCTAATAATTTACCATGTGCAAACTGGGGTACATTTCACAGAGCAAAAGAGTAAAGATAAGGGATTTGCCAGTGACATTTCAATAAAAACAACATTATCACATTTATCTACAGCTTCAAAATCCCCATTCCTGGGAACAGACTGTTTGTGCTACAATTTATATTAAAAAAAAAAAAAAAAAAAAAACAGCTTAACTAGAAATGTTCCTAAAATGGGAAACTAACTGTTGGCACCATAATCATTTCATCTTACGGACTTGGCTATGGTGTCTGGAATTCTATGGCACTTTTCCTCCATTCAGAGTTAAAACCATTTTAAAGCAATGTAACACTACTTAAGAGTCCCTGGCCACTCACAGCCCAGCCTCTACTGAAGTTATGGCACTATGACAGGCTGAAAGCAGTCTATACTCTCAACCATCCACACCCACCCATTACGTTTCAGGCTAATGCTTCCTTATGAGCCCAAGCATCAAAGAGGAAATGGGCTTTTGAGTACTTTCAGTTAGCATTAAAAATGGTTCAGGGCTGAATGGTGCATGGCACTCCAGACACTATAACCACTCAAATGAGATGAAGCATAGTTCCTACAGGGTCACTTTAAGGAATACCGCAAATATCCCACTAAGGAAGCCAGACGACTGACAATTCATTGGAGCAAATTTACCAGAACTCTATTCTAAAATGTGATGCAATAATTTAAAAGGGAAGGAATCACCAAAATGAATATGCTTCCTGGTTCCACTGGTTTCATTGTGATTGCTCCACTTTCAATACTTTAACCCCTTAAGGACACATGACATGTGTGACATGTCATGATTGCCTTTTATTCCAGAAGTTTGGTCCTTAAGGGGTTAAACCAATTTTTAGAACATAACATTTTGATAAATCACCCCCCATTGTCATTATTTTACTGTCTCCACCCCACTATCTTCCCCTTTTGCTAAGGCACTATCGCTACTAATTTAAGAATAGATTAAATATGCGGTCTTAGATTGTTGAGGGAAACTAGTACTGGCAAAGAGGATGTGCCACTAGGAATAGTTGCATTTTCTAGGGTTTTAAAATGCTATTTTAAGTACCAAAATCCCTTCATCTTAATTAAGTGATTTTGGGACATTAATGCTACTCCTACAAGCCCTGTTCGTAAACAATACAAAAAAAACCTGATGATTCTGTCTCACAGGTTACATTTTAAATTTCCACAGCTACCAGTGGCTGTCAGACAGTAACTATAGATTTACAACAAATAGATTCAGTTATTGACTATTTGATGTCGGATGTCAGCATGCAGACTATGCTGCCCTGGACACTGTGTGCACCCAATGCTTTTCTGTTGAGTACTACTGGATTCAATGTTTCTTACATTGAAGAACCGGAGTGGCAGATAGTTGAGATTGCATCTCATGTACCACATGTGTTAAAATCCTTCTGTATGAAACATAAGTCATCAGTCATGATAACTTCACCAAAGGAGAATTGGGCTTGCAGTGAGGAGTCAGTCTTTGTCCTGGAATAAAGGCAGGTTTAAGAATTTTATTTTAATTTTATTTTTTTACATTAGTTTCCTTTTAAGACACTAAAAGAGAGCTACAGCATCTATAAAATATAGAAGAGAGAAAACCAGGAGTGACATATTGGTGTCTTGATTTTTGATGTTGCTTTGAAAGTTATCATTGTGACCTAAATTTTAAAAAGTTTACTTGGTACCATGAAAGAGTTACTGTAAATATCATATACAGAAGGGATACTCTGCAGGCTGCAGGAAAAGAGCTTCACTCACATGAGATTCCAGGAACATTGCTGACATTAAGATCATTGGTTCCTATGGCAACTTTTAGTAAGCCTGGAAAATAGCTAAGAAAGACCAGAGCAAAGAAATTCCCTTCTACAAAAAGGTGTTTTACAATGTATGCGATTTCTGCATGTTACCAGCATGATAAAAACTCCCCCTCCCCCCAAATTCATGAGTGTTTATTATAACAATTCAAGCAAACTCCTTAATGTCAGTATTTTTCAGAAATTCCATGTTTTTGTGAAATTCATGCTCTCTCATTAAATTAAACCTATGTGGTGAATATGTCCCTATTTTTAATGGATTATATAGATTATGCATTGAGAGGAATTGTCATTTCCCACTAATTTTAACATTATACGTTTATTTATCCTCTATATTTAACACCCGCTGCACCCAAAAAAAATATTTTTGAACTCTGAAAAATTAAGTTAAAAGTAGAAATCCATTTTGTGTTGTCATGCAAGACCGTGCCACCATCTCAGTTCCTTGTAGGTCAACTATTGTGTAATTCTTCTGCCGCCTACTTGTGCATCTGCATGGAGATGGGCAGGGGCACATTAAGTTGGTGATGTGCATTCAACACAGATGGGGCTATTTAAACATATCTTCAGCACAGAAACACTGACACTATACAGTTTAGTGACATTTAGGACACAAAATAGTTTTTAATGACTCCCTACTGGTGTCTGGTCTGACCCCTTGTCTGGTATCGGACTACTTCTGTTTATTTTTTTATTATTAATAAAAATGGGCCCCCATAACGCCACTTTGGTTTGCTTTGTAACCTTACTACATTTACCAATTAGTGGTGGCACCACAAGGGGTGTACCTATAGACTCCACATACTGAGCCCTCTCCAATCGAAAGGGTTAAATTAGTTTTACTGAGACTAACACCATCATTTATGAATGGTTGATGTAAATGAAAAATGGTGTTAAAAGACACTGCTTAAATTAAGCATTGCGATTAAAAAACCTGAAAATGCAAGATGTGAAATCCCTATTTTTACTGTGTCTGACATATACCACACATGACTGTGTGAATCAGGAAGAAACTTACATCTGGGGCTGCCAGAAGGAACATTTTCCCAGCAAGAAACTGGACAACCTTTGTGGAGGAGGTCAGTTGAATATAAAAACAAAAATTTTATACTAAAAAAGCAAAAAAAAAAAAAAATAGAATAAAAAGAGGAGGGAGAAATAGAATCTCAGAGTAAGCTAGTACGCTATTCACATTATGAGCTGATCAAACACTTCGCTAAAATAGTAACATGCTAACACAATGGTATTAAAACCAAAAATAAACAGAAATGACATCATGTTGCCAAAACAAAACTTACAAGGTTATTAACTAAATAAAAACATAGAGAGACCATAGGCATATAAGTATGCCAAAAACAAAATTTTATTGTAGTTCTCATTATTATCATATCTGTTTTTGTTTCGCTGCTTTAGCTTAGGGTTTCCCAAAATTAAAAGAACAAACCAGACATGCACCTACACCTCGCTAATGAGGCCCAAAGAAAGCTGAAGCCATTAAAGGGATACAGTAGTGCCAGAAATACAAAGCTGTATTCCTGGCACTACCGATCCCTCTGCCTCCCCCCTCCCACCCAGTAAATAAAGAGAGTTACCTGATCCCAGCGCCAAGATACCTTGGTGCTGGATCAAAGCTCCACCCTTCCTTCTTCCCACGTTGAATGGGGTCTAATGCGCATGCGCGGCAAATGCCGTACGCGCATTAGACCTTCTAATAGGAAAGCATTGAATCAATTCTTTCCTATGGTGACAAATCTGAAACTGGATGTCCTCATGCAGAGCGTGAGGACGTCCAGCGTCAGATATCAGAGCAAAAGTCAGTTACGATTCCAAAAGCCCTCTAGTGCTGTTTTACATTGCAGCACTAACAGGGACACAGCACCCAACAACTTCAATGAATTAAAGTGGTCTGGGTGCCTACAGTGTCCCTTTAACTGGGGTTGCTATGTCTCTCGTGCAGTGGGAACTTGCTAGCATATCACATTTGGACTGCCCATATGAACAGGATCTGGTCGGATATACAAATAGTATAGTTTCTTACTGTGATGGCACAAGTGAGCAAAACTTGTTTGAGAACGGAGCAGGAACTAACCAATGGGTATGCAGTTTTGCCCATTTTCAGACACTCTTTTTGAAGTGTTCTGAAGCACTTTAAGCAAGTGGTTCAAGTGGCTGTCATATAAGGCGCTTACATAAAATAGAGTAAAACTCTGCTTTTACAGTCTGAAAAGACAATCTGATTGGGGAAAGTATTGAATTGGCTAAGATGATCAAGCTCGGGCCAGCCACAGAAAGAGCATATTGGACAATGCGGCATTGGAAACAAGGTAAACTAACCGTCACTTCAACTACTCCCAGCTTCTTTTAGCTCTCCAGAGAAAATTCCAGGCAGAAGTAGTGGAAGCAGGGAGCTGCCACAGCAGTTCTCAGGTATGAATAAAACAAATATCAAATGTCCGATATGCCCTACTAAAAAATACCGAACCCTTGTCTTCCAGTGCCCCTTTACTATTTATAATACAACACCTGGGATTTGTCGAGCCTGGTGTTATATTAGAAATAGTAAAGGGGCACTGGAAGAGGATGGTTCGGTATACATGGTTAATAAACAGCCTCCTAGTCACACCTACCCCCCTAACACAGTCACCCGGAGATGTAGTAAATGCTCTATAGTGAAGGATGCTATGTTCTACAATCTGGGGAGAGGGAAAGATATATATTCTGGATTAGGCAAACGAGAGATTGAGTTGAAGGGACAATTCCATCTTGTAAATTCCCACTGAACTAGTGACCTCAACAACTTTTTTTTTATTGCCATCAAGAGCCAAAAAAAAAAAATTCCCACAAATTGACGCATTCACGGAAAATAAAATGCTAATCCACTTTAACCAGTTCGTGAAATAAAATGATTATAGGGTCTAGTCTCTTTAACCCCTTAAGGACCAAACTTCTGGAATAAAAGGGAATCATGACATGTCACATGTCATGTGTCCTTATGGAGTTAAAGGTATGCCAAACAGACAATATAGTCAGGTATTACAGTTAGACGAAGTCATAGATTTTCTAGAAAATACACAAATATTAATTTTATCTTAAAGAATCTATGACCGACAATACTTTACATTTACTTTTTTTTTAACCCCGTAAGGACCAAACTTCTGGAATAAAAAGGAATCATTACATGTCACATGTCATGTGTCCTTAAGGGGTTAAATGAGCACACAAGCAGCATAACCACTATAGCCTCTATAGGGTAGAAAATGATATTTAATAAGTTCACAGCACCATAACCCCCTACAAAGTTTCTTAACCCCTTAAGGACCAAACTTCTGGAATAAAAGGGAATCATGACATGTCACACATGTCATGTATCCTTAAGGGGTTAAACATGGAAAAAAAAAAAGCAACGTAAACAGTCACCAAGAAAACAACACAGGGCTTAAAATTTAACTCAGAAAACCCTAGTGTTACTATGAGAAGTATATTTCATTAAAAACAAAATTCCAGGAAATATGAAGAATCAGTGAAGTCCTTTTTAATATATCTTTTCAGTCCTCATCTCCAAGTCACATGAAAGGGGTGGGAGGTTTGCCATGTCCTGTTTGCAAAGCATGTTATTAATTCATTTTTCAAAGATTGAAGAAAAATAGACATAGCACACCTGAAATCTAAACTAGGAGTCCGAGTAGGAGGATTTCCATGTTTCCAAAGCGGGTTCTGGTACAGAGATGGAAACTTACTAAGTTTTACAGGCATAAAATCGCAACCTTAAATCCACAGGGAGCTTGTTCAATATACTGGCTATCCTTGCAGACTTGAAATGTGCCCTTCACTGCTTGATAACCTGGATATCACAGCAGACTTGAAAAGTGCCCTTCACTCTGTTTCCTGGCATTAACTTTCTTAAGATTAGACATATGCTTTAATATACTACACTATCAGTTTTTCCAGTTCGTTTTCCTTGTCGTTGCAGATATCCAAATTAGAACTATTCTAGGTGCTGCACCTAGCCCCTGTTTTATCCAACATGTAAGAACTTGACTGATCCACCCAACCTCTTTGGGGTGCTTCTCCTGGGAAATCCAGACAATGTACATGACAGAGCTCGCTTATTAGAGGCTATTCACTTAAGTGCGGATTGCCAGGACTTCAATGTCAATTGAAAGAATCTCAAAATGTAGGCTTAAATAATCCAATGTGTAGCTGAAATGTCTGCCTAAAGGTGCAAACAAATCTCATCTAAAATATATATTTATATATATTTTTTTGAAGGCTGAGTGATTCAAAATGATCACCTTTAACCCTTTAAGGACACATGATGTGTGACATGTCATGATTCCCTTTTATTCCGGAAATTTGTTCCTTAAGGGGTTAATCACAAATGTTCAGAAGAATAATCCTCAATAACTCCCTTCTTTATCACAAAATACCAATCATCTATCTCAGAATCAGAAGAAGCTATTCCTTTACTTATACTGTATTTTGCCCTTCTAAAATCTCACAGCAAGCCACAATAACAGTAGGAGAAGTTTTGCCATTAGTGATTCTATTGGAATCTATTGAAAAGACTTCAATAAACATCACACTTTGTGTGGAGCAAGGGCACACTCGCCAACACCCACACTCCGATAGGCTAGACCGCAAGGACGGGAGCGCACCCACAGCACCATGGGAGGTACCACACTAAAGAAGAACAAAGTCAGACACAGCAGGACCAGCTACACTCACGCCCACTGGGCCACTTACTAAGCAATGCCGATAGCTAACGAAAATGTAACACGGTAGACCAGTAACACAGATCGGCAGGAAGCCACGCACTGCGTGCAGATGGCCTAGTATTACATCAAAGTAACCGATGATGAGATATAACTGAATGTATATGAGATACCTGTAATGCAAATTATGTACTGATGACCTTGGCTTAAACTCGACGCAGAGCCCCCCCCCCCCCCCCCCCCCCCCCCCCCCCCCCCAACAACCCACCCCACCTCACACGACAACCTACCGTCAGGGAACACACTAGGTGACAAGGCGACATACCAAGCAGTGCTAACGGGGAGTGGATGTAGCACAGGTCAGGCTGGACATGGATGCGCACAGGATAAGTTCAGCGCCCCAAAGTACCCTTACGTGCCATGCGTATGTAAAACACAGAATACGAGGTTGACAGGTTACAGCACCCCCCCTACACAGGTACAGCATCGGCGCTTCTAGCGCATTACCCCTCCAGTAGATCACCTTCATACTAGGAAAACTTACTAGGCCATATCTACTCTATCCGCCTACACACATAATTACTTTTTTATCTAACTCTGGGTGTCCAACAGGGCAGTGCATCCCTCTCCAGCCTCCCCCTCCAACTCGTGATTTCTACTACGGTGCCAAGAAATGGCTCGACTATGAGGACCATATACCCCTCAGCCAAACAATCACAGCAGCCTAGTCCTCTAGAAAACGGTGACAAAAAAGGGTAAACCAACACCCACAACTTGTCCTGGACATTATCGACACTCGACATATAATAATAAGTTTAATGGTATAGGGGTCACCCCCGGTGACTTGGTTCATGACCCAGACCCCCCCCAGACGGGAAGAGACCTGAAGAAGGCTAGGGTCCAGGTACCCCCCCCCACAGTCTGGCAAGACACAAGACCAGACAGGTACACTTGTACCCCTCCTGCACCCCCCTTCCCCCTATCCTACCCCTTTACCCCATCCCAAAATCTACGTCTCTACAATGCAACCCAACCCCTACCCTAAACATAATTTGGTCACTAATTGATACATTGACTTCCTCCCGACGGGAATCCCATCCACGCAAAGGGCCTGGGGAGCAGAGGTGGGAGAGGGCCATGCCTGCGTCATGACCCAACATCTCTACTTCATTAGAGACACTCTCAACCCAACATCATGACAATAAAAGTATCCTCACTCAATGATAAGGGCCTCAACGCCCCATGCAAGAGGCGCACGCTATTCAGAGAATTGAAGAGACTAAATCCAGACATCGCGTTCCTGCAGGAGACGCACCTACCTAGGTCCGCCCAGGTCTCCCACCGCGACCATACCTACCGTGTAGCCGCAGAGGCACGAGCCTTCCAAAAACGAAATGGGGTAATTATCCTAGTCCACAATCGATGCCCTATACACCTTACCCACGTGGTAAATGACCCAGAGGGCAGATACATAATAGTGACAGGCCGAATCTACTCACAAACCATACACTTGATCAACATATACGCCCCTAAAACCCCCTCCCCACAATTCTGGAACCAAATGACAGACACAGTCCTGTCATTACATGGTGGAGTGGTAATACTAGGAGGTGACCTTAACGCTACCCCCTCCCCAGCAGTCGACAGAAGCTCCCGCCCCGGGACTAGCCAGATCCCACGGCATGGGTGCTCAAGATAAACAACTACATAACTTCATCCATAAAATGGGTCTAATAGACGCGTGGAGAGCACAACACCACAGTCATAAAGACTATACCTACTACTCTTCCCCCCATGACACCTACTGGCGCATTAACATCTTTCTGACTAACCAAGCGGGCTTCACGAAAAAAAAACGGAAATAGGCTCCATTGCCTGGTCCGACCACGCAGACATTGCAATCTATTTGGACAGCCTATTCAGCCCCACCCCATGGACATGGAGGCTCAATACCTCCCTTCTAAAAGACCCGCTAGTTGTAGCAGATGTACAGAAACAATTAAATACATACTTCGCAGAAAATCTGACACCAGAAGTCCCGATGACAGTCTGGGCAGCACACAAAGCTGTAATCCGAGGCCACCTCATCAAAATAGCGACGCACAAGAAAAAAAAAAATCAAAACCCCAAAACTCACCAGCTACTAGACACCCTCCGTAAAGCGGAACAGCGCCACAAAACAGACCAAACCCACAAACACTTCAACACCTACACAACACCTGCATATCCATTAGACAACTGCTGATAGACGACACAGCAAGGGCACTGACATAGACTAAACGGACGTACTACGACAAATCAAATAAAATGGATACTCTGCTGGCCCGCACACTAATCCCCAGAACACAACGCCCACACATTACGTCCATGCGAGGCCCAGATGGCACCATGAAATCCACGCCGACGGAGATAACGCAGGTCTTTACCTCCTTCTATGAAGCCCTATACAACCACACACCCCAAGGCAGCACACCAACTACGGCCGTCTGCCAGAGAACATCAGAATTCCTAGCATGCCTTAAAGCGGCACTGTCATGCCGAACTTACCTTTCCTCAATCTCTTCCTCTTCTCCCCCTCTCTCGGGATCTGTTATTCTTTTCTTCCAGTCTTCTTTAGTTTTCTTTAAAATTATAAGACAAAGTAGGGACTCTTTGCCTTATGGAGGATTCCTCCGCTTGACCAGCTCTGACCAGCGGAGGAGCAAAGTGTGCTTCATTTCCGCTGGTCAGAGCAATTTTCCCATGATCCCTAGCTTTCCTCCCTGTTCCCACAATACTTCCTGTCAGTATTGCCGAAAGTCCTGTCACTTAGACAGAACGCTGGCAAAACTGCCGAATTGCATCCTAACAGAATGAGAAGAGTTTCTCCATTGGTGTTAGGATGCAATTCGGTACTTTGTTCGTATCGGAATTTCATTCTAATGAATGAAACTCCGATTCTATTCATTGCTGTGGCTGCATCTTGCAGCCGCTTAGTAGATAACTCCCTAATTCCCACGGTATCAGGGAGCTATCTACTAAAAGGCTGAAAGACCTGAATTGGTCTTTCAGCCAAATGTACTAATACTAAGTAAAGATTACTTAGTATTAGTAAATAATATGCCCCTACTCGCTATACCGCGAGTAGGGGCATGTCTAGTAAGCAGTGAGCAGCCTAATAAAATAATAAGGGGGGGGGACCTACTGTCCTCCCCCCCTTGTCCCCACCCCTGCGCGGTGGGTGGGGGCCCTAATAAAATAATAAGGGGGGGGGAACCTACTGTCCTCCCCCCCTGGCCCCCACCCCTGCGCAGTGGGTGGGGGCCCTAATAAAATAATAAGGGGGGGGACCTACTGTCCTCCCCCCCTGGCCCCCACCCCTGCGCTGTGGGTGGGGGCCCTAATAAAATAATAAGGGGGGGGGGACCTACTGTCCTCCCCCCCTGGCCCCCACCCCTGCGCTGTGGGTGGGGGCCCTAATAAAATAATAAGGGGGGGGGACCTACTGTCCTCCCCCCCTGGACCCCACCCCTGCGCAGTGGGTGGGGGCCCTAATAAAATATTAAGGGGGGGGACCTACTGTCCTCCCCCCCTGGCCCCCACCCCTGCGCGGTGGGTGGGGGCCCTAATAAAATTTATTTAATTTTTTTTTTTTACAGGTTAGTTATTTTATTCCCCCCTCACTATTTTTAGGGTGAGGGGGGTAGGTAGGGGTTAGAATGTTTTGGGTTGGGGGGGAGGGTGACTAGGGGCTTGGGACCCCTAGTCACCTTGATGGGGGGGGGGGTCATTTAGGGCCCCCACCCACAGCTCAGGGGTGGGGGCCAGGGGGGGAGGGCAGTAGGTCCCCCCCCTATCTTTATTTAGGGCCCCCACCCACCGCTCAGGGGTGGGGGCCAGGACAGTAGGTCCCCCCCCCTTATTATTTTATTAGGGCCCCCACCCAACGCACAGGGGTGGGGGCCAGGGGGGGAGGACAGTAGGTTCCCCCCCTTATTATTTTATTAGGGCCCCCACCCACCGCGCAGGGGTGGGGGCCAGGGGGGGGGGGAGGACAGTAGGTCCCCCCCCTATTATTTTATTAGGGCCCCCACCCACCGCGCAGGGGGGGGGGCCAGGGGGGGGAGGACAGTAGGTCCCCCCCCTTATTATTTTATTAGGGCCCCCACCCACCGCGCAGGGGTGGGGGCCGGGGGGGAGGACAGTAGGTCCCCCCCCTTATTATTTTATTAGTTACTTATTACCATTTAGGTCCCACAGTAGGTCCCCCTTATTACCATTTATTTTTTTACAGTGAGCAGCCACAGGCTGCTCACTGTTTAGTGGACATGCCCCTACTCGCGGTATAGCGAGTAGGGGCATTGGGGAGATTTTAATCTCCCTTGTGCTATTATGGGGGTCATATTGACCCCCATAGAGTGAGGGGGGGATCTGGGGGGCTTATGAAGTGGTGGGGAGCACAGCTCCCCACCGCTTCTGTCTTTACATATTACAAGGAGGGAGCTGCACGCCGGTAGCTCCCTCCTTGTAATAAACTGAACGAACAAACGAACACTGATACACAGTGTTAGTTTGTTCATCTGATTTTTTCTATTCATTCATTCGTCTGTCTGATGAATGAATGAATAGATGAAATTCCCGTTCGCATGTCCAGGTGTTTCACTGGGCATGTGCGGGAATCTCACAGTCTGTGTAGTGTGGGTAGATGACGTGTCCCACAGGGACTTCACCTACCCACACAAAGATGGCGGCGCCCTGAATAAAGATCAGGGCAGAAAATACAGATTTAAAAATAGGTCATCGGGGGGCGGGGCCTGAAAGCCAAGATGGCCGGACGCACAATCTCAGAGCTCCAGCAAAACTAAACACAAATCAGCGACAACCGACAGGTCCGTTAACGCTGGCGGCTCCAGATAACCAGAATCCGTCTCACGAAACCTAGAGGAACAGAATGATACCAGACTGGCACCAAAGTGAGGCGGAATGGCCCGGGCAGACCATGCGGCCGACCATGTGGCCTGTAGTGGAAGGGAACCTACGGCCCGAGGGAGTCGGCCGATCCCTAGGCAGGGGACCAACACAACAGCCCAGATACAGCATAGCCCTGCTACCCCCCCCCCTCTGAACCGGCGGGGGATATCCCGGTCCTCGATGGGGGCGAACACCCCCGCAATCAAGCATGACCATGCAAGGGCACCCAAAGCAAGTCGGGCCTGCCTGGACCCAAACAAGATGGCGGCTCACTCACAGCCGACCCTCACACGTGTGCGCACTAAGCCTCCTGCGGATACATGGATGTTCCATGACCAGATGCGCGCCGGCCTCTGGGCCAAGCACTATACCGAGGTACGGACGTACAGAAGGGCGATGAGGAAGGTGGAAGCTTGGATCCGCCCATCAACCCGGCGGCTCCAAGATGGCTCCCGGGGTACGAAGATGCCGGAGAGCAGCAGCACCAGATACCCGAGGCGCCAACGGGCACGTCCCCACGCCTCAGGGAGCAACATGCCGACTCACCAGCACCCCAGCGACCCCAGCAACCCTCACCCAGCGAGGCGCAACAAAGCACCTGCAAACTTACGGTGTCGGCCGTAAAGAAGACCAGGGGGCAGTGAGACTCGATGCCGGTGGGAGGCATAGTTGGAGAGCCCCTCCGTGGCACACAAGCGGGAGAACACTGGCCCAGGAGGCTCACACACAGCGACCACAGCCCAGCAGAACAGGCGTCGGCTGACTGACCATACAGCCTGCCAAGATCCGATGGCCCACAAGAGGTGTAGGATAAACGGACAGCACGTAATGTACACCAGTTCCCTGGCAGAGAAATTAAAACTAACTGTTCCCTAAGAGTCTTTACAGTGCGACCAGTACCCAGTGGCCACGAAGCAGAATTAACCCTAACTACAGCTAACTTTGTATGAACGCTCACAGCCTCATAAATGAGCCCATTTACTGGTTTACCTATATGTTCATCTCAATGTTTTATTGCTAGCAATGTGTAATCTAGATAATGAGTACATGTCAATATGCATAGCTGTCATATACGCTTTACTCATGTAACTTGTTTTACCCTATGATTTTTATTGTTTCTCATAACATAAAAAGTGCCAGCTATTCTTGAGCACCACGACGCCCGCAAGCTGTTCAAATTTATCGAGCTTGTTTAAGTCCCAGCAATAACCTTAGCATAACTTGACTGTCCCCTTGTATAACACACTGCTCTGACTTCGCAACCACTATGTAATTCTGTGTAACTCATAACTTGTTGGGGCACGGCGAGTAATGCTGTTGTATGACCGTTCTCAGACCTATACCGAAAGCCTGCCGTCCTCTGGTATAGGGTGCATGGGGGCATACTGATCTGATACTATGCCTACTGTTCCCGAGGGGAAAATGCCCGGTTATATGAGGAATACCTCACCCGGCCACTTTTTAGGCTAGGTGACCCCACTCAGGCTACCCATCTATGAACAAAGCTTGTATATATGCTCTTCAGTTAGCTTTTTAATTCACTTTCCACATAATTCCTTTTTGTTTTTCTTGTTTTCTTATTTTAAGGTATTTTCTTATTGATGTATGCCTATAGCGTATATGTTTTGACTTAAAGACGACACAACTACACGCCACATTACTGAAAGCAACGCCCACTCAACCAACAGGCTCGTTAGCACTACGGCGATGGCCCATAAGCCTGTTAACCCTCATTTCTGTGACAAGCCCACAGGCTGCCTAATTAATGCCCTGGGTATAGCTGCTTTATATGTGACCTTTAAGTAGCCCGTTTCTGAACCTACTCTAGGGAGCTGGGGGTAGCTATTAGACACTAGAACCTCATCTGTCCGCTAGCAAGTACCTTAGCATACTAACTAGATCACAGACAGACAGACAGACCCTATGCCCAAAATCTAAGAACATAACTGTGCCTAGATAAGACTCACCATCAGCTGGGTAGCACAGCCTCTCCTTCTCAACTGAATAGCACCTACCGTGGAAGCACACTTACTCTACTCAGACCAATAGCCTTTAAGTATCACTCGCACTATCAGCAGGTTGTACAGAGTGGATATGTTATCATAAATGTATCAATGCCAGTTAGAGATGCATGTTCTAGCAAAATATAAATGTATATCTCGTTAGTTAAACAGTTTAAAGAATGATCTAAGTAACTACGCATGCGCAAACTAAAAAATCGTGCTTGTAATCCGTATGTCTTGACTCTCAAATATCAAAAAATGTGCACTGTTTTTGATGCCATATTAATGTTTTAAGATGTTTACGTATTTGTCTGCACCAGCTGTTGTGGCAGTGCAAACGGTTGTTACCACTATGCACGAATAAAATAAAGAATTAAAAAAAAAAATAGGTAATCTGGGGGGCTTAGGGGCATTTGGGGGTGACTAGGGGGTCAATTGGATGTAGTGGAGGCGGGAGGGGGGTTAAAAAAAAAAAAAACGGGATTCGGCATGACAGTGCCGCTTTAAACTACCCAAACTCCATACTGCAGCCATAGCTGAGCTATCAGCCCCAATCCCCAAAAACGAAATTAACGTAGCCATCTCCTCTCTAAAGAGCAACAAAGCCCCGGGCCCTGATGGCTACGAGGGAAGCTATTACAAAACTTTCCGCGAGGAATTGCTCCCGCACATGGAAACCCTATTCCACGATTTAATGGAAGGGACCCCACCTACTAAGGACATGACACAAGCACACATCGTACTGCTACCCAAGCCAGATAAAGACCATGCTCAACCGGAGGCATACCAACCCATCTCACTCATAAACCATGGCAGTCAAATTCTGGCCAAAATACTTGTGACACGACTTAACCCACACCTCCCTCGCCTCATTCACGCAGACCAGGTGGGGTTCGTCAGCTTTTTGAAAATACAAGACGAAACATCGACACAATCTGGATGCTTACTACAACCAAAACACCAGCGATAGCCCTCTCCCATGAAAAGGCGTTCGACAGGGTGAACTGGCCTTACATGTTCATACTGTTGGAACACTTAAACATACACTCTCCCCCCCCACCCCACATCACGGCAGTCCATGCACTATACACAGACGTAACAGCGCAAATAGAGTTGACAGGATCAAACAGCCCACGATTCAACATACACAACGGTAATTGACAAGGCTGCCCCCTCTCCCCGCTGCTTTTCGTATTAACTCTTGAACTCCTCCTACAGGCAATCAGGGAACACCCCGAAATTACAGGGGTTGAGGATAGCAGACCAAGAATTCATAGTTTCCGGATATGCGGAAGACGTCCTCCATCAACTCCATACACGCACTAATGCCCCTTCGACGGACCTATAGCACAATATCAGGCTACAAGGTCAACATGGAGAAATCCAGTGCCCTCCCACTCCTCCTCACGCATAATGAGATCACCCGAATCACATCAGACTACCACATACACATATCACCAATCTCTCTCTCTTACCTCGGCATTAAATTGCCGGCAGACCCCGCGGCGCTTTACAAATTAAATTATACACCCATAATCACTAAACTTATAGCGGACATGGAGACCTGGGCAGACAAACCAATATCATGGATCGGGAAGATTCATTCGGTCACGATGAACATCCTACCCCGTATCCTCTTCCTATTTCAGGCCCTACCCATCCCCATAACGAAGAACGACCTAAAGCCATTACAGCGGACTATTGATCGCTTCATTTGGCACAACAAGAGACAGAGTAGCCCGCAATATACTATACCGTCCGAAAGCGAGAGGAGGCCTGGGCCTACCACACCTGCATTTCTATTACATTGCAGCCCACCTCACACAAATAGCAATGTGGCATACCCCTCCAGAAACCAGGAGATGGGTCGTCCTGGAATCTCTGATCATGAAATCAGATCTTCCACAGTTCTACATTTGGACCCCGAAAGAGCATAGAGCACTCCTGAGGACCACCTGCCCAGCTATCACAAACAATCCCTTTATGGGAAAAATACGCTATAAAATACAAACAGCAACGACATCCCCCCTCACTCCCATATACCGAAACAGGGCATTTATCCCAGGCATGAGACCTAGAGATTTCAAAGGCCTAGAAAGGGCAGACCTTCAACGAGTCCACCAACTCTACATAGGAGACTAAATAATTCCGTTTACGGAATTACAAACTAGAACAACTCTGACACCTGCAGATTTTTTCAGGTACCTCCAGCTAAGAAACTATGCTGCCCAAGAGTCTGTTAAAATAGCGGCCAAAACTAAACTGACATTCTTTAAAAAAATATGCCTAGCCGAACGCTACCAAAAGGGCATGATATCACTCTTGTACTCCCACCTCTGCTCCACCACGCGGGAACGGGGCGTCCTCCACTACACCGACAAATAGGAAGCCGGTCTTGGGGAAACCTTAGAGGGCATAGACTGGCAGGACATATGGGAGGCAAACGCAAAAACCTCCATTGCGTCACAATGCAGGAACAGTCGTACAAAACAATGTTCCGGTGGAATACCACCCCTGTTTAATTGTACCACATGAAAAAAACGCCCACAGACCTCTGCTGGCGCAACTGCGGAGACAAAGGGACGTACGCCCACATGTGGTGGCACTGCCCCAAGATTAAAATATTTTGGAAGGCCATTCAAACACTGTCAACCCAAATTATGGACAGACATGTAACACTAAACCCATGGTCATTCCTACTAGCCAGACCCCAAGAGGATTGGACCAAACCAAACCAGCAACTGCTTAATAAAATAACTCTAGCGGCTAGGAGAGCAGTAGCCCAAACCTGGCTACAACAAGACACCCCCTCAGTAACAATAGTGATCAACAAGATAAAAGAATGCCATCTCATGGATAAACTCACGGCCCAAATACAAGGCTCCACCAAAGCCTTCACCAAGACTTGGGAACCCTGGGAAACCTACAGTGACCGATAAAGGCAAGGTAGCCGACGGGAGAGGCAAATACGACCAACAGACCGAAATATGACCTCCCCCCCCATATCCCCTCCATACCCACTCCCACCCCCCGCCTTACCCCAACCACCACAGTTGGGCCGAGATGACCGGTATCCCGGCCCGCAGTTTAGTTTTCTTTTAATATGTTTTTCATTTCTTCTTTTTTTATGTTATTCGTTTGTAAAAATGGCAACGGATGAAAGTAGCAATGCTGTCTTTATTTAACGAATCCAAAACATGTATTGTGACGTACTTGTATATTCATGTCATCACCTGGAAAACGAATGGGCTCTTGCACGAGCCGAACCTTTCAAATTGTCTACTCAATACCGTTGCAAAAATAAAGAATTATAAAAAAAAAACAAAAAAGAAACACAACACAAGAACGATGCCTTAGCACCAATCCAGACCCCGCTCCTTTCCCCCGAGGGAGTGTGGTCCACCCCCTAATCTCTTATCCTCCCTTTCTAAACTCAATTCTCTATCCCTTACCCCATTATTCTATACCTTTCTGCCACCCAGTGACCATACTGCCACCACCTCGCAAACCGACAACACTCGACAAGTCCACCGACCAAACACCCAAATCACCATAGAACCGAGAAAATGAGGTCAACATAACCATGACTTAAACCCCCGAAGCCTCACGGAGACTCTCACCCCACTCACATTGTGGACCCAACTCCAACGACCGTTACACTTAACCCAAGTTAGAAAGTCTGGCACACTAGATACCAACCCCCCCAGGTCCAGGGCCAGGCAAACTGCCACCAGAAGGAGCCTTGGTTACTGGACAGAGCTATACCCCATTTTGTAAGGGTAAACAAGCACCAGCCAGACTACCCCACCCTGTTTCAACTTTTACTGTAATTATGGACCACCCATAGTTCATTGGGTTGGCACTCACCACCTATACTTTGTTAATTTTTTGTTCTTAATTTCTGTCTTGACCATACTTATGTACCAGACAATGTTATAAAACAAAAATAAAGAATCTTTACAAAAAAAAAAATGGTACTATATGCTCCAAAACCCCTAAAGCATATACTAACTAGTATTGTACAAAGAGTCTGAATTCCATCCCTCAGGTCTGTATCAAACTAATTACCGTATATACTCGAGTATAAGCCGAGTTTTTCAGCCCATTTTTTGGGCTGAAAAAACCCAACTCGGCTTATACTCGAGTCAGAGTCTGTATTATGGCAATTTGCATTGCCATAATACAGACTGGGGGGAGAGGGGGGCTTGCAGAGCTGTACTTACCTTTCCTGCAGCTCCTGTCAGCTCTCTCCTCCTCCGCGCCGTCCGTTCAGCACCTCGGTCAGCTCCCAGTGTAAGTCTCGCGAGAGCCGCGGCTCTCGCGAGATTTACACTGGGAGCTGACAGAAGAGCAGAACGGACGGCGCAGAGGAGGAGAGAGCTGACAGGAGCTGCAGGAAAGGTAAGTACAGCTCTGCCAGCCCCCCTCTCCCCCCCACTGAACTGCCACTGGACCACCAGGGAAGGAGAGCCCCCCTCCCTGCCATATATCAAGCAGGGAGGGGGGACGAAAAAAAAATATAAATAAAATAATAATAAAAAAATGAATAATAAAAAAAAGGGGTATAAGGACCACTATGGGAGGGGGGGGGGGTATAAGGACCACTATGGGAGGGAGGGGGGATAAGGACCACTATGGGAGGGAGGGGGGGGATAAGGACCACTATGGGAGGGAGGGGGGGATAAGGACCACTATTGGAGGGAGGGGGGGTATAAGGACCACTATGGGAGGGAGGGGGGGTATAAGGACCACTATGGGAGGGAGGGGGGGTATAAGGACCACTATGGGAGGGAGGGGGGTATAAGGACCACTATGGGAGGGGGTGGGATAAGGACCATTATGGGAGGGAGGGGGGGGGGTATATGGACCACTATGGGAGGGATGGGGGGGGATAAGGAACACTATGGGAGGGAGAAGGGGGATAAGGACCACTATGAGAGGGGGGGGGGTGGGATAAGGACCACTATGGGAGGGGAGGGGGAAGTAAGGACCACTAGGGGAGGGGAGGGTAAGGACCACTAGGGGAGGGGTGAGTCAGGACCACTGGGGGGGGGGGAGTGAAGGAACACGGGGGTGGGGAGGTAAGGACCACTGAGGGAGGAGGAGGGGAAGTCAGGACATATGGGGGGGGAGGGGGCGGCAAAAAATGTTTTGCCTACGGCGGCAAATATCCTTGCACCGGCCCTGCACACACTGCACTCATACACACACACATACGCACACACTGCATTCATTATACACACACTGTAAATAAATATTCAATTAATATATTTTTTTTAGGATCTAATTTTATTTAGAAATTTACCAGTACCTGCTGCATTTCCCACCCTAGTCTTATACTCGAGTCAATAAGTTTTCCCAGTTTTTTGGGATAAAATTAGGGGCCTCGGCTTATATTCGGGTCGGCTTATACTCGAGTATATACGGTATGTGCAGTTTGAAAAAACGAGAGACAGGAAAAAGAAAAGAAAATCCAGATTTCACAGCCTATCATTGCTATCCAAGGTTTTATGGTCTCAGGTGAACTGTCATATATTCACATATAATTTACATTGTGTGGAGACCATTATGTTTTGTTTTGTTTTTTCAAGATTTCTTCTCTGTATGTGTTTGACAGGTGTGCCACTAGTTGCATACCTTGCCTTAAATATCATTTAAAAAAAAAAATTAAAAAAAAATTCAGTCCTGTAGTTTGCAAGTCATACTGAGACTGTACACAATCTACCAATATGATAAAATAAAAAAGAGCATTATTATTCGCTATAATAAGCTCTGCCATATGTAAAATATCAACCATATTGGTTTAAGAGACTGATTATTGCCAATATTAAAACATATTTCGCACAAAACATGTGACACTTGCTGTATGAAGGTATGCTATGCAGCATATTCAGATCAGTGGAAGAGTTGATCTGAGCCATGGCTAACACAAGCCAATAAAATGTAATTGGGAGTTAAATTGGATTAAAATGCATATAAAGCACCACTTAATTTACTGCAAGGTTTACATTGACTCATGCTCCGAAAGTTGTTTCAGTACGGAGGTGGGCTGGTGCAAAGACAGCAGACAAGAGAACTGCAGGTTTTGAAAGCTGTTTTTAGACATACCCTCAATGGAAAAAAATGCATAATTACATACATGCAAGTTTTCGTTTGGGGTATATCGACTAAACAGTAATTTATGTTTATTTAGTATTTGGGCTGTGTCCCTTTTAATTTGATATTCACAATGTAATAAATAAGGATGTGACATGTTACTCTGAGTCAGACTAACACTCAGGAGTGTAAAGGGAGCAGTGAATACTGTTTTTGTATAGACTGTTCCTGCTCATTTGCATTTTAAAAGGGCAGGTCAATAGAAACGAGTCACAGGCACCTATTCACATTACATAGTTTGCTACAGTAGTAGCACTGCTTTCACCAATGTAAATGAGAATTTTTGAAGAACCAATCTAACGTTAAAAATAAAATCATGTATTTCTAATGTTAGATGTACTAAATGCACATGACCCCCTATAAACATAAGCTACAGATTACTCCCCTTTCAATTCACTGCAGATACCACTCATCCCCCAGCTTTCATCACTGATCATCTCAGTGAAACCAATGCTTCCCCATAGAGAAGGATTGGGGGTCTGCAGAGTTTCACATTTCCTCAAAGCATTATACTAATTTATCTCTATAGGGAGCATTCCTCATCTTCATGCAGAGTGTGAGAATACCAAATAGGAAGCTGTCTGAATGACAGGCACTACAGGTATCCTTAGGGACAACTACAAACACAGAAAAGGTAAGGTTTACATTTGGTACTTAAGGGTGCCCTTTAAGGTATTTTGTAAAACCTTTTTATTGGCAATTAAATCCTAATTTAATTACCATGGTTTTATAACTTACAGCTGAAAAAGTTACTTATCAAGCTATTCCCAAATACATAAACCCATGACAAAAAAATAAAAAATAAAAATTAACCGTAGTCTTAAAACGCTATAGCAATATATACACTCTAATGACAATAACTATAATGACTCATTATACTGGTTATGGTGCTGTAAACCTATGGGCTGTGTCCCCCTTTTTTTTTCTAACTACACCAATGCGGCAGGCTGTTGGTGCTAGATAGAAACTACTCCTAAACAAAAAAAAAAAAATAAGTAAGATGGTACCCATAGCCTTATAGCATCATAACCACTACAATACTCTGTAATAGGTATGATGCATGAAGTGCCACTTTAAATAATTTAAACTACAATTTTGAAACGAGTACATCAACAGTGTGGACGTATACCTAGTAAAGCAACAGTTTTGAAAGTGGTATAAAGAAAAGGAATACTTATATAGAACTCTTAATATAGATCAATAGAATACCACTGCCTATGCAGATGAAATACAATACACAAATTAGAGCATACAAGGGGACCAACCATTACAAAGTAATATTTTAAATGCAACCCACATTCTAAATAGCAAATTAGGAAACTGCCCTCTTTTGCATTTCCAGTCTTCAGAACATTTTCATCAAAAACTAACACACAACAACCCGTAAAACAAATTATGAAAAACAACACACAATCAAACTGAATGACAGTGATGATCATCTTCAATTGTCAAACAGAACACTGGTGTTCAAGGAGTGTAATGTATAGCTATATAATATTTCTACATGTTCAATCCTTGGCACAAAGACTGTATACATAAAGGTTCCTTATAGGATTACCAGATAGACCAGGCTTTTCCAGACATCATCTGTCACATCTTCATGCTGATGTGCAGTACATTAAAAAGAATGTAGACTTCACATGATTTGGAAGTGTTCGGTGATTCATGACTTGATTCCATTGTTGCAATATTTGGATTCTACATTCTACAGGGCAGCACTTATCATATATTGCCATTAGTATGTATAAAGGGATATGTGCCCAGTAGACCATGGTGGATCTGGCAGCCCAAGATTCTGCAATATGACCACAAAGCTATAAGCATATGGCAGGTGTAATTTCTTTAATGCCATTTAAATGTGTAATACAAACTACTCATCGCCTAACAGTGAAGACACAGGACTTGGACCTCCAGATGATGTGAACTACAATTCCTATGACGCTGGATCAGCATCCAAGGACCTGTTATGTACAGCAGCTGAGACGCCAAAGTGAAGCTTTATATAGGAAGGCCTCTCACAAGTCTATGGCTGAGGTAAACTGCCTGTGGAACAGAAGGAAAGACTACAGCAACAGGTATAATAAACAAGCGGATCTCACCTCTCTCAATATGGAGCCGCTCCTATGTTTCCTTTATTGATTAGAGCAAGACAGGCAGACTGAGGGGCCACTCATAGGAGAACTCCGCTCCCAAATCTTACCTTAACTTGGGCGCAGTGACGCCGTCTGTCCGCGCTGGGAGAGCCAGGACGCGGGAGGTTCCCAAACACACAGAGACTTCAGGTCGGCGCACTGCGCATGCGCGACAGGGCGACGACGACAGCGCTCGGGGGGCCTTGCTTGGGATTTTGCGCACGCGCACTGCTGTGGAATGAAACTGTGTCAGCGCTGGGCGTCGCCTAAAAAACTTTATAAGTGATAGATGCTGTCACAGGGCACCCAGAGCGTGGGGAGAGTTTCGCTCGAAGGGGGTTGACTCTGTAATTGTGCGATGCATATCATTACGGCCATAGTACTTCATAGGAGTGAAGTTTTGGTGGAAGGCTGCCCCCTGCTGTTTGTAGAGAATAAATCGGCATTCAGTGTGCAAGATTCAATTTATGGCTGTAGTTAGTACACTTCTTAAAGCGCTACTATCACTCCACATCCACCAAAATATTAGTATTTTATAAAGATAGATTTATGAAATACTTATTATGACGGTGTTGGAATTTCACTGAAATGAAGTGATATAAAGACACAAAGTCTTGCAAGATCACCCACAGACCTCAATGATGTAACTTTTGCGTATGCATATATATGGTTATGCTGGAAATATAGTGCTCATTCCCCGAACAACCATATTGTCACGACAAGTGAACCCAACACGCAGAATATAACCCAAATAGAAAGCGTATTACCGGACCTTAGAATGGCTGGGTTTAATGTAGATAGAATAGTTATTATTATTTAATTATAAAGTAGGGGTACAAAGTAGGTTGAGGTATAGCCAAAGTCAAGGAAAACCAGAGATCAGGATAACGATGAGTAGCCGAGTCAGGAAACCAGAAAACGGGATAAATTAGAAAATGAGCTGAATCAGGATACCAGAAAGCAGAATAGTCAATATATAACACAAGCCAAGTCAAATACCAAAACACACTGACAGAAATCAGTATAGCACTAGAGGGAACAACCAGTGAACCATAATAGGGCACTGAACAAAAGCAAAAGGTGGCCTTTTATAATGGAGTGTCTTTTGCTTTAAATCTACTCCCCTTAAAACGTCAGGGAATGTGGACTATTTAGAATTTTTGCGGCTGGGATGAGTTGGCTTCTCCTCGTGGGTCCGTGGGATTAAGGTAAGCTATCATGATAGTATCCCCTCCTCCGAAACCACCCACCTGGTGGGAAGAGCCTGGCCTATCAGGATAACAGACATGAATAGAACGAAACAAATGAGGAGCGTGAACATCTGAAGCTTTGACGCATGATCTCTCCTCAGGACCATACCCTTTCCAACCCCTGTCAGAAACAATATCGCTAGGTAACCCGTGTAACCAATGTCAGGATTACTATATGATCCAGCACGTCGAATTGTGTTACTCAGGTGACTGATAGGTAACGTATTACCGGGCCTTAGAATGGCCGGACTAACGTACCAAAAATTAGTCAGGGTGGTAGCCGAGGTCAGGGGACACAGAAAGGGACACAACGATAAAGGAAAGCCAGAGGTCAGGGATACCAGAATACAGGGCAGTCAAAATCAAAGCCAAAGTAAAAAAACAGAATAAACTTGAAAAAGGAACGCGCTCTCCGACAACCACTAGGCAAACCACGACAGGGCAATGAGTAAAGGTAATTCTAGGCTTTTATACCTGCCTTAACTTTCTGATTGGCCGGGATTAGAGATGTTGCGAACATAAAATTTTCCGTTCGCGAAAGGTGAACGCGAACTTCCACAAATGTTCACGAACGGGCCAACCGGGCGAACCGCCATAGACTTCAATAGGCAGGCAATTAATTTTTTTTTTTTTCATTCAAGCGGTTTTATTAATTTTTTTCAATAACAGGAATGTTACAATACGTTATTCAGAACATGGTGTATGTAGTCTCATAAGGCGCAATTCAGACATGTTCACAGACAGTAAGGAATGGTCAATGATAGGTGCTTACAGTTAAGTACAGTGGGACAAGATAATCGTAATACATAACTAACATTCTACATGGTATTCTCACAGATGAGGCATATGCCTGTGTCTAAGATGGTGGTTATAATAAGAAATCAAATTATATGTGTGCAGCGACGCTTCTCCGGTTTCTGCAATAATATTAAGGGCAGGTAGCAATTACCATCATTCTTGAGCTAAGCCTAAAAAAAAAAAAAAAAGGTAAGCCTCCCAAGGAGGCAGCTGCATATATCATAGGAACAGGGCCGCCACCAGAAATTTGGGGCCCCTAACTCAGCTCTGGGTATGGGCCCCCTGGGGCCCACCTCCAATCCCGCCCACAAGGTCCGCCTCCAAATCCCGCCCACAGGAATACACACAGACACACACACATACAAAAATACATACTAACAGACACACATACTGAAACAGAAATACACGCATATAGGCATACGTACTGACACACACATACTGAGACATACACACATATACAGACACACAGGCATACATAGTGACAGATAGACACATACTAACATACATACAGACACACATGCATGAGGACTTACACATACATACACCGACATTACATACATACACACAGACATACATTAATTCATACTGGCATACATACATATATACATACATACATACTGACATACTGACATACACACACAGACATACTCACAGACATTCTGACATACACACAGACATTCTGAAATACACACAGACATTCTGACATACACACAGACATTCTAACATACACACAGACATACTGACGTACATACAGACATACTAACATACACACAGACATACTGACATACACACAGACATTCGGACATACACACAGACATACTGACATACATACAGACATTCTGACATACACACAGACATTCTAACATACACACAGACATACTGACATACACACAGACATTCTAACATACACACAGACATACTGACATACACACAGACATTCTAACATACACACATACATACTGACATACATACAGACATTCTGATATACACACACAGACATTCTGACATACACACAGACATACTGACATACATACAGACATTCTGACATACATACAGACATTCTGACATACACACAGACATACTGACATACAAACAGACATACTGACATACATTCTGACATACACACAGACATTCTGACATACACACAGACATTCTGACATACACAGACATTCTGACATACACACAGACATACTGACACACACAGACATTCTGACATACACACAGACATACTGACATACACACAGACATTCTAACATACACACAGACATACTGACATACATACAGACAGTCTGATATACACACACAGACATTCTGACATACACACAGACATACTGACATACATACAGACATTCTGACATACATACAGACATTCTGACATACACACAGACATACTGACATACATACAGACATACTGACATACATACTGACATACTGACATACATACTGACATACACACAGACATTCTGACATACACACAGACATACTGACATACACACAGACATTCTGACATACACACAGACATTCTGACATACACACAGACATACTGACATACATACTGACATACTGACATACACACAGACATACATACATTCTGACATACAAACAGACATACATACACAAATACAGCTAATTTTTCTTACCTTTTTTTGCAGGTGGAAGGCTGTGACTGATGGGAGTCGGCGTGGCTCCAGCGGTGGTCGTCTTTCTTCCCTCCCTGAGGGGAGGGAGCTGGGAGGAAGTGACGGACACTTCCTCCCAGCAGTACTTTGCGGCTGGGATTTTTTTTAAAGGGGCCCGGTCGCGCTATTGCACGGTTGCCGCGCTGCCTGGGCCCCTGAAGATACAGGGCCCATCGGGTGGCCCTAAGTGAGTGGGCCACCCGATGGGCCCCATCAGCATGCGCTACACGTGGGGCCCGGGCGGCCGGGCCCCCCAGCCTGTGACAACCGTTATGGTTGTCACCCCCTGATGGCGGCCCTGCATAGGAAGTACTGATAATAATAACACACTATGGGCAGAGTTAGCAGTCTGGTTCCGGTTGCTGCATATGTTACTGAGGAAACATTTAAAAAACCATCAACTTAAGAAGTAGCCTAAATATCTATCATGTATTTCATATTGACCATTTATGCCATAATTGTTTAAGCTGTGAGAAGACTGTGTTCCCTCACAATTTTACGTTGCAATTTAATGTCAAGTTCTCTGATCAATGATGGCATAAATCAGGGTGGCATTCTAAATAAACATATTATTATAACTCCTGTTCCTGCATATATTTCTAAAAACTAATAACAATAGTCAGCCCCAGAAAGCATAGCCTAAGGAAATAATGAAATGTATTAAAGTAAAAAATAAGTAAGTAAGTAGAAAATAAATATCCAGACTCTCTGTGGAGTCTGTGGCCCTCGCGTGAGTTTCGGAGTGAATTCATCTCCTGGCTCCCTTGGGTCTGGTCGGTGCACGTATCTCCAGGCGTTCTGTCACACCAAAATAAAAACGGGAAAGTGTATAAAAGTCAAAGGCTATAATCATGGCTATCATGTCCTTCCCTCCGAACATGCGTCCTGTCCCATGTACAGCGGGGGGGGGGCAGTGAGTGAGGCGCACCAAGGCAGGGGGCCCGCCCCGGGGCCATCAGCCATCTGCCAGTAGTTCTCCAGGCCATGCCAGGCCTTCTGCCGAGAGTTCCACAGCCCAGCGGGCACTCAGATATTCACCGGCGCACCAGACCCCCCTCCAAAGTCCACGCACCGGTCGTCTCCTGCACCCCCACTGTGCTCCAGAATCTCCAGCCGGGTAAGATGAGGGCCATCGATTGTCTCTCCCATCTCCAGCCGCTCAGGGTCGGTATCGGCCATCCTCACAGCCACCGGTCCGCCGGAGGCCTCCGGTTCCCCAGGGCTCCCAGCTCTGGGGACAAGTTCCTCCAGGCCCCCCACAAAGCCTAGAGGCGACGGCTCCACGATCTCGGCGTGGC
Organism: Pelobates fuscus; assembly: GCF_036172605.1. NCBI lineage: Eukaryota > Metazoa > Chordata > Amphibia > Anura > Pelobatidae > Pelobates > Pelobates fuscus. Next base: position 61,336,261 of record NC_086329.1, read on the forward strand.
ACAGTCCCGGAGCACCGGCTTCTTGCCAGTCGAACTCACGGGTGCCGCGGCGGCAGCATGTCAGGCCCCGCTGCCCACGCGCAGCAACCCCAGAGCCCCCTCCGTCCCTCAAGTGTCAGTGCAGCACGTAGGCTTTGCAGAGTGTTTGTTTCATGCTTAGTGAGGCAGGTAGGCTCATGGTATATACAGGGCCATCAATGTAAAAAAAAAAAAAAAAAAATTCAACTTGTTAAACTTGATAACAGTAAACAGTAGGCCGGGATAACCCCCACCGGCCTGAGGGGGGGGGGGGGGGGGGGGAGCGGGGCCGTGGCTCCTGCTGTCTCAAATTAGCTACTGCTTGTCATCCTCGTTATAATTCAGCAGTCTGGGTGTCTCTGATGGATCCTACAGGCTCTTTCCACATTCCCCAGCCAGAGCAGGGTCTGTCATTGTTAGTGCAGGATGTAGGCCGAGGCTCCAGTAAAGCCTTTTCCCAGGTGAGATCAGTATCAGACGGGCATCAATCGAAAGCAGGCATACTCCTCTGCTTGTTTCTGTCATGTCAGCCGGTAACTTATTAGTAATGTGCTTGATTTTGAGCTTTTTTTCAGGTTTTAGGACAGGAGCTCCCAGAAATGGCTGCTGACCAGCTCCCAGGCCTGGCCCTGCCCCCAGGCAGGCGAATTTTAAAACCCAGACTCTTTCTGGCCACAATAGTGATGGAAAAGTTGTTTCAAGGGGACTAACACCTGGATTGTGGCATGTGGCAAAACTCCCATGGAAAATTACATAGTTGATGCAGAGTCTGGTTTTAATCCATAAAGGGCATAAATCACCTAATATTCCTAAATTGTTTAGAATAACATGCTTTAAAACATCAGGTATGATGTTGTATCGATCAGGTAGTGTAAGGGTTACGCCCCTTCACAGTGACAGACCAAACTCCCCGTTTAACGCACCGCAAACAACCGCAAACCATCCATTTGCACAACCGCAAACTCCCCATTTGCACAAGGTTGGATACCAAGCTAGCCATGTCCCGTTTCTTGTCCTCTCTGATGTCATTGAAGGTCTCTTCCTCCACCCAGCCACGTACAACACCAAGGGTCCCCGAAAGGTGACAACAAGCCCCCTGTATTTTTTTTTTTTTAAATGTACACTACTGTTACACCAGATATGAGTTGCACTGGTGTGACACTGTGCCCTGGCAGGCCCTGAAATGCACACGTGTGAAGGAAACTGACTGCTATTATTTCACAGTCAAATTTCTAGTTTTTTTTTTTGATGTACACTACTGTTACACCAGATATGAGTTGCACTGGTGTGACACTGTGCCCTGGCAGGCCCTGAAACACACACGTGTGAAGGAAACTGACTGCTATATTACAGTCAAAAAAGTTTTTGTTTTTTTTAAATGCAAGCTATTGTGACACCAGATATGAGTGGTGGCACTGGGCAAGTGGGCACAGTAAACGCTGTGAGCCTGGCACACACGCTGACAGGCAGGCAACTGCAATTAGATTACACAGAAAAAAAGAAAAAAGAAAAGCAGACTGATGTTCTAGCCCTAAAAAGGGCTTTTTGGGGTGCTGTCCTTACAGCTGAGATCAGATGAGTCCTTCAGGACTGTAGTGGACACTGAATACACTAGCCTAGCTATCGATTTCCCTATTACATCAGCAGCAGCTACACTGTCCCTCCTCTCACTAAGAATGACGCTTCCGGGGGACAGGGCCTAGCTGTCATGGAGGAAAGACGCACTTCGTGTGAGCTCCCTCAATATCTCACTTTAAGCAGCTATTAACAAGCGAATTTCATCCCAGAAGGGTATCATCCATTAGTCAGTCACCCAGCAATGTTGATCCTACCTGACTGACCCGACATGCTTAATAGCGGTCAGCAACTCGACAGAGTCTTACTTACCTCCGCGTGGCAAGTGTGGCCTGGTGCTCACCGGGCGGGAGAGGCGGCCGATCTCCCGATCCTGGGATGCCCAGGAGCAGCTACTTCCCGGCAGGAGCTCCGTAATTCCCCCCCCCCCTCAGACCGGTGGGGGTTATCCCGGTCCACCCCTGAGAGGCTTTCTGGAGCTAATGGACGCACAGAGCACAGCCGCCCAGGCTGACATACTCATCTGCGACTCTCCCAATATGGCGGCAGCCGCGTGTCCTCCTGGTACCAGCAAAGCATGGCAGGATATTGAGTCTAAGCTGGACAGACTCTTTAATCAATTTTGGAAGCAAATAACAAGCAGGAAGCCCCAACAAGCTCCACCACAGCTAAGCGAAGCAGTCCCCATTAAAATCCACCAACGCAAAAGGCGTCGAAGACAGGACCGGAGGCACAAACAGAAATGCAGAGCCTGCCCCACGTCAAGCACTCGCCTCCACCTTAAGCCACCACAATCCCGCACCAGACGTGAAGCACCACCGGGACAGATCCGACCACCCGACAAAACAAGCTTCCACCACCTCAAGCCGCGAACCCGGCACTCAGCCAGAGACTTGCCTTTGTTGTTCCAAATATCAGGGACTCCCAGGGTCTGCACCTGGCGCCCAGAAGGGATCGGATGAGCACGAGCAGTAAACAGCAGCCTGCCAAGCATGTCCCACTATAGCCGATCCTCCACACCATGCCTTTGATCATATGAACTGCTCTCTACACATTAACTAATCGTAAAGTAGCAAGCGTTTAAACATGTCATTATTTCACCTCCTAATGTCAGGGTACCTGTAGTCTCTACCCCTGAGACGGGTAGAGACTTAGACGTTTTTCCATCCAGACGGCATGATTCTCCCGTTCCTCGTGGTCCCCTCGCGCATGTAAACGCCGGCCGCGAGAGAACTATGCCTTTTTGTAACGTGACGCTCAATAGTCGACGTCATGACGCTATTCTAGCCCGACCTGTCAGTCAAATCCCGGACACGAATCAGGTCTCGGCGGAGGCGTGATTAGTCTCTAGAACCAGGGTATTTAAGGGAGCTCTCAGCATTTGCTCATTGCCCTGTCGTGGTTCTAGCCAGCCTAGTCACACAGTGCTCTTGTATTCTCTTGTCTTTTGGTTCTGACCCGGCTTTGTTATTACTTACCTGTCTTCTCTGTTATCCTTGACCCGGCTTGTCTCTCGCTTACCTGTCTTCTCGTTCCCTCGACCTCGGCTTGTCCCTGACCATTCTATACGTAGTATTACGTTAAGTCCGGCCATTCTAAGGTCCGGTATACGTATCTGCTACTCTTTGTACTCTGCGTGTTGGATCCCTGTCCCGATCCTGACATTACGACAGGGCCAATGGATCCTGCAGGTACAAACTGTCAGCTTGGTTCTCCTGATCCTAGGTTTGACGCCATGGATCATAGAATGGATCAGATGGCACTAGCACTACAGGCATTACTATCACGTCCTAATAATCCACCTGAGGAGATGCTTAATACTTCTATTCCTCCTGTGAGTTCAAGGCTAGAGGTAGCCACTGTAGGTGCTTCTTCCCGAGTTACCCCACCTGTACGTTATGCTGGTTCTCCTGAAAGGTGTTGTGGCTTTTTGAACCAGATCAGTATCCATTTCGAGCTACAACCCCGTCCCTACCCTACTGATAGGGCAAAGGTGGGATTTATTATCACCTTACTCATTGAGAAGGCTCTGAGATGGGCTAATCCGTTGTGGGAGAATTATAATCCATTAGTCTATAACTATAATGCCTTTGTAGCTGCTTTTAGAAGAACTTTTGACCCCCCTGGCAGAAAGGTCAATGCAGCTAGATTACTGTTGCGCCTTAGACAAGAGAACCGAACACTTGTGGATTACGCACTAGAGTTCAGGTCTTTGGCGGCAGAGGTTAAGTGGAATGAACAGGCTTATATAGACGTATTTTTAAACGGATTATCCGATATAATACTTGACGAGGTAGCGACGAGAGAGCTTCCCGAGAATTTGGAGGACTTAATTTCCTTTATCTCTCGCATTGACGAATGTCTAAGAGAGAGGCAGAACACTCGAGATACAACCGGTAGACCTTCCTTTAGACTAGCTCCTTCATTTCAAAGTCCTGAAACCAAAACTCCACAGTTTCCAGAACCTATGCAGACAGGCCTTACTCGCCTCTCAGAAGAGGAGAGACAGTACAGGAGAAGGGAGGGACTGTGTATGTATTGTGGAGTCAGAGGTCACTTACGTTTGAATTGTCCCAATCGCCCGGGAAACGCTCGCACCTAAGTTTCTCTAGAGGACAGGCCTTGGGTGTTTCTATTTTGTCCTCTACTCATAACTACAAAGAACACAGGCTTCTATTACCCGTCTCTTTAACTTGGGAGAGGGGAACTGTGGCATTGATAGACTCCGGAGCTGCTGAGAGCTTTATCGACCAAGTTTTTCTCACCAAACACGCTATCCCATCCCAGTTAAGGAGGACACCTTTGGCTGTTGAGGCCATAGATGGTAGACCTTTAGTTGAGCCTGTGATTTTCCGGGAGACCACACCTCTTAACTTAACTACTGGTATTCTACACAAGGAGGAGATATCTCTCCTACTCATTTCATCTCCTTCTGTTCCCATAGTCCTGGGATACTCCTGGCTGAAGAGACATAACCCCATTATAGATTGGAAATCAGGGGAAATAGTCTCGTGGGGTCAGGGTTGTCAAGAGAGATGTTTAAAGAGAGTATCACCCCTTTGTATTGTTAACACACTTAATAACTCTACCGACTCTACTAAAGTACAGATACCGTCCTTGTATCTAGATTTAAAGGCGGTATTTGACAAAGGAAAGGCTGATACCTTACCACCACACAGGCCTTTTGATTGCAAAATTAATTTACTTCCTGGTACTATGCCTCCCAGGGGCCATGTATACCCTTTGTCTACGAATGAGAACTTAGTCTTAGAGGAGTATATTCGTGAAAACCTAGACAAAGGGTTCATTAGGAGATCCTCCTCCTCTGCTGGGGCTGGATTTTTTTTTGTTAAAAAGAAGGATGGTTCTTTAAGACCTTGCATTGACTACCGAGGTTTGAACAAGATAACCATTAGAAATGCCTATCCGATCCCCTTGATCACCGAGCTTTTTGATCGATTAAAGGGTTCCAAGATTTTCACTAAGTTAGACCTCAGAGGTGCTTATAACTTGGTGAGAATTCAGCAGGGACACGAGTGGAAGACTGCGTTCAATACTCGTTATGGGCACTATGAGTATACTGTAATGCCTTTTGGCCTCTGTAATGCCCCGGCAGTATTTCAGGATCTAATTAATGAAGTTCTTAGGGAGTTTCAACATGACTGTGTTATTGTATACCTCGATGATATACTTATACATTCCAGGGATATTGAGACTCACCACGGACAGGTCAGAAGGGTTTTGCACAAACTTCTTCAACATGGCTTGTACTGCAAATTAGAGAAATGTAGCTTTGACCAATCCCAGACTACCTTACTTGGTTACGTGATTTCTGGAGAGGGGTTTGAAATGGATCCGGAGAAACTCCAATCCATTTTAGATTGGCCTTTACCTAAGGGTCTCAAGGCCATTCAGAGATTTATTGGTTTCTCTAATTATTACAGACTTTTCATTAAGGGTTACTCCTCTATTATTGCTCCTATCACCAATATGACCAGACAAGGGGCTGACACTAAGAATTGGTCTACTGAAGCACTTCTGGCTTTTAAAACTCTCAAGGAGCTGTTTGCTTCCGCACCAATTTTAGTTCACCCTGATACTACTCTGCCTTTCCTACTCGAAGCTGACGCTTCTGAGACGGGTATAGGTGCCATCCTGTCCCAAAGGTTGGGTGTGGATAAACCATTACATCCATGTGGGTATTTTTCAAAAAAATTGTCGGGTACTGAGAGCAGATATGACATTGGTGACAGGGAACTCCTAGCGGTTATCATGGCTTTAAAGGAGTGGACATCTATTGGAGGGGACTTTGCATCCTGTTACCATTTTGACGGATCATAAAAACGTATCCTATATTGGGGAGGCTAAACGATTATCATCGAGACAGGCCCGTTGGTCTATATTCCTCACTCACTTCAATTACATACTCACATATAGGCCTGGTTCTAAGAATTCTAAAGCTGATGCCTTGTCTCGCCAACATGAACCTTCTGCCATATCTGAGCCGGTTTTATCCTCTATAGTACCCAAGTGTAATATCATCGCTAACACAACTCTCAAAATCCATTCTCCGCTTCTTGATCAGATCAGGAGCTTGCAGCATCTGGCACCTAGACTGACTCCTGCGTCTAGACACTTCGTTCCTCCTGAACTCCAACTGGAGCTCTTACAGTGTCTTCACGAGAGTAAGGTGGCTGGTCATCCGGGCGTTCGCAAAACATATTCCTTGATCTGGTTGACTGGAAGGGATATGGTCCAGAAGAGAGGACCTGGGTACCACAGGAGGATGTCCATGCTCCTCGTCTTCGCAGGGCTTTTCATTCCCGCTTTCCATCTCGTCCCGGTTCCTTCCGCCCGGTGGGCGTTTCTGAGAGGGGGGTATTGTCAGGGTACCTGTAGTCTCTACCCCTGAGACGGGTAGAGACTTAGACGTTTTTCCATCCAGACGGCATGATTCTCCCGTTCCTCGTGGTCCCCTCGCGCATGTAAACGCCGGCCGCGAGAGAACTATGCCTTTTTGTAACGTGACGCTCAATAGTCGACGTCATGACGCTATTCTAGCCCGACCTGTCAGTCAAATCCCGGACACGAATCAGGTCTCGGCGGAGGCGTGATTAGTCTCTAGAACCAGGGTATTTAAGGGAGCTCTCAGCATTTGCTCATTGCCCTGTCGTGGTTCTAGCCAGCCTAGTCACACAGTGCTCTTGTATTCTCTTGTCTTTTGGATCCCTGATACACACTGACACAGAGCAGAATAGAGACGTCAGCTCATCTCCTCTCCCTCCTCAATTCCCCTCCCCACCTTTTTTTCCCCTTTTTTCTATTTTTTAACCTTCCTTGTAGCAATGCCCAGTAGGAAGGCTGAGCTAGGTAGCCCACTTAATATAGTCCACTATAACAGACAGGCACACATATGACACCCATACAAGACACACACACATACAAGACACATACACATACAAGACACACAAGACACACACACATACAAGACACACACACAGACAGACACACAGACAGACACACAGACAGACATACATGCACACACCACACATACATACACACACACACACGACATACAGACACACACACACACACACATACATACAGACACACACAAACACGACACATACAGACACACACATACAGACACACACATACAGACACACAAAGACACACACACAAAGACACATACATACACACACACACACACGACACATACATACACACGACACATACATACACACACACATAACACATACAGACACACACAAAGACACATACAGGAACACAGACAGACACATACACACAAGACACATACATAGAGACACACACAAGACACACATACCAACAGACAGTCACACATACACAAAGACACACACATACAGACACACACATAAGACATACATACATACATACAAACACATACACACATTATATTTAAGTCACCCTCCTGTTTTCTACCTTTTAGATTCAGGAGGGTGACTTTCCCTGGGGTCCAGTGGTGGCTCAGGTGGATGGGAGTCAGAGTTCCCACTCTGACTCCCTGGTCTTCCTCCCGCGCGGCTCTCAGTGTTAGCTGGGAGGAGTGACGTGTAGTCACTTCCTCCCAGCTCTGTGATGTCATCACAGGGGGCCCGGTTGCGCTGTTAAAGCGCCCAGCGCTGACCGGGCCCCCTCACAATCCACATCCATCGGGTGGCCCTGACAGCATGGGCCACCCGATGGACCCCTCCATATGCGGCCCCGGCGGTTTGCCGCGCGGGCCGGGGCCGCAAATGGTCACAGCGGTACCCAGTCACAGGGGTACCGCCGGCTCGCACCCGCCCGCCCGGTCGTCAAAACCTGGAAATCCCTACCGCCCACCTGGAATCCTAAAACGCCCACTAGTGGGCGGTAGGGACCAGGTTGACGACCCATGGTGTAAAGCATACTTTTTAATATATTTAGCAAATGCTGCATCCTTTCCGACTTGTAATTCGGTAACATTTCCGCCACTGTCTGCTTATACCGGGGGTGTAGTAGTGTGGACACCCAGTACAGGTCGTTCTCCTTCAGCCTTTTTATACGAGGGTCCCTCAACAGGCACGACAGCATGAAAGACCCCATTTCCACAAGGTTGGATGCCGAGCTACTCATTTCTCGTTCCTCCTCCTCACACAGAGCGGAATAGGGACTGTTCCCCCTACATAGGGTCACTTGGCAGGTATGGATTGACACCTGTCCTCAGAGACCATGATACACATTGACACAGAGCAGAATAGAGACTGTTCCCCCAACATAGGGTCACTTGGCAGATATGGATTGACACCTGTCCTCAGGGACCCTGATACACACTGACACAGAGCAGAGTAGGGACTGTTCCTCCTACATAGGGTCACTGATACACAGTGACACAGAGCAGAATAGAGACTGTTCCCCCTACATAGGGTCACTTGGCAGATATGGATTGACACCTGTCCTAAGGATCCCTGATACACACTGACACAGAGCAGAATAGAGACTGTTCCCCCTACATAGGGTCACTTGGCAGGTATGGATTGACACCTGTCCTAAGGATCCCTGATACACATTGACACAGAGCAGAATAGAGACTGTTCCCCCTACATAGGGTCACTTGGCAGATATGGATTGACACCTGTCCTAAGGATCCCTGATACACACTGACACAGAGCAGAATATAGACTGTTCCTCCTACATAGGGTCACTTGGCAGATATGGATTGACACCTATCCTAAGGATCCCTGATACACACTGACACAGAGCAGAATAGAGACTGTTCCCCCTACATAGCGTCACTTGGCAGATATGGATTGACACCTGTCCTAAGGATCCCTGATACACATTGACACAGAGCAGAATAGAGACTGTTCCCCCTACATAGGGTCATTTGGCAGATATGGATTGACACCTGTCCTAAGGATCCCTGATACACACTGACACAGAGCAGAATAGAGACTGTTCCCCCTACATAGGGTCACTTGGCAGATATGGATTGACACCTATCCTAAGGGTCCCTGATACACACTGACACAGAGCAGAATAGAGACTGTTCCCCCTACATAGGGTCACTTGGCAGATATGGATTGACACCTGTCCTAAGGATCCCTGATACACATTGACACAGAGCAGAATAGAGACTGTTCCCCCTACATAGGGTCACTTGGCAGATATGGATTGACACCTGTCCTAAGGATCCCTGATACACACTGACACAGAGCAGAATAGAGACTGTTCCCCCTACATAGGGTCACTTGGCAGATATGGATTGACACCTATCCTAAGGGTCCCTGATACACAATGACACAGAGCAGAATAGAGACTGTTCCCCCTACATAGGGTCACTTGGCAGATATGGCGTGGTCTTGGGAGGAGGAGGATGACTTTCACCTCTTCCCCTGTTAGATTCCCGTTGTGCTGTGACATCACCCTTATACGCTGTGTAAAGCATACTATTTAATTTGATCAGCATGGCCACTTGAGTTTTTATAGTTTTCACGCTGCTTGTAGTTTATATATGGTTCACAAAAATCAAACAAACGATAAAGTAAACATGTAAGGATTCAGAATTTTCTTTCAAACCCTTACACATTGTGTATACGTATTTTTTGTCTTAAGTTTGTGGCTTTAACCCCTTAAGGACTGGACTTTTTTTGCGATGTTGTACATTTGCGACCAGGCATCTTTTTACACTTTTGTGGTGTTTGTGTTTAGCTGTAATTTTCCGCTCTCTCATTTACTGTTCCTATACAAATTATATATTGTTTTTTTCAGGACAAAAGGGGCTTTCTTTACATACCATTATTTATATAATCTCATGTAATTTAATTTTAAAAAAATGAAAAAATATGATGAAAAATTGAAAGAAATACATGTTTTTTTACTTTTATGTGAAAAATCTTTTATTCGTCTACAAAAGCGAATGAAAAAAACTGCTAAATAGATTCAAAATTTTGTCCTGAGTTTAAAAATACCCAGTGTTTACATGCTTTTTGCTATTTTTTTGCATGTTATAGGGCTATAAGTACAAGTAGGATATTGCGGTTTCAAAACATATATTTTTAAAATGTATCAATAGTGACATTGTAACACTATTATCTGTCATAAATCGCTGAATAACACCCCACATGTACATATTTTTTTTAAAGTAGACAACCCAGGATATTCAATATGGGGTATGTCCAGACTTTTTTAGTAGCCACTTAGTCGCAAACACTGGCCAAAGTTAGCGTTCATATTTGTTTGTGTGTGAAAAAAGTAAAAAACTAAATTGAACGCTAATTTTGGCCAGTGTTTGTGACCAAGTGGTTACTAAAAAAGACTGGACATACCCCATTTGCAATACCTTGGGTTGTCTTCTTTCGCAAATGGTATGCCATCATGGGGGTAATTCTCATTCCTGGGCTACCATACGCTCTCAAAGGCAACGTAACCAACCTGGCCATTTTCAATGTAAAAATATTTGACCCATATATTTGACCCTGTAACTTTCAAAAACGCTATAAAACCTGTACATGGGGGGTACTGTTATACTCAGGAGACTTTGCTGAACACAAATATTAGTGTTTCAAAACTGGAAAATGTATCACAACAATTATATCATCAGTAAACGTGCTGTTTATGTGTGAAAAATGCAAAAAAGTCACTTTCACTGACAATATCATCGCTGTGATATGTTTTACTGTTTTGAATCACTAATATTTGTGTTCAGCAAAGTCTCCCGAGTAAAACAGTACCCCCCATGTACAGGTTTTAGGGTGTCGTAGAACGTTACAGGGTAAAATACAGTGCTAGCAAATTAAATTCTCTAGACTTTCGGCCTGGGTTGGCAGGCAGGTCCCTTAAATTGCAATCAATAAAATAACTTAATTATGTACAAATATTACATAAATACGCACGTAGAATTTAAATATATGTGCATATTTATATATTTGAAGTCTATGTGTATATTTATATAATTATTTATGTCATTTTGTATATGGACATATGAATAGTTCGTATTCTTTTTATTTATTTATATATACATAGATATATATACAATTTCATTCTAAGTGTATTTTGATATAAATATATATATATTAATATCAAAATACAGTTAGAATAACATTTCGTATAGATATATAATTTTTTTTTAATTGTTATTATTATTTTTAATTTTTTTAATTTAATTTAAATTATTTATTATTCATATTTTATAATAATATATATATACAATATATATATAGTTATTATATATATTATATATATACGTGTGTAAATTAATTATAAGTGCATTTTTATATTAATATATGTACATATTAATATAAAAATACACTTAGCATGACATTATATATATGATATATAGACATATATTATATAGGTATAATATATATATCATATATATATACACATATATAATAATATTTTTTTTTTATTAACTTTCACTTTAAATGTTTTTATGATTTTACAGTTGCAGGGAGACTGCCTGTCAGCACAGACAGTCCCCCTGCAGGCAGAGACTAGGACACCTATTGTGACCATGTGGTCGCCCTGTTGGGCGATCACATGGCCCCAGGGGTCCTAATCCGCCATGGGGAGACTGTCTGGGCTGCAGGCAGTCTCCCCACAACGGGAGCAACGCCGATCGCCGCCGGGGGAATGACGGCGATCGGGTAAGTACATTTTAAATTTAGGACGGTTCAGGACCGTCGTCGGTCGGCAAGGGAAAAATGCAGATGACGGTCCTGAACCGTCTTGCGTCCTTAAGGGGTTAAAGAGGTTCACGTTGTTTCTATGATGTGCATTAGCCCAAGTGTTCTGTTAAAAGGAGCAATTTTGTTATTTCCTTTTTTATTTTTTTTATTTTTTAAGAATGATGTGTCAGCATTGCTTGGATTCTATCTGCTTTGGCAATATTTTTTGTTTTGATGGGAAAATTACAAATTGTGAATTACAGGTAACATCTCTAAAGCACAAAATACATAAACGTATTTAACGAAAATGTCTGCATAATCCCTTCACTGCCAGAGAGACTTGCGTGCCTTCCACCTATGGCAGTTTTCAGCTAACCCTGCTGCCACTAAACATGTCCACGGCTAAGCCATAGTCCTGATAGTTTTCGCAATATGACCATTTGTTTGCAACTCACGCCGTCCATTCAGGGCCATTTGAAGGAATTTGGGGGCCCCAAGCAAAATGGCCATGGTGGCCCCCCCATATTTTATGTTAGTCTAATTTTGGCTGACCGCACACAAGGCTCCTGCCTAGAAATAGTTCCATGAGTTTAGGTTGTGCGGTCGGTCTCGTTCAGAAAGTCTCAAAAATGAACAAATGCACTAATAGTTCCTCCTGGCTCATAGCAGCGATTGTTCCCCTAGTTCGTGGGAACAAAACTATCGAACAGTGCTCTCCTGGCTGTTCGGGAAAAGGAAGCAGGCATTCGTATAGTTTGACCAGTATTCGGGAAGTCGAGTGTCCAATTTTCGTTCCAGACACTCGATGACCAGGTCCCGCTGCCTCCTTTTGTGCGGACAAGATGGCCGCCGTTTTCTCCTGCACGTGGCTTCAACTGTACGAACGCGGCCACACAGGGAGAGCACTTAATCGACTGTTCTCTTTGAAGTTAATGAGCCAGGGTATGTTTCAGCTACTGAACCAATTAAAATAAAAGTCCCGAATAACATGGTGGTTTTATCACAACATCCTCCTGGATAGGCCCCCAAACAAAGCTCAGTTTGCTGTGCGATCACTGCCCCCATGCCGGATTGGACAGCCCTGAGCGACTGGGACTCTGCCTGGTCTGCCGATCTGCTCTGTCCCTCTGAAAATGCTGCAGAGTTGGGTTCACATGCTTCTTGGTGCAGTGAGGTCCCAGTCTCCATATCGGACCCCACTACCCATTGTAGCATCACCAGCTCTCTCACCGGTCTCTTCTCTATTATCCGCTGTGGATCTTGTTGCTGCAGTCCCTGCCAGCTCTGTCTCTTGTGGCAGGGTGGATGAGATGTCCCCCTCTGGCGTGGCTTCCAGGGTTGTGTGCTGTGAAGTTGTCGGGGACACAAGCTTCTGCGCTTCCAGTGACTGAAACATCTCCCGCGATTCTCTCATCCGCTGCACTACAGATCTATTATCTGCTGCTGCATGCTGCACATTTCTGCTTTTGGCTTCTACATTGGTATCCAATCACATCTTAGCATTGTGGGATTGCCATTGACTTGTCCCCCACCAGCACATCTGAGGGGGCAAGGGCATAGTACTCATAGAGCACAAACTCCTCCAAATAGGATGCCCAATCAACCCACGGCTCCACTTCCTAATAGAAAGCATCCCTCCAGCCTGTCATGATCCTTGTGCGCAAGGTCCTCTACTGCGATTGCTAGCAAATCCCCATCACCTACTCAGCCACCTTTGGCATACCTGTAGTCCTGCATTCTCAGGGCTAGTCTGATTGCTCGGGATTACATTGCAGGAGCGATGCTGGAAGCCTCTGGTTGTGGTTCAGACACTCCATTCTGCGGCTCAGCCATGTTGTGTCCCTCAGCAGCACTCTGGTGTGCATCTCCGGTCAACTTTAACCTCTTCAGATCACTGTACTCCAAGTTATCCCTCCATTTGCCACCAGTTTGTGATGATACAGCCCTAATATCATCCGTGGGTACTTCCACTAATTTGCACAGCTGATCACTATACTAAGTGCTATGACCTGGGCTTGGAGTCCCTTTATCCACCAGCATTCACATTAAAGCAGATCTTGGATAGTTACAGCAAGGAAAGAGACAACCAGCAACAAACTTTATTTTCAAACAGCAACAGATTATACAAACTACATTTCCCTTCCCCATTTAAGTCCACCTTGACAACAAAAGCATACCTAGATCGGCCAGGTAGATATCTCAGTATGTGGGGAGGCTCTGCATCCTGTGCCATGTGACACATTAAAGTCTCTTTTTGTCACGTTTCTCCCCCCTTTGTTGACCCACAGCTATATCTATGTCACGGTTCTCACCATGCCATCCAGATCTGGTCACCCTACAGTTGCCAGACAGGATTTAAACCTGGGTCCTTCTGCATCCTAAGCCTGCATTCCTGCCTCTGAACCACTTTAGTACTTGTGGATCTAGCCTTGTTTATCCGGCATTACCTGCAGCACTAGGGGTTGGACATCACCAGTGGCTCCTACCTGTCAATCTAAGTCCACCTGAGGCAGATGGATCATTATCCCAGGTATCTAACACTGCCTTTCCCTGAGGGCAGTGTCAGTTTGTTGTTTATTTTTTCCTGTTGCTTGTCAAGACTGACTTGGCGTGTGACCCCTGATGTGGAATCTACGTTATTGCCTGTTTGCCGCCTGCCCTGATCTTTTTAATTTTTTTTTTTTTTAATTCTTTATTTTTCACGTGCATTGAATAACAGAAATGCTTGTAACGCCACGACAGCAGTGACAAGCAGCATAACAGCAAACATTGTCATGGCAAATAAAACAGCACATTTTATATATTTATGAGAGATAGCAGGCTAGGGATATAGTAGTAAGCTACAGTAGCGTTTCCGTTCTATGTTAGCATGTCTAAGTGATAGTTGTGCGTTCAGAGATTATACAAGCTATGTAGACTAACAAACTTAAATTTGTGTAACCGTGAGACGAGATCCTACTGTGTGCAATATTATCCTGTCTGAAGGAGGTGAAGACTAGTGAGACGTATAAATGTGGCAGACAGGAGTATATCAGTTGAGTAAGGTGAGTGTGGTAGAGTGACATAGAGCACAGGCTGTGTAGACAAGGTGGATCATGCGTTATAGCACCTAACAGTTTGCATAGGAGGGTCTGTTAAGAGTCTTGACCTGGGGGTTAGCAATAGTGAAGCATAGTAGGCTAATATGTCTATCTGGACAGTGGTATGCATTCTGAAAATAACATGTGTCCCCAGACCTTTAAGCGATAGGCTAGGTAGTATGTGTCAGGATCGGGACAGGGATCCAACACGCAGAGTACAAACAGTAGCCAGATACGTATACCGGACCTTAGAATGGCCGGACTAACGTAAGTAGTACAGTATAGAATGGTCAAAGACAAGCCGAGATCGAGGGTAACAGAAGACAGGTAAGCGAGAGACAAGCCGAATCAAGGGTAACAGAGATAAGCAGAGTAAGGTAAACAAGCCGGGTCAAAACCAAAAGGGATAATAGAATACACAAGCACTGAGTGACTAGAACAAGCTAGAACCACGACAGGGCAATGAGCTAATGAAAGAAGCTCTGTTAAATACCCTGTTCAGAGCAGTAACCACGCCTCCGAGGCGTCCTGATTGGTCCTGCAGCAATTGACTGACAGGTCATTCCGGGGGAGTGTCCTGATGACTACTTCCTGCCTAGATGCTGTAAAAGGCAGTCACTCCCTCGCGGCCGGCCTAGCATGACCGGATAGACCGCGGGGAAGGGAGCCATCAGACCTTCTGCATGGAGGAACAGCTAAGTCTCTACCTCTTTCGGAGGTAGAGACCACAGGTACCCTGACAGTACCCCCCCTCTCAGATACGCCCACCGGGCGGAATGAACCGGGACGAGATGGGAAGCGAGAGTGATACGCCCTGCGGAGACGGGGAGCATGAACATCCTCCTGAGGTACCCAACTCCTCTCCTCAGGACCATATCCCTTCCAATCAACCAGATATTGTACTCTCCCCCGGGAGATTCGAGAATCAATAATAGAGTTAACCTCATACTCCTCCTGACCCTCCACCTGAACGGAGCGAGGAGGGGCTATTGTGGAGGAAAATCTGTTACATATGAGTGGTTTCAGCAATGAAACGTGAAACGAGTTCGGGATGCGTAAGGTATTAGGAAGAGCTAAACGATACGCAACTGGATTGATACGGGTCAGCACCCTGTAGGGTCCAATATAACGAGGAGCGAACTTCATGGAGGGCACTTTTAAACGGATGTTCCTCGTGCTCAGCCATACCCTATCACCAGGAACAAAGACCGGAGCCGCCCTTCTACGTTTATCAGCGTGTTTCTTGACCAACATAGAGTTGTGCACAAGGATTTGTCGAGTTTGATCCCACAACTTCCTCAAATTGGCAACATGAACATCAACCGACGGTACCCCCTGGGAAGGAGAATCCGAAGGAAGAATAGACGGATGAAAACCATAATTCATGAAGAAGGGGCTTGAATGAGTAGAATCGCAAACGAGATTGTTGTGTGCAAACTCCGCCCAAGGAATCAAACCGACCCAATCATCCTGGTGTTCAGAAACAAAGCATCGTAAATATTGTTCAATTTTCTGGTTGGTACGTTCAGCAGCTCCGTTAGACTGAGGATGATAGGCAGAAGAAAAGTTTAATTTAATACCAAGTTGAGAGCAGAAGGACCTCCAAAAGCGGGAAACAAATTGGGAGCCTCTGTCCGATACAATTTGAGAGGGTATCCCATGTAGGCGAAAAATCTCCTTAGCGAATATCTCTGCCAATTCGGGAGAAGACGGGAGTTTAGGCAGGGGAATGAAGTGTGCCATCTTAGTAAACCTGTCAACCACGGTGAGGATAACAGTCTGTCTTTTAGAGATAGGTAGATCGACAATAAAGTCCATGGCCAAACAGGACCATGGTCTTTCTGGAACCTCCAAGGGTTGCAGGAATCCACATGGAAGCGTATGGGGTTGTTTGGTTTTAGTACAAACTTCACATGCAGCGATGAACTCCTCAATATCCCTCCGTAAAGCAGGCCACCAGAAGTCCTTAGAGATCAACGCGTAAGTCTTGCGAATACCAGGATGTCCCGCCATCTTGCTATTATGTAAACACTGTAAAAGTTCCAGTTGAAGAGCAGGAGGAACGAAATGACGGCCCGCAGGAGTCTGTTTAGGTGCTAGATGTTGCAACTTACTGATCTCGGCCAATAATGGAGAATGAATCCTGAGATTCGTATTAGCAATGATATTGCATTTCGGAACTATAGAAGAAAGAACT
Organism: Pelobates fuscus; assembly: GCF_036172605.1. Taxonomy (NCBI): domain Eukaryota; kingdom Metazoa; phylum Chordata; class Amphibia; order Anura; family Pelobatidae; genus Pelobates; species Pelobates fuscus. Next base: position 61,353,300 of record NC_086329.1, read on the forward strand.
GGTTCAGGTACAGTAGAAGGTTCATATTGGCGAGATAATGCATCGGCTTTAGAGTTTTTAGAACCAGGTCTGTAAGTCAGTACATAATTGAAGTGAGTCAGGAATAAGGACCAACGAGCTTGTCTAGAGGATAAGCGCTTAGCCTCCCCAATATAGGACAAGTTTTTGTGGTCCGTCAAAATCGTAATAGGGTGTAGGGTCCCCTCCAACAAATGTCTCCACTCCTTTAAGGCTTTAATGACTGCTAACAGTTCCCTTTCCCCGATGTCATATCTGCTCTCAGGCCCAGAAAATTTCTTAGAGAAGAAACCACAAGGGTGTAACGGTTTATCCACCCCTAACCTTTGAGACAGAACAGCCCCAACTGCTGTCTCAGAGGCATCGACCTCGAGCAAGAAAGGCAGAGTCGTATCAGGATGGACTAGAATGGGAGCCGAGGCAAAAAGTTCCTTGAGAGTCTTGAAAGCACCCAGAGCCTCCTTAGACCAGAACTTAGTATCAGCCCCTTGTTTGGTCATATTGGTAATAGGCGCAATGATAGAGGAGTATCCTTTAATGAAGCGCCTATAGTAGTTGGAAAAACCAATAAACCTTTGGATAGCCTTGAGTCCTTTGGGCAAGGGCCAGTCTAAAATAGATTGAAGTTTTACAGGATCCATTTTAAAACCTTCCCCAGAAATCACGTATCCAAGAAAGTCTACCTGAGACTGATCAAAACTGCACTTCTCCAATTTGCAATATAGACCATGTTGCAGCAGCTTGTGTAATACCTTTCTGACCTGTCTATGGTGAGTCTCAATCTCCTTAGAGTGTATTAGTATGTCGTCCAGGTAAACGATAACACAATCATGCTGAAACTCCCTAAGTACCTCATTAATCAAATCTTGAAATACTGCAGGAGCATTGCATAGTCCAAATGGCATCACAGTGTATTCGTAATGGCCATACCGGGTATTGAATGCCGTCATCCACTCGTGACCTTGCTGGATTCTCACCAAATTGTAAGCCCCTCTGAGATCTAACTTGGTGAAGATTTTGGAGCCCTTAAGACGATCAAATAACTCGGTAATCAGTGGGATAGGATAGGCATTTCTGACAGTTATTTTATTCAAGCCTCGGTAATCGATACAAGGTCTCAGCGTGCCATCCTTCTTCTTAATGAAAAAGAACCCAGCCCCGGCCGGAGAAGAAGACCTCCTGATGAATCCCTTTTCTAAATTCTCCCGAATATACTCCTCTAGAACCGAGTTTTCCTGAACAGACAAAGGATATACATGGCCCCTCGGAGGCATAGTGCCGGGTAGAAGCTTAATCTTACAGTCAAATGACCTGTGTGGAGGCAAAGAATCGGCATTCTTCTTGTCAAACACTGCCCTTAAGTCTAGGTAAAGGTCTGGTATTTGTCTTTCTGTGGACTGAGTAGGATTCTCCGGTATGTTAATATTAGCTAATGGAGAAACCTTGCACAAACACCGATCCTGGCAGCCCTGGCCCCACGAGAGTATCTCTCCTAACTCCCAATCGATAATAGGGTTATGTTTTTTCAACCATGGGTACCCCAGAACTATGGGAACGGAAGGAGACGAAATGAGCAGAAGAGATAAATTCTCCACGTGTAGGATACCAACATTTAAATTAATGGGTATGGTCTCACGAAAGATAACAGGGTCTAGTAGTGGTCTACCATCTATGGCCTCAACGGCCAAAGGTGTCTCCCTTAGCTGGGATGGGAAATTGTTCTTACTAGCAAAGGCTTGGTCGATAAAATTCTCAGCAGCACCGGAATCTATCAATGCCATAGCCCTTACTACTTCCTTCCCCCAAGTTAAGGAAACTGGTAGCAGAAGCCTGTGATCTTTATAATCAGGAGTAGAGGACAAAATAGAAACACCCAAGGCCTGTCCTCTAGAGAGACTTAGGTGCGAGCGTTTCCCGGGCGGTTAGAACAGTTCGAGAGTAAATGACCCTTGGCTCCACAATACATACACAAACCCTCTCTTCTCCTGTGCTGTCTTTCCTCCTCAGAGAGGCGGGTATACCCTATCTGCATAGGTTCAGTAAGCAAAGATATCGTGGAGTCAGGACTTGGAACAGCGGGAGCTAACCTAAAAGAAGGTCTCTGGTTCCTCTCTCGAGTGTTCTGTCTCTCTCTTAGACGTTCATCTATACGAGAGATGAACGAAATTAAATCCTCTAAATTCTCAGGGAGTTCTCTGGTAGCAACCTCATCAAGGATTACATCAGATAGGCCATTCAAAAATACATCCATATACGCCTGCTCATTCCACTTGATTTCTGCCGCCAGAGACCTGAACTCTAGTGCATAATCCACCAGTGTTTGGTTCTCCTGTCTCAGGCGCAACAGTAATCTGGCTGCATTAACCTTTCTACCTGGAGGGTCAAATGTTCTTCTAAAAGCAGCTACAAATGCGTTATAGTTATAAACTAATGGATTATCGTTCTCCCATAGTGGGTTGGCCCATCTCAGAGCTTTCTCAATGAGTAGGGTGATAATAAATCCTACTTTTGCCCTATCTGTAGGATAAGAGCGAGGTTGCAATTCAAAGTGGATACTAATTTGGTTTAAAAAACCACGACACTTCTCAGGAGCCCCACCATAGCGTACTGGGGGGGGTAATGTGAGAAGAAGCACCCACTGTGGCTACCTCTAGACCTGAACCGACAGGAGAAACAGGGGTATTACGTATCTCCTCTGGTGGGTTATTGGCACCAGCTAATAGAGCCTGTAGCGCAAGCGCCATCTGATCCATTCTGTGATCCATGGCTTCAAACCTAGGATCAGGAGCAGCCAGCTGACTGTTTGTACTTGCAGGATCCATTGGCCCTGTCGTAATGTCAGGATCGGGACAGGGATCCAACACGCAGAGTACAAACAGTAGCCAGATACGTATACCGGACCTTAGAATGGCCGGACTAACGTAAGTAGTACAGTATAGAATGGTCAAAGACAAGCCGAGATCGAGGGTAACAGAAGACAGGTAAGCGAGAGACAAGCCGAATCAAGGGTAACAGAGATAAGCAGAGTAAGGTAAACAAGCCGGGTCAAAACCAAAAGGGATAATAGAATACACAAGCACTGAGTGACTAGAACAAGCTAGAACCACGACAGGGCAATGAGCTAATGAAAGAAGCTCTGTTAAATACCCTGTTCAGAGCAGTAACCACGCCTCCGAGGCGTCCTGATTGGTCCTGCAGCAATTGACTGACAGGTCATTCCGGGGGAGTGTCCTGATGACTACTTCCTGCCTAGATGCTGTAAAAGGCAGTCACTCCCTCGCGGCCGGCCTAGCATGACCGGATAGACCGCGGGGAAGGGAGCCATCAGACCTTCTGCATGGAGGAACAGCTAAGTCTCTACCTCTTTCGGAGGTAGAGACCACAGGTACCCTGACAGTATGAAGGTGAGTATGCTGATTGAAAGTACTATGCTATAGGGCAATGTAGTTACAGCCAATACTGACATATCTTTGTGTTATAGGCTAGTATCGCATGGTGCCAACAGAGAAACAAAATAAATCAAACGGGTAGTTTCACTTAGGGATCCTGGGAGTACTGTGGGACCCTGTATTGTCCCTTCAAGAGTACAGTCCACTCCTGGTGCCTAATATCTCAGTCAGCCGACGCCTACCCTGGAGGCTTGACAGGTGGGCCGCAGGTATTTGCGGTGTTGGTGCAGCTGCAGGAGGTCGCCGCCAGTATGTCTTGGAGGGGTATTCCGCTCGAGTCCGTCGCCAGTTGGAGGCTGTGTTGCTGTCTGGTAAGCCTTGCGGTCCTTTGCTCGAGGGTGTGGGCGCTGGGTTTTGCCTCTTTGGCCGGAGGAATCCAGCGTTGCCGAGTGGTAGGTTAGATGTGCAGGCTTGGTTCCCTCCTGGTGCTCAGGAGGGCGACGGCCGATGCTTGGGAGGCCCGTCAGCGTTTCCCACTGTGAAGAGCTCTGAGGAGGGCGCTGTCTGGGGGCTCTGGATGGGCCATTACACAGGAGGCGCCGGGTAGCTGGGCGGATCCACGCCGCTACACTCTGCATCGCTCGTTTAAGGTGCCGACCTTTTGTGTGGAGCCAAAGATTGTTGCAGAGCCGGTAGAAGAACGTTAGGGTGCACTTGGGCGGTGTAAGGAGAGCGTTTTTTGCCGCCATCTTGTTCGCGCCCCTGTGTTCCCGTGCTTGTGTGAGTTTAGTCGCTTTGTGGAGTCGCGTTGTGGGGGTAGTCGTCCCCAGCGAGGACCGGGATATCCCCCGCCGGTCCAGAGGGGGGGGCAGCAGGGCAACCTCCGAGTGGGACGTGTGAGCAGGACCTGTGCTGGGGGATCGGCCGCCTCCCCCTCGCCCCAGGCTCCGCTCCGGTGTAGGCCGCATGGCCGGTAAAGGTGCTCCAGTGGCTTGTCGACGTGGGACAGGTGTCGCTGTGTGCCCTGAGAGGTCCTGCACCTGTTCCTGGGCATTTTGAGCTGCTGGCATGCTTGGATTGTTTTGGATATCCAGATTTGTGCTCGATGGCATGGGAGCCCTCATGGAACACGTCCGGCCATCTTGGCAGTCAGGCCCCGCCCTCCATCTTTTTAATTTTGTGCCTGACTACTCTTCTGGATTTGCCCTTGTCTGTTTCCTCATACCTGGTTACTGTTCCTGCCCGTGCACAGATTCACAGCCCATATAGCTTCTTACCTGGTTACCGAGGGCTGTGTTTATCTGCAAGGATAAGCATACATCTCTACACTTCGGACTCCACACAAGGTAAGCCGTTACAATCTAGATACATGGAAAACAGTCACAAAAATGGTGCCGCAAGCTTGTGGCTTGCGCCAAACAAATTAGGCCATCCATCACACTTTATCAGTATTACCTCCTATTCATTTTATTTTTTAACACATTTGGGTGCTCCCGTTGTCCTACAGGCTAAACATGATCCACATAGAAAGAACTCTATTTCACTATTTAAAAAAGTTTTTATATTATTCTTATTTGTTTAAAACTACTTCTAATAAGGTGGTTCTTGATCCTTTATATATGATTCTATGTTTACTTGAAATTATGTGACTTAGGAGAGGATCTTCATACAAAATTCCTTGTTACTACCTGAGTAGTTAAAAATGTAAGGGCTTCATTTGTCTTATTCGTTGTTTGTTAAATCTTTCCCTTGCCATTTTTCAGGAGATCTGCTTTAGTCCTCCATTCAGGCTATCTTCCCGGGTCCCCTGAATTACCGTGCTCTCCAACGCCTGAAGGCTCACTACCTCAGATCATTGGCCTCCTATGATCAACTCATGTTACTTTCAGACAAGGCCTTTCTGGAACTCCATTGGTGGCTTTGACACATGGAAGCCTGGAATGGCAAGGCGATATTTTTATACCGCCTGAATTTCATCCTTTTGTCTGGGCTGGGGTGCGACTTGCAATGGCGTGGCGACAGGAGGTCTCTGGACTCCAGAGGAGAAGACCCTTCACATCAACTGTCTGGAGCTAATTGCAGGGTCGTTCGCCATGTGCTACTTCACCAAGGGCAAGAGTCACTGCTCCCTGCATCTTGGCTGTCCGCTACATAAACCCATTGGGAGGTTTCCATTACAAATGACATTTACTAGCACTGTCTGGACAAGAACTTGTCGCTCGTGTCGGAATACCTCCCAGGACAAGACAGTCTCATGGCGGACTGGTTTTCCCAATACCGGAGAGACTGGCAGCTTCATCCTTCTGTATTTCGCATGTTGGACTGCCTTCAAGGTTCCTTTGCAACAAAAGTGTAATGCACACACTAAAAATAAGGAATTCTTCCTGCAGGGTGCTCCAGAAAGGGAGGGCCAATCGTTGAAGACATCAAATGGAAGAAAAGAAATATCCTGGCCCACCTGAGGTTTCTTCTAAAAGGCAGTCTTTTTTTATTTTTTTTATCTGAAACAAGTAACTGACTTGATAAAGGCTCAGAGAGGAGCCAAAACGTTATCTCCACTTCCTTGTTTCAAAGGAGTTATATAAGGGTTGAAGAAATTAGCTTGGCAAATTTACCTTGGCTGCTGCTACTAACTGCTGTTACAAAGTGTACTTGGAGATATTCTGGAGAGTGATTTTATTATTCAACTCTCTGAGATCTTTCTTTTTTACTGTTACAGATAAGAGTCGTTTCTAGGAAAAGGTTTTTGATTGTGTAAGGTTTGATTTCCTGTAGGTATTTGGTAAGGCATCTGATCTGATTAGTTAGGTGTTTGCTAATTGCTATTTATTACTTGTTAATAGCTATTGTATGTTAACATGCATAGGCCCACTCGGGTGTTAAACATAGGGGGTTGTGCTTTCAGGAGTTATATAAGGGTTGGATAAATTAGCTTGGCTTCTGCTACTAAGTGCTGCTATAAAGTGTACTTGAAGAAAATTTGGAGGTAGTCTGAGGTATATAAGAGGTGGAAAAAAGTAAGTTTTGTGTTAATTTAAATTCTTCACCTCCTTATAATGGTAGACTTAGTTCAGTGTAAGTTGTTATGCATTTGTTTGACGTTTCACCTTTTCGAGGTTTGGAGGCTGTCTAATCTATAGACAGTTCTCTATATTGTGGCAGGATATTGTATTTTTCAAGTCTGAGATTTGTAAATTATTTGGTAAACAAACTGTAACGAAATCCCTGTTTTAACAAGCGTCAGAGGAACAGCATTTTGTTTAAACATGCGTATGTACGCCTATTTCGTGCAGTTCCAAAGAACCGAACAAACTACCGAAGCACCCGACCTCCCACTGAGGTTGTGTGCCGCTCATTTACCTCCCAGACCTTGTGGTTAACCGCAAGGTAATTGACGAAAGGCATGGTGGTCCTCGTTCGTTTGACAAACACGTGGCAGTCGCCATTTTAAAAACGTTGAACGTTCAGCGGTGGAAAGGCAGCATTCCTCTGGAACTATTTTCGGACACTTATTCCGCCACCCACCGCTGATATGTACGGAGTCCTCGTTCATACGGTTAATATCTCCCGAACACGTTAATCACTTTGCCGTTCGGGACTTTCCTTTCACACAAGACATACCGACCCCAGGTAGCTACAATTATGGAACTCTTTTCGGATTGAATATCACGAACAACTGGTGAACTTAAACTTTACTCGACGATATTGAGAACTGTGTTCGTGGGATCTGAGCGCTATTCGCCTATAATATGCGCTCAGATCCAAGCTATCTGGGGGTATGTGGAACAGGGGGAATATGTTCGGTTAAATCTAAGTTATAGATTTTAATACAGTTTTGTAAAATATAAAAAGGACATGTTTTTCTCTACCTGGAGATAATTAGGTTCTCTGCAACCACTTAAGTTAATTATCTCCCGGATAGAGAGGAGGGGTTACACTGTTACTGTGGGTGTGTTTACTAATTGTACTATACACTGATTGGTGCTGTATATTTTGTCACAGTCTTCCATAAGGTCCCATGTGGGAGTTCCTTTGCTGGAAGACCATCATAAAAGGGCTGTGTTTGGCCATCAATAAAGCAGATCGTTTACCCCTTCATGAAGTCTCGACTCATGTTTGGGGGATTGGGAGCTTTAATCACTACTTCACTCTTCTCAGCTTGGATTTCGGGAGACGCTACAAGGATCAACGCTGAAACGGATAGCAGGATCTTTTACACAAACTTTGGCTGGAACTGTTGCAAAGCTACTGCTGCTGAGGCTTCCTAGGAATGGCAGATGGATTACTGTAAGATCTGGTAGTCTGGTGGCCGTTTGCATGAATGGTCCTCAGCAGTACTTAGCCATGATCACTATGGAAATAATTTCAGCATGAGGTAGTACGATACACAGTATCTCCGCTGGTAGACAGGAACAGCATACAATAATCCAGGTAGCATTATAATAATCCCTTCTTCCCCCAAGAACTAGACGACACATAGCCTGGGAGTCAACTGAGTTTTTATTCACAGTTCCCCATGCAAGGGGTTTCTGGAGTGACTTTGCAGGGGTTGTACAGTAGGGGACTACATGAGGAACTGAGCATACTGAGCATACAGGACAATTTTCCCACCATGCACTGCTGTACTAGAGGGATACTCCCATAAGAATATACTATTAATTGGATTATCCCTATGTACAGCAGAACCTGTCTTTTCACATAAAAATACATCACTTGCACGTTATTCGCACCATTTAACCGAATGACATCTGTATAGATAGCTGGGATCTGAGTGCATCCTTTGGGGAACCACCGCTCAGATCCCAGCACAATTAGCCGAATGCCACACGAAACATCGTTTAATACGAACACACAGGAAAGCATACGAACATTTGTATGAAAATACCGAAGGACCGGTGGTCCCGAATAGTCTGGAAGTCCAGCGGTGTTCGTGACGTTGAGTAGCCGATTTTAGTTCCAGGCACACGACGACTAAACACCGCTGGGCTATCAAAGGATCCAAGATGGCCACCGCCGCGTGGTTGGTATACGTACGGCCGCCACCCTGAGAACCTATTAACAGAGGGTAGATACAATGTTGCAATCCATAATGGGAGCCACACGACCCCCTGTGTGTGGTCTCCCATTCGGTACTTGGTTCGTTTCACGAACAGTGTTGAAAGTCACTGTGTCACGACTACTAGTGTGGTCCAGCACGCAGAAACTATGTAAACATATACATAGGCAAGAAAAGGAAAATAAAAGGACAGAGCGTAAACTGGACCTTAGAATGGCCAGACTAATACGCTAGAGACAGAGAATGGTCAAAGGGAAAGCCGAAGTCAAGGAAGCCAGAAAATACACAATACCGTTTACACAAGCCAAGTCAGGGAAACCAGAATTCAGAATAAGCGTTGACGTTGTGACGTCATGCGCACGTCAGTATAAACTTCGGGGGCGGAGCTATGTTTAGGCGCGACCACGCGGTCAGCGCCATTTTGGATCCGGGCGCGACAGCCGGAGGATGCAGGTAAGCGGTTCACGGCGAGCCGGTGAGCAGGTAAGCTCGTGCTGTCGGCTAGACTGTGCTGGTCGGGCACAGCCGTGCCACACGGCGGGCCGGCAACCGCAACAGTACCTCGAAGACCACCCACCGGGCGGGAAGGACCTGGCTTGAGGGGAAAGTGGTTGTGAAACGACCGGACAAGACAGGGCGCATGAACCCGGTCAGCAGGAACCCAACAACATTCCTCGGGGCCATACCCCTTCCAGTCAACAAGATAGGACAAGATACCTCTGGATATTTTGGAGTCCATTATAGATTGAACTTCGTACTCCTCCTGGTCATGCACTACCAAGGGCGGAGGAGGAGTGGACATTCTAGTGTATCGATTGCAAGTAAGAGGCTTGAGTAAAGATACATGAAACTAATTGGCAATCCTCATATGGGCAGGAAGTGCCAAGGAATAGGTCACTGGATTGATACGTCGGATGACTCGAAAAGGACCTATGTACCGAGGGGCAAATTTCATGGAAGGAACCTTAAGTTTGATATGGCGTGTGGATAACCACACCTTGTCACCCGGATGATAGACAGGATTGGCACCCCGTTTCTTGTCAGCTTGGACTTTCGCACGTATCGAAGCCTTTTGCAGAGCTGAATGAACGGAATCCCAAGTCTCATGAATAGATTCTAAACAGGTGTTTAAAGCAGGAATGTCCATTTCTGAGAATTCAGAAGGGAAAATTATAGGGTGATAACCCTGATTTACAAAAAATGGACTATGATTAGAAGATTCATGAGTCACGTTGTTCCTGGCGAACTCAGCCATGGGTAAGAGCTCATACCAGTTAGACTGATTGGCATTGATAAAACAACGTAAATAGGATTCTAAGGATTGATTGGCCCTCTCAGCTGCTCCATTTGTTTGAGGATGATATCCTGACGAAAAGGAGAGTTCGATACCCAATTGTTTTGGGCACTCCGTGCAACCGAAAGATCTCTCTCAAGAATATCTGACGAGATCTTGAGCAGATGGTCATTTTTTAAGAGGAATAAAATGTGCCATCTTTGAGAATCTATCGATGACCATAAGGATTGTATTAAACCCGTTTGAACTGGGTAGATCCACAATAAAATCCCTGGCTAAATGGGTCCATGGAGCATTAGGTATGGGCAGTGGTTGTAACAGCCCAGGAGGTGATCTAGGAGGAACTTTAGAAACGGCACTAGTGATGTCCCGAATGGGAAATAGTTCCCGGCGAACATAGCTTGTTCGCCACGGATGGCGAACATATGCGATGTTCGGTCCGCCCCCTATTCGTCATCATTGAGTAAACTTTGACCCTGTACCTCACAGTCAGCAGACACATTCCAGCCAATCAGCACCAGACCCTCTCTCCCAGACCCCCCCACCTCCTAGACAGCATACAATTTAGATTAATTCTGAAGCTGCATTCTTTTTTTTTATTATTATTTTTTTTTTTAGACAGAAGTGTGTTATATTTGAGCATGCTAGGCTGAACATGCGTATATCATGGCTAGTTGCACTGAGGTTATGAGTATATAGCAGTACATTGTTGTGAAAGATGGCTGTCATGTTTAGGGTGTAGCTTGCACGTTATCAACTGTGTATTTATATCAGCAGCTCCACCACTAGTTCTAAATAAAGTGTGAGTCGCCCCATGAGATGAGACTAGTAGTGAATAACATAATACATGAACGGTTAAGGTAAAGGCATGTAAGGAACTACGACAATAAACTCTTTAGGAGGTGAAATAATGAAATGTTTAAACACTTGCTACTTTACGATTAGTTAATGTGCAGAGAGCAGTTCATGTGATCAAAGGCATGGTGTGGAGGATCGGCTATAGTGGGACATGCTTGGCAGGCTGCTGTTTACTGCTTGTGCTCATCCGATCCCTTCTGGGCGCCAGGTGCAGACCCTGGGAGTCCCTGATACCTGGAACAACAAAGGCAAGTCTCTGGCTGAGTGCCGGGTTCGCGGCTTGAGGTGGTGGAAGCTTGTTTTGTCGGGTGGTCGGATCTGTCCCGGTGGTGCTTCACGTCCGGTGCGGGATTGTGGTGGCTTAAGGTGGAGGTGAGTGCTTGACGTGGGGCAGGCTCTGCATTTCTGTTTTTGCCTCCGGTCCCGTCTTCGACGCCTTTCGCGTTGGTGGAACCGCAGCTTAATTGATTGTTACTGGGTGGCCGCGGTTACACTTAGCGGCCACTAGATGGCGGTGTTCTGGAGTTCCCCGGGCAGCCAGCGCTTTTCTGCCTGGCTTTCATGCACCAAACCCGGACATTTTTTACGTGCAGGCACCGCTGAACCTCCAGCCCCTGGTTCTAATTCGTATGGATTAAACAAATGCATGTAAATTCGGTAGTTTGTATATGTGAATGTTAACCCAGATAGCCATGCCATGGAGCCTGTTCGTATAATTAAAGACTTTAGCTCCATGGCAATTAAACTGTATTCGTGTGGTCTGAGTGCGATTCACCTAATAATGTGCACTCAGACCTGAGCTATCTGGGGATATGTTACATGTCTGTGTTTTAGGTATAAACTGTGACTTTATGAATTTTAAAGTGATAGTCTGTCCCCGCGTGTGTAATGGAGTTTTGCCTTTGTCCTGGGAGATAATTGAATTACTGGGGAGGAAGCCAGGATGCATTGTGGGGATGTTTTACTGCTGTATGTCTGTAATTGGTACTTGTCTGTCCATTGTTACAGTCTTCCATTTGGTCCCCTAGGGGAGTGTCCACCAGGTGGGAGACCTGCATAAATACAGGGGCAGGTAGCCCTCAATAAACAAACCACCGCTTGACCCTCAACACAGAGCCTTGTCTCATTCTTGGGGGGATTCACTGTATGCTGATAGGGACTGACTGCCAGGAGTGTAAGCCGCTTGGGAGCTTTTCCTGTTCGTCTGCTAGCAGCTATTCGTCAGGTTCCAGTTCGGGAGTTTGGAGTGCTACCTTATTCCCTTGTATGCAGTTCGGGAGTTTGGTGCATTCACTTATATCCAATTCGTGAGTTTTGGTGATTTTACAGTAGCTGTGCCTGTCTTTGAAAAGGGGATTATCGCCTAAACGGATTTTAACCCCTTGTCAGCTGAAACGGTCTGTTACACCAGCTTAGACTCAATATCCTGCCATGCTTTGCTGGTACCAGGAGGACACGTGGCTGCCGCCATACTGGGAGAGTCGCAGATGAGTATGTCAGCCTGGGCGGCTGTGCTCTGTGCGTCCATTAGCTCCAGACAGCCTCTCAGGGGTGGACGGGGATAACCCCCACCGGTCTGAGGGGGGGTAACGGAGCTCCTGCCGGGAAGTAGCTGCTCCTGGGCATCCCAGGATCGGGAGATCGGCCGCCTCTCCTGCCCGGTGAGCACCAGGCCACACTTGCCACGCGGAGGTAAGTAAGACTCTGTCGAGTTGCTGACCGCTATTAAGCATGTCGGGTCGGTCAGGTAGGAGCAACATTGCTGGGTCATCCCCTTCTGGGGTGAAATTCGCTTGTTGATAGCTGCTTAAAGTGAGATATTGAGGGAGCTCACACGAAGTGCGTCTTTCCTCCATGACAGCTAGAAGCTGCATTCTTAGTGAGAGGAGGGACAGTGTAGCTGCTGCTGATTTAATAGGGAAATCGATAGCTAGGCTAGTGTATTCAGTGTCCACTACAGTCCTGAAGGACTCATCTGATCTCTGCTGTAAGGACAGCACCCCAAAAAGCCCTTTTTAGGGCTAGAACATCAGTCTGCTTTTTTTCCCCTGTGTAATCTAATTGCAGTTGCCTGCCTGTCAGCGTGTGTGTCAGGCTCACAGCGTATACTGTGCCCACTTGCCCAGTGCCACCACTCATATCTGGTGTCACAATAGCTTGCATTTGAAAAAAAACCTAAACTTTTTTGACTGTAATATAATAGCAGTCAGTTTCCTTCACACGTGTGCGTTTCAGGGCCTGCCAGGGCACAGTGTCACACCAGTGCAACTCATATCTGGTGTAACAGTAGTGTACATTAAAATTTTTTTTTAGAAATTTGACTGTGAAATAATAGCAGTCAGTTTCCTTCACACGTGTGCATTTCAGGGCCTGCCAGGGCACAATGTCACACCAGTGCAACTCATATCTGGTGTAACAGTAGTGTACATAAAAAAAAACTAGAAATTTGACTGTGAAATAATAGCAGTCAGTTTCCTTCACACGTGTGCGTTTCAGGGCCTGCCAGGGCACAGTGTCACACCAGTGCAACTCATATCTGGTGTAACAGTAGTGTACATTAAAAAAAACTAGAAATTTGACTGTGAAATAATAGCAGTCAGTTTCCTTCACACGTGTGCGTTTCAGGGCCTGCCAGGGCACAGTATCACACCAGTGCAACTCATAACTGGTGTAACAGTAGTGTACATTTAAAAAAAAAAATACAGGGGGCTTGTTGTCACCTTTCGGGGACCCTTGGTGTTGTACGTGGCTGGGTGGAGGAATAGACCTTCAATGACATCAGTGAGGACAAGGAACGGGACATGGCTAGCTTGGTATCCAACCTTGTGCAAATGCGGTTGTGCAAATGGACTGTTTGCGGTTGTTTGCGGTGCGTTAAACAGGGAGTTTGGTCTGTCACTGTGAAGCGGGAGTAACCCTTACACTACCTGATCGATACAACATCATACCTGATGTTTTAAAGCATGTTATTCTAAACAAGTTAGGAATATTAGGTGATTTATGCCCTTTATGGATTAAAACCAGACTCTGCATCAACTATGTAATTTTCCATGGGAGTTTTGCCATGGATCCCCCTCCGGCATGCCACAGTCCAGGTGTTAGTCCCCTTGAAACAACTTTTCCATCACTATTGTGGCCAGAAAGAGTCCCTGTGGGTTTTAAAATTCGCCTGCCTATTGAAGTCTATGGCGGTTCGCCAGGTTCGCCCGTTCGCGAACATTTGCGGAAGTTCGCGTTCGCCGTTCTCGAACGGAACATTTTATGTTCGCGACATCACTAAACGGCACATATTTTACATGCCCCCACATAATCTTTGATATCGTTCGTAAGAGTAGACCACCAAAACCTCCTGGAGATAGTAGAGAGGGTTTCATGGACTCCAGGATGACCTGCTGTGAGATTATCATGGAATAAATCAAGTACCTTTTTTCTCAATGGAGGTGACACATACAGTTTATCTGGAGGTCTTCCCATGGGTGTCTGAGTTTGATCTGCTATTATGGCACAGAAGAGTGGAGAAGTGTCAGGGTACCTGTAGTCTCTACCTCAGAGGAGGTGAGAGACTTAGACGTTTATCCTCCCAGAGGGGTTGTTTCTTCCGTTCCTCGCGGTCCTCTCGGCCATTTACAAGCCGACCGCGAGGGATCCACTTCCTTATATGACGCGACGCTCAGTAGTCGACGTCATGACGCCAACCCGGGTCGACCTGTCAGTCAAGTCCCGAGCACTAATCAGGACTCGTCGGGGGCATGATTACCCTCTAGAATCAAGGTATAAAGTAAGGCTTTCGGCATCTGCTCATTGCCCTGTCGTGGTTCTAGCCTGTCTAGTCACTCAGTGCTCTTGTATTCTAGTTGTCTCTTTGGTTCTGACCCGGCTTGTTTGTACTACCCTGTTTATCTCTGTTACCCTTTGACTCGGCTTGTCTCTCGCTTACCTGTCCTCTCGTTCCCTCGACCTCGGCTTGTCCCTAGACCATTCTCTACTTACTCCTTACGTTAAGTCCGGCCATTCTAAGGTCCGGTATACGTACCTACCACCTGTTTGTACTCTGTGTGTTGGATCCCTGTCCCGATCCTGACATTACGACAGGGCCAATGGATCCTGCAGGTACAAACACTCAGGTTGGTCCTTCTGACTCTAGGTTCGACGCCATGGATCACAGAATGGACCAGATGGCTCTAGCACTACAGGCGTTACTATCTCGTTCTAGTAATCAACCAGAGGAGATGCGTAATACTTCTATCTCCCCTGTGAGTTCAGGTCTAGAGGTAGCCACTGTAGGTGCTTCTTCCCGTATCACTCCACCTGTACGTTATGGTGGTTCTCCAGAGAAGTGTCGTGGTTTCTTAAACCAAATAGGTATCCATTTCGAATTACAACCCCGCTCCTATCCTACAGATAGGGCGAAGGTTGGATTTATTATCACATTACTTGTTGAGAAAGCTTTGAGATGGGCCAATCCATTGTGGGAAAATGATAATCCGTTAGTATATAATTATAATGCCTTTGTAGCTGCTTTCAGAAGAACTTTTGACCCTCCAGGTAGAAAGGTCAATGCAGCTAGATTACTGTTGCGCCTTAGACAAGATAACCGAACACTTGTGGATTATGCACTAGAGTTCAGGTCCTTGGCGGCAGAAGTTAAGTGGAATGAACAGGCTTATATAGATGTATTTTTAAACGGGTTATCAGACATAATCCTTGACGAGGTTGCTACTAGAGAGCTTCCTGAAAATTTGGAGGATTTAATTTCTTTTATTTCTCGCATTGATGAACGTTTAAGAGAGAGGCAGAACACTCGAGAGAGAAACCATAGACCTTCCTTTAAACTAGCTCCTTCATTTCAAAGTTCTGAATCCACAACCTCACTTTTTCCAGAACCTATGCAGATAGGCAATACTCGCCTCTCAGAAGAGGAGAGACAGTACAGGAGAAGGGAGGGGTTGTGTATGTACTGTGGAGTCAGAGGTCATTTACGCCTAAATTGTCCTAATCGCTCGGGAAACGCTCGCACCTAAGTTTCTCTAGAGGACAGGCCTTGGGTGTTTCTATTTTGTCCTCTAATCATAATTATAAAGATCACAGGCTTCTGCTACCCGTTTCTTTAACTTGGGAGAAGGGAGTACTAGAAACTATGGCATTGATAGATTCCGGAGCTGCTGAGAGCTTTATCGACCAAGTTTTTGTTACCAAACACGCTATCCCATCCCAGTTAAGGGAGACACCCTTGGCCGTTGAGGCCATAGATGTAGACCTTTAGTTGAGCCTGTTATTTTTCGTGAAACCATACCCGTTAAATTAACTGTTGGTATCTTACACGAGGAAGACATATCTTTATTGCTTATTTCGTCTCCTTCTGTTCCCATAGTCCTGGGGTATCCTTGGTTAAAAAAACATAACCCTATTATTGATTGGGAATTAGGGGAGATAGTCTCATGGGGTCAGGGTTGTCAGGACAGGTGCTTACGGACAGTGTCACCGCTTTGCGCAGTTAACACACCGATTAATTCTACCTACTCTACAGAGGTACAAATACCGCCCCTGTACCTGGATTTAAAGGCAGTATTTGACAAAAAGAATGCTGATACTTTACCTCCACACAGGTCTTTTGATTGTAAGATTAATCTACTACCTGGTACTATGCCTCCCAGGGGTAATGTATATCCTTTGTCCACTAAAGAGAACTTAGTCTTAGAGGAGTATATTCGTGAGAACCTTGAAAAAGGATTCATTAGGAGATCCTCCTCTCCTGCCGGGGCTGGGTTTTTTTTTGTTAAGAAGAAGGATGGTACACTAAGACCTTGCATTGATTATCGAGGTTTGAACAAAATAACCATTAGAAATGCCTACCCAATTCCTTTGATTACCGAGCTCTTTGATCGTCTAAAAGGCTCCAAGATTTTCACCAAGTTAGATCTCAGAGGGGCGTATAACTTGGTGAGAATTCAGCAGGGACACGAGTGGATGACGGCGTTCAATACCCGTTATGGGCACTATGAATACACAGTAATGCCTTTTGGTCTCTGTAATGCACCGGCAGTATTTCAGGACCTGATCAATGAAGTTCTTAGGGAATTTCAACATGACTGCGTTATTGTATATCTGGATGATATACTTATACACTCTAGAGAGATTGAGACTCACCACAAACAAGTCAGAAGGGTATTGCGCAAGCTTCTTCAACATGGCCTGTACTGCAAATTGGAGAAATGCAGCTTTGACCAATCCCAGATAAACTTTCTTGGTTATGTGATTTCTGGGGAAGGGTTTAAGATGGACCCGGATAAACTCCAGTCCATTTTGGATTGGCCTTTACCCAGGGGCCTCAAGGCCATTCAGAGGTTTATTGGATTCTCCAACTATTATAGGCGCTTCATTAAGGGATACTCTTCAATTATAGCTCCTATTACCAATATGACCAGACAGGCGGCTGACACTAAGAACTGGTCTACTGAAGCCCTTCTTGCCTTCAAAACACTCAAGGAACTGTTTGCTTCTGCACCAATTTTAGTTCACCCTGATACGACTCTGCCTTTCCTACTCGAGGTAGACGCCTCAGAGACAGGTATAGGTGCTATCCTGTCCCAAAGGTCAGGTGTGGATAAGCCCTTACATCCATGTGATTTTTTTTCCAAGAAACTATCAGGTCCTGAGAGCAGATATGACATTGGTGACAGGGAACTACTAGCAGTTATCATGGCTTTAAAGGAGTGGAGACATTTATTGGAGGGCACCTTACAGCCTGTTACTATTTTGACAGACCACAAGAACTTGTCCTATATTGGGGAGGCCAAGCGCTTGTCCTCCAGGCAAGCTCGTTGGTCTTTATTTCTCACGCATTTCAATTACGTGCTCACTTATAGACCTGGTTCTAAGAATTCTAAAGCCGATGCTTTGTCTCGCCAATATGAACCTTCTGCGATATCTGAGCCGGTTTTGTCTTCTATAGTACCCAGGTGCAATATTATCGCCAACACGAGTCTTAAGATTCACTCTCCGTTGCTTGGTCAGATCATGAAGTTGCAGCATCTGGCGCCTAGACAGACTCCTGGGGCAAGGCATTTCGTTCCTCCTGAACTCCAACTGGAACTCTTACAGTGTTTTCACAACAGTAAGGCGGCTGGGCATCCGGGTATTCGCAAGACATGTTCCTTGATCTCTAAAGATTTCTGGTGGCCTTCTTTACGGAAGGATATTAGGGATTTCATCGGAGCATGTGAGGTCTGTATGAAGACTAAGCAACCTCATACGCTTCCATGTGGTTTGTTACATCCCTTGAACATTCCAGAGAGACCATGGTCCTGTTTGGCTATGGACTTCATTGTAGATTTGCCTGTTTCTAAAAAACAGACTGTGATCCTCACGGTGGTTGATAGGTTTACTAAGATGGCTCATTTCGTGCCCTTAACTAAACTCCCGACTTCTCCTGAATTGGCGGAGATATTCGCGAGAGAGATTTTTCGCTTACATGGGATACCTTCCGAAATTGTGTCCGATAGAGGTTCCCAATTTGTTTCACGTTTTTGGAGATCCTTCTGTTCTCAACTAGGCATCAAATTGAATTTTTCTTATGCCTATCACCCTCAGTCTAACGGAGCTGCTGAACGTACCAATCAAAAGATTGAACAATATTTGCGTTGTTTTGTTTCTGAACACCAGGACGATTGGGTCGGTTTGATTCCTTGGGCGGAGTTTGCACACAATAATCTCGTTTGTGATTCTACTCGTTCCAGCCCCTTCTTCATGAATTATGGCTTTCATCCTTCCATTCTTCCCTCGGTTTCTCCTTCCCAAGGGGTACCGTCGGTTGATGTTCATGTTGCCAATTTGAGGAAGTTGTGGGATCAGACTCAACAAATTCTCCTACATAATTCCATGTTGTTCAAGAAACACGCTGATAAGCACAGAAGGGCGGCTCCGTTTTTTGTTCCAGGTGATAGGGTATGGTTGAGTACAAGAAACATTCGTTTAAAGGTTCCTTCTATGAAATTCGCTCCTTGTTACATTGGCCCTTACAGAGTTCTGACTCGAATTAACCCAGTTGCGTATCGCCTAGCTCTTCCAGCTGCCTTACGCATTCCTAACTCCTTTCATGTTTCCTTACTGAAACCGTTAGTCTGTAACAGATTTTCCTCCACTATATCCTCTCCTCGCTCTGTTCAGGTTGAGGGTCAGGAGGAGTATGAAATCAACTCCATCATCGATTCTCGAATCTCCCGGGGGAAGTTACAATATCTTATTGACTGGAAGGGATATGGTCCTGAGGAGAGGACTTGGGTACCTCAGGAGGATGTACATGCTCCTCGCCTCCGCAGGGCTTTTCACTCCCGTTTTCCATCTCGTCCCGGTTCCTTCCGCCCGGTGGGCGTTTCTGAGAGGGGGGGTACTGTCAGGGTACCTGTAGTCTCTACCTCAGAGGAGGTGAGAGACTTAGACGTTTATCCTCCCAGAGGGGTTGTTTCTTCCGTTCCTCGCGGTCCTCTCGGCCATTTACAAGCTGACCGCGAGGGATCCACTTCCTTATATGACGCGACGCTCAGTAGTCGACGTCATGACGCCAACCCGGGTCGACCTGTCAGTCAAGTCCCGAGCACTAATCAGGACTCGTCGGGGGCGTGATTACCCTCTAGAATCAAGGTATAAAGTAAGGCTTTCGGCATCTGCTCATTGCCCTGTCGTGGTTCTAGCCTGTCTAGTCACTCAGTGCTCTTGTATTCTAGTTGTCTCTTTGGTTCTGACCCGGCTTGTTTGTACTACCCTGTTTATCTCTGTTACCCTTTGACTCGGCTTGTCTCTCGCTTACCTGTCCTCTCGTTCCCTCGACCTCGGCTTGTCCCTAGACCATTCTCTACTTACTCCTTACGTTAAGTCCGGCCATTCTAAGGTCCGGTATACGTACCTACCACCTGTTTGTACACTGCGTGTTGGATCCCTGTCCCGATCCTGACAAGAAGACACTTCGGAAACTGTGGTGGCAATGAGGCATTCTGGAGGTATGATAGGAAATACCTCTTGTTCAGGAACTTCATCTGTCTCAAACTGTCTAGAAAGCGGATCTGCCTTTGTGTTCTTGGTCCCAGGCCTATAAGTAATTACGAAGTTGAATCGGGAGAGGAACAATGACCATCTAGCCTGACGAGAGGGCAATCTCTTAGCGTCCCCAATATAAGCCAAATTCTTATGATCAGTAAAGATCAAAAGTGGCTTTTTGGAACCTTCTAAGAGATGCCTCCATTCGTTAAGGGCAAGTACAATGGCCAAAAGTTCCCTGTTCCCTATGTCATGGTTCTTCTCTGCAGGTGTGAGTTTGCGAAAGAAAAATCCACAGGGATGTAAAGGCGCAACAGGACTTTCTCTCGGAGACAGAATGGCTCCAACTCCTGTTTCTGACGCATCCACTTCTAGAATAAATGGCTTGGTTGGATCTGGATGGGTCAGGACAGGTGCTGAGGAAAATATAGATTTTAACTGTTCAAATGCCTCTCTTGCTTCTTTTGGCCATGATTTGCAATTTGCTCCTTTTTTGGTTAGATTGGTTATAGGAGAAATTACAGAAGAAAACCCTTTAATAAATTTGTGGTAGTAATTCGCAAAACCTATAAAGCGTTGAGTAGCTTTAAGGCCCTTGGGCAACGGCCACTGTAAGACTGCCTCCAGCTTGCGGGGATCCATGTGGATACCGGACGGAGATATAACATATCCAAGAAATTGTATCTCCGTTTGGTCAAACTGGCATTTCTCCAGCTTACAGTAGAGACCGTTCTTTAACAGGGTTTTGAGTACTATTCTCACATGTTCGTGATGGGTCTCTAGGTCTGGGGAATAGATGAGAATGTTGTCTAGGTACAATAAAACGAACTTGTGGAGGTACTCTTTTAGGACATCGTTAATAAAATCCTGGAATACCGCTGGAGCGTTGCATAATCCAAACGGCATAACCAGGTATTCGTAATGTCCCATTCTAGTATTAAATGCGGTCATCCACTCGTGACCGTCCTTAATCCTGACTAGGTTGTACGCACTTCTGAGATCAAGCTTAGTGAAGACTCAAGCTCCTTTCAACCTGTCGCATAGCTCTGATATAACGTTAATAGGATAGGCGTTTTTTATCGTAATCCTATTCAAACCCCTGTAGTCTATACAGGGGCGTAGGTCTCCTTCTTTTTTAGAGACAAAGAAGAACCCAGCCCCAGCGGGTGAGGAGGACCTACGGATATGACACTCTCTGAGAGCATCCTTTATATACTCCTCTAAACAAAGGTTTTCTTGGGGGGATAGAGCATACACTCATCCCATTGGCGGAATAGTACCTGGTAATAAATTTATGGCACAGTCATAGGGTCTATGTGGTGGCAACCCCTCCGACTGGGCCTTGTTGAACACCTCCTTTAAGTCCAAATACTGCGGTGGTATTTGTGTGGTCAGGGGAGGTGCAATGGGAACATTGATGGTACTAATTGGTTGTGGTATCTGCTTTAAGCAAACACCTCTGCATCTCTCACCCCAACTCACAATCGCTCCTTCAACCCAATCTAAACGTGGATTGTGTTTTTGGAGACAAGGGAAACCGAGTATTATCGGACATGTAGGTGAAGATATGATTTGAAAAACCATCTCTTCAGAGTGAAGAATACCCACTGAGACAGTGATTGGCAGAGTTTCGTGTGTGATGAGAGGCTGGGTAAGAGGCCTTCCATCAATAGCCTCTACTGCTATGGGTCTCTCTTTCTGTCTTAACCCCTTAAGGACCAAACTTCTCGGATAAAAGGGAATCATGACATGTCACACATGTCATGTGTCCTTAAGGGGTTAAGGGCAGGAGAAACTTTGCAGAGAATTCTTTGTTTAGGAAATTCTCCGCTGCCCCAGAGTCAATCATAGCCTCACACTGTACAGCGGTTTTCTTAAAAAGACAAGGTAACTCTGACAAGGAAACGGTTCTTAGTCAATTTAGGGGACATACACATCACACCTAAGGTCGGTCCCCGTACGTGCCTTAGGTGTGCAAGTTTTCCGGCCGAACTGGACATGAAAATCTTTGATGTCCCTTCTTGCCGCAATACATACATAACCCTTAATTACGTCTGTGTTGTCTCTCTGCCTCAGTGAGTTTAGCAATACCCAATTGCATGGGTTCAGGTTCTGGAGGTGGAGCTTGGCTAATCACCACTGGGTTAGAGAAACAAGGGGCTATGGACAAGTTAGGACGTCTATTACATTGTTTGTTTTTCTCTCTTTCTCTGAGCCTGTTATCGATATCTATCATGTAAGCAATAAAGTTATTGAGGTTAACCGGAAGGTCTCTAGCTGTGGTCTCATCCTGTATACTCTCAGCTAAACCTTCTGAAAAAGCAGCCACCAAACCACTATTGGTCCAGTCAACCTCGGACGCCAATGTTCTGAACTCTATGGCGTAATCGGCTACAGAGCGACTGCCTTGTTTTATCCTCATTATGGCTTTAGCAGAATTCTTTTCCCTGCCTTTAGGTTCAAAAGTAGCCTTAAATGCTGTTAGGAAGACACTGTAATCACGGGCTACGGCGTTTCCACTCTCCCATAAGGGGTTAGCCCAGGTTAAAGTCTTTCCTGTTAATTGGTTAATCAGATAGCCAAATTTCGATCTATCTGTAGGGAATGAACCGGGGGAAGCTTCGAAGTGGTACTCAATTTGGTTTAAAAAAACTCTAAATTCTTCAGAATCACCTCCATAACGAGGGGGAGGTGAAAGGGTTATGGACGGTGGTTTATGTGGCACAGGAGCCACTACAGGTGGCAGAACCACAGTGTCATGCCTTAATTATGGTATCCTCTTACTTCCGGGTTCCACGGAGCTTAGCCACACCCCCTTATTACACGGTCTCCTTACTTAATGCGACCGCACCAGCTGATAGACGCTGGATTATTGAACTACGTTCCGTACTCACGAACCGGCTACAAACTTCGTTGTGAAAGCCATCTGTTAGCGGACCGGACTGGAAGACTCTTCACGTTCCCTTCACCTCTCCTCATCCACGACTAAAGCTGAACTCTTCACATATCTCATTTGATATAACCGCCCCTGAGGAGAACTCGGGAACCTGTTTTCTAATTGCCGGAAGCTAAGTAAAACCTCTGTGATAAGAGTTACATATCAAAAGCCTTTTTTGCCTGTTACCAAAGTTTTACTATAAACCAACCCAGCTACAGCTATCTTCAACTTATCCACTATTCAAGTTAGCTGCACCTGCCTTGCTTCAGATAAATTCTATGGAACAACTATTGTAATTGCTTATCACCTAACTTGTTAACTCACTTGCTGACTCTAATTGATTCAGAACCTGCTAAATACAACCGTCTATTATTTAAAGCTACAGTGCCTGTAATTCTGGACTTAAGAAACCGTTTATTAATTAAAGCTACAGTGCCTGTAATTCTGGACTTAAGCAACTGTTTATTAGTTAAAGCTACAGTGCCTGTAATTCTGGACTTAAGCAATCGTTTATTATTTAAAGCTACAGTGCCTGTAATTCTGGACTTAAGAAACCATTTATTATTTAAAGCTACAGTGCCTGTAATTCTGGACTCAAGTCACAATATCTTCTAATTGTTATAATAAATATTCAAGCTATAAGAAATCTGCAGTTGTGTTCCTTCATAACAAATGTTTAAACGTGACAGAATAATCCAGCCTTTGAAGGGGGCGTGGCTTGGATGCCGACCAGGATGGACGCTTAAGCTTCGAGCTCCGCTCCACCGGTCCCTACAAAGCCCTTTTAATCAGCCAAAACTGCTCCTAATGGGAAGAAATCGCAGGGGGGACCCTCCGAGAACCCCCAGGGGACCCCAGACACAACAACCGGTGGGCCCGATGGACGATTTTGTCCACTCTCGTCGCGGACGGAGGCAGCTTCGGCACGGAATCCCTGACGGCAACAATCACAGTCTTGCTTAAACCCGGCAAAGACCCGGAACAATGCGGCAGTTATCGCCCGATTTCCCTACTGAATGTAGACACAAAACTCCTGACGAAAGTATTGGCAACCAGACTCCAGAGGACACTACCGAGCCTGGTTCACGCGGACCAAACAGGGTTCATCCCGGGCCGGGAAGCGCGAGACAGCACGTTACGTCTATTTTCCATTCAACACCATGCGCAGAAATTTCAGAAACAGCTCCTTCTGCTGTCTACGGACGCCGAGAAGGCATTTGATCGGGTCAACTGGGACTACATGTTTCAAACACTTCGATACTTGGGCATTGGTCAGAGGACCATGACGTGGATCACGGCCTTATACAGTAAGCCGAGAGCGGCAGTTAGGGTCAATGGAGCACTGACGGCTAGCTTCGGTATCGTGAACGGGACCAGACAGGGCTGCCCCCTGTCACCACTCCTGTTTGCACTCGCATTGGAACCACTCCTACAGGCGATTCGGGACTGTCCAGACATCCACGGCTACACCTGGCAGGGTACGGAACATAAGGTGGCCGCCTACGCGGACGACCTTTTGTTCTTTATCTCACAACCTCGAATCACATTGCCGTGTGTGCTCTCGGAGATGGACAGGTTCGTCCGAATATCGGGGTTCAAACTCAATCTGGCGAAATGCGAAACACTAAACATCACCATTCCCACGGCGGAATACTCAGCCCTCAGTTCCCTATTCCCATTCCGGTGGTGCACGGAAGCGATGAAATACCTGGGCATCTGGGTCACCACGGACCACCGGGACATATACCCGCGCAATTTTACGAAACTACTGTCGAGCATTGAAACCGACTTAAAGAGATGGTCCCATCCATACATCTCGTGGCACGGCAGGATAGCGGTCCTTAAAATGAATATTCTGCCAAGGATCCTATACCTGTTCCAGACTATACCGATAACCCTACCGGCCACATTCTTTTCGTCCCTAAAATCAGCGGTTATCAAATACGTATGGAGAGGGGAGAGGTCCAGGATCCGCCACGACATACTATGCATGCCTAGACACAGGGGGGTTTAGCACTTCCCTACTTCAGAAAATATCACCAGGCAGCTACGTTACAGAGGATTCTGGAGTGGCATGAAACTGAGACGACCAAACAATGGGTGCTCCTGGACCGAGAAGGCGGGGACACCAACCTGAAAGCGGCAATCTGGAGGAGGCGAATGACGAGAACCAACAGAAATGTAGATAGCGATCCAATCACACAAACCCTCCTCACATGGGAGACCCTCAGGGAAGTGACACAAATATCCCCTACCCCCAGCCCCTTGTTACCAATCGCTCATAACCCCGACATAGGTGGCGGACTGCCGCCGAACGCCTGGTCCTTCCTGGGCGAAGCGGACTACATCCCAATCTATAAAGTTACTAGGAACGGCAACCTGAGATCCTTAGATTCATTACTAGACGCACGGCCGCGCTCACATATGGCGGTCTTTCGGTACATGCAGCTAAAGCACTACTATGACTCAATCCCACACAGAGATAAGCTCCACAGAGACCTAACATGGTACGAGAAGTTATGCTCTCAGGGCACCCCATTGGAAAATGCTATTTCGAAACTCTACCAACATCTACTAACCGGCCCCGAACTGGAAAATAACACCTTTAAACGACACTGGGAACAAGCCATGAACAAGACCTTTACGCCGACACAATGGGACAAGGCCTTGATATGGCAGCATAAAAGCTCCTCTAGTTCCCACTACCAGGAGGTAAATTATAAATTACTCTCCATGTGGTACCGCACACCGGTGTTACTACACAGGATTTTCCACACTACACCACCAACATGCTGGAGATGCCAAGAGGATAGGGGAACCATGCAACACCTATGGTGGGATTGTGGACATATTGTTCCCTACTGGGACCGAACTAAATCCGACATCCAACTAATCCTGGGAGATGGCCTTGACTGGTCGGAAGAATTAGCTTTATTACACATCTCCTCCCAACCGGTGTCCACCTACAAGAAGTCTATTCTACGCCACCTACTCAACGCAGCCAAATCGCTCATACCAGTATATTGGAAGAAAACAAGCATACCCACACGGGAAGAATGGATCCGCAGAGTCGAGGATATCAGATCAGCCGAAGCTCTAAAGGCATAACTGACGGGCAGGGAGACACAATTTGCTGAAGCCTGGTCACCGTGGTATACCTACCGTGCACGACCATAGGAGAGATACGGGATGCAGACGGGTCGTGGGACAGTAACACGTCCACAACACTCACGATACACGCAATACACCCCGAGACCACTGTTTCACACCCACTCAAGCAGACTGAGACGCTAACATACCGCATATATGACACAAACGATCGAGAGACGAACACATCCCTACCGACTGGACGAGCACATAAGCCTATACTCCCTACAATGACTTCCCTAGACCTCATTTTACCACAGCCACGGGAAGACTCTTAGAGATGGAGACCACACCCCCGCAGGGAGCACAACGAAGGGCACCTCGCACGGACACCACCGGGGAACCTACACCACTAATGGGACGACTTTGCGATAAGGTCTTGGGATGTGTGCAGCAACCCTGAGATTCCACAACATACACACACCAGACTTCTGCGTCACCTCTTCCCAGAACGCCATGAACAAGTTAGGTCCACGATCACACCGAACCAAGCAATTGATAGGCATACCTCTTCACTCTTTACCCCCGTCATGCCGCAACACGACCACAGAAACCTAGTTAGTACCTCTGCCTGGATACCGACCACCCTTCCCGGCCATATTACTACTACCGAACTAGATACTGTACTAGGCCCCCTACACTTATCCACCTATGCCCACTTCTGGGTGGGAGACGCAACTGTCCTAAGAGCGAAACCAATACATAATGGAATGAAGCGAGATAGGAGGACACTGATTACACAGCGACCTCGATCCACACGGATCGCCCCCCCCCCCCACTACTTCCCTTGTCCCTACACAAACACCTAACAACACCCCAACACTACTCACTCCTCCACACGATCTCTAGGTAGATCGCCCTTCTCCTTTAAATTGATCTGTACGACATACCTTCACAGACGACGGTCTGGGAACACACTGTGACCACTGAACCTCACCTGTTAAATACCTATGACCGCTATTATGCCTACCTCACCCTAAAACACTCGGACGCTCTTGGTCCCAAAACATGTTGACGCTCAGACCCTTTGAACTGCACCCTATAGAACAGGAACAATTTTCACAATGTTATTGGTACGTAACGCTGCTATAGAACAAAACCTCGTTTACACCTGTACGTACCCATGTTATCTGTAAAACTGTTAACCTACTGCATTTTTCACTAAATGTTCCTCGGGGGCCTGCGTGCTCACCATTATCCCTGCTTTTCTATTAATAAAATCTTGATTTTCAAAAAAAATAAAATAATCCAGCCTTTGTAATGGATCCAGCAGATTTTGATTCTACGATAACTACGCTGAATCAACGAGTCGATACACTAGCCCAAGGTGTGCAAGACCTGCAAGTTACTAATGAAAGAATTCTCACTTATGTCAGAGATTTACAAACTCATACTCCTCATACTGATGTAGAATTATTAAAAAATCTTTATTGAACTTGTATTGAATTATTGCACTAACTCCATTTTAACCTGATACTGTGACAAATCCTCCATTTTGTCCTCATAACCTGACTTCTCCATACAGGGATGGACTGACAGCCTTCTGGGCCCCCGGACAAAATTTGATCCAGGGCCCTACGAAGACAAAATATTAAAGGAGCACTATAGTGCCAGGAAAACAAACTCGTTTTCCTGGCACAATAGGGTCATCAGGTTCCCCCAACCTGCTGGGCTGAAGGGGTTAAACTGTTTAAGAATAGTTTGACAACTTACCTGGGGTCCGCTGGGATATGAGGCTGTAGTAGGGCATAGGAGCAGTGGTGTGTGTGAGTGGTGCAGTGTGTGTGAAAGTTTCAGTGTGTGTGTGTGTGTGTGTGGGGGGGGGGGTGTAGTGAGTGAATGTGTAGGGTGTGTAGGGCAATGTGTGTATCGGGGCAATGTATGTGTGGCTGTGTGTGTGTGTTGGCAGTGTATGTGTGTGTGGGGCAATGTGTGTATGTGTATGGTGTGTGTGGGGGGGCAGTGTATGTGTTGGGCAATGTGTGTATTGGGAGCAGTGTATAGATGGGTGACCAGTGTATGCGTGTATATGGGTGGGCAGTGTATGCGTGTGTATATATATATATATATATATACACACACACACACACGTGGGCAGTGTGTGTATATATATATATATATATATATATATATATATGTATATATATATATATATATATATATATATATATATATATATATGTGTGGGCAGTGTATGTGAGGGCCGGGTGTATATAAGGGTATATGTGGACAGTGTATGTATATGGGTGGGCAGTGTATATATATATATATGGGTGGGCAGTGTATATGTGTGTGTGTGTGTATATATATATATATATATATAGGCAGTGTATGTATATGGGTGGGCAGTGTGTATATATGGGTGGGCAGTGTATGTATGTATATATATATATATATAGGCAGTGTATGTATATGGGTGGGCAGTGTATATATACATATATATATATATATATATATGGGTGGGCAGTGTATATATATATATATATATATATATATGGGTGGGCAGTGTATATATATGGGTGGGCAGTGTGTATATATATATATATATATATATGTGGGCAGTATATGGGTGGGCAGTGTATGTATGTATATGGGTGGGCAGTGTATGTATGTATGGGTGGGCAGTGTGTATATATGGGTGGGCAGTGTGTATATATGGGTGGGCAGTGTGTATATATGGGTGGGCAGTGTGTGTGTATATATAGGTGGGCAGTGTGTGTGTGTATATATATATGGTTGGGCTGTGTATGTATATGGGTGGGCAGTGTATGTATGTATATGGGTGGGCAGTGTGTGTATATGGGTGGGCAGTTTATGCATATGAGGGGGCAGTGTATGTATATGAGGGGCAGTGTATGTATATGAGGGGGCAGTGTATGTATATGAGGGGGCAGTGTATGTATATGAGAGGGGCAGTGTATGTATATGAGGGGGGCAGTGTATGTATATGAGGGGGCAGTGTGTATATATGGGGGGCAGTGTGTATATATGGGGGGCAGTGTGTATATATGGGGGGCAGTGTATATATATGGGGGGCAGTGTATATATATGGGGCAGTGTATATATATGGGGGCAGTGTATATATATGGGGCAGTGTATATATATGGGGGGGCAGTGTGTACATATGGGGGGGCAGTGTGTACATATGGGTGGGCAGTGTGTATATATGGGTGGGCAGTGTGTATATATGGGTGGGCAGTATGTATATGGGTGGGCAGTGTATGTATATGGGTGGGCAGTGTGTATATATGGGTATATGTGGGCAGTGTATATATATATATATATATGGGTGGGCAGTATATATATATATATATATATGGGTGGGCAGTGTATATATATATATATGGGTGGGCAGTGTATGTGTGTGTGTGTATATATATGTATTAAGGCCTTTTGGCCTGTAATTGTGGGAGGGGCGTATGACACACCTCTTCCCTACTTAAGGGACACCCCTTACCTGGCTCCATATCGTTCGAGGTCAGCGCTGCATCATTTCCACTTCCGGGTCATCCAGACGCCATTTTACCTGATTACTCCATGAGGTTTTTTAAGCAGAGCTGTGTCAGGAATCCAGCCACAGGCTTTTCCGGCCTACCACCTTCTTTCTTCAATCCATCGCCGTGGATGGTGTCCAAGTGACTCACAAACTGTAAGTCAACCTACCCGTTATGCCAGGCATCAGTCCCACGGCACCATGCACGGGTCAGGTCCTCACTTTACGGCTGCATTTTGTCTAAGTCTGTTCTAAAACCATTGCATGTTCATGCATATCATTCGTTTAAACCCCCTACCGGTCTTTGGGTGTACTACAGGCTTCTTAGACATTATCGCATTTCATGTACAAACCAACGAACCACTGCATTTTCGCCTACACACTGACCCCTACCGGTCATTCGGTGTACTACAGGCTTCTCAGACATTATTGCATTTCATGTACAAACCATCGAACCACTGCATTTTCGCCTACACACTGACCCCTACCGGTCATTCAGTGTACTACAGGCTTCTCAGACATTATTGCATTTCATGTACAAACCAACCTTGCTTCATTTAAACGATTGTCATTTCGGTTTGTGTTTTCTGGTCGGCACTTATTCATAGTATATTCTATGCACGATTGCTGTTCGCATTAAAATGCATACGGTTAAGCTATTCATGCTAACTTCTGTTTCCCTTCATACTAAGATTCGGTTATTCTGCTATGTATTCACATAGATCTTTTTCGTGAGTTACATTTCATCATTTCATGTATTTACATTTGGTTAAAAAGTTGCTTGGTTAAATAGACAGACCATTTTCATGCTATTTTAAGGTATCACTTATTACATCAAGGGTATGAAACCAGCTAACATTTCTGTATAGACATTGGACTCCCACGCTTTCTGGAGTTTTTTTTTTTTTTTTATATATAATTATCCATTTCATTACAATTAAATCAGCCTACGTTACAGGCCTCATTTCTTTGTTGTTAACCATGACACAAGGATTTAATTCCTTTTCATGCATACTCGGGTTGAATCACACGTACTGATCCAACCAATCATACGTTTCCTGCACAGTAATCGGTTAAACTTTCAAATACTTATTTTACACGATCTTAGGTTGTCTATTTTGTTTCAGTTTGCTTATTATATATATATGGTTTTAATAATAATAGTT
This sequence comes from Pelobates fuscus, assembly GCF_036172605.1. Taxonomy (NCBI): domain Eukaryota; kingdom Metazoa; phylum Chordata; class Amphibia; order Anura; family Pelobatidae; genus Pelobates; species Pelobates fuscus. The sequence continues at coordinate 61,383,692 of NC_086329.1, forward strand.
ATTTTATTTTACATTGCAGATATTACATGTATATTACTGTTATGGTTAGCCTACATTACGGCTCCTTTTTCTGTCATGCTCGTACGACATACCACGAGTTCAAGGACACGGTCCTATTTTCAAAGAGTATAATGGAGATATGATGTTATTACAACCATGTACATTACGATTACATGGCACTAACTATTCAGGCCATTTCTTATCATGCTCATACGATATACCACGAGTATATAAGAACACGGTCCTACCTTCCACAGAGGGTTTCGGGTTGAATCACACGCATTGGTTCAACCACTCATACGTCACGTTACAACATTTTCTGCATAGATTGTCATTTCACATAATTTCACATGGCATTTACAAACTCAGGCCTTTTCTTGACACACTCAGACAACGTAACACCAGTATTCAAGAACACGGCATATACGTCTCACAAGACTTTCGGTTTTTGAATCACACGTTCTGGTTCATACATTCATACGTCACTTTACAGCAACATTTATGATTCTGCATATTGTCACTTCACATTAAAAAGTCCCTTGCATTCCCAGATCAGTTTAGTGACATGCATATCATCTGATCACCTTCCATATATACACATTACACGGCCAATCCCCTGCTGCCAGGTATCGGACTCAGCGTAACGCTTGTCACCAAGCATGGGCAGTCATGTCACTATCATACTCATAGATTTTACACCGCCCACACATACTGCTAGAAGCCCTAATCCCAGCCTATACAGATTACACAGGTCTCACAGGATCCATTCTCACTCTATCCCTTTTTAGGTTTATCCAGGTTTTCATACCTGTCGAATCTCAAAACTTCATACATACTACCAGGTACGTAAGCCTGCTCACGTTGTAGTTCACATACATTCTTCTAGGCCATAGAGTACTGGCAAGTTAGGGGTATAGGCCAAAATAGGTACCTCCCTTCTTGGCATTTCTGCCTATCGTTTAGTGGTCCGCGAGGCCAACACCCCGCCTCAACGTTTCGGAGGCGAACGCCATCGGGCCACACGTGAGTTAGTCGCCTCGCAATATTATAGAGAGGGCCTCACCTGTCACTCCCTCCCCCTGTTTTCTTTTACTATCACCGAGAGGCCTACGATTCCTGCCACTACGTCGGGTGGCCTCAATAACCCCTCGCGCCAACTCATAGACAGAGCCTCTCATAGCCACTTGGCAACTAGCAGGGCCTCACCTGTCACAAAACAAGATTAATTTTTCGCCTTTCAGGCCTAGTTAGCCTGCCAGTATCACCCCTGGGGAATCGGTCACTACACCCCTTACTAGGGCTGGGTCGGCCGCTGCGACCCCTCCAGCACTGGTTGAGTTGCAATCACTTTCTCCAGCCATCTGTTTCAGGGCACATGCTAAATCTGTGTCCAAATAAAATGTATCCCAAAACTATACTTAACATCAATAAACATTTCTGTACTTACGACATTACTGCCACATCATCCATCTAGACATTTGGTGGAATTCATTATCTCGGGTCTATCAGAAGGATTCACACAGGCCTCTCATACACATGCCTTCCGGAATCCTGGAATGTCCTAATTTACAATCCGCACAACAAACCCTACAGCGGTGGAGACACTCATAGCCAGGAAGTGGCAGAGGACTTCCTATGGGGGCCCTTCCAGTCCCCTCCGTTCACCACATAGCGGACAAACCCCATCGGTATTGTCACGGGGAAATCTTCTCACAAACAGAGACTTATCATTGATCTATTAACACATCACACCTCTGCCACTCCTAGTCTGAACTCCCTCATACCCTCTGAGGAATTTTCACTGCAATATTCCACCATAGATCACGCCATTACGGCTATCATGCAGGCAGGGGCCGGAGCATGGCTCAGTAAGACTGATATCACAATGCTTTCAAGTTACTGCCTATCCACCCTACACTGTGTCACCTGCATGGTATCAAGTGGGCAGGGAACTACTATTTTGCTCACGTTTAACATTTAGGTTCCAAAGTAGTCCGGCCATTTTCGACGTATTCGCCGAAACCCTATGCTGGTTTTATTAAATATAGCCAGATGCCCTACAGTTATACATTATCTGGATGATTTCTTACTGGTCGAGGAGAATATTTCCCCTCCCAGTAGCCTAAAAGAAACCATCAGTCTATTCGAACAGGTGGGTGTCCCAGTCTCCTCCACCAAGACTGAAGGACCAGATACCTTCATCACATTCCTGGGTATCATACTAGACTCAGCCACCATGCAAGCTAGCCTGCCACGCCCAAGGTAGAAAACATTCTGATCAACATAATCTCTACATACAACTCAGTACTTGCAACCGCAAGAATTAGTCTCTGCTTGGGTCACTGAATTTTGCCATTCGCATCATACCTCAAGGCCGGGCTTTCATCTCACAACTCCTTTACATGTTTCCCACTTTTAGACATGATGGACACAGGTCACCCCTGGATACCCAAGCCATAACAGGCGTAATTATGTGGAGAAAATTTTTAACCATGTTGAATGGTAAAAGCATGTTCCTTCCAAAATTGTCTGACTCCTCACCTACCATTTGGTCAGACGTGGCGTCTACCACAGGTTTTGCAGCAATTTTTCAGGAACGAATGGCTTTGGGGCAGCTGGCCTTCAGAAGTTTCAGGACCTGGAGGGTTTTTCCACTACCTCAGCTCTGTTTGAGATATATCCCATCGTGACGGTTGCCGTGGCATGGGTGCATTTATGGGCAGGTTCGTCTGTACGTTGCTACTCAGACAACCAAGTAACTTGTCACATTATAAACAAGGCCGATCCAAATCACTGACTATTATGAGATTCTTGAGGAAACTCACTTGGCTGGCTGCATGTCATAATTTTCTCTTGTTTTGTATTCATGTTCCAGGTGTATGTAACACTGCTGCTGACAATTTGTCTCGCTTTAATTTCCAGGCTTTTCGTCAAATACTCCAGTCAGCCGCACTCACAGCCACGAACACCCCACTATTCCACCATCTAGTAATGGACTAGATGCTATTATGCAACATAGCAGAACATTGTCCCAATTAGCACTGTCTACTAATACCCGGGAAACTTACGATAGAGCTTTCATTTGATTTAAAGATTCCTTTCTGAACACAACATCTTACAACCTTTCATCGTGACATCATGGTTGGGCTTTGCTTCTTTTTGCCACCTAAAACTCAAACTACCATACAACACAATCAAACCATATCTGACAGGCATCCAACATCACATGCTAACTTTACAACCAGACAAATCAAGTGTCCTCCTACCAATTAAGAACATCCTTAGGGGTATTCAGAGATCCGAACCCCCACGTACGGCCCAGAGGCTACCCATGGATTTCCATATTTTTAAAGACTTATACAATTCACTAGATTTAAACCCTTTGCCAACAACACAAACCTCATCGTTAAAACCGCCATATACGTAGCCTTGTTTATGGTTTCTTGAGACCAAGAGAATTTACCGCCATCAGCACAACACAGTCCACTCACATCCTACTTCATTCACACTTAACAAAACACATGGACTATTATATCTTGACTCTGCCTCACTCCAAAACCAGTCAACATGCACTTTCAGTAGAGGTTAAGTACTATCCTACTCACAACAGGTGGAGCCTCGTCAAACTACTGGACTCATATACCCAGCATAACAACGAACCACCATCTCAACCACTTTCAGTCTACAAGGTTCGGTACTCACTACCACCACCTTTATGACACACGTCAGGTCTTTACTTACACAGCTGGGCCTCAAATCAGCTAACTATTCGGGCCACAACATTTTCTGCATAGATTGTCATTTCACATAATTTCACATGGCATTTACAAACTCAGGCCTTTTCTTGACACACTCAGACAACGTAACACCAGTATTCAAGAACACGGCATATACGTCTCACAAGACTTTCGGTTTTTGAATCACACGTTCTGGTTCATACATTCATACGTCACTTTACAGCAACATTTATGATTCTGCATATTGTCACTTCACATTAAAAAGTCCCTTGCATTCCCAGATCAGTTTAGTGACATGCATATCATCTGATCACTTTCCATATATACACATTACACGGCCAATCCCCTGCTGCCAGGTATCGGACTCAGCGTAACGCTTGTCACCAAGCATGGGCAGTCATGTCACTATCATACTCATAGATTTTACACCGCCCACACATACTGCTAGAAGCCCTAATCCCAGCCTATACAGATTACACAGGTCTCACAGGATCCATTCTCACTCTATCCCTTTTTAGGTTTATCCAGGTTTTCATACCTGTCGAATCTCAAAACTTCATACATACTACCAGGTACGTAAGCCTGCTCACGTTGTAGTTCACATACATTCTTCTAGGCCATAGAGTACTGGCAAGTTAGGGGTATAGGCCAAAATAGGTACCTCCCTTCTTGGCATTTCTGCCTATCGTTTAGTGGTCCGCGAGCCCAACACCCCGCCTCAACGTTTCGGAGGCGAACGCCATCGGGCCACACGTGAGTTAGTCGCCTCGCAATATTATAGAGAGGGCCTCACCTGTCACTCCCTCCCCCTGTTTTCTTTTACTATCACCGAGAGGCCTACGATTCCTGCCACTACGACGGGTGGCCTCAATAACCCCTCGCGCCAACTCATAGACAGAGCCTCTCATAGCCACTTGGCAACTAGCAGGGCCTCACCTGTCACAAAACAAGATTAATTTTTCGCCTTTCAGGCCTAGTTAGCCTGCCAGTATCACCCCTGGGGAATGGGTCACTACACCCCTTACCAGGGCTGGGTCGGCCGCTGCGACCCCTCCAGCACTGGTTGAGTTGCAATCACTTTCTCCAGCCATCTGTTTCAGGGCACATGCTAAATCTGTGTCCAAATAAAATGTATCCCAAAACTATACTTAACATCAATAAACATTTCTGTACTTACGACATTACTGCCACATCATCCATCTAGACATTTGGTGGAATTCATTATCTCGGGTCTATCAGAAGGATTCACACAGGCCTCTCATACACATGCCTTCCGGAATCCTGGAATGTCCTAATTTACAATCCGCACAACAAACCCTACAGCGGTGGAGACACTCATAGCCAGGAAGTGGCAGAGGACTTCCTATGGGGGCCCTTCCAGTCCCCTCCGTTCACCACATAGCGGACAAACCCCATCGGTATTGTCACGGGGAAATCTTCTCACAAACAGAGACTTATCATTGATCTATTAACACATCACACCTCTGCCACTCCTAGTCTGAACTCCCTCATACTCTCTGAGGAATTTTCACTGCAATATTCCACCATAGATCACGCCATTACGGCTATCATGCAGGCAGGGGCCGGAGCATGGCTCAGTAAGACTGATATCACAATGCTTTCAAGTTACTGCCTATCCACCCTACACTGTGTCACCTGCATGGTATCAAGTGGGCAGGGAACTACTATTTTGCTCACGTTTAACATTTAGGTTCCAAAGTAGTCCGGCCATTTTCGACGTATTCGCCGAAACCCTATGCTGGTTTTATTAAATATAGCCAGATGCCCTACAGTTATACATTATCTGGATGATTTCTTACTGGTCGAGGAGAATATTTCCCCTCCCAGTAGCCTAAAAGAAACCATCAGTCTATTCGAACAGGTGGGTGTCCCAGTCTCCTCCACCAAGACTGAAGGACCAGATACCTTCATCACATTCCTGGGTATCATACTAGACTCAGCCACCATGCAAGCTAGCCTGCCACGCCCAAGGTAGAAAACATTCTGATCAACATAATCTCTACATACAACTCAGTACTTGCAACCGCAAGAATTAGTCTCTGCTTGGGTCACTGAATTTTGCCATTCGCATCATACCTCAAGGCCGGGCTTTCATCTCACAACTCCTTTACATGTTTCCCACTTTTAGACATGATGGACACAGGTCACCCCTGGATACCCAAGCCATGGCAGGCGTAATTATGTGGAGAAAATTTTTAACCATGTTGAATGGTAAAAGCATGTTCCTTCCAAAATTGTCTGACTCCTCACCTACCATTTGGTCAGACGTGGCGTCTACCACAGGTTTTGCAGCAATTTTTCAGGAACGAATGGCTTTGGGGCAGCTGGCCTTCAGAAGTTTCAGGACCTGGAGGGTTTTTCCACTACCTCAGCTCTGTTTGAGATATATCCCATCGTGACGGTTGCCGTGGCATGGGTGCATTTATGGACAGGTTCGTCTGTACGTTGCTACTCAGACAACCAAGTAACTTGTCACATTATAAACAAGGCCGATCCAAATCACTGACTATTATGAGATTCTTGAGGAAACTCACTTGGCTGGCTGCATGTCATAATTTTCTCTTGTTTTGTATTCATGTTCCAGGTGTATGTAACACTGCTGCTGACAATTTGTCTCGCTTTAATTTCCAGGCTTTTCGTCAAATACTCCAGTCAGCCGCACTCACAGCCACGAACACCCCACTATTCCACCATCTAGTAATGGACTAGATGCTATTATGCAACATAGCAGAACATTGTCCCAATTAGCACTGTCTACTAATACCCGGGAAACTTACGATAGAGCTTTCATTTGATTTAAAGATTCCTTTCTGAACACAACATCTTACAACCTTTCATCGTGACATCATGGTTGGGCTTTGCTTCTTTTTGCCACCTAAAACTCAAACTACCATACAACACAATCAAACCATATCTGACAGGCATCCAACATCACATGCTAACTTTACAACCAGACAAATCAAGTGTCCTCCTACCAATTAAGAACATCCTTAGGGGTATTCAGAGATCCGAACCCCCACGTACGGCCCAGAGGCTACCCATAGATTTCCATATTTTTAAAGACTTATACAATTCACTAGATTTAAACCCTTTGCCAACAACACAAACCTCATCGTTAAAACCGCCATATACGTAGCCTTGTTTATGGTTTCTTGAGACCAAGAGAATTTACCGCCATCAGCACAACACAGTCCACTCACATCCTACTTCATTCACACTTAACAAAACACATGGACTATTATATCTTGACTCTGCCTCACTCCAAAACCAGTCAACATGCACTTTCAGTAGAGGTTAAGTACTATCCTACTCACAACAGGTGGAGCCCCGTCAAACTACTGGACTCATATACCCAGCATAACAACGAACCACCATCTCAACCACTTTCAGTCTACAAGGTTCGGTACTCACTACCACCACCTTTATGACACACGTCAGGTCTTTACTTACACAGCTGGGCCTCAAATCAGCTAACTATTCGGGCCACTCCTTCCGCATAGGAGCGGCCTCCACAGCATCCAGTGCAAACATTCCAGTTCATGTTATCAAGTCACTAGGGCGCTGGAAATCATCGGCTTACTCTAGATACATACCTAACCCGGTACAAGAAGTAAGAAATGCCTTTCAAGACATGTCTGGTTAAAGTATGTATATTGCTGGTATGTAATAAATTTGATTTTCTACTTTTGCCCTCTTTATTTACAGGCCTACCTCATCGTCGGTTCCGGCACACCACAACCGACTTGCTCTTTTAATACCATCCTACACTTATCAGTGTTTGTATCTTCTGTACTATCATGAGCCCTTAACACAAGTATTAAGGCCTTTTGGCCTGTAATTGTGGGAGGGGCGTATGACACACCTCTTCCCTACTTAAGGGACACCCCTTACCTGGCTCCATATCGTTCGAGGTCAGCGCTGCATCACCCTCCCACCCACTCCTCATTATTAACTCCTTTTCTCTTTACTTCTTGGTGGGCCCTCTTTATTTACAGGCCTACCTCATCGTCGGTTCCGGCACACCACAACCGACTTGCTCTTTTAATACCATCCTACACTTATCAGTGTTTGTATCTTCTGTACTATCATGAGCCCTTAACACAAATATATATATATATATATATATATATATATATATATATATATATATATATATATATATATATATATATATATATATATAGATATATATATAGATGGGCAGTGTGTATGTATATATATATATATATATATATATATATATATATATATATAGGCAGTGTATGTATATGGGTGGGCAGTGTGTATATATGGGTGGGCAGTGTGTATATATGGGTGGGCAGTGTGTATATATGGGTGGGCAGTGTATGTATGTGTATATATATATATATATATATATATATATATATATATATATATATATATATATATATATAGGCAGTGTATGTATATGGGTGGGCAGTGTATGTATGGGTGGGCAGTGTGTGTGTATATATAGGTGGGCAGTGTGTGTGTGTATATATATATATATATGGTTGGGCTGTGTATGTATATGGGTGGGCAGTGTATGTATGTATCTATATGGGTGGGCAGTGTGTGTATATGGGTGGGCAGTGTATGCATATGAGGGGGCAGTGTATGTATATGAGGGGGCAGTGTATGTATATGAGGGGCAGTGTATGTATATGAGGGGGCAGTGTATGTATATGAGGGGGCAGTGTATGTATATGAGGGGGCAGTGTATGTATATGGGTGGGCAGTGTGTATATATGGGGGCAGTGTATATATATATATGGGGGGCAGTGTATGTATATGGGGGCAGTGTATATATATGGGGGGCAGTGTGTACATATGGGGGGGCAGTGTGTACATATGGGGGGGCAGTGTGTACATATGGGGGGGCAGTGTGTATATATGGGTGGGCAGTGTGTATATATGGGTGGGCAGTGTATGTATATGGGTGGGCAGTGTATGTATATGGGTGGGCAGTGTGTGTGTATATATGGGTGGGCAGTGTGTGTGTGTATATATGGGTGGGCAGTGTGTGTGTATATATGGGTGGGCAGTGTGTGTATATATATGGGTGGGCAGTGTGTGTGTATATATATGTATATATATATATATATATATATATATATATATATATATATATATGGTTGGGCTGTGTATGTATATGGGTGGGCAGTGTATGTATGTATGTATATGGGTGGGCAGTGTGTGTATATGGGTGGGCAGTGTATGTATATGAGGGGGCAGTGTATGTATATGGGTGGGTAGTGTGTATATATGGGGGCAGTGTGTATATATGGGGGCAGTGTGTATATATGGGGGCAGTGTATATATATGGGGGGCAGTGTGTACATATGGGGGGCAGTGTGTACATATGGGGGGCAGTGTGTACATATGGGGGGCAGTGTGTACATATGGGGGGCAGTGTGTACATATGGGGGGCAGTGGGTACATATGGGGGGCAGTGGGTACATATGGGTGGGCAGTATGTATATGGGTGGGCAGTGTATGTATATGGGTGGGCAGTGTGTATATATGGGGGGGCAGTGTGTATATATGGGGGGGCAGTATATGTGTATGGGGGGGCAGTGTGTATATATGGGTGGGCAGTGTATGTATATAGGGTGGGCAGTGTATGTATATGGGGTGGGCAGTGTATGTATATGGGGTGGGCAGTGTATGTATATGGGGTGGGCAGTGTATGTATATGGGGTGGGCAGTGTATGTATATGGGTGGGCAGTGTATGTATATGGGTGGGCAGTGTGTATATATGGGTGGGCAGTGTGTGTGTATATATGGGTGGGCAGTGTGTGTGTATATATGGGTGGGCAGTGTGTGTATATATATATATATATATATATATAGTTGGGCTGTGTATGTATATGGGTGGGCAGTGTATGTATGTATATGGGTGGGCAGTGTATGTATATGAGGGGGCAGTGTATGTATATGGGTGGGTAGTGTGTATATATGGGGGCAGTGTGTATATATGGGGGCAGTGTGTATATATATAGGGGGCCGTGTGTATATATATATATGGGGCAGTGTATATATATGGGGGGCAGTGTATATATATGGGGGCAGTGTGTACATATGGGGGGGCAGTGTGTACATATGGGGGGGCAGTGTGTACATATGGGGGGCAGTGTGTACATATGGGGGGGCAGTGTGTACATATGGGGGGCAGTGTGTATATATGGGTGGGCAGTGTGTATATATGGGTGGGCAGTGTATGTATTTGGGTGGGCAGTGTGTATATATGGGTGAGCAGTGTGTATATATGGGGGCAGTGTATGTATATGGGGTGGGCAGTGTCTTTGATCTTTGATCTCCACAGCAGAAGCATGACTGTGCTGCCGGGCCCCCTGACTGACTCGGGCCCTCGGTCCATGACCGATCTGCCCGACCTGTCAGTCCGCCCCTGTCTCCATATGAAAACTACATTACATGACAGAATTTCTCAGCACATCTAACACAATAGACAAAGACTGTATTCTCCATAAGGATATGACTAATCCAGGAACTGTTGAATTTCCCCTAACTCGCAACATAGTATAATTTAAAGGCCATGAGAACACAGTAGTAATGAAATGTTCTATTCATAAGAGACCTTGCACCTAACCACGAGACCTGACATCACCCACCGTGTAAAATGACGCTCAAGACCCCCTTGTCCCCTCCCGTGTCCAAAACAATACCACCTCTTGGTGGGTGGACACGAAGCTAACCACTTAGTTTTTGAGCCAATTAATTATATTGATAGGTGGATACTAATCCAGACACTTAACAATTAATCCAATTAATGATGTTTATTCACTGATATCTTGATAATCAATGATGACGAAAATGCCTCTTAAAAGGGCCTGCGCGCCCGCTTTTCTTCACTTGCCAATAAATTTCCTCGAAGTTATTTTAACCTGAACTCCGTGTGTCAGACTGAATTACTTCAGCGTATATACGCAATTCAATTCTCTTTAATTTGGACAGGAACAGATAGACATTTAAACATTTTGGTTTACTGAAAAAGTACCATAACGACTTTGGCGCCCGAACAGGGACCCCGGGCTATGTCTGGCCGGTGAGCCGTCCTAAGGAAGACGCAGTTGGACGGAGGAATCCGGGAGGAAGGAAAGGAGATTGATCACCTCCAGGTACACGGTAGAGACTTCTGCAGAGCCACCGGTATGTTCCGGCCCCTTTGATTGACCCGTCCACGTGTCTGTGACTGCTTCCCGGGAGGACATCAAAGACAGGTAATATCTTGCCCGGGGTCTCATTACCCATTTGTTACCTGCATTTAGTCTATCTGTTGCCTGGGTGTGTCTGTATTGGCATGGTCTAGTTTGGTTGCCCGGGCTGAATGTTTATTTGTTTCCCCTTTTTGGGATAAAAGGGGGGTGGACCCGTGGTAGTTTGCCTGGGGGTCCTGTGTTTGTCTGTTTCCCCTTTTGGGATAAAGGGGGGTGGACCCGGGGGATTTGCCTGGAGTCCTGTTGCCTGTTTTACTCCTTTTAGGAGCCACGTGGCTGTGGCTGTAGGGAAAAAGGGGGGTTGACCTGTGGAAGTTTTCCTGGGGGTCTTCTTTGCCTGTTTACCTCTTTTAGGAGCCTCGTGGCTGTGGCTGTAAGGAAAAAGAGGAGTGTTGGAACTGTGGAATTTGAAAAGTGTTCAATTAGTCTACTTTGTTATTTGGCAGAACAAGGATGCAAGGCTTCACTTCTCAAGCTGCAATTCTGCCAACCTTCAGTAATTTTCCTTGGACATTGCCTATCTCAAGGTACCAGACATCTCACTCGGGACCGAGTCAGAGCAGTTCTGGACATTCCTCCCCAAGGACTTCAAAATCTCTTCATGCCTTCTTAGGCCTCATTTCCTATTGCAGAGCATGGATCCCAGAAGCCTCTCTGCTTATGCAACCTCTCTATGATACACTCAAGTCAGACCCATTCGGCCTGACCAATGAAGCTCTGGACAATTTCAAATCTCTTAAACGTGCCATTGCTTCTGCTCCTGCCTTGGGCCTACCAGACTATACCAAACCTTTCAAATTATTTGTCTCTGAAAGACAAGGCCATGCAACAGGAGTTCTTACCCAAACTAATGACTTAAGAGGCCGCCAGAGGCCTATTGGATACTTCTCGTGCCAGCTGGACCTTGTGGCCAGAGGAGCCCCTTCCTGCCTTAGGGCTGTTTTTGCTGCAAGAGAACTCATTGAAAGAACTTCTGATCTGGTCCTTGGCCACCCTCTGGTTGTTTTGGCCCCTCATGACATCTCTGCCATTATCAACCAAGTACAGCTCAAGCACGTGTCTCCTGCTAGACACTTGCGTCTACAATGTCATCTTCTTCTGCCTGACAACATTTCTATACAAAGATGTCAAGTTCTTAACCCATCCACTCTTCTTCCACTCCCTGAGGGGGGTATCTACTATGGGTTTGTCACGGATGAAACCTACATATACCTTCTCTGTGGATGTATCAAGAAAATAATGCATCCACATTTAACATTTTACGAAGGCAAAACACCTCTCTGTGAAGGCCCGGACTATGCCTTCTGTACCATGTGGTACAAGCCAAACATTACCCCTGAACCTTGCTACGAAGATGAGCTTTACCACTGGATTGAAGTGAAGCTCACTGCTCAGGATTTCTATTGTGACTCTGAAGGCAATAGCATGGTCCTGATCCAACTGCCCTCAGAACTTAATTACCTGTACCGCCATTGGGATACTGCTATTCCACATATCCCTGTCACCAAGTTGAAAACAAGATCATGGAATGATCTTGGGCCTATGGCAAAATTATGGGCCACCATGGATGAATCACAGCTACAGGAAAATGGCATTGCCAAATACACAACAACTGATCTTCTTGAAGCATGGCCACGCCATTTCCTGGAAAAAGAATTTGAAGACCTGGTCATAGTGAATGACTATGACCCAGAAACTCCTCATGACTGTTTTGAACAGATGAAAATGGAAACAGTGCACTTACCAACTGTGCATGAGAATCCATTACCAAATCCGGATTTCACCCTGTTTGTGGACGGCTCAAGGTATGCTGATGAAGAAGGAAAATACCACACAGGATATGCCGTAACCACAACAGAGGAAGTTCTCAAGTCATCATCTTTACCGCCAGCAATGTCTGCGCAAGAAGCTGAATTAAAAGCCCTGACTTCAGCATGCAAAATTGCAGAAGGAAAGCGTGCCAACATCTATACAGATTCGAGATATGCTCTGGGTGTGGCACATGACTTCGGCTTCATTTGGAAGACAAGGGGATTTCTTACCACTGCCGGTACACCAGTCAAACACAGCTCTGCAATCAAGGAACTAATGGATGCCCTCCTACTCCCTGAAGAAGTGGCCGTTTTGAAAGTTAAGGCACATGGGAAGTTGGATACAGATGAAGCAAAGGGCAACCATTTGGCTGATCAGGCTGCTAAGCAAGCAGCCAGAGATTTGCAGGAAGTGGATGAAGAAGTGTCCGGACAAGAAGAAGAAGTTCCTATCTTTACCTTGCAAACTCTTCCTACTGATCTGAGAATTTTGCGAGAACAGCAAGCTGCAATTACCCCTGAAGAAATCCAGAAATGGAAGAAGAAAGGAGCTGTCCTAAAGGACGGAATTTACTACAACAATTCTAAATTTTGCCTTCCAAGAAATTTATATCCAGCAGTTGTCCAATGGGCACACGGACCTGCACATCTGCCAAAAGACCTAATGGCCGCCCTCATTCAAAAGTATTATGAAGCACCTGGAATCACAACCCTGATCAACAGCTTCTGCAAGGCCTGTGTCATTTGTGCAAAATGCAATCCAGGAAGACCAATCAGGGTGCCTGCAAAGCACCTAGCAAAACCCATGTACCCATTCCAGAGAATTCAAATTGATCACATCCAAATGCCCAAGAGTGGGCCTCATGAATATGCACTAGTAATAGTGGACATGTTCTCAGGCTGGCCAGAAGCCTACCCTGTGACCAATATCACTGCAAAAACAACCGCAAAACGCCTACTTACAGACATTGTATGTAGATTTGGACTTCCAGAAGTCATTGAAAGTGATCAGGGCCCAGCCTTTACAGCAACAGTGACTAAAGAAATCTGGACTGCCCTGGGGGTGACTCTAGCCTTTCACACCCCTTACCACCCACAAAGTAGTGGTAAAGTAGAGCGCATGAATGGCACTCTAAAAGCCAGAATGTTAAAAATGTCACGAAACAAAGATGCCCTGGCCAGAAAGCCTGCCAATAGCTTTATTCAGCATTAGGCACACACCTAGAGGGAAGCATTCGTTATCCCCATATGAAATTCTATTTGGGACAGCACCCAGACTAGGTTGTTATTATCCGCAGCAGTTACAGCTTCAATCAGATGTTTTAGTAGACTATGTAACTGAACTTGCAAGTGCCTTGAACAAAATACATGCCCAAGTTTTCTCTTCAATTCCAGATCCTGATTTGGACACAGGTACCCACAACCTGCTTCCCGGAGATTGGGTTATGGTCAAGAAGTTTGTGCGGAAAAGTACCCTGGAACCAAGATTTGACGGGCCATTCCAAGTTCTCCTGATCACCGCAACCTCCGTCAAAGTGGCCGGCAGGCCACATTGGATCCACGCTTCCCACTGCAAGAAGTCTCCTGCCCCAGAGGAAGCAGATACCGCACAACCATGTACCTCTGGTACATTGTCCCCTTAATTAGTTTAATTAAGGCTCAGCAGGTAGCCATCACTAAAGATGCTAGTGGGTACACCTTCTGGTATAATTCATCATGTACCCGTGTGGCTACCTATACCTTTGATTATTGTGACATCGTAGAATGCCCATTCTCTACAACACAAATCCAGAATATCTATAGAGATATCCCTCATGCAAAAGACCCATATGTTTGTGTAGTTGACAAACAATGGGGGCACAATTGTGGCCATTGGGGGGCGGCGGGATGGAATGCCGGCCTTCCTGGGGTTACAAGCCAAAAAGTGCCTTATCTAAAGTAGATGATCATGGTAGGTCCCTCCTTCAAAGAATGACTCTGAGAAAGCCTGGAGGAGGCACACCAATGAAATTAATTCTTAATATTGAGCATCCAAGCCCAACAGATGCAGACCGATATGTATTGGGAATGTATTGGAAAAAGGGTTCCTATACTAAATTAGGGCATTTCTACCTTAGAGATATGTGTAATTCCCCTGAGTGGCGAGGAGCTACTCACATGGTCACAAACCCATTAAAACCACACATCCAGTCCTTTAAGGACATGATGGCCATTGCTAACCCCACCTTCGAAGATACCATGGCCGCTGAAACAGGTTTTAATGATGTTAACCTATGGTTAGAATGGATGAAATACAATGCCAACAAACATAACAGAACCGCATGCTATGTGTGTGGTGGTGCCCGGCCCCATCTGGGTACTGTACCTTTGACCCTGCCAGTAGATGTAGAAAATTGTGTTTTAAGTCTTTTTGCCTACCAATACAATGTTAACAGGTCCATATGTCAAGGATGGACAGCAGAGTATCCTCTTCTAGCCAAAGGTGTCAGACCCCCTAATGGTATTACCGTATATAAAGGTAATTATACTTGCTATGCCATGCATGATGGGATTGGTAAATTTGTGGGTAACTTTCCCAAAGGTTATTGTGCTACATACAGAACTGTTCCTGTACGTTTACTGCAGCATCACACTAGGTCACTGGGAGACATTTACTGGTTGTGTGGGGATTTACAGCTAAGATCCAGAATGGACACGGAGTGGTGGGGGGAGTGTACTTTGGCCAAGGCCATTATGCCTATACACATTATCTCTGACACACACCTCAACACCCATGAGTCCAGCCACACTAAGGTTAAGCGTGAAGCCCCAGTAAAAGGAAGTTTTGACCCTCACATTTACATTGATGCCATTGGGGTGCCTAGGGGGGTACCCAATGAGTTTAAAGCAAGAGATGAAGTTGCTGCAGGGTTTGAATCAATTTTTACCATAGTTACCGCAAACAAGAACTTAAACTGGATAAATTACATTTATTACAACCAACAGCGTTTTGTTAATTACACCAGAGATGCCCTCCAGGGATTAGCCGAACAGTTGCAGGCCACATCCCAAATGGCCTTCCAGAATAGAATGGCCCTAGATATGATCCTAGCCGAAAAAGGAGGGGTATGTAAAATTTTGCCCGACACCATGACATGTTGTACTTACATCCCAGAAAACACAGGCCCTAATGGTAAAGTTTACATTAGCCATAGCAAAATTAAATGACCTCTCAGAAGAGTTGAAAAGGAATTCTGGGATAAAAGATCCCTGGGACAGATGGTTTGGTTGGATGACGGGTTGGCAAAAGGCTTTAATGCACATTGGTATGGCAATACTAATTTTTCTTTTTATCTTTGCTCTTCTCTTTTGTTGTGTCTTCCCTTGTCTGAGAAAATCCCTCACGAAGACTGTTGACCAAGCGGCACCTACTTTCACACATCTTGAAGTTGATGACCAAGATTTCCAGGATCTCAACTCACCCTGTTTGCCGCTGCAATCTATCCCTTTTGATGATAAAGTGCGAGAGTTCTAGGAAGGGACCATCGTAGGGACAGCATCTGTCAGTGAATGGTAAAGGCCCCGTGTGGAGAAGTGGTGGGCAAGCCGCCATGGGCCACCCATGGGTGTGAAGTGTTCGAGAGCCATACTGACGGATGAGTTAGCCTATTAAGGTCAGAATTAGGGACAGACTTGCACTTTGCATTAACACCTAGCTAGCGGCCACGGGGTTTCTGTGCCTTTGGGCTAACACGTCTTCTGGTATTAACAAATAAAGTTTTATCTCTTAGAATCTAACATTTCATAGGGGGGACTGATGTAGAATTATTAAAAAATCTTTATTGAACTTGTATTGAATTATTGCACTAACTCCATTTTAACCTGATACTGTGACAAATCCTCCATTTTGTCCTCATAACCTGACTTCTCCATATGAAAACTACATTACATGACAGAATTTCTCAGCACATCTCAACACAATAGACAAAGACTGTATTCTCCATAAGGATATGACTAATCCAGGAACTGTTGAATTTCCCCTAACTCGCAACATAGTATAATTTAAAGGCCATGAGAACACAGTAGTAATGAAATGTTCTATTCATAAGAGACCTTGCACCTAACCACGAGACCTGACATCACCCACCGTGTAAAATGACGCTCAAGACCCCCTTGTCCCCTCCCGTGTCCAAAACAATACCACCTCTTGGTGGGTGGACACGAAGCTAACCACTTAGTTTTTGAGCCAATTAATTATATTGATAGGTGGATACTAATCCAGACACTTAACAATTAATCCAATTAATGATGTTTATTCACTGATATCTTGATAATCAATGATGACGAAAATACCTCTTAAAAGGGCCTGCGCACCCGCTTTTCTTCACTTGCCAATAAATTTCCTCGAAGTTATTTTAACCTGAACTCCGTGTGTCAGACTGAATTACTTCAGCGTATATACGCAATTCAATTCTCTTTAATTTGGACAGGAACAGATAGACATTTAAACATTTTGGTTTACTGAAAAAGTACCATAACAATACTGTTCTGCACTCAGCTAGCGATCCTGCTGTATGTAACCCTGAAAAGTTCTCTGGAGATCGTTCTAAATATAGGGAGTTCCTTAATTCTTGCAAATTATTAATTGCTTTAAAACCTAGATCTTATCCTACAGAAAGAACTAAGATTTGTTCGGTTATCTCCTTTCTTAGAGGTGAACCTATGTCATGGGCCCATTCCTTTCTGGAAAACGATGACCCCATCTTAGACTCACTGGATGAATTTTTTGAAGCCATGTCTCTTCTCTATGAAGATCCTAACAAACAAGCTACAGCTGATTTAACAATCAGAACCCTACAGCAAAAACATAGACCCGTTGAAGATTACATTGCTGAATTTAAAAGATGGGCAGTAGAAACGCAATGGAATGACATCACATTGCGCAACCAGTTTCGAATTGGCTTATCTGAAGCTGTAAAAGATGAACTATCTAGAACAGAACTCCCTACTACTTTGAACGCTCTGATTCACCTATCAATCAGCATCGACAGAAGACTTAGAGAAAGAAAGGCCGAAAAAGCCCTCTCAAGTTCAAAAGAAAGAAAACCTTTCACTCCTTCAAGGACTCCTGAAAAAACATCCTTAACAAGCGAACCTATGGAAATAGGAGTAATAAGAAGTCCTCTCACTCCTGAAGAGAAGAACCGAAGGCGTCTATTAAACCTCTGCATGTATTGTGCTTCTCAAGATCACTTGGTTTCTGATTGTCCTTTGTTGAAACGGACAAAGGGCGGTAGGCAAGCCTATGCATCTGCTATCTTAAGTGCACTCCCCTCTACACCAACCACTCAGTTCACTCCTATAATTCTCATACTACAGTGGGATAAGGAGAGAATTATGACTGAAGCCATCATCGATTCTGGTGCAAATGGGGTATTCATCGATTCAACCTTTGTAACAAAGAATAAAATTCCTTGTGTTCGTAAAAAACACTTCTGTTCCTATTAGAGTGATTGACGGCTCCCTTATCTCCTCGGGACCGATTCTTCATGAAACCATCCCTCTTAAAGTAACCACCAATCATATTCATACTGAATATCTAATATTTGATGTTATTCCATCACCTCTCTATCCCGTTATAATAGGGATCAACTGGTTAAGGAACTACAACCCTCAAATTTCTTGGTCTCCTTTCTCTCTCACCTTTAACTCCAATTATTGTAAGGAAACATGTTTACAACAAATTCCAATCCTTCAGATCTCCAAAGAACCAACTATACCTTCTTGTTATTCAGACTTTTCAGACGTATTCAGTAAAAAGGAAGCTGAAACGCTCCCACCTCATCGTTCCTACGATTGTCCTATAGACCTCATACCTGGTGCCCCCGTACCTTTCGGGCACATCTACCCTCTCTCTGAGTCTGAATTACAAATTCTCAAAGAATACCTGGATGAAAACCTACGGAAAGGGTTCATTAGACCCTCCAGTTCACCTGCTGCCTCAAGTATGTTTTTTGTGAGAAATAAGGATCAGACTATACGTCCCATCATTGATTACAGAGCTTTAAACAAAATAACAGTTAAAAATCGTTATCCTCTTCCCCTGATCAATGAACTGGTTGAACGATTAAAAACTGCTACCATCTACACTAAGCTTGACCTTCGCGGGGCATATAACCTCATCAGGATAAAGGCTAACGATGAATGGAAAACTGCTTTCCGAACAAGATATGGCCTCTACGAGTATCTGGTGATGCCTTTTGGCCTCTGCAACGCCCCTGCAACTTTTCAACATTTTATAAATGACATCTTTAGAGATCTATTGGACGTCTGTGTTATCATTTATTTAGATGATATTCTCATATACTCCAACACTCCTGATGAACATAAAAAGCATGTCAGATGGGTGTTATCCAGACTCAGAACTCACAAACTATTCGCTAAACCCGAAAAATTTATTTTTCACGTCAATGAAATAACCTTTTTAGGTTACGATATTTCCCCTCATTCAATAAGCATGGATAATTCAAAAATCGATTGTATCATCAACTGGCCTGTTCCCTCTACAGTAAAAGAATTACAGCGGTTTCTAGGGTTCGCCAACTTCTACAGAAAATGTATTAAAAACTACTCTGAGATAGCTCACCCACTCAATCAACTTAACAGTAAAAAACATCCCTTCAATTGGAACGGGAAGGCTCAAAATGCCTTCGATGAATTAAAGAGAGTTTACAACAGCTCCTGTCCTTCAACTTCCA
Source organism: Pelobates fuscus (assembly GCF_036172605.1). Taxonomy (NCBI): domain Eukaryota; kingdom Metazoa; phylum Chordata; class Amphibia; order Anura; family Pelobatidae; genus Pelobates; species Pelobates fuscus. Next base: position 61,403,237 of record NC_086329.1, read on the forward strand.
AACCCTTCATATCTTTATGTCCTTGAAACGGATGCTTCGGAAATTGCAATTGGAGCTGTCCTCTCTCAACATAAAACTCCTCAAGAACCTCTTCATCCAGTCGCCTTCTTCTCACGCTCATTGTCTCCTGCCGAAAAGAATTATCCTATAGGGGAAAAATAATTATTAAGTATCAAAGTGGCTTTAGAAACCTGGAGACACCTTCTTGAAGGTGCTCAAACCCCTTTAATTGTGTATACTGACCATAAAAACCTTGAATATCTTCACTCCAACAAGACTCTTTCTGCTCGACAAGTAAGATGGAATCTCTTTTTTTCCCGGTTCGATTTCCAAATCGTCTTTAGACCTGGGTCTGAAAACAAAAAGGCAGATGCCCTTTCCAGGATCCATAAAGACACTGAATTGGAACCTCCTCCGCATACAGTCGTTGGAATCTTATCTTCCCTTATTGACTGCCTTAAGGACCTCAGTGAAGATGCTCTTGAACTTCCTAAATCAGTTAAATTATCCAAGAAAGACGGTCTCTACTATTTTAATGACCGGATTTACGTACCTCCCTCTTTCAGAACTAAAATACTCGAATTTATTAATGATTCTCCTCTGGCAGGTCATCCAGGTATAAAAAAGACCCTTGAATTGTCTAAGAGATACTATTGGTGGCCTCGCCAAGACCAAACCATTGAATCTTATGTCAAATCTTGTTCTACCTGCCAAGGATCCAAACATGTACATCATCACCCATTCGGTCAATTATTGAATCTACCGATTCCTGAAAGGCCTTGGCAATCCATTTCTATGGACTTCTTGGTGGAACTACCCCCTTCTCAACATCATACCACCATTTTAGTGGTAGTGGACCGCTTCACGAAAATGTCTCATTATATTCCTTTAAAGAAGTTACCCTCATCCTCTGAACTCTCAAAAATATTCCTCGACAATATAGTGAAACTTCATGGACTGCCAGACGAAATCATTTCAGACCGAGGAACTCAGTTTACCTCTAAATTCTGGAATGCATTATGTGCTACTCTTCATATCCAACGTAAACTATCATCCGCATATCATCCTCAAACTGATGGACAAACTGAAAGAGTCAACCAATGCTTAGAGCAATATCTACGATGTTATTGTTCTCACTTACAAGATGATTGGATAACATGGTTACCCATGGCAGAATTTGCATACAACAACTCTTTTCATACCAGCAGCAAAATGACTCCATTTTTATCCAATTATGGATTTCATCCCTCCTCATTTCCTGCTCAGACAGTTTCTTCATCTAACCCCTCCGTTTCGAATCAAATCTCTCACATGTCCTCTTTATTCAAGAAATTACATGAAAATCTAGAATTGGCGTCATCCAATCAAAAGAAGTTTTTTGATACAAAAAGACAACCTCCTCCCTCTTATGTAATTGGTGATCTTGTCTGGCTTTCCTCAAAAAACATCTCCACAAACCGTCCATCAAAGAAGTTAAGTTCCCTTTTTCTTGGTCCTTTTCCAATAATATCGATTATCAACCGTAATGTTGTTAAATTGAAGCTTCCACCTACTTTGAAACTCCATCCTGTTTTCCATGTGTCCTTACTAAAACCTCACCATCCTGACCCTTTCCATAGAAATGTCACTACTTCTCCTGATCCTATATTAGTCCAGGGTGAAGAAGAATACGAAATTCAAAGAATACTGGATTCAAGGATTCATCGTGGCTCTTTACAATACCTCATTAGATGGAAAGGATATGAAATTGATGAAGATACTTGGGAAAACTCCTCTGTCATTCATGCTGACAAGTTAATTTCCAAATTCCACAAACGCTACCCTTCTAAACCATGTCAATAGCACCCAGAGGTTGCTCATTAAAGAGAGGGTACTGTCATGCCTTAATTATGGTATCCTCTTACTTCCGGGTTCCACGGAGCTTAGCCACACCCCCTCAGGGCCAGATTAAGAGCCCAGTGGGCCTGGTGCTGACAATTATGACGGGCCCAATTACAGAATGATATCGACCAAAAACAGTAAAACACTCCCAAGCGTCACGTATCTGATGGAGATGGTGCTGGAGAGAAATAAAAAAGCAGCTATAAGAAAACAAACACTCTATGCTAATCTCTCTCTATTTTATGTTTTCATCTTTCAAGTAAATCCATAACCCCCAACAGCAGTGTCCAATCAAGCAGGAAGTCAATGGGCACGGTAAAAGGGTGTGCCACTGACACAAATCACGTAACCTGCCAAAAGGGGCGAACATGCCCAAAAAGAGGACACGTCTGCACAAAGAATTAGAAGGCCAACCTGGCATGAATGCATGTCAGGCTACCTGCCAATCATGCAGCTGGCCAACTAAGGGCATACTATGCAGGCAGCACCCTGAGCTTGGCATAAATGCATCTAATGATGCGCTCGCTCAGCGCTTTCTAAGGACTGTCCCCTAGCAATCGCTGGTCCACTTGTCTCCTTACCTTCTTACTAGCAGGCATAAGCTCCTGGTATATAGTCTGGGACAGAGAAAAGCTGTATGTAGTGAGTGTAGAAGAAAGGGAACACGCCATAGTGTTAGAGAGACCAAAGTCAGCATTACCTTAACCCCTTAAGGACACATGACATGTGTGACATGTCATGATTCCATTTTATTCCAGAAGTTTGGTCCTTAAGGGGTTAAAGGATCACTATAGGGTCAGGAATACAAACATGAAGTCATGACCCTATAGTGTTAACACCACCATCTAGCCCCCCTGGGCCCATCATGCCTCCATAAATATAGCAAAATCTTACTATATTCAAGCCTGAAGCTGTAACTCTGCATGCTGTTTGCCTCATAAAAAAGCAGTCTGCTGACATCATTAGAAGTGGTGGCCCGATCCAATCACAGGATTGGCTGAGACTGACAAAGAGTCAGGTCAGAGCCAGCATGATTCAAACACAGCCCTGGCCAATCAGCATCTCCTTAGAGAGATGAATTGAATTAATGAATCTCTATGAGGAAAGTTCAGTGTCTGCATGCAAAGGGAGGAGACACTGAATGTTTGGATGCATTTTAGGCAACCATGACACAGGAAGGATCTGTAACAGCCATCTGAGGAGTGGCCAGTGAAGTTATCACTAGGCTGTAATGTAAAGACTGCATTTTCTCTGAAAAGACAGTGTTTACAGCAAAAAGCCTGACAGTAATGATTCTACTCACCAGAACAAGTTCAATAAGCTGCAGTTGTTCTGGTGACTATAGTGTCCCTTTAACTATATTCACTGTCAGCCTGTCCACACAAGTTGTATTTCCATGCATCCCTCTTAAGTTTCCATACTTAAGTAAGAGTATGTGAAAAGTAGTTAGGGTTGCCACCTTTCTTGGAAAAAACATACCGGCCTTACTAATTTGCATAATTAAATATGTATGGGTGACATCACATGATGTAAATCACAAGGAGTGACATAAGAGAAAATGCTGTAAAATCACCAAAAAACTACTTAGTTTGATTCTGCTGTATAGATGGATTCCTCCCAGTGCCCCCCATGTCTCCCATTGCCCTCATGACTCAGTGCCCCCATGTGTTGATAACTCCAGGTCTCAGTGTTCCTATGTATCAGTGTCTCATTGCCCCATGTCTCCCAGTGTCCCCTAGTGTCGTGTCCCCAGGTCTCCCAGTGATCCTATGTATCACAGTGTCTCAATGCCCTATGTCTCCCTGTGTCCCCATGTATCCCAGGGTCCCCATGTCACTAGGACACTAGGAAGATGGGGAGACCTGGAGACACCAGTGACACTGGGAGACTAGGGGACTCTGGCTGGGACACATGGGGACACTGGGAAAATAGGGGACACTTGAAGACATGGGGACGCAGACACCAGGGACACAGACACTAGAGACACTGGCTGGGGGACATGGGGACATTGAGACATGGGGACACTGAGACACCATGGCCACAGACACCAGGGACACTAGCTTGGAGACATTGAGACACTTGAGGCACTGGGAGACATGGAGGCACTAGGAGACATGGAGACAGTGAGACACTGGCAGACTGGGGGCACTGGGAGACTAGGGGTCACTGGGAGACTAGGCACACTGTGTCCCCATGTGTCTGTGTCATAATGTCTCCCAATGTCCCTTAGTGTCTCAGTGTCTGCCATAATGTCTCCGAGTGTCCCTTTGTGCCTCAGTGTATGTCTCCTTGCATCCTTTCCCCCATTCCTTACTTCGCTGAGCTGTAGGCTGTCTCTGCAGGGTGGGTGTTGCTGTCTGGACTCTCTGTAGCTGCACCCCTGCAGATCAGTGAGTAGAGATAGGCAGGGAGGGATATACTGGAACTTCCTATCCCTGCCTGTCTCCACATACAGCGACCCCTACTGGCCAGTGCTGGTATTGCAGAGTAATCTCTTGTTTATACTGAGAAAAATACCAGCATTTGTATTGCCAGTATCACTGCAATATTGGCACCAGCCAGGCAGCCTCAAATACTGGCTGTGCCAATAAAATAAAAGAAAGGTGGAATCCCTAAGAGTAGTGTGTGTGTGTGTGTGTGTGTGTGTGTGTGTGTGTGTGTGTGTGTGTGTGTGTGTGTGTGTGTGTGTGTGAAAAAAAAAATGTAAAAATCAATGGGCCTATTCCATGGGCCTGGGCCTGGAGCTGCAGCTCCATCAGCCCCTATGTTAATCCGGCCCTGCACCCCCTTATGACACGGTCTCCTTACTTAATGCGACCGCACCAGCTGATAGACGCTGGATTATTGAACTACGTTCCGTACTCACGAACCGGCTACAAACTTCGTTGTGAAAGCCATCTGTTACCGGACCGGACTGGAAGACTCTTCACGTTCCCTTCACCTCTCCTCATCCACGACTAAAGCTGAACTCTTCACATATCTCATTTGATATAACCGCCTCTGAGGAGAACTCGGGAACCTGTTTTCTAATTGCCGGAAGCTAAGTAAAACCTCTGTGATAAGAGTTACATATCAAAAGCCTTTTTTGCCTGTTACCAAAGTTTTACTATAAACCAACCCAGCTACAGCTATCTTCAACTTATCCACTATTCAAGTTAGCTGCACCTGCCTTGCTTCAGATAAATTCTATGGAACAACTATTGTAATTGCTTATCACCTAACTTGTTAACTCACTTGCTGACTCTAATTGATTCAGAACCTGCTAAATACAACCGTCTATTATTTAAAGCTACAGTGCCTGTAATTCTGGATTTAAGAAACCGTTTATTAATTAAAGCTACAGTGCCTGTAATTCTGGACTTAAGCAACCGTTTATTAGTTAAAGCTACAGTGCCTGTAATTCTGGACTTAAGCAATCGTTTATTATTTAAAGCTACAGTGCCTGTAATTCTGGACTTAAGAAACCGTTTATTATTTAAAGCTACAGTGCCTGTAATTCTGGACTCAAGTCACAATATCTTCTAATTGTTATAATAAATATTCAAGCTATAAGAAATCTGCAGTTGTGTTCCTTCATAACAAATGTTTAAACGTGACACACAGGTGGTACAGGAGGTGCCTCTAAATAGACAGTTCTCTGGAGCAAGGTTTGAAATGCCTGAGCAAATTGATCTAACCTGTGGTCCATATCCTCCACCCTATTCTCACAGGCAATCATATGTTTGCATAGTTCCGCAGGATCCATGGCCCTGTCGTAATGTCACGACTACTAGTGTGGTCCAGCACGCAGAAACTATGTAAACATATACATAGGCAAGAAAAGGAAAATAAAAGGACAGAGCGTAAACCGGACCTTAGAATGGCCGGACTAATACGCTAGAGACAGAGAATGGTCAAAGGCAAAGACGAGGTCAAGGAAGCCAGAAAATACACAATACCGTTTACACAAGCTAAGTCAGGGAAACCAGAATTCAGAATAACCAGGGAAAAGCCAAGATCAGGATACCAGGAAATCAGATTCACAAAGATAAAGCACTCTCGGGAAACCAGGAACAGGAAACCACGACAGGGCAAGGTACTGGAGTGAGCTAGGGATTTAAATATCCCTCTCAAAGGTCTGATTGGTCAGAGGGTGACCTCTGACCCCAAAACGTGCGTGCGCATTGACGTTGTGACGTCACGCGCACGTCAGTATAAACTTCAGGGGTGGAACGGTCGGCGCCATTTTGGATCCGGGCGCGACGGCCGGAGGATGCGGGGAAGCGGTTGCCGGCTTGCCGGCGAGCAGGTAAGTTCGTGCCGTCGGCTAGACTGTGCCGGTCGGGCACAGCTGTGCCACGCGGCGGGCCGGCAACCGCAACACACTGTTCACTGTTCGTGAAACTACAATAGGAATGCTAGTGGCTTTCGCGACGCTAGCATACAAATGCTCTCTAGCACATGTAAGACCGAACAACCTAAAATAAGCCATATATTTGCAGTCTCTCCAGTGCACCTTTTATACATCACAATAGTCTTAAGTGGCTAGGTTTGCCACAGAGTCCTGGTGATTATTTATTATTTTTTATTTCATCCTTTTGTTTCCAGTGTACTTACTTCTCTCTGTCCTTTCGATTTCCTACAATTTTTTGAGACACCTATAGGGATAGTTTGAATTGATATACTTATACTTAGGTGCTAAGATTGTGGTTTCCACTTAAGGATCACACTGTACCAGGGGAACTCTAGGTTGATATATGCTTTTTCTTTTCATTTATTTGGAACGTTTGATATACACACCGGCCTGTTCTCTATAGATATTTGTTGATACATTTGGCTATTTTTTGTTGCTATAATTCTTATTATTTTCTTCAAGTTCCTCTGTATCAATCTATCTATTTTACTTTATACTAGGCTGGTGTTTATATCTTTGTTCATACTTTGTCCAGAATGACTGTTTGATCAGTCTAATGTACCTAGGCAAGTGGTGCAACCAGTATTTACGTTTGTCCTATTAAACTTGTTTATTATTTTTCTGTATGGTTTGCACCATGCCCTGAGATACATTTTTAAAGTGTTTTGTATATATTGCTCCATTGGGGTATTGGTTCTGTAGGGATTTACTTTCTGTTTAGGAGAGTCTCTCCCTCATTTCCTTTATTTTGTATCTTGTTTAGTATTTAGGGTTAAGCCCTGTCTGTACCCCTGTAGCCCACCTTTGTGTATTTCTATACCTGATTCATCTCAGGTCTTTCTAATACACTCTTTCTATATTTAATTGGGGAAGTTACCACCCAACCCCTCTGAAAAGAGGCATACCAACCGGACAGTATTTACGCTTAAGGCGCAACTGTTCCGATGTTGAAGATTTTAAAATGAGAGCTAGAGAACTACGTGCAATGTTCAGAGCTAAGGGATACCCACACAAATGTTTAAACGGGCCTATCATCAAGCCCTTCTGACTGACCGAGAGGACCTTATTAAGGATGTATTGTCATCTCCAAGTAAAAACACTTCTGACTCTAAACATTTGAGAGTCATCCCTACATATGACGCTGGTTGGGAGCAAGTTAAATCTATTTTAAATAGATACTGGCTCCTACCTAAACAAGACGAACACCTTAAAGAAGTTCTTCCCCCAAATGTGGCACTTGAAGCACGAAGGGGTAGGAATATCAAGGATGCTTCGGTACATAGCCATTTCAAACAGTCCAAAACGACTGCTACTCATTGGCTATCTAACAAACTCCCAGGGACCTACAAATGCGGCCGATGCAAAGCCTACGACTTTATCTGCAAGGACTTCAAAAGTTTTCATAACAGTGGTCAGTCTGATACTTTTTATCCAAATTCCTTCTTTAATTGCAATTCTAAAGGTCTGGTCTACTTGATAAAATGTCAATGTAACAAACTATATGTGGGCAAGACCTTCAGGCCATTTAAAAGATGATTTTGGAACACATAAATTCCATTAAAACCAGCAGGCACATTGAAACTACAGTATCCAGACGTGAAGAATTTTCATCAAGGTGACCATACAGTACTCCAATTTTTGGGTATAGAATTGGTTAAACTTGATCAAAGGAAAGGGAATTTGGATAAACTCCTTAGGAGGAGAGAATGTTTCTGGATTTACCGCCTGAACACTCTTTCCCCTATGGGGCTATTCTCCCTTCATTAGTGATCTCCCTTCATTAGTGACAATAATAATAACATCCATATTATTTATAGGAACTTCATATATGTAAATTCTCTATGACGCTAAAACACACTAATTTATTTTTATTTATTCTTGAATGTAATTATTTTCACTTTATTTTATTGGTAATACCTCTAATATCTAATTCATATTTTCAAGTGACAGATTCCCATTCTAGCCTTATAATTCCTTCTGTTTGATTTTCTCTAACCAAGTGATAGTCAAAAATACCCTTAATTCAATATTCATAGCCACATTTGGGATTTTTTCTCATCATGTATATAGTCCATTTTTTGTCTTCAAAGAATAAACAGATGACCACTATATATCTTATATGGCACTTTGTCTATATCCCTTGACTGTAAATTTATAGACAGATATATGTACAATCTTTGTCTTAGACTAAGTGACAGATTCTGTGCCACTTGATTCATCATACAAAGACATACATACTTCGTTTTATCCCTGCAACTTAATATGCTGGCTTAATCAACTTGGTCTTTAATATTATTATTATTTTTTTTTTTTGTAATTCTTTATTTTTGACGTGCATATACATAATACAATCTGGCGAGAGGTGCCCCAGAAGCAGTCCTCTGGCTTTTCCCACGTGGAACATGTGGGGCACCTGCATAACAAGCACAATTTTTTGTTTTTATCAGGCTTAAACAATTGTATTTAGACATATTTGGTAACATCGATTACTGTGAGAAACTTTGTTTGTTTTTTTGTTTAACAAAGGCGATACCACAGTAGTTAGAATTAAACAAGAATAGCAGAGCCTATTGATTATGTTATTAAGTAAGCATATGATCTGTTATGAAAAATAGGCGATTTCTTAGATTTCAGTAGCAGAGTGTGTGAGGGTAGCGTCTCTTTAACATGCTTGCAGTAATGATTACACTCAAGCTAAGAATAAAACAAGAGTAAGCGTGGTTCATTTTATGAGCTTGCCATTTTACTCCGCTGTGCTGAAGCCCTCCCAGGGCGGCTTGAGGTCATGCTGCGAACCGTCTGTTTCTGTGCTGTCCGGCTTTTCTGTGCTGGCGGTAGAGCGGTGTTCGTTCTCCTGTGAGTGGAGTGAGGCTCCTTGTATGGGAGGACGGTTCCCCTGTGTGTCTGGGATGGAGGCGTTCGCCTGTGCGTCTGCGGCGTGTTCCAGTGCGGTGCGGGGGTTGGTTTGCTGTGCCTCCATCTCACTCTCACGTTTTGGGCCTGCCCTGGAGCTAGAGTTAGAGTCCAACATTGTGTCTCCGATGGTGAGTATTGCGCGATGGCGCCTTGCTGGGGGATCACCCTGGACTGTGGTAGGTAACCAGCTAGTTTGTACCTGTAGGCACGCTTTGTGAGTGCTCGGTTGGTGTTGCAGGCCTCCTCCTTGCCTTCCGCACGCATGGCGTCCGCCATCTTTGGTGGGATGTTTAGGCCGTTGATCGCGGTAGTGACGCTGCAGGGTCTTGGTAGGCCTGTAGGTGTTGTGGCCACTGGGTGGGGACTGGGATGACCCCCCCGGTCCAGAGGGGGGGGGTAAGCCAGACGCCAGTCGGAGACCCGGGAGAGCGGCCGTCCCTACCCGGCTCAAGCTCCGGAGCGCTTCAGGCCTCATCAGGTTACTTCGGAATGCCAGGCATGGTCTTGAGCGGTATCTCCGTGACCCCCAGCTGCTGGAGGTTAATGTGGGCTCCAGTATGGGTCTGCAGTTGCAATTGGCACCTAGTTGGCACCGATATTTCGGCCCAGAAGCAGGAGCTCAGACGGAGCACGTCTGATCCTGTCGGCGGCAGGCCCCGCCCCCCCTTTAATATTATTTTAACTGTCTTCTGGCATACTACATTACGAGTAATTTTGAAGCGGTATTAGCCGTTATTTTCGGCATTTCTCTCCGCCCATACCACGCCCATCTTCAGTAGACAGATAAGAATAAGGGAGGAGCTTTCTCCTTGCCCTCCCTTCCTCCCTCCGCCCTTTGATTTCACCTCTCTGTACCCACGTGGGTTCGGACGCACGTATATGCGTTCCGCCCACCTCCACAGAGGCGTTAGACGCATTGACATTTTCTCCGCCCACACCACGCCTCCTTACACACCGGCGCATTCTTATCGGGCGATTTGGGGAGCATCATTATTGGCTATCAAGGGTTTAAAAGACACTCCACTTGCTGAACTATTTTTAGCCCCTGACGAAGGTGCATTAGACGCACCAAAACGCGCGTCGGGTTTAGCTTTCACTTTATTTCACAATGGTGGCACTAGGTGTTTGATTTTTATTTATTTTCACCTCCAGCACTGACTTACTCCATTTGGAGGGAGACAACCAGAGGTAGTCTTTCCATTTCTCTCTCTCCTGTTTAGGGATAGCATAGAACACCCCTGAAGGTGTTTCATTTAGGAGCTGCAGGGATTATACCCCTTATTTACTATCTTCCTCTCATATGCTGCTCTGCTAAGTACTTTTCTACTGGGGGTTTTCTCCTCATTATATATCATCAGGAATAGCATAGAACACCCTTGGAGGAGTTATAGGGTGGATGTTTTGTATATATATATATATATATATATATATATATATATACATATATACTTTCTTTATTATCCCTTGACTACCTGCTTACTGGCTTTGTAGGGCGGATGCTGTGTATATATATATATATATATATATATATATATATATACATATATATATATATATATATATATATATATACTTTCTTTATTATCCTCTTGACTACCTGTTTACTGGCTAATTATTTTCCCACTTAGTTTGGAGACTAGCCATTATTATAACTTCAAGGCTTTGGTCTCTCCCTTCATAGGCATTTTTTGATATATTGTATCAGTTTTTCTTTCTCTTTTGACATTCCATTTATAGTGCCTTTTTGAATCATAATAAAGTTTTTTTTTATTTCTTCGTGGCACCTTCTGGAATATATACAATATAATATATATCAATGTATAATTCTTACCTTTATAAGTGTTCAGTACTGATGGTTTAGTCATAATATGTATTAATATTCCCTATATATTGTATCTAAAACCAGTCCTGAGTCTCATTTTATTGAGTCTCTATTATCTTCCACTTTTCAATACATACTCACTCTAGTCGACTTCGCCACTAGATATCCTGAAGCGGTAGCACTGTCTAACATTGAGGCAGAGACAGTGGCAGATGCCCTGGTCAAGGTGTTCTCAAGAGTCTGATTTCCCCAGGAAATCCTATCAGACCAGGGTACCCAGTTCAATGCCGCTGTGATCCAGCATTTGTGGAAGGTCTGCAGGATAAAACCCGTGACTAGCTCCCCGTACCATCTCCAGACCAACGGTCTATGCGAGCGGTTTAATGGGACTCTGAAGCAGATGCTGAAGACGTTCACGGCCGATTGCAGGGACTGGGAGCGATTCTTGCCGCACCTCCTTTTTGCTTACCAGGAGGTCCCACAGGAATCAACGGGGTTCTCCCCCTTTGAGTTGTTATACAGGAGTCGAGTGAGGGGACCCCTAGACCTGATTAGGGAGCATTGGGAGGGAGCCACTGAGTCAGCAGGGACCCCAGTGGTGCCAAATATGCTGGAACTGAGGGACCGTATGGAGGTGTTGACCCAGATGGTGCGTGAAAACCTCCAGTTGGCTCAGCGGCGCCCACGGGTACGACTGGAAGGCCAGGCAACGTAGTTTTCAAGTAGGACAGCGAGTTATGGTACTTAAACCAGTCAGACGGGACAAACTACAGGCTGCCTGGCAGGGACCCTACAAAATTATTGGGAAAGTATGTGACACTACATACACGGTAGCCAGCTGTGATGATGAGAATGTAAAGCGCACATTCCACATCAACATGCTAAAGGAATACAAGGGTAGAGAAGATGAGGTGGCGGGCGTGTGTGTGCGCCACCATCCGAGGATCTAGACACCCTACCCCTGCCGGATCTATTGGAGGGCGACCAGAGGGTACGGGCTATAGAGTTGGTACAGTTGGGGGAACGGCTGGGACCACAGGAACGGGCCCAGGCAATCGCCCTTCTGGAAGCCAAACAGGCTACGTTCTCTCAGGTGCCCGGGTACATGAGACTGGCCGTCCACAGGGTGGAGACCCCAGGCCAGGCTCCCTTGCGGCAGCCCCCCTACCGCATCCCTGAGGCAGTCCGGGAAGGGATGCGGAGGGAAATAAATGAAATGCTACGCTTAGGGGTCATTGAACATTCCGAAAGTCCTTGGGCTTCGCCAGTAGTGCTAGTGCCTAGACTACCGACGACTGAATGATAAGACTGTCACAGACGCCTACCCGATGCTCCGGGTAGATGAACTGTTGGACCGGATGGCTAGGGGGAAATATCTGACAACAATAGACTTATGTAAGGGCTACTGGCGAATTCCCCTAGCCAAGGACGCCATTACGAAATCGGCCTTCGTCAACCCGTTCGGCTTAAACCAGTTCCGAGTTATGCCATTCGGGATGAAGAATGCCCCAGCCACTTTCCAATGGATGGTAGATCGCCTCCTAAATGGTCTCCATGATTATGCGTGCACATACCTGGATGACAAAGTGATTTTTTTAGTGAAACCTGGGAGGCCCACTTAAAACATGTAGGGACGGTACTGGATAGAATCCGGGCAGCCGGCTTGACCTTGAAGCCTGACAAGTGTCACATTGGTATGGCGGAGGTGCAGTACTTGGGCCACCGGGTAGGATGCGGAAAACAACATCCGGAGCCCGCTAAGATTGAGGCTGTTGCAAAGTGGCCCACCCCCCGTACCAAGACGCAAGTTATGGCTTTCTTAGGGACAGCCGGCTACTACAGACGCTTTGTCCCTGACTATAGCGTCCTGGCCAAACCCCTGACGGACTTGACAAAAAATAACTTACCCCGACAGGTCCTGTGGTCCCCGGAGTGTGAGGCAGCCTTTCAAGCATTGAAGCAAGCTCTTATAAACGCACCTGTTCTCGCTGCCCCCGATCCTAACAAACCTTTGATGGTACACACAGATACTTAAATGTTTGTACTTGGGGCAGTCTTAAGCCAGGTCGGAGAAGACGGGGGGGAGCACCCTGTAGCCTATTAGAGTCGAAAATAGTTGCCCCTGGAGGTCAGCTATGCGGCCATTGAAAAAGAATGCATAGCTTTAGTGTGGGCTTTGAAGAAACTAACACCCTACTCATATGGCTGGCCATTCACCCTCATCACGGACCACAATCCTCTCGTCTGGCTCGGGTTGCAGGGGAAAATGCCCGACTTCTACGGTGGAGCCTCGCATTACAACCATATGACTTCACCATCCACTACCGACCTGGCAAAATGAATGGGAATGCGGATGGCCTATACCAGTGATGGCGAACCTGTGGCACGCCGGGCCCGCTCTGTTGGCACGCGGCCATAGGTCGCCGGGAGAGAGGGGGCCGCTGGCTATCTGCAGAGTAGGCGCCTACTCTGCTTCCGGGTCGGGAGGCAGGGGGAGGACTCTAGCAAGCAGCTCCCCTGTCCTCCCGCGCGATGCTGTGTGGAGCGTTGCCGCGCGTTACCATGGCAACGTTCCACACAGCATCGCGCAGGAGGACAGAAGAGCTGCTTGCTAGCTGCCCGAAACAAACTTACCACCGGACCACCAGGGATCGCTGTGTCCCCCCCCCCCCCTTCACCAAAGGTAAGAGGAAGGGAGTGGGGGATACAGCATTGATATATATTTTCTTTTGTTTTTTGTTTTATGTATTTTTACCCCTACCACCATCTGCACCCCTACCACCCCTTACCCCCACAGCACCCCTTACCACCACAGCACCCTTTACCCCCACAGCACCCCTACCACCCCTTACCCCCATAGCACCCCTTACCCCAACAGCACCCCTTACCCCCACAGCACCCCTTACCACCCCTACCACCCACAGCACCCTTACCACCCACAGCACCCCTACCACCCCTTACCCCCAACAGCACCCCTTACCACCCCTTACCCCCACAGCACCCCTTACCCCCACAGCACCCCTACCACCCCTTACCCCCACAGCACCCCTACCACCCCTTACCCCCACAGCACCCCTTACCCCCACAGCACCCCTACCACTCCTTACCCCCACAGCACCCCTTACCCCCACAGCACCCCTACCACCCCTTACCCCCACAGCACCCCTACCACTCCTTACCCCCACAGCACCCCTACCACCCCTTACCACCCCTTACCCCCCACAGCACCCCTTACCACCCCTTACCCCCTTACCCCCACAGCATCCCTTACCCCCACAGCACCCCTACCACACCCCTTACCCCCACAGCACCCCTTACCCCCACAGCACCCCTTACCCCCACAGCACCCCTACCACCCCTTACCCCCACAGCACCCCTCACCACCCCTACCAACCACAGCACCCCTACTACCCCTTACCCCCACAGCACCCCTTACCACCCACAGCACCCCTTACCACCCACAGCACCCCTTACCCCCACAGCACCCCTACCACCCCTTACCCCCACAGCACCCCTCACCACCCCTACCACCCACAGCACCCCTACTACCCCTTACCCCCACAGCACCCCTTACCACCCCTACCACCCACAGCACCCCTTACCACCCACAGCACCCCTTACCACCCCTACCACCCCTTACCTCTACAGCACCCCTTACCACCCCTACCACCCACAGCACCCTTACCCCCACAGCACCCCTTACCCCTACCACCACAGTACCACCCACAGCACAACACCCCTACCACCCACAGCACCCCTACCGCCAACACACACAGCACACCCCCCACACACTGAGCACACCCCACACACACTGCACCCCACACACACTGCACCCCACACACACACTGCACCCCTCAATGCAGTATGTGTGTGTATTCAGCAGTCTGTCTGTATGTGTACTCAGCGGACTGTGTGTGTGTGTGTGTGTATGTGTATTTAGCGGACTGTGTGTTTATGTATTTAGCTGATGGGGAGTGTGTATTCAGCGGACGGTGTGTATGTGTTTAGCGGACGGTGTGTGTATGTATTTAGCGGACTGTGTAAGAATGTGTTATGCCGTCTGTGTGTATGTATTGCATTTGTTGGAGATACTAATAAATATAAGCTGAATTTTATCTATTTATATCATTATTTAAAATCTGTATCATTGAACTCTCTGTTGTGTTCTTTTAAAACAAAAGTTGTTAATTAGTTCGGTCAACTGTACAAGTTGTTTTTTCTAAACTTAAACCTCAGTATTCAGGTTTAATTGCAGTGTTGGCACTTTGAGGGAAAAAAAGTCTGCATGTATTGCGGTTTGGGCACTCGGGCTCAAAAAGGTTCGCCATCACTGGCCTATACCGACAAACTGAATTAGCGGACTAAATTTCGCAAGTATTAGCCGGACAGCCCCAAGTCGATCCGAAAAGGGTCCAACTGTGTGTGCCGGAGCTGTCAGCAAGGGGTGAGCAGTGTGAAGAAAACCCCTGTTTTATGGACTTAGTTCGACTGTTTTGTTCTCCCCCCTCTTAGAACACCAGTTTAAACCCTTAATAACTGTCATATTTTCAAACTCTGTCTGACCCTTTTAACTGTCATTTTGTTTTTCCTCTGAGCAGGAGTGATTTTACTGCATGAATATTGTTGCTTTGTGTGCATTAAACAGATCTCTACCCAGCATTAAGCCTCGGCTCATGTGTGGAGGGTTATGATATGCTTGTGTCTACACTCTGCCTTGAAGGATTATTCGCTAACTACTGGGAGAAAGGGTAATTGATGGAAGGTGGCAAAAAAATCTACAGGAACAGATGAGAGGGTAACCCTAAAGAAATTGTTAATAATGAAAAGAAAAACAGAACTCTGTTCCTATTGTTATGATAACATACTGTCGTAATAAATAATAAATGTATAAAAATCTGGAAGATACTTTATTAGTAGAACCAAAAAACGAAAAAACACAAAAATAAACACAAATAAACCCTGGCTGTGACTGCCTGACTCAATAAGAGAGTCAATTACGGCAGTTCAGGCAAAAAAAAGGGAAGTTCAAAAAATATAATGAAAATAATAATAATAAAAAAATAACATGTAACAATAAAACAAGACTAAGTGGAAAATATTGCCATAGCAATATCTAACAGATAACCTCTAAATGTGCACCATGGGTCATCTGATAAATAACCATTTATCGAAGAGAAAATCCGATATAGTGTTATATCTATATTTTAGCGCTGTATTCACTGCTATGTTGAGAAGATCGTCATAGCGATGTCTAACGGGCAACCTCTAAATGTGCAGCATAGGTCGTATAATAAGTGACCAAAAGAAAAAGGTCCAATACGGTATTGTATCTATATCTTTAGCACTGTATCCACTGCGACATAGAGTTGCCGTGCACAATTCTCTCGAGGGAATGCTGTTAAAAAAAACTGTCCAAAACCACTTAGTCTATATTCAGAGCAAATGCATAACTTAACTGCTAATGATCATTTTATCCTGAACAGGAATACATTTGTAAAACCGGGTATGACACAAAATTGCTGTAATCTATACCCAGATAATGTTACATATATATATACACTTACAACAGACCTCCATAATCTGTGTCAGTAATCACCTTATTGTTAGTGCGATATCAAGAGTTAGTGTAGAGTGTTAGAAAGGTGCCTTTTTGGGCATCTGGTATAGGAAAGGCAATAAGAAAAGATAGAGTCTTAATGTCATGGCACAGAGAGCCGTAGGATTAGCAGTTAATAGAATAATGTCTTAGCTCAAACATAATGCTCCTAGCACCCTGATCAGTCACTCGTCTATCTGTGGTGCCTAAACGGCTGTCAGCCAGCTAGGTTCGATGGGTACCTCAATGGCTTATGCAGTGTAGCCCGTGGTCCAAAAAATATAATAAATGAAGGTGCCCAAAGGCACAGAATACCGAGCTGATATAGCGGTAAAGTGGCAGATATCGAGCCCTGACGCGCGTTTCGCCTGGATTTAAAGGCTCATCAGGGGGAACTCATTCGTCGGATTCCCGGGGTTTAAAAAGGCCGCCCTTAAATCTGATTGGTTACTGATAGAATCAGGGGATGCAGGTAAGTACGGTGGCCAAAGTGGCTCAAAACAGATGAAAAGTAACTACATTAAGTAGTAATCTCAAAAAGTGGTATAATTAAAGGCAGGTCTGGTTGTCTGATGCCAGTGTAATTTAATCATAAAGGGAACAGGTAATTGAATAAAGATTTTATCATATGAGTTATAAATCTAACCAAGCTCATTTATAAATTAAAGCTTGATATGATGCAACACTCATCAAATCATACATGGAGAACTAGATTAACTTTACATCTCTGTTAAAGGTCACAGTAATACAACTGATGGAGGGTCATCCAAAGCAGAGACCAATGTATCAATGATAATGTTATTAAGTAATGAAGTGTTTTGGTATTACAGTAGCAAAATGCTAACACAATGTTATATCTTAGCAGATTAATAAGAGTGATCCACATATAGTGATTATAGTGCCAATGTGGGACAGAGTCTACCCACCAAATCCCATATCTTATGACTGTGTTAACCAGGTCAGGATTCTTGTGAAAATAAATATAATGAAATAAAATGAAAATATATATAATTTATGTAAGTAACTACCGATTTTACTTATGTATGAAAGGTGTATAGTTAAATTCCTCGTTCGGACCTAAGGGAGATAGAGTCTTGAACGAGAAAATCCACTGTGATTCCTTCCTAAGTAAGACTTTGTTGAAATCACCCTTTCAAGGATTTGGTAGCACTTTCTCAATAACCTGGAATATCAGATTCATTATGGAAATTGAGAACATGTCTCGCTACCGGGGTGGGTGTAACTGTATTGTTGACAGATTTTATATGCTGCAAAATCCTGCGTCTGAATTCTTGATAAGTTTTCCCAATATATTGGGATCCACAACTGCAGGTGATCAGATAGATCTGTCGTGTGGAACTACAGTTAATTAAGGCATTAGTCTCAACACTAATATTGGTTTGAGTGGATGTAGTGAATTTGGAGGGCACAATGTATCGGCAGGAGTTACAGTGCCCACATCTATAAGTCCCCTTGGTACTTGATAACCAATTCGTAGAAGGTGAATGGGGTGCCAAATGGCTGTGGACTAATTGATCCTGCAGATTTGCTGGTCTGCGCGCTGTTAGGGGTGGGTAATCTGGTAGCACCTGGGTTGGGTGTTGGGTTATGTAAAAGTATCGGCCAATTTTTCTTGAGAATTTGTGACATAGGCCCCCAACCTTGATCAAATGTAGCTATGCAGCGAGGGGCCTTGGATTCTGTCTTCAACTTAGTAAATTGAAAGGCTTGTTTTAAGACTCAGTTTGGGTACCCTAATTCCCTAAACCGAGATTTCAGAATTTTGCATTCATTGTAAAAAGTCTGGTCCATGGAACAATTTCGTCTAGCCCTCAAATACTGGCTAAAGGGGATGAAGGCCTTTAGTCTGTAGGGATGATGTGTAACAGACTATTCATTGAAGTCGCCTTTCTAAATAGTTCAGTTTGTATAGTCCCATCCTGTTCCAGTAAGATTTTCAGATCCAAAAATACTATCTCATGTTCATCTATTACATGAGTTAGTTTCAGGTTGATATCGTTATCATTGAGGGTTTTGACGAAGTCCTCAAACATGGGGACGGATCCTGTCCACAGGAGCAACATGTTGTCAATATATCTATGCCAGCTTAAGATGTATTCATGAAAGCGGCTGAATTTAGGTGTTGTGACGATATGTTGCTCCCACCACCCCAAAAACAAGTTGGCATAGGTGGGTGCACAGGCCGTCCCCATGGCAGTACCAGAGATCTGAAGATCTGAAGATCTCGAGAATGGCCAAAATTAAATTTTTCTGTTTATCACTGTATGATGTATTGTCAAGAAAGAACCGGCATGCCTTCAATCCCATTTCATGGGGAATATTAGTATATAATGCCACCACATCCAAACTAGCCAGTTGTGTATAAGGTGGGACTGTCATATTCTGTAGTGTCAAAAGAGTCGATTTCATATCTTGAAGATACGATGGTAACGCCAGTACCATCGGGTGCAAGATTTTGTCAACAAATCTGCTAAGGGATTCCGTGAGACAGTTATTTCCGGAGACAATGGGTCTGCTGGGAGGAGGTCTAATGCCCTTATGCACCTTCGGCAAACAATAGAATGTTGCGATAGAAGGATTTTTTTGTGGAAGTAAAAAACGGAATTCGTCTTTATTAATCACCTGTTGGTCTAAGGTGTCATGCAAAAGAGTGTCTAGCTCCCTTACATAGTTGGTAGTGGGGTCCGAAGGAAGAGTCCTATAATGCATTGAGTCATCAAGATGTGCCAAGCACATGCTGACATACTCAGATCGGTTCAGAAGGACAATATTGCCCCCTTTGTCAGCCGGTTTTATAATTATGTCCGTTTGTTGTTGTAGTTCTTTTAACGCTTTGCGTTCACAAAAGCTTAAATTATTAGTGATGGAAACCTGATTGTCCATATTATCGAACTCATTTAGTGAGATTTGGACAAAGAGGTCAACATGGGGTGTATCTACAAAATTAGGAGTGAACTAGCTCAAGGGTTTTAGGTCTGTCAGAGGTCTAGTGAGGTAATTTTCCTCTAGGAGGCTGTCCAAGGTTTTGGATCATTCGTAGTCCTGTCTAGATAAACCTAATTCATTAGCCATAGTTTGGTCCTTCTTTGCATGCATTATATTCAGGGCCAATTTTCTGCCAAACTTGTTTAGGTCCTTGGACCAATTAAATTTGTTACAAGCAGGGGTTGGAACAAATGATAAACCCCTATTCAGTAAAGAAATATGATGGGTCAATAATTCAAAATCGGATACATTGATTATTTTGTTAGGGGCTATGATCTCTGTGTTCGGTACTGGTTCTTGTAAGCCCACCGATCTCTGTCTCTTAATCGACCCCTTTGTTGGTGAGGTTAGTCCTGTTCTAAAAAAGGATTTGATGTAGTGATGGTAGTAGTCTGAGAGTTGTTAATATTGGTAGAGATTGGTAATTCTAAAAATGAAACTGCTTTATCTGGATGTTTTAAGATACTCTTATTATGGCTAAATTGGGAACTCTGATCTCTTGTATGTTCAGTGGTGTGTTTGGGTGGAGATCTTCGTCTAATTGGTGGTAGTTGGTCCTGATCTGACCCATCAGTTTCTCCAGAAGAGGAGCCTCTGTTGGTGTTTTTACGTCTCGGGTATTTATTAGATTGTCTGAAGATTTTGCCATTTTTAAAATCTTAAAAGTCCCTTTGAAATTTGTTATGTTTTTTGACCTTGAGGTGGTGTCTGAAATTGTTAATGTTTTGTTCTAGTCTCTTTTCCATCTGCACATATAGATCCTCAGATTTATATTTTTTGATGGAAGTGATATCATTTTTAAGCTTAATGTTTACCACCTCAAGATTAGTTGATTCCAATCTTACCAGAAAATCCATTAACTTGAAGGAGCAGTCCAGTAAAATTGTGTTCCATTCACTGAGCTGCTCCTCGGTCTGGATTTTATCTGGTAATAAGATATCAGTGCGCAGTCCCCTAGGGACCTATTTTTGTTCTAAATATTGCTTTAAACTTGTGAGTTCCCAAAAGCAGTACCTCAGAGCTGGAGTGGTTTTACTGCATGAATGCTTTGTGTTCATTAATCTGATCTCTACCCAGCATTAAGCCTCGGCTCATGTGTGGAGGTTTATGCTATGCTTGTGTCTACACTCTGCCTGGAAGGATTATTCGCTAACTACTGGGAGAAAGGGAACCCAAGACAATCAGAGAGGGTTGGACCGTCACAAATAGGTACCCTGACAATGATGCATGGATTTGAGCACTATTTGGGCAACATGGGTGCTCAGATCAGGGCTGTTTGTGAATGTATAATATGTGGGGTTATTATATGTTTTTATGATGTTTTGGGGTACTTTTATAGTTTTTATATTTTGTGTTTGGCTCTCTGTTCCTGGGAGATAATTAGCTTACCTGCTTTAACTCAATTATCTCCCAGGCACAGAGCTCTCTGGGAGGGGCTTGCATTGTATTGTTTGGAGACCCCGTTGAGAGCCCAGCCAAGCTGCGGTGGCTATGGGCTGAAGAACTCCTGTGTCCCTGTGGAGAACTAGAAAGCAAGCTTGATGGAGGTGCCTAGTCGAGGTGCCAGGCGGTCCATCAGAGTGGCTTTGTGAGATATCTTCCTGGATCTAATGCTCACAAAGACAAAAGATGTATTTTTAATATTGGTAATCAAGCAAAGCAGAAAGGAAATTGGTTGTGCTTGTCTATCTAGGGACAGATGGTTTGAAATAAAGCTTCAGAGGTAAATTAAGTGTTTTGTTCTCTTACCAATGATACATGGCACAGGGGGTATACTAAAACATATAATTTTAAAAAGGCCAATTAAGGGCAGCTTTCCAATATATTGACTGGCATAAACTCTTGAGTGAAAAGAACACTGAAGATAAATGGAACGTCTTCCAACAAATATTAGAAAGTTACATTTCTCAGTATGTACCATTGGGTAATAAATATAAAAGAAACACATTAAAACCAATGTGGCTTAGTAGAGAAGTAAAACAAGAGATTAAAAATAAGAAAAGGGCATTTAAAGCATTTAAATCGGAACAAATCAGATGCATCCTATTAAAGATATAAGGAAGCCAATAATGCGTGCAAAAAGGCAATTAAATTAGCTAAACTTCAAAATGAAATAGTGATAGCCAAAGAGAGCAAAACCAACCTCCCCTCTGCCTGGGAGATAATTTAGGTAGATAGCGTAGTAACGCAATTATCTCCAGGCAGGAAAACCACATACCGTATATACTCGAGTATAAGCCGACCCGAATATAAGCCGAGGCCCCTAATTTTATCCCAAAAAACTGGGAAAACTTATTGACTCGAGTATAAGACTAGGGTGGGAAATGCAGCAGCTACTGGTAAATTTCTAAATAAAATTAGATCCTAAAAAAAATATATTAATTGAATATTTATTTACAGTGTGTGTATAATGAATGCAGTGTGTGCGTATGTGTGTGTGTATGAGTGCAGCGTGTGTGTATGAGTGCAGTGTGTGTATGAGTGCAGTGTGTGTGTGCATGAATGCAGTGTGTGTGTGCATGAATGCAGTGTGTGAATGCAGTGTGTGCAGGGCCGGTGCAAGTATATTTGCCGCCGTAGGCAAAACATTTTTTGCCGCCCCCTCCCCCCCCATATGTCCTGACTTCCCCTCCTCCTCCCTCAGTGGTCCTTACCTCCCCACCCCCGTGTTCCTTCACTCCCCCCCCCAGTGGTCCTGACTCACCCCTCCCCTAGTGGTCCTTACCCTCCCCTCCCCTAGTGGTCCTTACTTCCCCCTCCCCTCCCATAGTGGTCCTTATCCCACCCCCTCCCTCTCATAGTGGTCCTTATCCCCCTTCTCCCTCCCATAGTGGTCCATATACCCCCCCCCTCCCTCCCATAATGGTCCTTATACCCCCCTCCCTCCCATAGTGGTCCTTATACCCCCTCCCTCCAATAGTGGTCCTTATCCCACCCCCTCCCATAGTGGTCCTTATACCCCCCTCCCTCCAATAGTGGTCCTTATCCCCCTCCCTCCCATAGTGGTCCTTATCCCCCCCTCCCTCCCATAGTGGTCCTTATACCCCCCTCCCTCCCATAGTGGTCCTTATACCCCCCCTCCCTCCCATAGTGGTCCTTATACCCCCCTCCCTCCCATAGTGGTCCTTATACCCCCCTCCCTCCCATAGTGGTCCTTACCCCCCCCCCTCCCTCCCATAGTGGTCCTTACCCCCCCCCCCCCCATAGTGGTCCTTACCCCCCCCCCTCCCTCCCATAGTGGTCCTTATACCCCCCCTCCCTCCCATAGCGGTCCTTATACCCCCCTCCCTCCCTCCCATAGTGGTCCTTAACCCACCCCCTCCCTCCCATAGTGGTCCTTATACCCCCCCCCCTCCCATAGTGGTCCTTATACCCCTTTTTTTTATTATTATTAATTTTTTTTTATTATTTTATTTCTTATTTAATTTATTTTTTTTTTTTTCGTCCCCCCTCCCTGCTTGATATATGGCAGGGAGGGGGGCTCTCCTTCCCTGGTGGTCCAGCATTGGTAGTTCAGTGGGGGGGAGAGGGGGGCTGGCAGAGCTGTACTTACCTTTCCTGCAGCTCCTGTCAGCTCTCTCCTCCTCCGCGCGCTCTGTGCAGCTCCCTCTGTCAGCTCCCAGTGTAAGTCTCGCGAGAGCCGCGGCTCTCGCGAGACTTACACTGGGAGCTGACCGAGGTGCTGAACGGACGGCGCGGAGGAGGAGAGAGCTGACAGGAGCTGCAGGAAAGGTAAGTACAGCTCTGCCAGCCCCCCTCTCCCCCCAGTCTGTATTATGGCAATGCAAATTGCCATAATACAGACTCTGACTCGAGTATAAGCCGAGTTGGGGTTTTTCAGCCCAAAAAATGGGCTGAAAAACTCGGCTTATACTCGAGTATATACGGTATTTTTACAAAGTTTCATAAGTACCCCAAAACAAAGCATATTCCTATAAATGTCACATCCCCTGATCTGAGTGAACAACATATCCAAAAATCACCCAAATCTGTGCAGGGGTTCAAGAATTCTATGACGAGGTGCCCCTCGCCACTGGGCATTGGAGAGGACTGATTGCCAGCCTCCTGCCACATGACTATGGCCCTGTGGTGTATAGCCCTTTAAAATCATTACTTGGTCTTATGGACTTTTATTTGGACTAGTGCTGGCCCTTTAAAAACAGTGTATGGACATATTGAATCTTTTGGGACACTTTTCTGCCCTTTAAATCCATGGGAAGGTGTGCCTCTTCCCCTCCCCCTGTCCCATTGTTCTCCAGCAGGGCGTTGTCCCAGGGACACTGCCAAACCAGTTGGAACTGGCTGTTTTGTCCCTCCTCGGTCAAAATATGACTTCCACCTATCTCCTGAACCACTGGATCAAAGTATATGAATTTTGGATATGTTTGTCCCCCAATTATCAATTATGCTGGTTAGAAAAATATAAGTTTTATTGATATCGCATGTAAACTCACAAAGTTACAAAAATGGCATAAAAGTATGTTTTTTTAGCTTGGAGATAATTGAGTTGATACAGTAATGAACTCAATTATCTCCCAAGCAGAGGGGAGGATTCTCATTGTAAAAAGTGGGTGTGTGCTTATCCATATGCCTTTATTTTATTGGTTGTTAAATTTATAGTCCCAGTACCCCACAAGGTCCACGTAGGTGGTAACCTTGCTGGGAACATTCTATATAAGCAGGAATAAACGCTCATTGGAGACAGTTCTTCTTGACTCTCAATCACGTAGTCTTGTCTCGTGATTGGAGGGGACAGCTATACTCACACTGGGGATTGCTATGCTCTGCATACTCCCCTGAGCTTTATTCACTTAGCTCTTTTGAGAGCTTGTTCCTGATATGCTCTCCTGGAGGAGAGGTCTTCCCCACATGGTCCTGGAGGACAGAAGCTGATCCAGGGTGGACAGAAGACGGCGAGAATCCAGTTAAGCTACAGCGGTTGTGGAGTCTGCGGTGGTTGTGGTGTCTGGTGCGGTGCTTGTGGTCCTCGGCACAAGCTAGGAAGTGTCCATCAATGGAAGGTATTCGGTCGGAGTATGGGGAGTTCCGTTACAAATTCCCTGGAAGTCTCTTTTTGACCGACCGCACGCATGGCTTCTGTAACGGACCGCTTCAGCAGACAAGGGGTTAAAATCCGTTTAGGCGATATGCCCCTTTCTGAGAGACAGGCACAGCTACTGCAGAACACCAAACTCCCGAACTGGATACAAAATAGCACTCCAAACTGGAACCTCACGAATAGCTGCTAGCAGACGAACAGGAAAAGCATACATCAGCTTACACTCCTAGCAATCAGTCTCCAACAGCATACAGTGAAGGGTCAAGCAGTGGTCTGAGGTGCTGGCACACCCAGTCTGGTTTTTATTACAGTTGTTGCAAATACAGGTCCGCCCACAGGGAGGTACAAAACAACCAATCACATCACAGTTACATCCCACATATTCCCTCCCCTTATCCTGAGAGGAAACTCAATTACACATACAGTTAAAACATACTTTCTACCAAACTTTCATAACTCTAAAACCACACATCACATTCACATAAAAAATACATATCCACAATCAATCCATTCAGGGGAACAACATATTACAAATTGGCATGAATCAGACCAGGGGTTCAAAAGTTAGTAAAAGTATATTTTGGGCCCTGGCTGGCAGCATGGCAAAATCTGGCTCACACAGGTTTTACAGAGGCCTCTATCCTGGAGAAAATGGGGGGAAGTAATCCAATTATCCAGGGATAGAGGCAGACTCCATTGAGCACATGGTTACACAAAGACAGTAAAACACTTTAAAATACATAAAGTTACTTTTTATACATTAAACACAGACATGTAACATATCCCCAGATAGCTCAGGTCTAAGTGCACATTATTAGGTGAATGGCACGCAGACCACACAAATACAGTTTAATTGCCATGGAGCCAAAGTCTTTCCCATAGTCTTTCATTATATGAATAGGCTCCATGGCATAGCTATCTGGGGGTATCACCGCTCACATAGGGCAAGTACCGAATGGCCCCACTGTGTTTAAAGGGCCAGAATGAGTGACATGCACTCTGTTAGGTCCGAATACGTTTTTTAAAAGGGCCCAATCTCCCAGGGCCATAGTCCAAAGGCAGCAGGCGGGCAACCAGGCTCCTCCAATGCAATGTGGCGAGATTGGCCTTGTCACAGCTTCATGCCCAAAATAATTCCAAAGAATTAGGCTGTGCGGCTGGTCTATTTCAACAGTCGAAGTAACGTTCAAATAGTCGAACGGAGCCATTCGTGCACACAGTCAGTGAATGTATCTGGTTCAATAGATTATTTCTATCGAACGGCGTTTCGTTCTTGTAATTCTAGTCGAACCTAGCTGGCGGTGGAAGTCCCAGCGGTGTTCGCACAGTCGAGTGTCCGATTTTAATTCCACGCACTCGACGACCAAACACCGCTGTCTTTGTTTGTGTCCCAAGATGGCCGTCGCCACCTGTTCGCCTATACAAAAGGCGACCACCCAGCCGACCGCTTAGAATGTTCATCTGGTCGCAGTTTATGGAAGTGTGAATGGTGTTAATGAGCAGCACACTCCATAGCTGGGTGGTCTACCATTCGGTAGTTTGTTTGGTTGTCGAACAAAACCGTGGGAACCACTTAAGGGAATGGATTTAGATGAATGGCCAGGCGAAACAGGGAAAAAACGTAGGTTTCAAAGCAAGGGGAGTATGTCTCGCACAGGTATTGCAAATCCCAAACATCGGTATAAGAGTATGGTAGCATGGTCCATTCCGCTACAACTCATTTGTCCTTTTTCCTAACTGAGGACCCTTTCCTTCATTTTCACCTGTAAATACTGAACAAAAATATTAATTGAGGCAGTCAGCTAGACGTTTATCCTCTACCGCCCTTCCTTCTTTTATTTTTAATCTAACTAATCCTTGTTTTACTTTCCTTTTCTCATTTATGTATCTAAAAATGTGTTGTACCCTTTTTTGGCCACATCTGAGGTGTACCACAGTGTCTTTCAGCAGTGCAACTTTTAAATAATCCCATTTCTCTTGGACTCCATTTAAACTGCTCCAGTTGGATAATGACTCCTTTACACATATTCTAATTTTAGAAAAGTCTGTTTTTCTAAAGTTTAAAACCTATTTTTTTGTGTGGTGTTAGTCAGTCACCGTATCAGTCACTTATATTAAACCACACTGACTGATGATCACTGGATCCTAAACTTTCACCTACAGTGATATCTGATACCAAATCTCCATTTGTTTACACTAAATCTAGTATGGCTAGTATGACATCATATTCCGGCTCCCAGCCTCACTCTGCGGCGCGCGAGGGAGCTGAGCAGACAGCTCAGAGGAAGTGCTCCCTTGCCAGCCGCCCACCAGCGCCGCCCGACCGCCCAGCATGTCTGTTAGCCGCAAGGCTAACAAGACATTTGCCTTGGGCATTTGGGGGCGGCTTTTTTTGCCGCCCCCTGGAAAATGCTGCCCAAGGCAAATGCCTTGTTTGCCTCGCGGAGGAGGAGGGAGCTGACAGGAGCTGCAGGACGGGTAAGTAAGATCTCTGCCAGCCCCCTCTCCCTCAGTCTGTATTATGGCAATGCAAATTGCCATAATACAGACTCTGACTCAAGTATAAGCCGAGTTCCGGTTTTTCAGCACAAAAAATGTGCTGAAAAACTCGGCTTATACTCGAGTTTATACGGTAATTACATAAATAACGACATAAGTATACACGTAGAATTTAAATACATATATATGTATATATATTAAAATTCTACGTGTATCTTTAAGTCATTTTTTAATATAATTATGTGATTGAATTAATAAAAATTTGATTGACGTGCCTGACAACCCAGGCAGAAAGTGGAGAGAATTAAATTTGCACGCACTATATTTAACCCTGTAAGTTTCCAAGACACCATAAAACTTGTACATGGGGGTACTGTTTTACTCAGGAGACTTCGCTGAATACAAATATTGGTGTTTCAAAATGGTAACTTGTATTACAACGATGATATATATTTAGTAAAAGTTAATTTTTTTGCATTTCTCACACATGAACGTCACTTTTACTGACGATATTGTTGTAATATTTTTTACCATTTTGAAACACTTATGTTTGTGTTCAGTGAAGTCTCCCAAGTATAACAGCAACCCCTATGTACAGGTTTTATGGTGATTTGGAAAGTTAGAGAGTCAAATATAAGGCTTGCATTTCATTTTTTTCACATTGAAATTTGCCAGATTGGTTACGTTGCCTTTGAGATTGTATGGTAGCCCAGGAATGAGAATTACCCCCATGATGGCATACCATTTGCAAAAGTAGACAACCCAAGGTATTGCAAATGGGGTATGTCCAGTCATTTTTAGTAGCCACTTAGTCACAAACACTCTCCAAATATTTGTTTTTTGCTTTTTTCCCACAAAAACAAAAATGAACGCTAACTTTGTCCAGTATTTGTGACTAAGTGGCTAATAAAAAAGACATACCCCACTTGCAATACCTTGGGTTGTCTACTTTTGAAAATGGTATGCCATCATTGGGCTAATTCTCATTCCTGGGCTACCACTTGGTCTCAAAGGTAACATTACTAATCTGGCAAATTTCAATTTGAAAAAACTGAAAAATCTAATGTGCTATATTTGACCCTGTAACTTTCCAAAACACCGTAAAAACTGTTAACCCCTTAAGGACCGGCCTGTTTTTGCGATGTTTGTACGTTAAGGACCAGAGCAGTTTTAACACTTTTGTGGTGTTTGTGTTTAGCTGTAATTTTCCGCTCTCTCATTTACGGTTCCCATACAAGTTATAGATTGTTTTTTTCAAGACAAGAAGGGCTTTCTTTACATACCATTATTTGTATCATGTCATATATTTTACTTTTAAAAAAATAATAAAATATGGTGAAAAATTTAAAAAAAAACATGTTTTTGGACTTTTACTTGAAAAATCTTTTACTTATCTACAAAAGCTAATGAAAAAAACTGCTAAATAGATTCAAAATGTTGTCCCGAGTTTAAAAACACCCAGTGTTTACATGCTTTATTGCTTTTTTTGCAAGTTATATACAAGTAGGAAATTGCTGTTTCAATATATATATATTTTAAATGTATCAATAGTGGGGGGGCGGAGCTAACTTTCAGGCTGGATGGACGTGCTATTCCTCAGCTCCTGGCACAAACCACCGAAACAAGGGGTAAAACCCCAGAAAAGTGGCACACATACTGCCTGGAAAGGGACAGCGAAGACGGGCACACCCGGAGGAACAAATCGAGACCAAACCCGAAACAAACAACCTCCGGGAACCCACACACACAGCAAGGGGCCTACCTGCCACGAGGCCGGGGAGAGGCGGCCGCTCTCCACACCGGTACTTACGCAAACCGTCCCCTCTGTATACTCGCCTCCTACCCCCCCCCCCCCCTTTGGACCGATGGGGGAAATCACGGTCCGTGCTGGAGGTCTGGAGCAATCAGCCCGCCAAACGGTACACAGCAAAACCGCAACGCACCCACGATCGGTGCACCCAAGATGGCGGCTGAAACGGCGGCACTCGAACAGGGCCTGCTCACACACAAAGGGCTGCATAGACACCATGCAAAGCATAGAGGACAGCTTCAACCGCTTTTGGGAACAGTTCTGGGTGAGGCATCTCGCAGCCCAGCCCGCACTGAACACCCCACAGATCAATGGTGAGCAGAACCACGGGCGGAGGGAGGTGAGGGGAAAGTCCTTGGGCACAGCGACAGTATCCCCAATTAACCCCAAGCCACAGAGCCCACCCGGGTTGAAGGTCAGACTGGGGAACACCCGACCGCATCATCCACACAAATGGAGGCCCAAGCAGCGCAAGCACAAGCGAATTGCCAGGCCCTCTATTACTCCCACACGTGGAGGAAACTCTGACTGCACCATGCACAGAGTTTGTGGCCGACGGATGCAAGACCTCACACAGACCTGGGGCAAGAAGGTCATCCTCATACGCGCCCTCACGCCAGTGGCTCCTAGAAGATCTTGGGCAAGCCCTGCAGACACACTGAGAAATCACCCCAGCAAAGCAGTGAGAGCGGGTGGAAGACAAAGGAGCCAAGCGGCTGCAAGATACAGAAAGCACGGCAGACAGCATACCCACAGACTGGGGATTGGTTAAGCGGGTAAGAAGACCCGGACGGCCTGCTGGTCGGCTCCGGTGATGACGCCGGCACAGACAACCCCTGACTCCTGCTCCACATGGTGGACTCCCCTAAACGAATATACACCCATGGACACAGACTTTTGCTTTCACTTAATAACATTAGCCCTAGCACGGAATACAATCAAGCTCAGCCAGGCGAACGTCTACTACATAACCACGGAACTCTGCGCACTATCAGGCGGATATTGATTAATCTGTCTCCACTGCGATGACCACATGGCCACCTACTATATCTAAGGGACTGGACATGTAACTATACAGGAACGAATGCTACCCTGCCTCTGTTATTTTTCTCTTTATTGTTTGCGTGTCACAGCTACGCAATCTCCTTTTGTCTGTGTTTTTTTTTTTGTTTTTTTTTTAGCCAGATTGTTTAACAACTTCCATTGTTCCTCCCTATCTATGATACAAAACGGTATTATTGACAAGATTAGATGTGCTGACACGACTCCTTGCGTTGGTTCCTCAATTATAAAACCTAAATCATACCAAGCGTGTTACAATATTACAGTGCCATATCGTATAAGTTAAGTTGGATGTTTTGCTTAGCTAGACATTTATTGATAACTGTTGTACCCTGCATAAATATAGAGAGAAACATGTGTGACTATGCATGCCACTGTTTAGACTCCATTTGCATCATAGCATCTGCCTATCTTGAAATGGGAACACCTAAACCCATATTGCACTGACTAGCCGTGCAGGTTGTCTGTTATTAACTCTTGGAGTGCGGCTCAAGTGAAGTTTTATGCCTTCCAAACGTTAACTACACCGAGACACGCTGAATTACAATTCTGCTCCTTGCAGTGTTTTTCTTGCTGTTGCCTACATACGTTAAATTTGAGGAGAAAAAGTTAAATCTTATTAAACATGCAACTGGATGCTGAAACTGCATAGCATGTAAACTAACAACCACATAATAACCGTAGTAACTTAAACCGGTTTCTATAACAATGTGCACTGTCTAATCTTATAATATTTAGTTCTACCTAATCTTGTACCTTTCTTTTAATGATAGGCAAAATAGAAGGATCTCCTCGACAAAAAACAGACAACCTAAACCGGTTGAGCATTGGTTTTACTCAAATTGTCTTACTCAATATTAAACTGACAGTATTATTGTTTGAATAAGCTTGTTTATCTTATAAAAATGTGCGAATTTTCATGCCACTACTTAATGTTATGTTACAATTGTAATACGCTGTTGTGGCGCCTGATTTTATGCTGTACCTACCCGCACAACAAAAATAAAGAATTCAAAAAAAAAAATGTATCAATAGTGACATTGTAACACCGTTATCTGTCATAAATCCCCGAAACACACCTAACATGTACATATTTTTTTTAAGTAGACAACCCAGGGTTTTCAAAATGGGGTATGTCCAGTCTTTTTTAGTAGCCACCTAGTCACAAACACTGGCCAAAGTTAGCATTTATATTTGTTTGTGTGTTAAAAATGCAAAAAACGCTAACTTTGGCCGGTGTTTATGACTAAGTGGCTACTAATAAAGGCTGAACATACCCCATTTGCAATACCTTTGGTTGTCTTCTTTTGCAAATGGTATGCCATCATGGGGCTAATTCTCATTCCTTGGCTACCATACGCTCTCAAAGGCAACCTAACCAATCTGACAAATTTCAATAAAAAAAAAAAAAGTTAAATCAAGCCTTATATTTGACCCTGTAACTTTCACAAACACTATAAAACCTCTACATGTGGGGTACTGTTATACTCAGGAGACTTCGCTGAACACAAATATTAGTGTATCAGAACAGTAAAATGTATCACAGCAATAATATCCTCAGTGAAAGTGCTGTTTGTGTGTGAAAAATGCAAAAAACTTCACTTTCACTGACAATATCATCGCTGTGATATGTTTTACTGTTTTGAAACACTAATATTTGTGTTCAGCGAAGTCTCCCGAGTAAAACAGTACCCCCATGTACAGGTTTTAGGGTGTCATAGAAAGTTACAGGGTTAAACACAGTGCTAGCAAATTAAATTATCTGGACTTTCGGCCTGCGTTGGCAGGCAGGTCCCTCAAATTGCAATCATTAAAATTACTTAATTAGGTAAAAATATTACATAAATACGCACGTAGAATTTTAATATATATACATATTTATATATTTGACGTCTACGTGTATATTTATGAAATTATTTATGTAATTATGTATATGGACATATGTATATTTCGTATTATTTTTATTTATACATTTATAAATAGATATATATATCATTACATTCTAAGTGTATTTTGATATAAATTTATATATATCAATATCAAAATACTGTTAGAATAAAATTGCATATATATATATATATTTTTTTTTTTAATTATTAAAAATTATTTTTATTTTTGTTATTTATTTTTATTAACATATTATTTGTATTTTATAATAATATATATATACCATATATATAGTAATTATATATATTGTATATATTCATGTGTGATTTAAATATAAGTGTATTTTTATATTAATATACGTATATATAAATATAAAAATACACTTAGTATGACATTATATATATGATACATATACATATATTATATATAGATATAATACATGTATATATATCATATATATATATATACATATTATTATGTTTTTACACTGATTGCTTTATTTTTTTAACTTTTTTTTTTATTTTCCACTTGCAGGGAGACTGCCTGTCAGTCCCCCTGCAGGCAGACACATGGACACCTATTGCGGTCATGTGATCGAGTGATCACATGGCCGCAGGGTCCTGATCTGCCGAGGGGAGACTGCCCGGGCAGAGAGGCAGTCCCCCTGGACCGGGAGGAGCGCTGATCGCCGCCGGGGGACCGACGGCGATCAGGTAAGTAGCACCAGGCCATTATGACGGTTCAGGACCGTCAGCGGTCCAAACGCACGTTTTACCGCTGACGGTCCTGAACCGTCAGCGGTCCTGAAGGGGTTAATGGGGGTAGTGTTGTACCCGTGAGACTTTGCTGAATCCAAATATCTGTTTTTTTTTTTTTGTTAAAGTAAACAGTATTATGACATTTACAGCTAAAATGTCAGACAGAACTACAAATATTTTTAAAAAATCTTAATTTCTCACAGGTTTTATTTTATTTTATTCCTAATAAACTATGTTTCAAATATGAATAGTTCATGAGAAATTAAAGCCCAGTTTCTCCTGAACAAAATTATATATAATAAGTGTGGGTGCACTTAATATGAACTTTCTGCTTTCTATTAGGCCTCACCTTATACTTTTTGCCATTGGCTGCAATCTTACACAACTTTGACATAGAAAATCGTGGTTCCACTGATACCGGAGAAACTGACGGAAGCCAAGCACAGAGAGATGGACACAGGTTTCTTCAGGAAGGAAGAGATTCTTTATTCGGTTCACCGATCGGGACTCAGAGGGACTAATGTCACCAAAATACAACAAGTTCTGAGCCCCGGACAATAGTGCAGGCTCCTTATATAGGCACATAACTCCTCCCATATTAAGCTCCACCCGCACATTCTCTTGACCAATCAATACAAATAAGAATTAACTTCCTGCTTGACCGCATGGCCTGTCCAGCACAATGGAGGAGGGGAATACTACATCCTGTATTCTTGCACATGCTCCGTACACTACTGATCGTATCTTGCCACGTGCAACCAACTGATCGATACGTCAGCATATGCACGTACACATGCCACGTGGTAATCTCGGCCTACTAAATTTATTTTTACCGAGATTCCACCACATTCCCCCCTTTGATGCCTCTTGATATTTCACAATTACTTGAGGCATCACTTAACCTTGGTTTGCATACACCGCAAGTTACCATGAACCAGACCAGACTTATCCATGATGTGAATCTTCAACACTCATCTTCCTGCATTGGTTCTCCCTGATCTAGAGCCTTATATTTATAAATTGCCATTATCTGTGCAGCAGCCTTCCTCTCTGCTATATTTTCTATCAGGCTTTGCACAGACCTAACTACTAAGGGTATAAGACATGGCAGGAGTAGACACAACATTAAAATCAGTAGAACTCCACCGACCAATGCCTTAAGCCCTCCAAACTGCTCATACCAGCTACCAAACCAACTACTTGGATTGTACCCTTTCTATACCTGAGTAGGCACATGCGCTAGTTTAACCATATGGCTAGTAAGCTCAGCTATTGCTTGCCCTTCGTCATCTATTTGAAGACAGCAATTGCTCAGGTTAAACTTCCCACATACACCTCCCTCTACTGCCAATAGGTAATCCAAGGCTAATCTATTTTGGTATACTGCTGTCCTCATCCTGGTATTATGCTTCGCTAGAAGATTGAGCGCTTGTGAGGTCTCATTAGTAATAATCTCAACCACTGCCTGTAATCTTATAATACGGTTGAGCATATAAATTTGGGTTCTATAACCAAAGGTACCATCCTCTGCCCACGTGGCTGGCCCATAGTAATCTATAATACGCTTGGGAGGCCATTCATCATCTTCCCAGGCGCCTATCTCTATGGGTCCCCTTTTCTTCCTATGATTCACATCATAGACTTTAACACCTAAAGTCTCACCTGTTTCGATAGGTAACAAGAAGAAGGATGGTTTGAGCATACCTAACACACATGCCCCTTCCCAGTCCTGTGGCAACTCCGAATAGGCTTTCTTACCACAGATCCAGTACAAATTTGCTGGGGCTCTCCAACTAGATGTGATGGATAGATCAAACCACACATCCTTTAAATTGGCGTATCGTGCAAACGGGTTAGATGGTTCTGAGACATTTGAAGCCGACCACCAAGTTGTATTCTTTGTATCATCATCATAAGCTTTTTGCCCTAGACAAGTTAACTCTCCTACAGAAGTATTATACATCATTCCTTTCCTCGCTATGCAAACATAACCTATGATGGAGGTCTTTAATCTCCACTCAGATTTACCTCTAACACTCATATGATAATCGGCTTGTGAAGATATTAATTGTTCAACTGCCTCAGAACCGGACATTACCTCCTTTGCTTCCCAAGGCCATTGGTCTCCCATGTTAGTACCTCCACACACATAGCAGTTGGTAACATTAAGACTACCGGCAATACTTTCAGCTAAATCAATGAACAGGTTTTTAGCATTATGGGGGATCTTATTATCTATACTCATTTCTTCATAGAAGGAATGGTATACCTGATGAGTCTGGGAGGTTACCGTATCAGTCTCTATCCCTATAAACAATACTGTCCCAGGGTCTAAACCCGTCCCATATATTTGAAACCCAAATAAATTACCATATTTATCTAAGAACTTGTCGGGGTTATTTATAAGTATATGGACTGGATTGCATTCCATAGACTTACAGTATGGATTGGTAGGCAACTTAGTCACAATCATGTCCTTGTCTGCTGTCTGTCCCCAAGTTGCCCACCCCACACAAAACCAATATGGGCAAAAGTTATAATCTCTATTTGGGCATCTAGGACTCACATACTTATTTTTACTACTGGGACAAATATATTTATCGTTAGACCCATACGTTCTCTCCCATCTAAGATCCCCACATACATTCCACGGCTTTCTACCACTTGATATCGCTTTACACGCATCAAATAGCAGAACACCTGAAGAATATAGGATTCTAATACCGTTTTGTTAATTAGGGTCCCCTGAGGATCTCCATTCCTGAGAGTCAACCAAATTGTACGGGGTTGATACTCTGGACTGAAGCACTTAGGTTCTCCTACTCCTAAATGGCACACACTATATTCTATATTTAAGTAACAAAGGGGAAAATCTGTACTGCACCAACAAGTGACTGTACAGATTAAAGGGGTAGCAGAGCAAATATCATAAAAATACGACCTGTGTATAAAATGACACAACAATTTCCAGGATATCTAGAATGTATAAAAAATCACACAATGGTGAAGTATGTACAGTAATGAGTGGTTCAGACCCGGAGGTAGAGAACTTACAAGATTATACTGGAGATCAGCGCCTGTCTCCCTTCCAAAGGGTATGTATACAAAACGGCGTTTCCTTCAGGATGGGTATGCGATGTGGTATAGCAGCATATGCAGAGACCTCCAATCCTCAAAGGCAAAAAGATATATAGAGCAGTATTGTAGTAAAAAAGAGAATTTATTAGTACAAAATGCACTTACATCAATAAAAGGTAAAAACAGCTTGTCTCCACTAAACAAGTGGTACCCAGGAGAAAACGAAATCCCTCTGTGGTTAAATGAACAATAAAAAGCAAAGCCAAAAACATATAGAGTCTCTAGCTGGTATCCAACGCGTTTCGTCTTCTAGACTTCTTCAGGGATATGCAGTAACGTTCCTATAGTCCTTTCTTTATATAGGGCTTCAAAGTCTTTCGTTTTGCCGCGAACCGGAGAACATACTTCCGGGTTTCGTATTTGCCGGTTGTTGATTGGCCGGACGTGATGACGTGGTACGGCCGTCTGTATAAGAAAAAGCTATTTCCGCGTTCCACTGTGGAGCGCCTGCCGTCCTATCACTTAGGACTGAAAACGCTTCCGCGTTCCACCGTGGAACGCACGGCAATTCCGGCAACCAAAAGGTTGCAGCGAAAAGCCGAGCACCCAGGGCGGAACTACGGAACACTAATGGGAACAGATAAAGACTGTATGGGCTCAAGCCCAACAAACAGGAGGGGGAACAAAAAATAAAAAATGAGGGGGACAAAGAATAAATGAAAACGGAAGGAATAAAAATAATAATAAAAATGGAAACAAGAACAAGAACAACCATCAGTAAACCATACATAATGAATAAAAATACAGATATAAATATATAGGTGTCACAAATACACCCAAAAACTAACACAATAAAATACAAAGAAAATACAAAATAATAATCATATTAGATACATAAAACCAAAATATACCCTAAAAGACTAAAAATGTCTCAAAAGAATCACTGTATTATATAGACTACAAAAGCCCCCCTAGATCAATATCCTGGTTACCCATATTTAGGGTATTTAACGTATAGATCCAGAAGGCTTCTTTCCTAGCTAGGTCATTAGTTTTACTTCCTCCTCTCCAATTTGTTGTGACCTGATCTATTCCAATGGCGACGAAAGTCGACCATTGAAACAAACTACAGGAGTTGCAATGATTAGGGACACTATGTTCCACCTTATGTGTCCTAATATTGTTAAAGTGTTCTCGAAGGCGAGTATGCAAAGTTCTGATGGTCCTACCCACATACTGGGCACCACATCCACATTGTAAAAGATAAATTACATATGTGGATGTGCAGTGTACAAATTTCTTTATGTTATATGTTTGGTTAGTGTAAGATCCTGTAAAGGATATAGTCCTTCTTTTTTGGTGGGTACATGTAGAACATGCCCCACATTTATGAAAGCCTGGCGTCTTTTGTGACTGGAGAAAATTCAATTTTGGACTTTTCAACAAATTTGGTAAGAGACTAGGTGCTAATTTATTTTTTAAATTGTCTGCTTTTCTGTATATGACTACAGGTTTTTCTGGTATCTTATCTCCTAAGATGTCGTCTTTTTTCAAAATGGCCCAATGTTTTTTGAGAACTTTTTCAATTTTTTTAGCCTGAGAGCTATACTTTGTAATAAAGGCAAACTCCCTATGGCCGTCAGTAGTTTGATTTTTACATCCTATGGTTTTATTCTTATTTTTATCTTTATCCATTAAAAATTCTGCACGTTCTCTATTTTTTATTTTTATGATATCTTTTTCTATTTGATCTGCATTATAACCTTTTTCAGCATATCTGTTTTGTATTATTTTTGATTGTTCTTCGAACATCTGCACATTAGAACAATTTCTCCTCATTCTAGTTATTTGGCCCTTTGGGACATTGTTAAGCCATATTGGATGGTGTAAACTGGTCTTTTTTATAGCGGTATTGCAATCGGTCTTCTTAAAGAAAGTTTTAGTATGGAGAATCTCATTTTCTATGTATAGAGTTAGGTCCAAGAAATCTATGGTAGTAGTACTAATATTGAAAGTAAAATTTAGGTTGTATTGATTTGAATTGATAGTATCAATAAAATTCTTCAAACCTTGTTCCTCTCCTTCCCAGATAATGAGCACGTCATCAATGTAGCGTCGCCATAGGACGAGGCTACCCCCCGGATGTGGTCCCAATTGGATGCATGAATCCTCCCAATGGGATACATATAAGTTCGCAAAACTGGGGGCAAACCTCGTCCCCATGGCGACGCCACACTGCTGTAAATAAAAATTCGAATCAAACCAGAAAAAGTTCTTGGTTAAAACAAAATGAATGCAGGACACCAAAAAATCAACTTGCTTAGAACTTAAAGTATGTTGTTGGATTAGAACGTCCCTGATAACCTCCAAACCCTTAATATGGGGGATATTGGAGTACAGGGAGGTAACATCCACCGTGGCTAAAATATAGGAAGATTTCCAGGTAAAAGATTGTAAAGTTTGGAGAATATGAGTGGTGTCTTTTATAAAGGAAGGACATAAAGAAACAAAAGGCTTGAGGAAAAAATCCACATATTCGGAAAGGTTACAAGATAATGAGTTGATCCCACTAATGATTGGCCGACCTGGAGGGGTCGTCAAACACTTGTGGATCTTAGGAAGGAAATAAAAAATCGCTATCTTACATGTTGGATTAAAGATATACTGAAATTCTTTG
Source organism: Pelobates fuscus (assembly GCF_036172605.1). Taxonomy (NCBI): domain Eukaryota; kingdom Metazoa; phylum Chordata; class Amphibia; order Anura; family Pelobatidae; genus Pelobates; species Pelobates fuscus. Next base: position 61,441,681 of record NC_086329.1, read on the forward strand.
GGAGAAATAATCCCTTGGTCTAGACCTATTTGGAGTAAAGCTCTAAGATCCTCCAAAAAGGACTTGGTGGGGTTTTTGTACAAGTTTTTTATAGGTGGATTCATCCTCTAGAATTCTGTAGGCTTCCTGCATATAGTATGTTCTGCTCATGATGACCGTCCCCCCCCCTTTATCAGCCTCTTTTATGACTAAATTATGATTCTTTTTAAGGTGATTGAGAGCCTGTCTTTCTCTATTAGTTAGATTATGTTTAGAGTCGCTATGTTTCCAATGGATTTTATCGAGGTCATTCTGAACTAAATCATTAATATACATACCCTTTGGAAGGGAGACAGGCGCTGATCTCCAGTATAATCTTGTAAGTTCTCTACCTCCGGGTCTGAACCACTCATTACTGTACATACTTCACCATTGTGTGATTTTTTATACATTCTAGATATCCTGGAAATTGTTGTGTCATTTTATACACAGGTCGTATTTTTATGATATTTGCTCTGCTACCCCTTTAATCTGTACAGTCATTTGTTGGTGCAGTACAGATTTTCCCCTTTGTTACTATTATTTGGGTGTATGTGAGGTACACTTTTGGGTGTTTAGCATTGCTTTTAGGTTCTTTTGGGATAAAATACAGTACATTTCTCTTTTTTATATCTTGGTTTATTATTCCTCACTTAGCATACATACATACAAAGGCGGAGCTCAATGCAGCAAATATTCTGAAAAGTAAAACAATGCAGCAAAATAGTGTAACACAGTATGTGAAAATTTCCAATATAAGAGTGTAGTAATATTACTCACAAGCCTAGAGTCATACCGTCATATGACTCAGGTTGTATACGCCTTTGGACCATTCAAGGTTGTCCAGACCCCTTCTGTATAAGGTGCTTTCTTTAAAGTGCTGTGATCTTTCCTTCCAAGTGCTTTGGGTTCCTCCTTTCCCTTTTTGGCCGGTTGCAAATAATAGATACACCAGGTCCAGGGTAGTGAATCCAATAAAGTGCTTTATTCATTTAAAAAATTTCAAAAAGTATAAAAGAAATATATCAGTACCAGATGTGTACCTGGATAGACTAAATAGTCAATGTCAATTGTCCAAAACGCGTTTCGCCTTGTTAAAAGGCTTCCTCAGTTGGCTGTTCTGTCTCTTCCTCTCTCCTTCTGTTTTTAAATCGCCCGCTTCAGATTGTTGGTCCTTGTACTTCCGTTTCCGGTTTCTCGTTACGTGGAACGCACGTGCGTTCCACTGTGCGTCCTCACTTTTTTTTTGGCCATTATTTCGGTGGAACGCTACCTGCGTCGTGTTTCCGCTTCCGGTTTTGCGGCTTGTGGAACGCACGTGCGTTCCAGCGTGCGTTTACCACGATCTCATCAGTTATAATCACTAGGCAGGAACTCATACATATGTGAATACATATAAATAGTGTAATCCTTCATATCAGAACTGGACCTTATTAATTCAATGTGTTCAATTCCAGAGTTACTCTTATAATACTGCTGTATTTTTATCTTGGTATATCTTTCAAGAGTAACTTTTATATGGATGTTTAATGTTTTGGTTGTATTTACCTCCATGTATATTAGGTACTATAATCATGGATATGTTTATAAAAAAAGGAGACCGTTTAAAATGAACTTGTAAAAAGGCAGTACTGATATGAAAACATACTGATAAAATAAAGTAATGTTTCAAAGCCAATTTTGAAACATTAAAATGAACTTGTAAATAAAAGGCAGTGCTGATATGATTTAGAAAACATACTGGTAAAATGAAGTAATGTTGCAAAGCCAATTTTTAAAAACAATTAATTGAGATGTCCCATGTTAATTCATAAAATGGCATAATTCAAAATCATTATTTAGCCCATGTGGGGTCATAGTATTAAAATTGTAAATAAATTTCATCTCTTCCCTTCCAATTTTTTTAATATAGTCGCCACCTCTCCAATCCTTCTTCACCGTTTTGATTGCCATAAAAATTAGTCCTTCAGGGTTAAGGTTGTGGACTTTTTTAAAATGGTTTGAGACGCTATGTGTCTCTATTCCCTTTCTTATGTTTCTTATATGTTCTGCCACTCTTGTGTTTAGGTTTCGGATTGTTCGGCCTACATATAAAAGGTTGCATGGGCATTTTAAAATGTATATTACTCCCTTTGAATGGCAGGTTAGATGGTCTTTTATTTGGAACTTTTGATTTATGATGGGCTCCACATCTATTATATGGCGTTTTTTGCTTTTGGTATTTCTGCATGCCAGGCATTGCCCACATCCATAAAAACCATTACTCATATTCAAAAAGGTTTTGTTGGATGGTGTTGTGTCTTTGTTACAACTTTGCACCAGCGTGTTTTTCAAATTCCTCGCCCCTCTATATATTATTTTGGGTTTGTCTGGTAAAATATTTTTAAGGACAGGATCATCTTTCAAAATGTGCCAGTGTCTATTTAAAATCTTGTTTATTTTCCTATTGTTCCCATTAAAACTGCAAATAAATGGAGTGGTATGGCCACCCCATTTCGGATACTTCTTTTTATCTTTATAAACTAAAGTGCTTTCTCGTGGAATCTTAAGTACCTCTTCTAAAGTTACTTGAAGTTTTGTTTCCTCATACCCCTTTTGTAAAAATTGGTTCTTAATTTTGTTCGCTTGTGTTATTCCTCACTTGTTACTGTATTCCCATATGGCATCTAATAATGTCTATCATGAAATGCGACAAGAACGTAACAAAAGAATCAATCTATTATTTCATCAACAAATTGTTCAAACAGATAACTCCCTTTCAAAAATTTTTGAAAAACTAGAATCTCTATTAGAAAAAGAAACAAAAAAATGGTGGGAGATTACATCCTTAGAACAATATTTAGCATCTAATATCATCCCTAGAGGCCTTAGAATTCTAAAAACTCCTGCGTATGGCATGGAAGACAAAACATTAACAGATGAATGGTTTAAGGCCAGTGATGATTGTTCAAGAAGATATATCCAAAGTTTGATTGAATTCCAAAAGAGATCATTAAAAAACATAGAAAATGAAATTCAACTTTTGGAAAAAGAGATAGTTTCACACAAAGATGTTAGAGTTGTGGATGACAATTACAAAATTTTAAAAGATAAAATAAAAACAGTGGACGATAGAATCTCTAATACTAAAGCAAGCAAATTTAGAAGAGATCAAATTGATTATAAAGAAGGAAAAATTAGAAATTGGTCCAAAAATAGGAGAGAAAAAGGAGAACAAAAGGTTTTTGTACAAAAAAATGCTCCACAACTAACCTCTGAACCTTATAAACATCAAAGTTCAGATACTAAGGGGAACACCTTTAGAGAAGATAATAAAAATAGAAATAAACACAAAATGAGCAACACAGAAAAAAATTGTGAAGTTCATAGTCTTCCAAAAAACCTCTCCCCAGTTTTTTTAGACAAGGGGCAAATCCAAAAGAAATAAAGCATTCCAAGTACAAAAAACAGATTCCAATTACTAAGCTCCCCAAAAAAGAAACGCCCTCATATGGAACTAGAGGATCTAGACGACTCACTTCTCTCAGTAACCATACACTCACCCTAAACAAAAATCCATCGGTAATCTTTAATATATCAGGCGTAGATTTAACCACTCAGGAATTAACATTATTAGAAAAAGGCTTAAAATTCGCTCCGACTACTGGGATAAAACCTTTTGACCTCTTTTTGGACAACCAAAAATTTCTAAAGAAGCTAACAATAAAACGTTTTTTTGAAAAACGCAATTTGACTAAAACAAATGAGAATTTTCCGCTTACACATATAGATACCACAGATATATCCGAATGTCCCTTAGAGGACTGTCCCAATGTTTTTTCATCTTTGAAAAGAAGGTCCAACTTCTATCCATCACATGAAAAAGGAAAGTATTTGGAGGTATTTAATGATTTAGTTCAGAATGACCTCGATAAAATCCATTGGAAACATAGCGACTCTAAACATAATCTAACTAATAGAGAAAGACAGGCTCTCAATCACCTTAAAAAGAATCATAATTTAGTCATAAAAGAGGCTGATAAAGGGGGGGGGACGGTCATCATGAGCAGAACATACTATATGCAGGAAGCCTACAGAATTCTAGAGGATGAATCCACCTATAAAAAACTTGTACAAAACCCCACCAAGTCCTTTTTGGAGGATCTTAGAGCTTTACTCCAAATAGGTCTAGACCAAGGGATTATTTCTCCCAAAGAATTTCAGTATATCTTTAATCCAACATGTAAGATAGCGATTTTTTATTTCCTTCCTAAGATCCACAAGTGTTTGACGACCCCTCCAGGTCGGCCAATCATTAGTGGGATCAACTCATTATCTTGTAACCTTTCCGAATATGTGGATTTTTTCCTCAAGCCTTTTGTTTCTTTATGTCCTTCCTTTATAAAAGACACCACTCATATTCTCCAAACTTTACAATCTTTTACCTGGAAATCTTCCTATATTTTAGCCACGGTGGATGTTACCTCCCTGTACTCCAATATCCCCCATATTAAGGGTTTGGAGGTTATCAGGGACGTTCTAATCCAACAACATACTTTAAGTTCTAAGCAAGTTGATTTTTTGGTGTCCTGCATTCATTTTGTTTTAACCAAGAACTTTTTCTGGTTTGATTTGAATTTTTATTTACAGCAGTGTGGCGTCGCCATGGGGACGAGGTTTGCCCCCAGTTTTGCGAACTTATATGTATCCCATTGGGAGGATTCATGCATCCAATTGGGACCACATCCGGGGGGTAGCCTCGTCCTATGGCGACGCTACATTGATGACGTGCTCATTATCTGGGAAGGAGAGGAACAAGGTTTGAAGAATTTTATTGATACTATCAATTCAAATCAATACAACCTAAATTTTATTTTCAATATTAGTACTACTACCATAGATTTCTTGGACCTAACTCTATACATAGAAAATGAGATTCTCCATACTAAAACTTTCTTTAAGAAGACCGATTGCAATACCGCTATAAAAAAGACCAGTTTACACCATCCAATATGGCTTAACAATGTCCCAAAGGGCCAAATAACTAGAATGAGGAGAAATTGTTCTAATGTGCAGATGTTCGAAGAACAATCAAAAATAATACAAAACAGATATGCTGAAAAAGGTTATAATGCAGATCAAATAGAAAAAGATATCATAAAAATAAAAAATAGAGAACGTGCAGAATTTTTAATGGATAAAGATAAAAATAAGAATAAAACCATAGGATGTAAAAATCAAACTACTGACGGCCATAGGGAGTTTGCCTTTATTACAAAGTATAGCTCTCAGGCTAAAAAAATTGAAAAAGTTCTCAAAAAACATTGGGCCATTTTGAAAAAAGACGACATCTTAGGAGATAAGATACCAGAAAAACCTGTAGTCATATACAGAAAAGCAGACAATTTAAAAAATAAATTAGCACCTAGTCTCTTACCAAATTTGTTGAAAAGTCCAAAATTGAATTTTCTCCAGTCACAAAAGACGCCAGGCTTTCATAAATGTGGGGCATGTTCTACATGTACCCACCAAAAAAGAAGGACTATATCCTTTACAGGATCTTACACTAACCAAACATATAACATAAAGAAATTTGTACACTGCACATCCACATATGTAATTTATCTTTTACAATGTGGATGTGGTGCCCAGTATGTGGGTAGGACCATCAGAACTTTGCATACTCGCCTTCGAGAACACTTTAACAATATTAGGACACATAAGGTGGAACATAGTGTCCCTAATCATTGCAACTCCTGTAGTTTGTTTCAATGGTCGACTTTCGTCGCCATTGGAATAGATCAGGTCACAACAAATTGGAGAGGAGGAAGTAAAACTAATGACCTAGCTAGGAAAGAAGCCTTCTGGATCTATACGTTAAATACCCCAAATATGGGCCTCAACCAGGATATTGATCTAGGGGGGCTTTTGTAGTCTATATAATACAGTGATTCTTTTGAGACATTTTTAGTCTTTTAGGGTATATTTTGGTTTTATGTATCTAATATGATTATTATTTTGTATTTTCTTTGTATTTTATTGTGTTAGTTTTTGGGTGTATTTGTGACACCTATATATTTATATCTGTATTTTTATTCATTATGTATGGTTTACTGATGGTTGTTCTTGTTCTTGTTTCCATTTTTATTATTATTTTTATTCCTTCCGTTTTCATTTATTCTTTGTCCCCCTCATTTTTTATTTTTTGTTCCCCCTCCTGTTTGTTGGGCTTGAGCCCATACAGTCTTTATCTGTTCCCATTAGTGTTCCGTAGTTCCGCCCTGGGTGCTCGGCTTTTCGCTGCAACCTTTTGGTTGCCGGAATTGCCGTGCGTTCCACGGTGGAACGCGGAAGCGTTTTCAGTCCTAAGTGATAGGACGGCAGGCGCTCCACAGTGGAACGCGGAAATAGCTTTTTCTTATACAGACGGCCGTACCACGTCATCACGTCCGGCCAATCAACAACCGGCAAATACGAAACCCGGAAGTATGTTCTCCGGTTCGCGGCAAAACGAAAGACTTTGAAGCCCTATATAAAGAAAGGACTATAGGAACGTTACTGCATATCCCTGAAGAAGTCTAGAAGACGAAACGCGTTGGATACCAGCTAGAGACTCTATATGTTTTTGGCTTTGCTTTTTATTGTTCATTTAACCACAGAGGGATTTCGTTTTCTCCTGGGTACCACTTGTTTAGTGGAGACAAGCTGTTTTTACCTTTTATTGATGTAAGTGCATTTTGTACTAATAAATTCTCTTTTTTACTACAATACTGCTCTATATATCTTTTTGCCTTTGAGGATTGGAGGTCTCTGCATATGCTGCTATACCACATCGCATACCCATCCTGAAGGAAACGCCGTTTTGTATACATACCCTTTGGAAGGGAGACAGGCGCTGATCTCCAGTATAATCTTGTAAGTTCTCTACCTCCGGGTCTGAACCACTCATTACTGTACATACTTCACCATTGTGTGATTTTTTTATACATTCTAGATATCCTGGAAATTGTTGTGTCATTTTATACACAGGTCATATTTTTATGATATTTGCTCTGCTACCCCTTTAATCTGTACAGTCACTTGTTGGTGCAGTACAGATTTTCCCCTTTGTTACTATTATTTGGGTGTATGTGAGGTACACTTTTGGGTGTTTAGCATTGCTTTTTGGTTCTTTTGGGATAAAATACAGTACATTTCTCTTTTTTATATCTATATTTAAGTATCTACATCTTGATACATCTCCTTTACACTCGTATTGCGAATGCCAAATTAGGGTCTGGGAAATATGGTTACCTGTTCTTGTAGTCTTAATGCATACCTCACAGCTAGGAGTGTCGGTACCTCTACCTTCCTGAATATAAAAATACACATATAAAAACATTATCAGAAACACATCTTTCGTCGTCATCCTCAGTCTTCGTCCGTGCGATGGCACCTCAGCTTCCAGGATGTAAGGGCTGCAGGGAATGGAGTTCTGCTCGTCTTCACAGGGGTCTCTTCGAGACTTTTCCTGACTTATACACTACACGTCGGTGAGCAGACAGGATTTATTATGGCCTTCTCACTCACTTACCAATCTCTGAAACAATAAAATTTGTAATCCACAAGGTTCCTCGTCACTCCGACTGAGTCGTGCGCTTTAACCGGATCTTGCAGGGATTCTCTGGATCTGCTGTAGCTTGCCAAGAATCGACTGCTGCTGGTTTAACCCTGGAGTGATGTATCCACGGAGTCACTTCGGCCACTTTTATCGCTGATGGGGTAGACAAAAGGACAACATAAGGACCTCTCCACTTGGGCCCTAACGGTACATTATTCCACTCTTTAATCCACACTTGGTCTCCTGGGTGGTAACTATGAACTGGGGGATAAATATTCACAGGTAATCTATCTTGTACCCATTTCTGTACCTCCTCCATAGTCTTACCCAACTCTTTAACCTGCTGCCGGGTAATTCCTTCTCCCAACTGACTCAAATCCCCCCTTAAGTTACCAAGTACGGGAGGTGGTCGCCCATGCATGATTTCAAAAGGAGAGAGGCCCATCCTTCTGGTAGGTGTACTGCGGATTCGCAATAGAGCTATGGGCAAGAGAACGTTCCACTTAAGTTGGGTTTCCTGACACATTTTAGCCAACTGATTCTTAATAGTTCTATTCATTCTCTCTACCTTACCAGAACTCTGGGGTCTATATGCCGTATGAAGCCTCCACTTTATACCAAGCATATGAGTCAGTTGTTGTAGGCATTGATGAACAAAAGCTGGACCATTGTCCGATCCTATAGAGCAGGGTAGTCCATATCGGGGTATTATTTCTCGTAGCAGGAATCTCACAACTTCTCCTGCTTTCTCCGTACGAGTAGGACATGCTTCTACCCAGCCTGAATAGGTGCACACAACTACCAGTAGGTAGCGATGTCCACCAGATTTAGGCATTACTGTATAGTCAATTTGTAGATCGGACATGGGAAGTCCCCCCATAAACTGGACTCCTGGTGGCTTTACTGGTCCTTGCCTTGCATTATTTTTAGCACACGTTACACATCTTCGTACAATGGCCTGAGTCAAGTTGGACAATCTTGGTATGTAGAAATGTTTTCTGAGAGATTCTTCTGTACTCTCTCTCCCAGAATGTGTCCCGTTGTGATAGTTTTGGACAATTTCTATCGCTAGTGATGCTGGAATGACTATTCTTCCATCTTCTAACTGATACCATTTGTTCTCCAAATACTTTCCAGGTTCAGTCTTTAACCACTCCTCTTCTTGAGCTGTATAAACTGGAGTCCATTGAGACAGTGGAGTTGGTATAAGAGCAGCTATATGCTCCACATATTCCTGTCTTCCTGATTCAGCAGCACGCTTAGCTGCACTATCTGCCATCCGATTTCCTTTGGTTACATCACCATCTCCTCTCAGATGCGCTCGACAATGTATAATACCGACTTCTTTCGGCTCCCACACTGCTTCCAATAGTTGTAGGATTTCAGCTGCATACTTGATTTCTTTGCCTTCTGAATTCAATAGTCCTCTTTCTTTATACAAAGCTCCGTGGGCATGAGTGCTTAAAAACGCATACTTGGAGTCCGTGTAGATGTTCACTCTTAAACCTTCAGCCAATTGTAACGCTCGTGTCAGTGCTATCAATTCTGCTTTTTGTGCTGATGTTCCTTTTGCCAGTGGCCGAGCTTCTATCACCTTGTCTATCGTTGTTACTGCATATCCTGCATAGCGGATCCCTTCTTTCACATAACTACTGCCGTCGGTGTAATATTGAACATTGGGGCTCTGGATGGGAAAATCACGAAGATCTGGTCTACTTGAAAATACTTCATCCATCACTTCCAAACAATCATGTTGACTTTCAGTAGGTTGTGGCAAAAGGGTAGCTGGATTTAAGGTATTAACAGTCTCTAAATGCACTCTTGGGTTTTCACACAACATTGCTTGATACTTGGTCATACAGCTGTTACTAAACCAATGATTTCCTTTGTAATCCAACAACGTCTGTACTGCATGTGGAACTCGTACATAAAGTTCTTGACCCAGAGTGAGTTTATCGGCTTCAGCTACTAGCAGGGCGGCTGCAGCTACGGCTCTTAGACAAGGTGGAAGTCCGCTGGCCACTGCATCCAGTTGCTTAGACATATAGGCAACAGGTCTTTGCCATGATCCCAAGTACTGTGTCAATACTCCCACAGCCATTCTTCTTTGCTCATGTACATACAGGTAGAATGGTCGTGTGTGATCAGGTAGACCTAATGCTGGGGCACTCATCAAAGCCTTCTTCACATCTTCAAATGCCGTTTGCTGTTCTTGAGTCCATAAGAAGGGGTCGTGCTCTGTACCTTTGATAGCTGCATACAGAGGTTTTGCCAGTATCGCGTAGCTGGGAATCCATATCCTACAGAAGCCTGCTGCCCCCAAGAATTCTCGCACTTGTCTTCTATTCTTGGGTATCGGTATTTGGCACACAGCTTCTTTTCTGGCCCCATAATTCTTTGACCTTCAGAGATATGGAATCCCAGATATTTGACAGTTGGCAAACACAACTGAGCCTTCTTTCTAGACACCTTGTATCCTGCCTTCCAGAGAATGTGTAGTAGATCGTGCGTTGCTTGCTGACATATTTCCTTTGTAACTGCTGCTATCAACAAGTCATCTACATATTGTAACAATACACACTCTCCTGGGATGGACTCGAAATCCAGTAGATCTTGACTTAGAGCTGAACCAAATAGGGTAGATGAATTTTTAAACCCTTGGGGCAGTCTTGTCCAGGTCATTTGGCGTTTTGAGCCCGTCACAGCGTTTTCCCATTGGAAAGCGAAGATACATTGGCTTTCTGCGGCAATTCGGAGGCAAAAGAAAGCATCTTTGAGGTCTAAAACTGTAAAATAGGTTGCCCCGCCCGGAATTAAAGCAAGCAGGTTATACGGATTGGGCACAACTGGATGTATACTAACAACCGCATCATTGACTGCTCTCAAGTCCTGCACAGGTCGATACTCATCTGTACCGGGCTTTTGAACAGGCAGCAATGGGGTGTTCCAGGGGGAAGTACAGAATTTTAGGATACCATACCGTATGAACTTATCCAGATAAGATTGAATGTTCTTCTTAGCCTTCTGCGGGATGTGATATTGCTGTAGGCTCACTGGATAAACCCCAAGTTTTAGTTCGATTTTAATAGGTGGAATATTGCGGGCCAGTCCTGGTGGGTTGTTCTCTGCCCAAACTCCTGGTATGTTGAATAAGGATTCATCACTCCTAGTGTTTTGGCTAGTCAACGCTGTATAAAGTCGCCACTCTTCTTCCTTTGGTACGGATAATGTCATAATACCTGAAGGTCCATTAAACTTTAAGGATGTTGTTCCATTTGGTAGGAACGTAATCTGCGCTTGTAATTTGGATAGCATATCACGTCCCAGCAATTGGACTGGACATTCAGGCATGTAAAGGAATTGATGTTTTACTACGTGGCCTCCCAATGTACAGAGTCGACTTTTAAGAACCGGTTTTGCAGCACTTCTTCCAGTTGCTCCTATTACAGTAAAAGTTCTTCCAGATGGAGGAGCAACTAGGTTAGTCACCACCGAATGTTCAGCACCAGTGTCGATCATGAATGCACTCCTTTTTCCCCCTATTGATACATCGACCATAGGCTCCGCTCGACCAAGGGGGATGGAGCCCGGTCGGTATCAATAGTCCTCCATGACTGTGTCAGCCAATCCTACAAAGTCCCTACCTTCTCTACCGCGGGACCTTTGCGCTGCTGGATAGTACCTGTCTTCTCTTACACTTCCTCTGTTCCCATTACTTCCTCTATTTCCATTTTTCCCCCCGGTGCCTCCTCTACCTCTCGCTCTGCCTCTAAAGTTTCCATAACCTGCCCTGGGTGGGTCTCTCTCGTACTGCTCTCTTTGCGGACACTCGCTTCTCCAATGCCCTTCTTCTCTGCAATACGCGCACTGATTCCTACTCAAGGGCTCCCTATTCCACCTACTATCGCCTCTATCTGGGCCCCGTCTATCTACGCCTGCGATCGCTACCGCTAGCATATCAGCCTTTTTACGCATCTTGCGCTCTTCCTCTTTCTTACTTTCTGACTCCCTATTCATGTACACCTTATTCGCTACCTCCATTAGTTGGGTGATAGACATACCTGCAAACCCTTCTAACTTTTGTAGCTTGCGCTTAATATCTCCGTAAGCTTGGCTGACAAAGGCGGAGTTTACCATTCGGGAATTATCAGCGTCTTCCAGATTAAAGGGGGTATACAAGCGGTATGCCTCCAATAATCGGTCATAAAAGACACTGGGCGCTTCATCACTTTTCTGAATCACCTCAACTGTCTTCGACATATTAATGGCTTTCTGCCCTCCGGCTTTCATGCCAGCAATTATAGCGTCTCTATAGGCTTTTAGTTGAACCATATCTGCGCCATTAAGATTCCAGTCGGGATCAGTGTTAGGATAATGTGTTGCGGCCCATGCTGCTGGATTGGCTTGATTTAAAGCACGGGCTTCATCCTCTAGCGCTTTAATGGCCGCTTGGTTAATCCTAGTCCTTTCCTCATTATTGAACAATGTCATTAATAACTGCTGGCAATCAGCCCATGTCGGATTATGTGTCTGAACTATCGAGGTGAACAGATCGGTCATAGCTTGTGGTTTCTCAGTGTACGAGGAATTGTGGGTCTTCCAATTCAAGAGATCGGTAGTCGTGAACGGGACATATACGAAGACTGGGTCAGCATATAGCATTTGACCTGCGGCATCGAGATAGGCTGACCCAGGATTCAGACGAAGAGGCATCTGGTAATGTTTGGGTCGTTGGGTACCGGTCAGTTGTCAGGTTAGTATAGGGCTACGTGGAGGGGCGTCGGTTAGAGGTTCCGGACGGGGGGTGGTAAGGCATGAGGATGTAGAAGCTTGATTTTGGGGAAGGTCGGTGAATAGAATGTTCCGAGCCGAGCTAGAAGAAGCTTGACCGGAAGTTTGAAGTGGCGCCAAATCAGGTTAATCAGATCTAACGGGGGTTGGTTCTGTAAGGGAAGGTTTAGTACGACGGGGGGTGGATTCTGCACTGGAGGAGGAAGCGGAAGCGGATGGGGGCAATGGGGGAAGGGGTGTAGAACTTCCTGTACTCGTATCACTTCCTTCTAAAGGGAAGTAAGGGGGCGGCAAAGGGATCTCGGACTCAGGGGGCGTGTCCAAAATGGGCCTAACCATAGTCCTAGTGGACAAACAAGTCCTGGCCACCATGAGGCGACATTGCTCCTCGTGGCATATCCGAATCCATCTTGGCGAGTCGTTTACGGCCTGTCTCCAACAATCAATATATGGAAACTGTCCGTAAAGTTCAGGCCTACCTGATACAGCCACGTGTACACGCTGTACCAGAGTTGGATCCAAACTGCCACGTGGCGGCCATGCCGCAACCAAAGTAGGCCACTCCCTAGTGCACAAAGTGACCAAACGTACAGGGGACATTTTAACCCCAAAATCACATGTTGTAAATCCCTTTTTAAAATTCTTTACCATACAACCTAAGGGATCCAAAATCGTCGACTCCGACGCGCCCATACTTATCAATGGAGCGTCGTTGACAACGAATACTATGCACACGTTCTATTCAACAGTCACACCCGTTTCTTCCGGCAACAGCACCACGTGGTACGGTTACCAAGTGAAACGTACACAATAACACAATAAACACTCAGGGAATTCCCGTACACACACAGCTGTTACACCAGTCACTAAATAATCAATATTATGCCCTTTGGCGAAACTATACAGTCACCCACGCTATAATTCTCTATATATGAATTACCCGTCTATAACACACCCCAGTAACATCGTCTTTTACAAATAGCGGTTACAGTACGGTTAGCATAGGTCAAAGCACAATTTAAGGTCACAATACAATTATTAGTGGTTATGGTGTTAAACATGCAATAGACGACAATGATTAGTACTTATATACAGTGTCAGTAAATATACAGGGTTATGGTACCGTGCACTATGATACAGCAACACACTATTAACACTCTCGCTAGACGGCTGAGCTCGCGCTATCTAACAAGATATACACTTTACTAACAATCTTTAACACATATACAATCCCAACTAAACTATTGGCCAGTACCTTGATGGACTACCTAAAACTATCTACATCCGTTTTGGTTAGCCACACTGCCCAAGCACCACATATAGCGAACTAGAGGGCGGAATTTACAACAGAACCCTTTTAGTCTTTCTACTCTATCAATAGTCTAGTGGGTTCATAATTTACACGCCTTCCCACTTAGCCAAGATAGGTTGAGATCTAGCAAACGATAATGTACATCAGAGTCTGCTTAGTCTCCCGGTCCCTCCGACCTAGCGAACGAATTGTACACCCTAGAACGCTAGTCTAGACAAGACACCGGTGTCCGCCTAGGGCTATTTACACCAGAACCCCGCCTGACTCCAAACCAAATCAAACGGTCTTACTAAAGAGCGTTCGATTGAGCGGTGCGCCTTCGCTCCTTCCCTCCGACAGAGGGGGCAGATTCCATACACAGATTTAAACCCCTTATGGGCCTACCGCACAATCGGTATACCCCTAGTGGGTCCGCCGTCTAAAACAGCAGTCGTCTTACCTCCTCGTTCCTGAACCTGAGTTCACACTCATCGACGGGGACACCCCAGCACTTCTTACGTAGAGGCCGATGATCTCCTGGACAACAGACCAGTGGCGCCGAGACGAAGGGAGGTCCACGCAGAAGTTCAGGGGTGCAGCCGTAGAGAACGTGGGCAAAGATAGACCGTCTCATGCCTCTGCCTCTCAGCTACCGTTGAACGATGAGCTTCCCGGCCAATGCACCAAATGATACCGGAGAAAATGACGGAAGCCAAGCACAGAGAGATGGACACAGGTTTCTTCAGGAAGGAAGAGATTCTTTATTCGGTTCACCGATCGGGACTCAGAGGGACTAATTTCACCAAAATACAAAAAGTTCTGAGCCCCGGACAACAGTGCAGGCTCCTTATATAGGCACATAACTCCTCCCATATTAAGCTCCACCCGCACATTCTCTTGACCAATCAATACAAATAAGAATTAACTTCCTGCTTGACCGCATGGCCTGTCCAGCACAATGGAGGAGGGGAATACTACATCCTGTATTCTTGCACATGCTCCGTACACTACTGATCGTATCTTGCCACGTGCAACCAACTGATCGATACGTCAGCATATGCACGTACACATGCCACGTGGTAATCTCGGCCTACTAAATTTATTTTTACCGAGATTCCACCACACCACAAACTCAGTGCCTAAGCCTGTCTCCATAGCAGTACTACACTTAGTTTTGAGCTTGTCTCCATAACACCACTACCCTCAGGGCCCGAGCCTGTCTCCATAATACCACTACACTCGGTGCCTGAGCCTGTCTCCAAACACCACTACACTCAGTGCCTGAGACTGTCTCCATAACACCACTACACTCGGTGCCTGAGCCTGTCTCTGTAACACCACTACACCTGGTGCCTGAGCCTGTGTCCACAACACCATTACCCTCTGAAAGTGTTGAAAATTAATCATGTAGAGCAACAGACTGTGCAATATGCCTTTTATCCACAACTCTAGTCTACCAGATCCTACAGTAATCCATCTGCCATTCCTAGGGCTTCTCTGTGGCAGTTGCTTTGCAACAGTTCCAGCCTGAATTTGTTTACCAGATAATTTACAAATCTCAGACTCCAGAAAATACAATCTACTGCCACAATATAGACAACTGTCTAAAGATTAGATAGCATCCACATCTACAAAAAGTGGAACGTGAAACAAATGCCTGACAACTATTACACTGAACTAAGTCTGCCATTTTAATGAGGTGAGTAATTTAAATTAAACAAATCTTAACTTTTTTTTGTCCTCCTGTATGCCTCAGATTACCACCACTTTTTTTTTTGTAAATATAATTTTTATTGCAAAGTTAAAGGTTCATAGCGAGACACGCAGGTCTCCAAATGCAATTACCGTATATACTCGAGTATAAGCCGACCCGAATATAAGCCGAGGCCCCTAATTGTACCCAAAAAAACTGGGAGAACTTATTGACTCGAGTATAAGACTAGGGTGAGAAATGCAGCAGCTACTGGTAAATTTCTAAATAAAATTAGATCCTAAAAAAATATATTAATTGAATATTTATTTACAGTGTGTGTATAATGAATGCAGTGTGTGTGTATGAATGCAGTGTGTGTGTATGAATGCAGTGTGAGTGTATGAATGCAGTGTGAGTGTATGAATGCAGCGTGTGTATGAGTGCAGCGTGTGTATGAGTGCAGCGTGTGTATGAGTGCAGCGTGTGTATGAATGCAGTGTGTGTGTATGAATGCAGTGTGTGTGTATGAATGCAGTGTGTGTGTATGAATGCAGTGTGTGTGTATGAGTGCAGCGTGTGTATGAGTGCAGTGTGTGTATGAATGCAGTGTGAGTGTATGAATGCAGTGTGAGTGTATGAATGCAGTGTGAGTGTATGAATGCAGCGTGTGTATGAATGCAGTGTGTGTGTATGACTGCAGTGTGTGTGTGTGTGTGTGTGTGTATGAGTGGTGTGTGTGTGTGTGTGTGTGTTGCAGAGCCTTGGTGGGGGGTGGGATTTTTTTTTTTTTATTATTTTTTTTAATTATTATTTATTATTATTTTATTTATTTAATTTAATTATTATTATTTTTGTATTATTTATTATTTAATTATTATTTTTTTTTATTATTACTAATTTTTTTTTTCGTCCCCCCTCCCTGCTTCATATATAGCATGGAGGGGGGCTCTTTCCCTGCTGGTCCAGTGGCATTGGCAGTTCAGTGGGGGGGAGAGGGGGGCTGGCAGAGCTGTAACTTACCTGTCCTGCAGCTCCTGTCAGCTCTCTCCTCCTCCGCGCCGTCCGTGCAGCTCCCTCTGTCAGCTCACAGTGTAAGTCTCGCGAGAGCCGTGGCTCTCGCAAGACTTACACTGGGAGCTGACCGAGGTGCTGAACGGACGGCGCGGAGGAGGAGAGAGCTGACAGGAGCTGCAGGAGACGTAAGTTATAGCTCTGCCAGCCCCCCTCTCCCTCCAGTCTGTATTATGGCAATGCAAATTGCCATAATACAGACTATGACTCGAGTATAAGCCGAGTTGGGGTTTTTTAGCACAAAAAATGTGCTAAAAAACTCGGCTTATACTCGAGTATATACGGTATATCCAAAATTCAGGACACAATGTGTGGCCAGCCAGGAAAAAACAAGATAGCAAAAACACAATCTTGCAGGCGCGCAGGCCCTATGGATCATTGGACTCGCAGGTCCTCGTCATTAGTTAGCATACCTCCTCAATGAATCAGGCTACAATTTATCTGGTTACTTCAGTCTTGCAGTGGACTAAATCCGTTGTTACATGGAAACATAATGATCACAGTATACTCAGTTGTGGGCTAGCTCTTGGGATGCGTGAGCTGGCAAGGCTGTTGAGCATGGTTGTATATACTAGTCTCCAACGCCTATTACTCTTGGTAACCCAGCCTAGTGTGTCCACTCGTTCTGGGTTGTGGGCCTGCATCCCTCTAGTCGGTGCGAGGTAAGTGGGTCAGGGGTAGGGGGGTAGGGTTCAGGTAGGGAAGGAGGGATAAGGTTAGTCTGCTGTCTCTGCGTCTGTCGGTCGTGGGTCTTCGGCCGTTTGACACGTCAGTATCGTCTGGAATTCTGGTTTCGTAGTCGTCAGTATACACTGCGTCCATATGTCCAGGTAAGTCTGTTGTTGTTGTTGCGGTCCAGCCGCGTGCATAGTAAGCTCCTCAATAGCTCTGAGGTCCTCCATTTGGACAAACCACTGGGGTATGGATGGGGCCATTTTTTTCTTCCAGAACTGTGGGATTATTTGTTTTGCTACGTTGATGATCCGGATCGTGAGCGTCTTTTTGTATTTGGATGTGGGGATAGATGTGTGGTGGAGCAGCATGGCTGCCGGATCAAGTGGTGGGGGATTATCTGAGAAGCGGACTATTATTTGATGGATAGTGTGCCAGAAAGGCTGTATCAGTTCACAATTCCACCAAATATGTATGAGTGTGCCTATCTCCTTTTCACATCTCCAGCATAGGCGGGACTCTTGAGTGTTTATGTGATGCGCTGACTGGTGTATGGTACCATCGTGTGAGCAGTTTATAAGCTGTCTCCTGACTCTTACTAAAAATGGAGCAGTGGTGGATGATATTACACATCTTTTCCCATTCTGGGGCGCTGAACGTTTTGTTCAGGGATTCCTCCCATTTTCCGATAAAGTTAGGGGTTTCTACTGGGGTTTGCGATTGGAGAAGGGAGTATAGGTGTGAGACTCCGTGTGATAGAGGACAGAGCACAGCCTTTCAAAGGCTGTGAGATCTCTGCCGAGAGCCTGCCCCTGTGGGAGAAGTCTTACATAATTGCGTAGCTGTTCGTATCGAAAGCGCGTTAGGAAGGACTGAGAGGTCTCTCCACACAATTCCGTCAAGTCTTTCAGTCCCCATTTAGTGCAGACATGTCGTAGTCGTTGTAGGGGGTCATCAACCAGTGGTCGTAAGGCTTTTGGATCCAGGCCCGGTTTAAAGTCAGGGTTATAAGTGAGAGGCAGTAGAGGGGAAGGGTACGTACAGAGAGCATGACACCCCACACTGCTCCTCCACACCGTCAGTGTCTCTCTTGTGTAAGGTGAGTATCGTGTTTCCCCTCCTGACCCCCTAACGGGGAGCCATGGGAGTAAGGCGGCGGGAATGCCTGCTGCATTTTCCTCTGCGGATTTCCACAGCTTGTTTACCCCTGGCTTGGACCACTCAACTACGCGTAGTAGGTGACATGCCTTGTAGTACAGTGGGAAGTCTGTAAGGGCTAGTCCCCCTTTGTCTTTGGGTCGTGAGAGCAGTGAGTGTTTCAGTCTGGGTCTCCTCCCGTTCCATACATAGGACCCTAGTGCTCCCCGGAGTGTCGTGAAGAAGGATGTTGGGACCAGGATAGGTAGGGCCTGGAAGAGGTAGAGCAGTCGCGGCAAAAAATTCATCTTCACCACTTGCACCCTACCCAACCAGGATATGTGGGGGAAGGCCCACTCCCTCATCTCTTTTCGAAATTGGGTCAGTAATGGGGTAAAGTTGGTTGTGTATAAGTTGGTTACACTCACTGTCAACCAGGTGCCCAGGTAGCGTATCTTGTCCGAGGCCCATTGGAATTTGTAACTCCTGCGCAGCTGATTGGCACGGTGCGCGGGTATATTAATATTTAGAATATATGATTTTGAGAAATTAATTTTCAGACCCGAAAGGAGTCCGAATGTCCGGAAGGCCTGCACTAGGTTGGGCAGGGAGACCTCTGGGTGTGTGAGGAAAAATAGTAGGTCATCCGCATAGGCGGCTATTTTGTGGTGCGTATCCACTGTGTGAAGGCCGGTGATGTCGGGATGGTGTCTGATGGTGTTCAGGAATGGCTCCAGGGCTAGTAAAAAAAGCATTGGGGAAAGGGGACATCCCTGGCGTGTGCCATTATATATAGGGAACGGGTCCGTTAGCGCCCCGTTGACCAGCACATGCGCTGACGGTCTGGAGTACAGGGCTCTGATCCAGCCCTGGAGGTGTGGTCCCATACCCATGTGTGCCAGTGTCTGAAACATGTATTCCCAGTTGACCCTATTGAAGGCCTTCTCCGCGTCCGTGGAGAGTAGGAGAAGGCCCGTGTCTGCCTCGGTTTTCCTATGCATGAGCGTTAGGGCCCTTATAGTGTTGTCCCTAGCTTCACGACCCATCACAAACCCAACTCGGTCTGCGTGGACCAAACTGGGCACGTGTGCTTGGAGTCTGGTTGCAAGGACCTTTGCCAGGAGTTTGAGGTCCGTGTTGATGAGGGATATGGGTCGGTAGCCCCCACACTGCTCCCAGTCCTTCCCCTCTTTGGGGATGATGGTGATGTGTGCCGTTAGTGCCTGTCCGGGGAGTTTGTGTCCCTCTCTGACCGCGTTAAACATGTCTATCAGTGGGGAGTACAGTATGTCTGCGTATTTCCTGTAATATTTTAGTGGCAGACCGTCAGGGCCTGGGCTTCTCCCTGGTTTGGAGCTTTTGATCGCGAGCGCAAGTTCATTTAGGGTGATAGGTTTGTCCAGTCGGTCAGTCACGCCTATCGGTAGGGTGGGGAGTGTATGGGCCGAGAGGTATTCGTCTATAGAGTCACGGAGCCTGAGGGCATGTGTGTCTGTGCGCGGTCGTGGCAGGGAGTACAGTTCTGCGTAGTATGTCCTAATGATCTCCTGTATCTTAAGATTACCACCACTTTTAATCCAGAATATCTCCAAGCACACACTTTGAAGCAGCACTCTTTAGAATATCTCCAAGCACACACTTTGAAGTAGCACTCTCCAGAAAATCTCCAAGCACACACTTTGAGGCAGCACTTAGAAGCAGCAGCCAAGCTATAAAGATCAGGATAAGGTTCAGCGCTGATAAGAAACAGGGAATATTACAGCAGGGCAGCACACCTTAAAAAGGGGAATCCCCTCTGGACCCCTTAGAATACAATGGAGGAAAAAGGAAGGAATAAGGGTGCGCCTAAAACAAGTGGAAATAACAAATAATAATATAAAAGTAGGTTTAGCAGCAATAACAGAAACGTCCGAAAAATGTCCAAATATAATATAAAAAATTGGAATAACAACAGGTACCTATTAGTCCGAATATAAAATATCCAAATGTGCAAATGGTAGTCCTAGTAGTCCATCAGAAGGGTATGTAGCGTCCGAATGTATATTTGTAGTTTGGAGATAAATATGCGGGAAGAACAGAAGAGAGAAAAACTCCAATGGTGTAGTATAAAAACAAAATATGGATATTCTGTAAATAACAGTGGAACTACTCACAATATTCAGAGCTTAAATCCAGCTCTGGTATGGATAGCGTGAAGTGGAATAATCCCCACTCAAGGATATGTGGTGCTCCTCTTTGGTCCTTTGGTGAAAAGATGGAGTAGTCCAACTCGGGATAAGAAAAAATAAAAATATAGTGCTCACTGTATAAATGATGAAACAATTAAAATGAGATAAAATATACTCACGGTATATAGAGCAGACGTACTGCTCGGTGGATGGCGTATGAGTGGTATAATCCCCACCTGAAGGATTCTTTGGTAGTCCAATATGGTCGGAATCAATGGTGGTTAGGTCTGGATAAAATAAACTGAAAATTCTGTCTATTGGAACCTAGAATCCTCCAAGTTCTATTCTGTTAGGAGCAGCCAAGCTATGACTAAAACTAAAACAATTCAGATGACTAAAATATGGCTAAAACTAAAATGGCTTTTTAGTCAATGAAACAGATCCCCTATAATCCGACTGAGTATATCCGCTGTAGTTCTCCCAAATCCCCAGTGAAGCAGTGATTATAGCTCCCAGTTCCCCAAACCTTAGCCTAGACTTGATAAGTGGGTAGAAATTCATTTGTTTAATCATGGCCAAATGGCCCACTTAAATACAAAACAAGGATGCAGTAAAACACACCCAGAACACTCCCACAAACTGTCCACAATTTCCTGTGTCAGAGTGACTCAGCATAAAAACATAAAATATCAAAATACCTAAAAAAATACATCCAAAACAAATAGAACTCCCCCCCAAATTATATATCGTTAAATAGCTTTGATCTGAGCGCCCAAGGTCTCCAAATAGTGGTCAGATCCATGCAGTGTAGGGGAAACACCACCGTGTGAACGTTCTGTCCGGCCACACACATGGTCCTATGCCCAAAACAGTTCCAGGGCCTTTTGCTGGTCAACTTCCGGGAGCACCTGTGGCCGCAATACGGGTGTCACATCCTGCTCTGTTCTGCGGAGA
This sequence comes from Pelobates fuscus, assembly GCF_036172605.1. Classification (NCBI taxonomy): domain Eukaryota; kingdom Metazoa; phylum Chordata; class Amphibia; order Anura; family Pelobatidae; genus Pelobates; species Pelobates fuscus. Next base: position 61,463,055 of record NC_086329.1, read on the forward strand.
TGTCTGGCCTTGGCTACTGGTATCCAGTACTCTTTTTACAATTCGTGTTTAGTTTTTCTTGGTTTTTCTGGTTTTCTATTCTTTGTCTGGTTTTCTTTATGCTGGGTTTTCTGGGTTCATTCCTGTATTCCGTTCCTAGATTTCCCAGTCTTTTGGATTCCTTTATATGTTTGTTTTATGTTGCCACACTGTTACTGAGTAAAATAGCAGAAACCAAACACAGAGAAATGGATGCAGGTCTTCAGGAAGTAAGAGGCCTTTATTTACATACCGATCGGGTCTCAGATGAACTCCTGTTCCAAAAATATCTGAGAGACCAACACATGGTGTACATTCCTTATATAGCACTATAACTCCTCCCATCAATAGCTACACCCACATATACCTTTAACCAATCAATGAGCAGAATATTGACTTGTACATCTGGTCAGACCACATGGCTCATCCGAGACAAAGGAAATAAGTGCAATTTCAGTTCCTTTCAGTTCCTGCATTCCTGCACATGCTCAGTATACTGATGACTCATCCAACTGTTTGTAACCAGATACTAATTAGCCTATGCCATGTGGAGATTTCAGTCTACTAAATTTTTGGCCATGCTGGAATCCCATCACAACACCTGTTCCTTTTCCATGAATCCTTTTGTTTCAGTTGTTTCCTGCAGGCAGTTGCTACAAGTCCTCTGCCCTTTTCTTGCAGGAAAGTTCTGTGTGTGTTTTATTATTGTTTATTTAGTCATGCATATCTAGGTAGTCCACCTTAATTGGAGGACTTTGACACAGTTAGTGGTCTGCATACATCTTGGCCATACATGTATGTCTAAATCTCCAATGTTTATTACATATATAGTACTTAGTTATGTCTCCTCTTGTTTTGCCTTGTACCTCTTGTCTTGTTTTATTTTGTCTTGTATTCACAGTTCATGTACAGTCCTGTCCTGCCCTGTTCTTGTTTCCCATGTCTTGTGTACATGTTCTGGGTTCTGCTTTCTGTCCTGCTCTGTTTCTGGGTTCTCCTAGTTTTGTCTTGTTTTCTTGTTTGGTGTCTATTCTAGTCTTTCCTTGTTTCTGTACTAGATACATATCTGCTGCAGAGCCTCCATATTCAGATCCTGGGAGGTCTGCATATTGTCATCTGGCACCTGGGATCCGCAGAAGCTGCATCAGGGCCTTGGTATGTGGCCGCACAAACGCTGGTGCTCACCACCAGGGGGCGTGCGGTTACCCTGCACCAGGCCCTTAAAATCCATTTCCACACAGTGACTCCTAATATCAAGATCAGGCATACTGGGTCCCAGTCACCAGACCACCACATGTGACAACGGGATGCCCCGGCTTGCTCCTAGGTAGCGTTTGTTCCCCTTCCTTCCAAAAAGCGCTCTCCTGGCGGATTTCAAAGTGGTTCAAAACTGCAAACCAAGTTATCCGGGAACCGCACGGTCACCTCATGCCAAAAACAGTTCCATAACATTAGTGGCTAAGTCCCGCTGAGGTGACCGGGATCCCCCAATTTCCTCATGCCGAAATTAGTTCCATAGCGGTTGCGGCTAAGTACCGCTGGGACAATTTGTGGGTTTGGTTCACGCGAACGGCTGCCAGAGAGCCAGGTTTCGGTTCCATTTGCATAATGGGAAAGTGCCGAACCAGGAGCACCCCGGGCAAGCTACTAATGGCGGTTGGGGAGATATAACTTCCGAACAGAGTCTTTGTATATGGCCCATAGTCGATGGGCAGGAGGCCAGCTTCTACACTCCTCCATGAATTTGTGGCAAACGTCCAGGGCAAGGAGTGTTTGTCACAGTCAAAGGACTTTGACTAAAACTAAATTGTAATTTGACGCCAAAATTAACACTGGCAGGTAAGACACATGGGGGAGGGAGGAGAAGAAATGAGACACATGGGGGGCTGAGAGAATGAGAAACATAGGGGGCTCGGGAGGAAACAAAGAGACACAGAGGCGTTGGGGAAGGGGTAAAAGAGACAGATAGAGGCTTTAATTAACCCCATTAGATTTTAGTTGTGTGGACTAAAATGTACTGGAGATTTAGTCGACTAAAACTAAAATAATTCAGATGACTAAAACACTACTAAAACAAAAATGGCTTTTTAGAATATAACTAAAACTAAATTGAAATTTGTCGCCAAAATTAGTCATTTGTTACATGTGAGTTTACAGAGGAAGAAGTTCTATTTCAGCTGTCTAAAAAAAAGACAAATAAGTCGATGGGGCCCCATGGGATACCCTTAAAGTTATTAAAATAACTTGGTGGTGTACTAGCAAAACCATTAGCTGATTTATATAACCAATCTTTTATTTTTTTTGACAATCTTTATTTTCATTTTATAGAGGTTGTACAGGGTTGAAAGAGTAGTGAAGTGAAGTGAAAACAGTTCATTGAGTCTCGGCATAGCATAACATCAAACAACGTCATGAGCTAACAATTTCCATTTAGTTGTATCAAACAGTGTTTCAGTGACAATCTAGTTGTGCATTAAACAGTGGGGCACAAGTTCTGTTTGCAGAGATCTAATCTCCTCTGAGCTGTAGTTTATGAGTTACAGCAAGCATATTGTTGTCGTGTTATAACTTGGAGCAGGAAAATGTGTTATGCCTGGTTGCTTAGTTGGCAGTCGACCCTGGGACAGGACGTCCTTTTGAAGTAGCATTCTACTAGGTAATCCCAGTCTGCTAGCTTATGGGACTCTAGTCACGTAAACGTGAGCGAAAGTATCTCCCTGTTCGGTCATCTATTTCTTGAGGGTGAGTCCCCTGTCTTGGAATTCGGGCGTGCGGGGCTCCCTAGTCGTGGCAGGTCGGCCGATTCCCCCGTCCCAGGTGTACTATCCAGCGCTTATGTGGTAAGTCTGCGGCAGCAGTCGGTCTCTTGTCGGTTGTGGAGACAGCGGGACCTGTTGTGCCTCCTGCTCCCAGCCTGTGTGCACCCATGCGTATGTCATTGTGTTTGGCTGATGGACTTATGGTCGTCCTCTGTGTGGTTCGGGAGTGCAGAGGTCTGATTTATGTCTGGTGGCCGAGGGGAAGAGGGCTGGGGCATGGAGACTCCAGGGGTTGGCTTAGTGTTGAGGTCTAGCCCAGCGAGGGCCGTGGCGGGTGTGAGGGAGAAGGGGAGAGGGAAGGAAGGTAGAGAGGGAGGGGAGAGAAAAAAAAATGGAGGGAAAGCCTTCCCACCCTCGCCCCCACGGGGCACGGAGCATGCCCCCCCACTCCACCCCCCCCCAAACCCTCTCCCCCCTGACCGGGCGCGATGGCCGATAGCACTATGTCCTTCTGTGTGAGATGAAGTCAATCCATGGGGTCCATGTCTGTATGTATCTGTCTATGGTTTCTTTCAGGGATGCAGTGAGGGTCTCCATCCCATGGATCTCCTCCACCTTGTTCATCCATTGTTGGAGGGTGGGTGCCTGTGTGGTCTGCCAGTTAGCTGGGATGAGTAGTTTGGCTGCGTTTAGGAGGTGTTTTGTGAGTGACTTTTTATATCTGGACATCTCTGTGTGATGCTGGAGCATCTGAAGTGGCTGAAGTTGGAGATTGGTGTCTAGTATGTCCTTGATCTGTGCGTGTACTTGGTTCCAAAACTGTTTTTTTTTCTACATGTCCACCAGATATGTATGTCCGATCCTGTCACTTCTTCACACCTCCAGCAGGTAACGGGGGCATCCGGGATCATTCTGTGTATCCTCTCGGGCGTCCTGTACCACCCGGTTAGCAGCGTGTAGTTGAGTTCCTGGTGTTTGGAGCTCATCGTGCTTTGGTGCGTCAGCATGTGGATTTTTGACCACTGCGGCTCCGTTAGTGAGACTCCTGCGGCCTCCTCCCAGCGTGCCATATATCTGCTGGCTCGGATCGGGCTGCGGCTTGGAGTAGCGCGTAGGTCACAGAGATGCCTCTTGATACGTGCGTTCGAACTCTGCATATGTCCTCGAACTGCGTTAGCGGTCTGTGGAACAAGCGCCGCCCAGTATGGGACACATAGTATGCTTTAATTTGGATGTAGCGCAGTCTTTCCAGGCCTGTCAGGGCTCTGTCCGGTATGAGTTCCGGAGTGGTTTCAGCGCATCCTCCGCGTACCACTGCTGTATGTGGGTCCAGTCCGATGCTCCAAACGTCCTAATGTCTAGCATTGTGAGGCCCCCTGCCACTTCAGGGTTATAGGTGATTGGGGTCAGTGGCCCTGGGGTCGTTGTTAATGAGAGTTTGGTGTTGATGGAGCATTGCCCCGATAAATGGGTGATTCCGAGTCCATGAGTTCTTCAGGTGGCCGCCCAACCACAGCACCGATGGGAGTACTCCCTCCGCCTGCACCTGCTCCTGCTAGTCTTTGGTACGTGCCAGTCCACCACTCTGTGTAGGTGTCTAGCTCTATAGTAGGTCAGTAAGGAGGGGAGTCCCTCTCCTCCATGCCCTTTTTGCAGGGACAATCGCACTCTCTTGATTCTAGGGGCTTTGGACTGCCATATGAATCCTGAGATGGCTGTATCCATGTGTCGGAAGAATGTCGCTGGTATACTTATCGGGATGGTTTGGAACAGGTACAGCAAACGTGGAAGCAGGTCCATCTTAATTGCATTCATCCTGCCGAACCACGAGATGCATAGGCCAGCCCAGCGTGCCAAATCGTTATTCAGCGTGAGCATCATGGGGGCGAGGTTGTGGGCGAAGAGTTGCAACAGGTCCGCTGTGAGCCAGATTCCAAGGTACTTGAGCTTTGTTAGGCACCAGGTAAATGCAAATTGGGATCGCAGATGGGCGACACTCGTTTCCGTCATCGATATGGGCATGGCTTCCGACTTGTCTGTGTTCAGTTTCATGTTGGATATTCGTCCGTATTCTGTGAAGGCTCTCAGGAGGTTCGGCAGAGAGACCAGGGGATTGCTGATGAAAAATAGCATATCGTCTGCATACGCGGCCACCTTGTGTGTCGTTCCCCATAGTGCAAACCCCCCTATTCCCCCATCCCGTCTGACCACCCCCAGGAACGGTTCCAGGGAGAGGGCAAACAGGAGGGGGGAGAGTGGCCCCATTAATCCCGTTGTGTATATGGACCGGTGCGGAGAGGGCCCCATTAATCCTTATTCTTGCCGTTGGGATCAGGTATAGTGAGGATATCTAGATCATCATTTGTGGACCGAAGCCCATCGCCTGCAGCATTGCCATCAGGTATCGCCAGTCTACCCGATCAAAGGCTTTCTCCATGTAGGTGGAGAGCAATATGAGCTTCTGGGCCGAACTTCTGGCTGTGTGAATGACGTTTAGAGCACGGATGGTATTGTCTCTCGCTTCTCGTCCGGGGATGAAGCCCACCTGATCTTTTGTGAAAAGCTTTAGATCAGCGTTTAGTAGTGATATTGGTCTATAACTGGCGCAGCTGGTAGGATCTTTACCTTCTTTTGGGAGAACTGCTATCATTACCATAAGAAAATCCCTTGGGGATGCTCCCCCCTCTAGGAGGGAGTTGATGTCAGTTGGCAGTTTGGGGAGCAGTACGTCTCCAAATTCCTTGATGTATATGATGGGCAGCCCATCTGGACATGGGGCTTTGTTGAGCTTGGAGCCCTTCAGCGCCGCCTGGAGCTCTTCTATCGAGATGGGGGCTTCTAATTCCGCAGCCGTGTCTTGGCTCAGCGTTTTGGTGACATGTTCTTGTAGGTACTCTGTGATCTGCGATTCCCTGCGTTGGGTTGAGTCAGGGGTGGTCTCAGTGGGCAGGTTGTATAGGGTGTCATAGTATCCCCTAAACGATTCTGTCCGGAACTTGGGTTCTTGACTAATCTTTGGTTTTAATTTTGGTGATATGGCACATACGTCGCTTATTTTGAAGCATCTGGGCTAGGTGGCAACTGCATTTATCTGAGTATTTGTAAAAAATAAGCGGTGTGACTTTCGTATAGTATGTTGTAGTTTCTGGTGCAGGATATCGCGAATAGTTTTCCTGGCTTCTAGTAGGGTTTTGTAGTCATTGTCCGATTGCGTGGACTTGTGGGTCTCCTCCAAGTCCGAGATCCACTGTGTGAGATCTGCCATACGTTGTTGTTGTTCCTTCTTGCGCTGGGTACACATTTTGATGAGGTGCCCCCGAACCACACACTTGTGTGTCTCCCATAGAGTTAGTGCCGGCATGTCCCGGTCCTCGTTTTCTTAAAAAAACGTAATCCGTGCCGAACGGATCTCCGTGACAGCCGGGCGTCTGCTAGGACCGACTCGTCCATCCTCCAGTGGCGATCTCTGGGTCGGTGTTTATGGACTGTGGAGTAATAGGTGTAGTCCCTATCACTAGGGTGCAGGGCTCTCCAACAGTCCACCAAGCCTGTTCCACTCAGCTCTCTCTTTGATGTCTCGCAGGCCATAGCGTGGGTAGGTGCTGACTCCCCTAGAGGTGTCTATTCTCGGCTCGGGCGCTACGTTCAGGTCACTTGACACCAGTAGTAAGCCCTCTCGGAATGATTTGAGCTTATTCAGCATTTTCTTGAGGAAGCTATGTTAGCAGGTGTTGGGGGCATATATGCTTGCTAGTGTTTATGTATTGCCCGCTATGGTGCCTTTAATAAAAAGAAAGTGCCCCATGGTGTCGGCCATCTTTCCCGTGCACTCGAATGGTACTGTATTCGCTAGTAGTATTGCGACTCCGGCCCTTTTAGCTGTCTGGTGGTTCGCGAAGTATCCCTGGGGGTATCTCGAGTCCCGCAGAGATGGGCTCGTATCTTCTCGAAAGTGGGTTTCCTGCAGGAAGGCGATGGACACCCTCTCAGCCCACAGGGTACGCAGGAGGTGCGACCTCCGCTCGGGCATGTGGAGGCCTCGTACGTTGTTCGACCAGAGCCGGAGGGGCGCGGGGACGAACTCCGAACCCATTGCGGGTTGCGAGGAGAGGAAGAGGGCGGGCCAACCACCGTGGACAGAGGGCAGGAGGCTCCGAACCCACTACCACTGATGGGGGAGCCAGGTGGGGGGGTGGAGGTCGGGGTGGGCAGGTCACCGGGGAAGGGGGGGCTGCCGGGAAAGGGGGGGCTACTTTGTCAGTTATAATGTGTAGTCCTTCGTTGGCTGAGGGGGCCGGGCTTTCCCAGGGTGGTCTGCTATTTCTGTCGGGGATCCCTTTAAGCTGCCAAAGCGAGTGATCTGATTGTTCGTAGTATTACAAACATTTTTATTTATTTTTCCTTCCGACTGAATAGGTGGAAACAGCATACAACGTCTCTTGGACTGCCGTCTTGTCTCGCCGGTCCAAACGCCCTGTGTGCGTGTTCAAGCCTGATGTCATCCGGGGCTTAAGTCCCTAGAATCTGTTTAAATAATTCTGCCAGCGTGGTCTGTAGTGGCTCAGCATCCGCTTCGGGCAGGCCGCGTATGCGTACATTGTTACGCCTGCTCCTATTTTCTAGATCTTCCACTTGCCTGCATAGGGTAATCAGCGTATTACCCTGCCTTGTCGCCGCCACCTCTGCTGCCCTGTGTTGCTTTTCACATCCGAGGGCTGCCGTCTCCACCTCCTCAACCCTCTGCTCCAGTGCATTCAGGTCGGTGCACAGGCCCGCCATTTCTTCTCTGAAGGCCGCATGCAGTTCCTGCACCAGGGTGCCTGTGTCCGCCTTAGAGAGCATCCGTTGCGAGATCTGTGTGAGCTCTGCCCTTGTTTGGGCTAGAGCTCCCGTGTGGTCACCTCCTGGTAGGGATTCCCCCGTGCTCTCCGAGCCCGGAGAGGCCGGCGCCATTTTGTCGGCATGGAGGGAGCCTCGCAGCTCCGACGGCATTGCGATGAAGTCGTCCATCGGGTCCGTATTTCGCCTCAGGGAGCTTGCCACCGGCGTCCCTGGTACTGACAGCTTTTTATTTCTAACTGTCAGGATATTTATATCGGCAGATATTTTGTGCTAAAATATAAATTAAAAGTGTGTATTGTCAGAGTCACTGAACAGAGAGGACTCCATTTTGGATTTCAGGATAACAAAGATACATAATTTCTATCCTTTCTGTAACACTAACCACTGAGCCTGAGCTAAGGAATGCATTATATAAATGTCAGGGTACCTGAAGTCTCTACCTCGGAGGAGGTTAGACTTCCCGACGTCCGTTCTCTCAGCAGGGCTGATTCATCTATTCCTCACAGCTCTCATAGTCATTCCCACACCGGCCGCGAGAACCCCACTTCCTTTTATGACACGACGCTCAGGAGCCGACGTCATGACGGCAATCACATCCCGACCTGTCAATCTGGTTCGGAACAACAAATCAGGGCTCGGCAAGGGCGGAGCCATGATTTAGAGAACCAGGGTATAAAAGAGGGATGTGGCTAATGGTTCATTGCCCTGTCGTGGTTCTAGCTTGTCTGGTCCCTCAGTGCTCTTATGTTTATCGTACTATCTGGTTTTGACTCGGCTTGTACTATCGTTCCTGTTTACCTCTCGTGTCCTTTGACCTCGGCTTGTCTCTCGCTTACCTGTCCTCTCGTTCCCTCGACCCCGGCTTGTCTCTGACTATTCTCTGCTTTCTCCTTACGTTAGTCCGGCCATTCTAAGGTCCGGTATACGTACATCTCTCCTGTTCGTACTCTGCGTGTTGGATCCCTGTCCCGATCCTGACATTACGACAGGGCCATGGATCCTGCAGGTACTAACGCTCAGTTTGGTTCACCTGACTCAAGGTTTGAAGCCATGGACCATAGAATGGACCAAATGGCTCTGGCGCTGCAGGCATTACTATCCCATCCGAGTAATCAAGCAGAGGATATTCGTACTCCATCTATCTCTCTTGCCAACACAGGCCTAGAGGTAGCCACAGGGGGAATTTCTTCCCGTGTTACTTCCCCTTTACGGTATGGCGGTGCTCCAGATACTTGTCGTGGTTTCCTAAACCAGATAGGAATTCATTTTGAATTACAACCCCGCGCCTATCCTACTGACAGGGCGAAGGTTGGATTCATAATATCGCTACTCATTGACAAAGCTCTTAGATGGGCTAACCCTCTGTGGGAAAATGATAATCCAGTAGTCTATAACTATAATGCGTTCCTTACTACGTTTAGGAGGACTTTTGATCCTCCAGGGAGAAAGGCCAGTGCTGCTAGATCACTATTACGTCTTAGACAGCATAGGCTAACCCTTGTGGATTATGCGCTAGAGTTCAGATCCTTGGCGGCAGAGGTCAAGTGGAATGAACAAGCCTATATGGACGTATTTCTGAACGGATTGTCAGATGCGATCCTAGACGAGGTTGCCACTAGGGATCTTCCTGAAAATTTAGAGGAATTAATTTCATTTATTTCTCGTATAGATGAACGCATGAGACAGAGGCAGAACACTCGTGATTTTGGTTATAGACCTTCCTTAAGTCTAACTCCCGCATTTCAGAATTCTGAATCTACTATTCTAGCTCTCCCAGAACCTATGCAGATTGGTTACACTCACCTTTCAGAGAATGAAAGACAAAATAGGAAAAGGGAGGGTCGGTGTATGTATTGTGGAATAGGAGGTCACCTACGCCTTAATTGCCCTAACCGTCCGGGAAACGCTCGCACCTAAGTTTCTCCAGAGGACAGGCCTTGGGTGTTTCTATTTTGTCCTCTACATATGATTACAGGGATCATAGGCTACTAGTACAGGTTTCTTTAACTTGGGAAAAGGGAGCACTTAAAGCTATGGCATTAATAGATTCCGGAGCAGCTGAAAGCTTTATTGATCAAACTTTTGTCAAGAAACATGCTATCCCATCTCAGTTAAAGGAGACTCCCCTGGCCGTTGAGGCCATAGATGGTAGACCGTTGTTAGCTCCAGTTATTTCTCGTGAAACTTTACCAGTTAAACTAACCATTGGTATTTTACACGAGGAGGAGATTTCTTTCATGCTTATCTCATCCCCTTCAGTTCCTATAGTTTTGGGGTATCCCTGGCTTAAAAAGCATAACCCTACTATTGATTGGGAACAAGGTGAGAGAGTCTCTTGGGGTCAGGGTTGCCAGAAAGGTTGTGTACAGAAAGTCTCACCGTTGTGCCTAGTGGACACACCTAGCAACTCTAACAAGCCCACAGATTTACAGATACCTTCCCAGTATCAGGATTTAAAGGCAGTCTTTGATAAGAGGAAGGCTGATACTTTACCTCCACACAGGTCCTTTGATTGTAAGATTAATCTCCTGCCTGGTACTATGCCCCCGAGGGGTAATGTATATCCTCTATCCGCTAAGGATAACTTAGTCTTAGAGGAGTACATTCAGGAGAATCTAGACAAAGGAGGTCCTCTATTAGGAGGTCCTCTTCTCCAGCCAGAGCCGTAGATAAAAAAGACGGCACACTACGGCCTTGCATCGATTATCGGGGCTTGAACAAGATAACAATCAGAAATGCTTATCCGATTACCCTGATTACTGAGCTATTTGATCGCCTGAAAGGTTCTAAGATTTTTACCAAGTTAGACCTAAGGGGAGCTTATAACTTGGTGAGAGTTCAGCAGGGTGATGAATGGAAAACGGCTTTCAATACCCGGTATGGCCACTATGAATACACGGTAATGCCCTTTGGGCTTTGCAATGCTCCTGCTGTATTCCAGGACTTGATTAATGAGGTTCTTAGGGAATTTCAACAGGAATGTGTTATAGTTTATTTGGATGATATACTAATACATTCTAAAGAGCCTGAAATTCATCACAAACAAGTCAGAAGGGTATTACATAAACTTCTACAGCATGGGTTATACTGCAAATTGGAGAAGTGTAGCTTTGACCAATCTCAGGTAAATTTTCTTGGTTATGTTATTTCTGGAGAGGGCTTTAAGATGGACCCTGTTAAACTCCAATCTATCTTGGATTGGCCATTGCCCAAGGGACTCAAAGCCATTCAGAGATTCATCGGTTTCTCGAATTACTATAGGCGCTTCATTAAGGGATACTCGTCTATTATCTCTCCTATTACTAACATGACTAAACAAGGTGCTGATACTAGGACATGGTCTCCAGAAGCGCTTGTTGCTTTCAGTACTCTCAAGGAACAGTTTGCCTCAGCACCGATATTGGTTCATCCAGACACATCTTTGCCTTTCTTACTCGAGGTAGACGCCTCAGAGACAGGTGTAGGCGCTATTCTGTCCCAAAGGTTAAGTTTGAATAAACCACTGCATCCATGTGGTTTTTTTTCTAGGAAATTGTCTGGGCCTGAGAGCAGGTATGATATTGGTGACAGGGAACTGTTAGCGGTAATTTTGGCTTTAAAGGAGTGGAGACACTTGTTGGAGGGGACTTTACACCCGGTTACTATTTTGACGGATCACAAGAATTTGTCATATATAGGGGAAGCCAAGCGATTATCTGCCAGGCAGGCTCGTTGGTCTTTGTTCCTTACTCATTTCAACTATGTTCTCACTTATAGACCTGGTTCTAAGAATTCTAAGGCCGATGCATTGTCCCGCCAACATGAACCTTCTACTATGCCTGAAATGGTTTTTTCTTCTATAGTTCCTAAGCGTAATATTATTGCCAGCACTAGCATTAAGATTCACTCTCCGTTGCTGGAGGAGATCAAGAAGTTACAACATCTGGCACCCGGACCTATTCCGGGGGACCGTTACTTCGTGCCTCCTAAACTCCAACTGGAACTTATGCAGTGTTTTCATAACAGTAAATTTGCCGGACATCCTGGCATACGCAAGTCATGTTCTCTGATTTCTAAAGATTTCTGGTGGCCTTCATTACGTAAGGATCTTAAGGAATTCGTCGGGGCATGTGATGTCTGTATGAGGACCAAACAACCTCATACGCTTCCATGTGGACTTTTGCAACCCCTAGAAATTCCTGTGAAACCATGGTCCTGTCTGGCTATGGACTTCATTGTTGATTTACCGGTTTCTAAAAGACATACGGTTATCCTCACAGTAATTGACAGGTTTACCAAAATGGCTCATTTTGTACCTCTGCTCAAATTGCCCTCTTCTCCCGAATTGGCTGAAATTTTCGCGAGGGAGATTTTTCGTTTACATGGGATTCCTTCTGAAATCGTTTCTGATAGAGGTTCCCAATTTGTTTCCCGGTTTTGGAGATCCTTCTGTTCCCAGCTTGGTATCAAATTAAATTTTTCCTCTGCCTATCATCCCCAGTCCAATGGGGCTGCCGAGCGCACCAACCAAAAGGTTGAACAGTTCTTGCGTAGTTTTGTTTCTGAACACCAGGACGATTGGGTCGGTTTGATTCCTTGGGCGGAGTTTGCGCACAACAACAGTGTTTGCGATTCTACTCGTTCTAGCCCCTTTTTCATGAATTATGGCTTCCATCCTTCCGTTCTTCCGTCGGCCTCCCCCTCCCAGGGGATACCGTCGGTTGATATTCATGTTGCCAATCTGAGAAAGTTGTGGGATCAGACTCGACAAATCCTTGTTCATAGTTCCATGTTGTCCAAACAACACGCTGACAAACGCAGAAGGGCGGCTCCTGTATTCTCTCCGGGCGATAGGGTATGGTTGAGTACCAGAAACATCCGCTTGAAAGTTCCTTCCATGAAATTTGCTCCTCGTTTCATAGGCCCTTACAGGGTTCTGTCTCGGATAAATCCTGTTGCATATCGTCTGGCTCTTCCGCCTGCTTTACGCATCCCGAACTCCTTTCATGTTTCTTTATTGAAGCCTTTGGTATGTAACAGATTTTCCTCCACTGTGCCGTTCCCTCGTCCTGTCCAGGTTGAGGGTCAGGAGGAGTATGAGATCAATTCCATCCTCAATTCTCGGATTTCTCGGGGGAAGGTGCAATATCTTGTGGACTGGAAAGGATATGGTCCTGAAGAGAGGTCTTGGGTGGCCCAGGAGGATGTGCATGCTCCTCGCCTTCTCAGGGCTTTTCATGCTCGCTTTCCGTCTCGCCCCGGTTCCTTCCGCCCGGTGGGCATTTCTGAAGGGGGGGGTACTGTCAGGGTACCTGAAGTCTCTACCTCGGAGGAGGTTAGACTTCCCGACGTCCGTTCTCTCAGCAGGGCTGATTCATCTATTCCTCACAGCTCTCATAGTCATTCCCACGCCGGCCGCAAGAACCCCACTTCCTTTTATGACACGACGCTCAGGAGCCGACGCCATGACGGCAATCACATCCCGACCTGTCAATCTGGTTCGGAACAACGAATCAGGGCTCGGCAAGGGCGGAGCCATGATTTAGAGAACCAGAGTATAAAAGAGGGATGTGGCTAATGGTTCATTGCCCTGTCGTGGTTCTAGCTTGTCTGGTCCCTCAGTGCTCTTATGTTTATCGTACTATCTGGTTTTGACTCGGCTTGTACTATCGTTCCTGTTTACCTCTCGTGTCCTTTGACCTCGGCTTGTCTCTCGCTTACCTGTCCTCTCGTTCCCTCGACCCCGGCTTGTCTCTGACTATTCTCTGCTTTCTCCTTACGTTAGTCCGGCCATTCTAAGGTCCGGTATACGTACATCTCTCCTGTTCGTACTCTGCGTGTTGGATCCCTGTCCCGATCCTGACAATAAACAAGCCAAGTGATAAGCAAGGAAACAGGGGAATGGAATGCTCTGTCTAAATGTTAATGGAATAGAAATAATTCTAAACACAGACATTAGTGACAGAGAAGACAAGTAATTAATATTACTTTCTAAATTTTACTAGGTCCCATTGTAAGTAGGGGTGAAATTTAGTTTACAACTGTCAGTTTTAGAAATTACAACAGGAATTGTCGACGCACTGTCTGGAGAAAATCCAAAGAAACGCTTTGAACTGACAGCAAATTTAAGTTATGGTGGTTATTTTAGATAAGCCAAATGACGTCAAAATCGTCATCAGGAAAAGTTAAAGTTGTTTCCTGGATAGAAAGGTTTAGTGAGGCGAGACTGCCCTCTATGGACCAAATACTTAAATTGCAATCTGCAGGTTGACCACACCTTCAGTTTCCTATTGGCCTTATCAACTAATGACGTATAGAGAATCTGGCCCTTTAAAAGTTAGGACAAAGGGAAGAGAGAAGTAGTTGGAATTAGTTAGTTGAATTTGAAGGGTTGGAGTTTTGGGTTTTCAGATTCGGACATGCAGAGAGATCCATGACAGATATTCACTCTGAAACTAACATTAAAATTCTCTTGGACACAACTCAAGAAACACTCCTGGACACTTAGAATTGTACTCTTACTTTCTAAGCAACACTTACTTTTTATTAATACTTACATACCTACATACAACCAATCATACACGCATTCAAGTTCCTGGGACTATCTACTTAACTGGTAATTATGCTGGTTTTATTTAATTAATCTAAATTAATTAAACATCTAATAGCATGATATATTACTGGATAAATCACGGTCAGATTTCAATATTTAGAAATCTTAGTTAACTAAAGAATATATAGTTATAAACATTCCATTCTGCAGGTGGAATTAAGAATAATTATATATTAATGTGATATTATCACGTGTTAGCATACCGATGTTTTATCCAGGTGTATTGATTTGCTCTAAATAAGATAAGATATCTTTTTAGGCAAATTAAAGATTCGGTTTATAGAATCTGGTAGATTATTCTTAATGGATGGTTCCAGGAAATGATTAATGAGCTGGTTTAAATGTTATTTTACTTGAAAAGTATATGAGAATAGGATATTATATGCCTAGGAGGATCTAGCCAGCATTGGAAGGGTTACTCAGTTGATCTAACAGTTAGCTAAGGTTTTATGGCTTTTCGCTGGAAGTTTCTGTCTGTGAAGCACCCTCATAAATCTTGTCTTAACAGATGATGCTGTAGCTTTGTACTGTGTATTGCCATTGTATTGCATATTTATGTTATACTAAATATTTACTGAATATTATCATGCATGCTGCCTAATATTATTATTATTTTATTTGTCACAATAAATTATATCTATTTTTATAACAAATTGTGATTTTATTTGTATGGGATACATTTCACTTACATGATAACGATCTCTAAGATCTAAGAGAATTGAAATAGTGGGCAATTCTCGACTGTTTAATATTATCACCCCACGTATTGGAGGCACACTGCTGAGATCATTAAGTTGAAATTATATTCCATACAATAATTCTGAGGCGTTGCTATTGGTGTAATTCATGCAATAGTAATCTTGATATAGAAAAGAGTTTTGTATTAAGATTAAATCAGTGTATAGAAATATGGCTGAATCAAGCGCTTCATCTCAATCAGAGAGTGGGAAGAAGTTAGCGGAAATACAAGTTTTTCCCTTAAGCATCTTATATAAGCATCTAAAGATTAAAATGGAT
Source organism: Pelobates fuscus (assembly GCF_036172605.1). Taxonomy (NCBI): domain Eukaryota; kingdom Metazoa; phylum Chordata; class Amphibia; order Anura; family Pelobatidae; genus Pelobates; species Pelobates fuscus. Next base: position 61,478,283 of record NC_086329.1, read on the forward strand.
TATAAAGAGTGGGTACTCCAAATTAGAGAACAAATTTATAATTCGATTCATGATAGATCGGATAATTCGCCTATGGTTAAACATTTTAGCAACATAGACGAAGACTCTACAATGCAGTCTGTTACCAAATCATGCCCCTTTTTCATATTGGGTTATTCAATTATGTTAAAAAAAGCATAATGAGATAGAACTTAAATTGGACGAGTGTCAGAAAGACCTGGTGCTCGAACAAAGAAGGTTCAACACTTTGTCTGATGAAAATAATATCCTTCAGGCTAAAAACTCTGACCTTTCAAATAGACTGGAAGGAATGAGCAAAATGATGGATGATTATGATCAACAGATAAAACAGACACAGATACAGTTAGATAAATATGCACAGGAAGTAAGTCAGCTTAAAACGCAATTGGATGAGTATGAAAAGGAGAGTCAGAAATCAGACAGTGAGGTTAGTAGTCATCATTGTGTGCCAAAAAGTTGCACAAAAATGCAAGAAAAGACTATCTGTAAATCCCCTACTTATTATGATTTTCCCACACCAGAACAGGCTTTCATAAAACAGTCTCAAAGAAAAGATGTGAGTAATTCTGAGAAAACACCTGTAGATTCTTGGCAATCTTGGGCAGAACAGTTTGAAAAGACTGTCTTGGCCAAACTTGATGGAGGGAATCAGGTTTTAAGGTGATAGGAATGAAAACAGACATGGTTCTGTACACTGGCAGAACTCTGATGCTGATCAGAATTGTGACAGTGAACGAGAAACTCAGAGTGATGGGAGTGAAAGTGATTGTACTGTCCACTCTGAAGGCCATGTAACTGATATGCCATCTGCACTGTTGTACGGGTCTAATTCCTCTTCAGCAGCCGGATCGCATGGACGTTTACCAAAAAGAAAGGAAAGTAAAAACGATCGTAAATCAACGATGCCTGTTTATGAAACACCAAAGGTTATTAAATTCCTTAAAGAGACTGTCCCACAATTTTCTAGAGGTTCAGGAAACATATCTGAACATCTGGAAAATTATGAAAGAGCCATGTATTCATTGGGCATGTATGATGACTAGTGATGTCACGAACATTAAATTTTCAGTTCGCGAACGGCGAACGCGAACTTCCGCAAATGTTCGCGAACGGGCGAACCGCCATAGACTTCAATGGGCAGGCGATTTTTAAAACCCACAGGGACTCTTTCTGGCCACAATAGTGATGGAAAAGTTGTTTCAAGGGGACTAACACCTGGACTGTGGCATGCGGAGGGGGATCCATGGCAAAACTCCCATGGAAAATTACATAGTTGATGCAGAGTCTGGTTTTAATCCATAAAGGGCATAAATCACCTAATATTCCTAAATTGTTTAGAATAACATGCTTTAAAAGATCAGGTATGATGTTGTATCGATCAGGTAGTGTAAGGGTTACGCCCGCTTCACAGTGACAGACCAAACTCCCCATTTAACGCACCGCAAAAAAAACGCAAACAGTCCATTTGCACAACCGCAAACTCCCCATTTGCACAAGGTTGGATACCAAGCTAGCCATGTCCCGTTCCTTGTCCTCACTGATGTCATTGAAGGTCTCTTCCTCCACCCAGCCACGTACAACACCAAGGGTCCCCGAAAGGTGACAACAAGCCCCCTGTATTTTTTTTTAAATGTACACTACTGTTACACCAGATATGAGTTGCACTGGTGTGACACTGTGCCCTGGCAGGCCCTGAAATGCACACGTGTGAAGGAAACTGACTGCTATTATATTACAGTCAAAAAAGTTTTGTTTTTTTTAAAAGCTTTTGTGACATCAGATATGAGTGGTGGCACTGGGCAAGTGGGCACAGTATACGCTGTGAGCCTGACACACACGCTGGCAGGCAGGCAACTGCAATTAGATTACACAAAAAAAAAGGAGACTGATGTTCTAGCCCTAAAAAGGGCTTTTTGGGGTGCTGTCCTTACAGCAGAGATCAGATGAGTCCTTCAGGACTGTAGTGGACACTGAATACACTAGCCTAGCTATCGATTTCCCTATTAAATCAGCAGCAGCTACACTGTCCCTCCTCTCACTAAGAATGCAGCTTCCGAATGAATCTAAAATGGATGCTGTCCAGGGAGGGTCTGGGAGGGAGGGTCTGCTGCTGATTGGCTGGAATGTGTCTGCTGACTGTGAGGTACAGGGTCAAAGTTTACTCAATGATGACGAATAGGGGGCGGACCAAACATCGCATATGTTCGCCCGCCGTGGCAAACGCGAACAAGCTATGTTCGCCGGGAACTATTCGCCAGCGAACTATATGGGACATCTCTTATTTTTAAAAAAACTTTTTAAAGTTTATTTTAAAACTTTTAATGTTAACCCCTAGTTAGCCTAATACCAAATCCCCCAATTCCTCAATAACTTCCACCCACCCCAGCTAGCTTAATATTTAATTTTAAAATATTTAAATGAATTTAAAAAAAAATGTAACCCCTGAGGGTTAGAAAAAATAAAAATTAACCCTCAGGGGTAAAAAAATCAGATCACAGTAAAATGTAATCCCTGCCAATTGCTGTAGTCAGTGATCAATTGGCAGGGAAGGGGTTAATTTTTATTTAAAATAGGTGAAGGGGGCGGGATTTTAATTAAACTTTATTTTTTATTTTTTTTACACAGGGAGAATCACAGCTTTGATCTGTCTCCCTGCACTTCACAGAACTCGGAAGCGCAGGGAGGCGGATGGTAAGCCCCTGCAGCACATGTGCTCGCTCTAACACCCTGTCAGAGCGAGCACTGCTGCAGGGGCAGCACGATCAGGTGCTCCCGGTCTGCCTCCGTTAACTCTGCAATCTGGGGTAAATTTTAACCCATGACGGACCTGGTCCGTCACTCGTCGTTAAGGGTCTCCCCTGGGTGACGGACCAGGTCCTTCATTCGTCGTTAAGGGGTTAACAGTAAGAAAATTGAAAAACGGTCTTTCACTAAAAGGTTAGGTAGTTTTGTAAATTTAAAACTGTATTTTTTAAAAAAAAAATATTTGATTTTTATTGTGTTTTGTACAAAACAGGAATACAGTACATGGGTAACTAGTATACACATTCCCATTGCATCATTTGAAGTCAAAGATTTGTTTGTTATTAAATGAGATATTCATAGTTTTTATGGTTATACTAATCTCATAATGTCAGTACCTGATGAGAGAATCTATTTTAACAGATGTCTTCAAACATAAATCAAAAGTGCAAATACCGTCTTAAATAGAATTTATATCAGATTTTCCATCTGGGTACTTGATGTTAAGGAATAGATAGTCCAAGGCGAAAACAAAAAGAAAGGAATAATGAAATCTACTATAATACAAAGCATGTCCTGTGACCACAGTAGGGCAAATCCTTATGTAGACATCATTTCACGAGATTGCAAATAAACCAGATTGCATTGTGGCTGCCTGCGGAGGCACCCACCCGAAACTAAATACTTAATTGGGGATTCACCTAAAGAGATTCTTAATGGCACCTAAAAATCAGTACAAGTCTGGGTGGGTTTCTTTCTCCCACCTTGTGTGCTTTGATAGTTTCAGTAGTTTCAATTTCTGAAGCAATGTTCAAGTGTCACCTCAGTGTGTCAGATGTATCACAATGTAACTGGTACATGGAAGCCAGAGCTGCCTATATTTGTATGATTTACCTAGAGATGTCCATTGCAATTTCTCCAAGGATCTACTCTTATGAGTAGGGCTGAGATGGTAGGAGTTTTGGGGAACTTTCATAAGCTTGTCACTACACATTTTGGAACAGAAGAGAATCAAAAACAAGTGCAGATAACTCAATGTAAGAGATGGGCTTCTGGATTCAGGGAAGCGGGGTAGGCAGCTCAGGGACATAGGGAGGTAGCCAGTTCGGATATACAAACTGTATGTAGGACAAAAGAACCAAACCAGCAACATTATCATCATTAATGAACTGACAAACAAGAAGGGTTAAGGCTCAATTAAATAGGGAGAAGATAATTGCACAGTATGGCCAACTAGGAACAAAGATCTTAGTTTGAAAGTTTTGTCCATTCCAAACAAACCAAGAGGTGGAGGTTCAAGAGTAACAGAGTGGCATAATCCAAGGAACAAACCAAAATAAAAAGGAGTATCAGAGAACAGATGACACAGTTTTAGATTAGTCATAGTACAGATAACAAATGGCTGTGCCAAACCATAGGTGGCAGACTATTATTATTATTATTATTGCCATTTATATAGCGCCAACAGATTCAGTAGCGCTTTACAATGTTATGAGAGGGGGATTTAACTATAAATAGGACAATTACAAAAAAACTTACAGGAACGATAGGTTGGAGAGGATCCTGCTCAAACGAGCTTACATTCTATAGGAGGTGGGGTGTAAAACACAATAGGACTAGAAAAAAAGGTTTTACAATAAGTCTTACAAAGCAGATGCAGTTTCTCTAAGGGCATTGGACAGCTGTTGGGAAGAGAACATATATCATGGGTCTGACTCAGATGCTGGAATGTGTGTGTGGCAGACCCACGGTCTGTTCATGTGTCCTCCATGTATTTCGCCTATTGTATCCTGCTCCCCGTTCAGGGGCGTTTATGCAAGAGGAGCTCATCCATCTCCCGAACGGGGACCACCCCAACAGCCAATTTAGAAACCTAGTTAGAATGTCAATTACAACGTTCGCACCTTGACCTAGTGCCAAAACCACAAGGGCAGCCATCGGCATATTCTTCCCCCTGGGTGGCCGCCAGTTCGTATAGACCAACGCCATCCAGAGGGAGCCTTCATTGGCCGCTTCCTGACTCGTTCGTTCACACCAATCAATTAGAAGGTTCGCACTCGCAACATAAGTGTGAAACCGCAAGGGAAGTAATTAATGAGTGCTCCCCTGAGTGGCCGCCCATTAGTTTAAGAACGGCATCAAGAACGGGGAGCATTTGTGTCCTGAAAGACACTTCACTTGCCTGGTTTACACACAGGGATCCTGCGAACGGAGACGGATTGTGACAGGGGGCATTGTGAGGGTCAGGCTTTTCCGTGCCTGGGAGACAAAGGAAAGATCCCCCCCCCCTGCCCCTCCCCCCCCCCCCCCCCCGTCGTCTGGTGGGGGAAACCCTGTGTTTAGGTGGCGGGCTTGGAGGGCAAAAAGACAAAATCCCTTTCCCGCCCTGGAACCCCAGGGAGGGGGAGAAGCCTGGGATGTGACCCCGTATGTGTGTTGGAGACACCGTTAAACAGTAGTTGAGATACAGGAGCACAGGGGAGTGAGCAAGCACATCTTTAAAGGTTGTGCTTTGTAGAGAAGCAAAGATTACCAATCTCTATCCAATCTGAAATGGTTCCTTTATGTAGAAAAGGTATACAGTGAGGTGAAGAAAGTATTTGATCCCTGCTGACTTTGAACATTTGTCTGTGACAAAAATTATCAGACTAATTTTAATGGTAAACCAAAACAACCAACGATAATGTACCTTATACACACAAGGTATATATGCAAGGATACTTATCAAATATAGATGGATACAGCCTCCCTCTGATCGCTCCCAGCTAGCGATCAGCTTGACAACAAGAATATGGAAAAACACAACAAGGGAACCGGCTGTTAATCTAAATAAGAATGAATAAAGAAAAATATAGTGTAATACAGGTTACAATATAAAAACTGTGCAATATGAAATGCACTCACAGGATTTCAAACAATTCAAGCTTGTAAGGTGCCTCCCCTCAGGGCCGGATTAACATAGGGGCTGATGGAGCTGCAGCTCCAGGCCCAGGCCCATGGAATAGGCCCATTTAAAAAAAAAAAAAAATGGAAAAAAACATTTTAGGAATTTTTTTTTTTTTTTTACACACTACTCTTAGGTTTGCCACCTGACTGGTATTTTACTGGCACAGACGGTATTTGAGGCTACCTGGCCGTGCTGGTATTGCAGTAATACCAGCAATACGCAGGTATTTTTCTCAGAATAAATGGAAATTACTCTGCAATACCAGCACCAGCCAGTAGGGGTCACTGTGTGTGGAGAGAGGCAGGGATAGGAAGTTACAGAATATCCCTGCCTCTCTCTACTACTCACTGATCCGTGGGGGAGAAGCTACACAGCACAGAGAGTCCAGACAGCAGATCTTCAGCTCAGGTAAGTGAGGGATGGGGGGGAAAGGCAGCAGGGACATATGGGGACACTGAGACACTAGGGGACACTAGGGGACACTGAAACACTAGGGGACACATGGGGACACTGAGACACTAGGGGACACTGAGACACTAGGACACAGACACTGGGAGACCTGGGAACACTGAGACACTTGGGGACAGTGGAAAACATGGGGACACTGAGACACTTGGGGACATATGGGGACACTGAGACACTAGGGGACACTGAGACACTAGGACACATGAGGACACAGACACTAGGGGACACTGAGACACTAGGACACAGACACTGGGAGATCTGGGGACACTGTGACACATGGGGACACTGAGACACATGGGGATGCTGAAACACATGGGGATGCTGTGAGACAGAGACATTGGGAGACACTGAGACATTGGGACATGGAGACACTATGTTCCCATGTCCCCCAGTCAGTGTCCCTAGTGTCTCAGTGTCCCCAAGTCTCCCAGTGTCTGTGTCCCATGTCTCTCAGTGTGCCTAGTGCCCCATGTCTCCCCAAGTGTCTGTCTCCCAGCCAGTGTCCCCTAGTCTCCCAGTGTCCCCTAGTCTCCCAGTGTCTGTGTCCCTAGTGTCTTAGTGTCCCCAAATGTTTCAGTGTCTCCATGTCTCCCAGCGTGTGTCCCTAGTGTCTCAGTGTGACTGGTGTCCCCATGTCTCCCAGTGTCCCTATATGTCCCAGTGTCCACATATCTATGTCCACAACTGTCCCCAAGTGTCTGTCTCCCAGCCAGTGTCCCCTAGTCTCCCAGTGTCCCCTTGTCTCCCAGTGTCTGTGTCCCTAGTGCCTTAGTGTCCCCAAATGTTTCAGTGTCTCCATGTCTCCCAGTGTCTGTGTCCCTAGTGTCTCAGTGTGCCTGGTGTCCCCATGTCTCCCAGTGTCCCTATATGTCCCAGTGTCCACATGTCTATGTCCACAACTGTCCCCAAGTGTCTGTCTCCCAGCCAGTGTCCCTTAGTCTCCCAGTGTCCCCTAGTCTCCCAGTGTCTGCGTTCCCATGTCTCTGTGTCCCTTGTGTCTTAGTGTCCCCAAATGTTTCAGTGTCCCCATGTCTCCTAGTGTCTCAGTGTCCCCATTTCTCCCAGTTTCCCTAAATGTCTCAGTGTCCCCATGTCTCCCAGTGTCCCCATGTCTCTGTGTCCCCATGTCTCTGTGTCCCCGGGACTCTCAGTGTCCCCGGGTCTCTCAGTGTCCCCGGGTCTCTCAGTGTCCCCGGGTCTCTCAGTGTCTCCATGTCTCTCAGTGTCCCCAGTATCCTAGTGACATGGGGACACACTGAGACATTGGGACACTGGGAGAAATGGGGACACAGACACTGGGAGACTAGGGGACTGGGCGACATGGGGACACTGACACTGTGATACATAGGGACACTGAGACACTGGGTGACTTGCGAGACTGAGACATTGGGAGACAGGGAGACACTGGGAGCAATCCATCTATACAGCAGAATCAAACTGTGAGTAGTTTGTTGTTGATTTTACAGAATTTTCTCTGATGTCACTCCTTGTGATTTACATCATGTGATGTCACGCATAACTGATTAAGGCTGGTATTTTTTTTCCAAGAAAGTTGGCAACCTTAACTACTCTTCACATACTCTTGCTTAAAGGAGCACTATAGGGTCAGGAACACAATCATGTATTTCTGACCCTATCATGCTAAAACCACCACCTTGGCCCCTTCTTGCCTCCCTAAATATAGTAAAATATTACTTGTATTCAATTCTGCATCTGCTGGCTCAGAAATGGTGGTCTGAGCAAATTACAATACTTCCCCATAGGATTAGCTGAGACTGTCAACTAGGCAGATCAGGGGCAGAGCCAGCACAAGTCCAACATAGCCCTGGCCAATCAGCATCTCCTCATAAAGATAAATTGAATCAATGCATCTCTATGAGTAAAGTTCAGTGTCTGCATGCAGAGGGTGGAGACACTGAATGGCAGTGCTGCACACTAGGCAGTACTGCCCCAGGAAGCACCTCTAGCAGCCATCTAAGCAGCGGCCAGTGGAGTTATTTTCTCTGAAAAGACAGTGTTTACTGCAAAAAGCCTGCATGGAATGATTCTACTTACCAGAACAAATACAATAAGCTGTAGTTGTTCTGGTGACTATAGTGTCCCTTTAAGTTTGGAAGCTTAAGAGGGATGTATGGGAACAAAACTTGTGTGGACTGGCTGACAATAAAATTAGTTTAGGTAATGCAGACGTTGGTCTCTCTAACACTGTGGCATGTCCCCTTTCTTCTACACTCACTACATACACCTTTACTCTGTCTCAGACTATATACCAGGAACTTCTGCCTGCTAGTAAGATGATAAGGAGACAAGTGGACATGTGACTGCTAGGGGACAGTCCTTAGAAAGCATTAAGTGAGTGCATCATTAGACGCATTTATGTCAAGCTCAAGGTGCTGCCTGCATGGTATGTCCTTAGTTGGACAGCCTGCAGGATTGGCAGGAAGCCTGACATGCATTCATGCCAGGCTATCCTTTAAATTCTTTGGACAAACATGCCCCCTTTTTGGGCATGTTCACCCCTTTTGGCAGGTCTTGTCACGTGATTCGCGCCAGTGGCCCACCCTTTTACCCCGCCCATTGACTTCCTGCTTCACTGGACACTGCTGTTAGGGGTTATGGATTTACTTGAAAGATGAAAGCATAAATTAGAGAGAGATTAGCATAGAGTATGTGTTTTCTTATAGCTGCATTCTATGAGTTTCCCTCCAGCACCATCTCCATTAGATACATGACGCTTGGGAGGTATGACTGTTTTAGTGCTTTTGGTCGATAAGATTCCGTAATTAGGCCCATCATAATTGTCAGCACCAGGCCCACTGTGCTCTTAATCCGGCCCTGCCTCCCCTGAAGATATGGGGGGCCTGGGGAGATCCCAGGATATTTTCACTCCAACACAGGACTCCGGGTGAAGTTTTGAAAAAGCGGCTTTAATTCAATATTAAAAAATAAAGATAAAATTAATATAAATAAGGTCCTACGTGTTTCGTCCCTTTAACAAAATAGGGACTTCCTCAGGGACCACAATATTAAAATGCAATTGATACAATACAATAAAAAAAAACAGCCTAACAAATCCCCACCCGAAAGTCCTTTAAATAGGGCTAATCCCTAGATGTAATTCTGTCACATGTGCTTCTCAGTCTCTCCTCATTGGTCCTGAGTTGATGAAATTCATCTGTTGCTGATCGTAATTCTGAGTGTTCACAGCGGATTTCGAACTTGTTGAATGATCCTCCATTAATTTTCGGCACTTCCAAAAAAAATAAAAAAATACCAAACTCAACTACATTCCCCTCCTAAACAACATCAAGCAAGACCTCCATAAATGGGACCTCCCCCACTTCTCACTCATGGGTCGGATCAACATCTTGAAGATGATGGTCCTCCCGAAAATACTTTACCTATTCCAGGCTCTGCCAATTCCACTCCCTAGAGACTTTTTTAGACAAATGCGAACACTGTTTCTCCACTATACCTGGGGCAACAAACCGGCTAGAATAGCCTACTCCACACTAACATCCACCATAGAGAGCGGTGGCCTGGGTCTACCCCACATATACAAATATTATGTTGCGGTATTGTTCACCCGTATAAAGGAATGGACAAACACTAGTAGGAAAAAATCATGGTACGACCTAGAACAGAGCTTTGTACACTACCGTGGCAAACATGTTCACTTAAAAGACTATCACCAACTCATCACCCACTCACACACAATATCCTAACACTGTGGAGGCGTTACAAAAACACATGGGGTCTATCCCCAGGACTCTCAAGATTTTTCCCCCTGGCAGATAACCCAGATTTCCAGCGAGGACAGGGCAGCCCCATCCTATCAAGACTCACGGGATCGCCAAATCCAGGCATCACAGAGGTACTGGAAGCTGGTAACCCACCTACATTAAAGGCTCTTGCCAGGCGAAACAAGCAGGACACGCTCCTCGACATAATGGGCAGAACACAACTTAAAAACTTCTTAAATAGGTCGGTCATCCCCTTCTGGCTCCCAAGGGAGGACACCCCCTTTGAAACCCTATGTAACCCAGAAGTCGCTCCAAAACGTCCCTTGTCAAAAATTTACCGTATTCTCCAAACTGCTGACAGGGAGCAGACTCCGCTTCCATTCCAACAGAAATGGATGAGAGATCTCCACATTCATATGTCGGATAGGGACTGGACAGACATTATGAGAACAGGGATCAAAACTCCTGTTAGTGTGGCCCGTAAAGAGACCTTCTACAAAAGAGTCACTAGATGGTACAGGACCCCAGCTACACTCCACACATTCTGGCCCTCCGTTAGCGATAAATGCTGGAGATGCTCTGAGGGTTTGGGTGACATAGAACACATCTGGTGGAGCTGTCCAACCATACAGCCATACTGGCAGGTTATACTAGCTGACATAGCAAACATTCTCACGTTGAGACCAGGCCTCACCCCATCCCAGGTTTTACTAGGATGGCCCCGCTCCTTCCAGGATCCTCATAAACAACGACTCCTACACACACTACTTGGGGAAGCCAACGCCCTAGTGCCAACGCACTGGCGGCGACCCAGCATGCCATGTAGGGAACAATGGATAAGACGGGTTGAATGCACGAGGGAACTGGAAGAAATACATTGGTCAATAGTGGGGAAGCGGAACAAATACCTTAAAATATGGGGGCCGTGGCTTAAATTTTGGAATAACTCCCCAGGAGATGATCGGAACTCACCCATCCTAGCTAAGTGATTGACCATCCGTACGTAGACCAAGACTATTACAATCTGGCACTATAGGAGAACCTACTAGACATGATTCAGAGGTTACGAGGCAGAACAATTTCCCACTACCTCCTTTCCCTTGTTACCTCCACTTCCCCCTAGACTACCCCACTTCAGGTTATACCTGCCATAGTTATACAACCCCTCATGGAAAGAGCTGCGCTGGGGACACCTACCTCCCTAGTATTTCATCTGTAACACCAAAACCTCATGGCGCAGACTCGTCCCAAAGCTGGATTGAATGTAAGGGGAAAAGTACAGTATCTAACTATGTGCATTTGTATTGTTCACCCTTTATGTAATACCTGAATGTCCCCTATTCTCTTCTGTACCCCATACTCTTTATGCCTTTGAAAATAAAGAAAAATTTATTTAAAAAAAAAAAAAAAAAAAAAAAATACGGAAGTGCCATGCGTTCCAACTGTGTTCATGAAACCGGAAATGGCATGCGTTTCAACCTCGTTTTTGCGTTCCATTTGTGATCTGTAATATCTCGCCATAAAAATACATATAAATACTTCCACTCCACAACTCCATGACCACTAACAATATATTACCCATATAGTTCATACAAGAATTGTTTTATTATGCACCACATAGATTCCTCCAAATCACTGCATTCAATCCACTTCAATGAACCATATTAAATAATGTGATTTTATATTATCATATAATCTATCCCCTATTTTTAGTGAATTTATTATTTCTGTATCTCATTTACAAATGTATAATAAATTTCAATAAATTTGTTGATTACTTCATTTGTGTCAATCTTTCTTTGGTAGCTAATGTCATTTTTTTTTTTTAAATATTCAAAAGAATAGTGCTAATAGTGAATTGCAATCATAGAAAACACACTAGATCCACTTCTGCATTCAATCCCCCTGGCTCCAATGTCTGCAATCTGTGGATCCAGTAAGTCTCACGTTGTGATAATTTTTTTACTCTATCACCCCCTCTCCAATCAATTGTTACCCTTTCAATACCAGTGCACTTGAAATTAGTGAAGGAGAATAGTGGACAGTGATTACAGTGAACCGGAATAGAATGGGTAGCCAAGTTCTTTTTAATATTATTAATGTGTTCCATAAAACAGACTTTCAAGAGTCTCTTAGTTCTACCAACATATTGTTTGCCGCACGGACATTGCAGTAAATAAACTACATAGTCCGTGCGGCAATGTATCTCGGTCTTAATATGGAAAACCTCCCCTCTTATAAAACTAGAAAATATATCTGTTCTTTCTAAGTTAACAGTATGACAAGCTTTACAAGAATTACAGCCCCTGAAAGAACTATTACCAATGGAATTCTGACTGTCCTCATAATTTTTTATGGCATAACTAGGTGCCAAAATATTCTTAAAATTCTGATTTTTCCTAAAAATAAGTTTGGGCCGGTCAGGTAAAACAGATTTAAGTACGGGATCCTGTTGGAGAATCGACCAGTGTTTTTGTAAACTTCTCCTAATTTTAACATGATTAGTGCAATATTTAGTTCTAAAAGTAGTTGTATTATCTTGATAGGATTTGGCACTAGGGTTATCCATCAAATAGTCACCCCTGTCAGTCTGTAGAGCCATACGAATTTCCCTATCCAATGTATTCTTTTTATAACCTCTTTCAACCAATTTGTCCCTGATATGGCCAGATTGTGTTATAAAGTCCTGGACTTGTGAGCAATTTCTTCTCACCCTGGCAAATTGGCCCTTGGCTATTCCTCTAAGCCAGGGGCGGTGATGGCAACTCTGCTGGTGAACATATCCATTGCCATCACTAGGTTTGAAGAAACACTTTGTTCTTATGGAATTATTTTCACATATCAAGGACAAATCTAAGAAATTGATTTCATTTTGATTCCATACGGAAGTGAACTTTAAAATATACTTGTTCTGATTTAAATAATTTTCAAATAATTGAAAAGAAGAAAAAGACCCCTTCCAAATAATAATAACATCATCAATATATCTCCGCCAGAGCACAAGGTTCTCCCTCCAGTCATGACCAGCCCAAACTGTGAGATCTTCCCATCTCTGCATATAGGTATTGGCATAACTGGGGGCGAACCTGGTGCCCATGGTAGTTCCCGTGATTTGTAAATAAAATTTATCATTAAAGAAAAAATAATTGTGTTCTAAAATAAATTTAACTGAGTGTAAAATGAACTCTCTAATATCCTGAGGTAAATTTTGGTCTTCTGTCATGAAATGGTTGATAGCTTCTAATCCTAATTTATGGCTAATTATAGTGTAAAGGGATGATACATCCAATGTGGCCCAACTATAACTAGAATTCCATTCAATGTTTTCCAATTCTTGTAGGAATGATTTTGTATCTTTTATATAAGATAGGGAGCCCTGAGCATACTTTTGTAGATATGAATCTACAAAAGCAGACAGGTTGGCAGACAAGGAATCTACCCCACTAATTATGGGGCGTCCTGGGGGATTAAATAAACATTTATGAATTTTTGGAATAAAATAAAAAATTGGAATTCTCGGATTACTGCAAAATAAAAAATCATAATTTGCCTGTGAAATTGTATCCTTAATTTTCGCTACCTCTAATAAATTTTTTTAGACCTAAATTAAATTCCTAGTCGGGTCCCTTGTTAGTATAGTATAAGTTTAATTATCACTTAAAATATTTGATGCTTCCTTTAAATAATAATTAACTATACCCCCTCCCTTGTTTGCTTCCTTGATTATTTTCTATTTCTTAATTCCTCCTCATTCATAATTGGAGTCATTGTCTGGCCAGGGTAAAAATGTGATTTAGGTCTAAATTTTCTATTTCTTAATTCCTCCTCATTCATAATTGGAGTCATTGTCTGGCCAGACAATGACTCCAATTATGAATGAGGAGGAATTAAGAAATAGAAAATTTAGACCTAAATCACATTTTTACCCTACACAAAATAGAGGTCCATATTTAGAAATTTTTGAAAAACTAGTGGATAGGGAATTTAAACCAGTGATTAATAAACAAAATTCGAATAATGGAAATCTAACTAGAGACAAAGATAAATGTCTAAAACAACTTAAGAAGAGAGAGGACATTATAATTAAGGAAGCAGACAAGGGAGGGGGTATAGTTATTATGTCTGTTAATTATTATTTAAAGGAAGCATCAAATATTTTAAGTGATAATGAAACTTATACTATACTTACAAGGGACTCGACTAGGGAATTTAATTTAGTTCTAAAAAATTTATTAGAGGTAGCGAAAATTAAGGATACAATTTCACAGGCAAATTATGATTTTTTTTTTGCAGTAATCCGAGAATTCCAATTTTTTATTTTATTCCAAAAATTCATAAATGTTTATTTAATCCCCCAGGACGCCCCATAATTAGCGGGGTAGATTCCTTGCCTGCCAACCTCTCTGCTTTTGTAGATTCATATCTACAAAAGTATGCTCAGGGCTCCCTATCTTATATAAAAGATACAAAATCATTCCTACAAGAATTGGAAAACATTGAATGGCATTCTAGTTATAGTTGGGCCACATTGTATGTATCATCCCTTTACACTATAATTAGCCATAAATTAGGATTAGAAGCTATCAACCATTTCATGACAGAAGACCAAAATTTACCTCAGGATATTAGAGAGTTAATTTTACACTCAGTTAAATTTATTTTAGAACACAATTATTTTTTCTTTAATGGTACATTTTATTTACAAATCACAAATCAATACCTATATGCGGAGATGGGAAGATCTCACAGTTTGGGCTGGTCATGACTGGAGGGAGAACCTGGTGCTCTGGCGGAGATATATCGATGATGATATTATTTGGAAGGGGTCTTTTTCTTCTTTTCAATTATTTGAAAATTATTTAAATCAGAACAAGTATAATTTAAAGTTCACTTCCGTATGGAATCAAAATGAAATCAATTTCTTAGATTTGTCCTTGATATGTGAAAATAATTCCATAAGAACAAAGTGTTTCTTCAAACCTAGTGATGGCAATGGATATGTTCACCAGCAGAGTTGCCATCACCGCCCCTGGCTTAGAGGAATAGCCAAGGGCCAATTAGCCAGGGTGAGAAGAAATTGCTCACAAGTCCAGAACTTTATAACACAATCTGGCCATATCAGGGACAAATTGGTTGAAAGAGGTTATAAAAAGAATACATTGGATAGGGAAATTCGTATGGCTCTACAGACCGACAGGGGTGACTATTTGATGGATAAACCTTGTGCCAAATCCTATCAAGATAATACAACTACTTTTAGAACTCAATATTGCACTAATCGAGGGGGGCGGAGCCTGGGTACCGAGCCGTGCAGACGCACCTGCCATGAGCTCCTGCTAGACAGGCTGAAAAACGGGGTAAAAGCGGCAGCTACATGGTCCAGGGACCTTCAAAGGTGCACTACCCAGGTCAGGGGTGCACAGCAAATCCGACAGATACCACCCCGGGGCTCGCCGGAGCCGGGGAAATAAACAAACGAATGCGGCCTACTGGGGCTGGAGCTGGGGGGAGGCGGCCGCTCTCCCCGGCACCAGGGCCCTCAAGCGACACTACGGCAACCTACCCCCCCCCCCTATGGACCGGTGGGGGACATCCCGGTCCCCGCTGGACGACTCGGCAGGAGCGAAAAGCGGACAAGCAGGCTCCACGGCATGCAGGGGCAACAGGCCACCAGGGCCCTGTCAAAATGGCTGCCCAGCAAAGGCCCCAAGAGCGGAGCGCCCACTCCAAGACCCTCAAACCTCAACAAGAAAATCTTGACTGGCTTTGCAAGAGGCTCTGGGACATACTGCATAGCGGGGGAAGAACCTACCACGAGGCAGAAACAATCGTAGCCTCTTGGCTCAGACCGGCTGCACGACGCAGCCACTATAGGCACATACCTCGGGCCTCCAAAGCGGCAGTCCGGCTACGCAGGTTCCAGCACTCCTCGAGGCGGGATACGGTGCCAAGTCTCTCATATGCACGCTCTCATTTGCTGTCACACAAACCCGGGACTGCTACACAGGCCACCCGTACGGAGCACTCACCGGACAGGACCATCACTGGCCAGCGCAGCATGAACCAGCTCCCCACCGCCAACGCTGCAACACAAGGGGCTGTGCGGCTGCACATCCCCCGAAGTACCACCGGAGCTGATTCCGGGCGCGGCGACACCATGTGCAGGGACCCCGAAGGAGGAACTTACTATGGCACTGACCGGGACTTACCAACGAGGGGCATAGGCTGACACACCTATAGCATAACCTCACTAGAGCCATGCCTTGCAACTCCGGGTGAAGCTCTATATGACCGACCTATGTAGCGGCCACGCTCACATAGGTATCCTGGGAATTGCATGATATGTTTTCAAGTTTACTCTTTTTATAGTTTTTTTTTTTTTATTTTTTTTTTTTTTTTATTTTACTCATTCCCAGTGGAACTAAAGCCTTTTAAGCGCTAAAGTACAATCTTTTCTTGTTGACACTACTTTTATGTATTAAGCTTCAGTTTCAAACATGCCCTACAAGCTCGCTCAACCTATTATTTCCCATCTTATGACCTATGTGTTTTGCTATAAGCTTAAGTGTACCAAACATGTGCGATTTAATGTTGATTGCATTCCTCATCTCTTTTTTTATTTTCTTTTTTACTGCCTCTGTTGAAACTAGCAACCCTACTTCAGCACCCTCAGGCACCTACACTACCATCTTGGTTACTCACAAAAGCGAGCAGTATAATCCTGTCTTATCATAACTAAACACGACTTGCACCCAAACATAGTATTACTCATACTCAAGCACACTATATTTAAACTATACTTTTATTTGTTATTATCTACTGTCAGTCTAGATAACAAACCCGTGGGTAAATATGTATGACATGCTTAATCTAGACCTGCACCTATAGCTTATAAGATACTCCTCTACTATAAAAAAGAAAATGTGCACTGTATATGAAACCACACTGTTGTTCACCATTGTTTATTGATATGATTGCACCAGCTATTGTGGCAGTGTAAATCTATGTGTTAATCCATGCACAATCTAAATAAAGAATGAAAAAAAAAAAAAAAAAAAAAAAATATTGCACTAATCATGTTAAAATTAGGAGAAGTTTACAAAAACACTGGTCGATTCTCCAACAGGATCCCGTACTTAATTCTGTTTTACCTGACCGGCCCAAACTTATTTTTAGGAAAAATCAGAATTTTAAGAATATTTTGGCACCTAGTTATGCCATAAAAAAATTATGAGGATAGTCAGAATTCCATTGGTAATAGTTCTTTCAGGGGCTGTAATTCTTGTAAAGCTTGTCATACTGTTAACTTAGAAAGAACCGATATATTTTCTAGTTTTATAAGAGGGGAGGTTTTCCATATTAAGACCGAGATACATTGCCGCACTGACTATGTAGTTTATTTACTGCAATGTCCGTGCGGCAAACAATATGTTGGTAGAACTAAGAGACTCTTGAAAGTCCGTTTTATGGAACACATTAATAATATTAAAAAGAACTTGGCTACCCATTCTATTCCGGTTCACTGTAATCACTGTCCACTATTCTCCTTCACTAATTTCAAGTGCACTGGTATTGAAAGGGTAACAATTGATTGGAGAGGGGGTGATAGAGTAAAAAAATTATCACAACGTGAGACTTACTGGATCCACAGACTGCGGACATTAGAGCCAGGGGGATTGAATGCAGAAGTGGATCTAGTGTGTTTTCTATGATTGCAATTCACTATTAGCACTATTCTTTTGAATATTAAAAAAAAAAAAAATGACATAATAAGTTACCAAAGAAAGATTGACACAAATGAAGTAATCAACAAATTTATTGAAATTTATTATAAATTTGTAAATGAGATACAGAAATCATAAATTCACTAAAAATAGGGGATATATTATATGATAATATAAAATCACATTATTTAATATGGTACATTGAAGTGGATTGAATGCAGTGATTTGGAGGAATCTATGTGGTGCATAATAAAACAATTCTTGTATGAACTATATGGGTAATATATTGTTAGTGGTCATGGAGTTGTGGAGTGGAAGTATTTATATGTATTTAATGGCCAGATATTACAGATCACAAATGGAACGCAAAAACGAGGTTGAAACGCATGCCATTTCCGGTTTCATGAACACAGTTGGAACGCATGGCACTTCCGTATTTTTTTATTTTTTTTGGAAGTGCCGAAAATTAATGGAGGATCATTCAACAAGTTCGAAATCAGCTGTGAACACTCAGAATTACGATCAGCAACAGATGAATTTCATCAACTCAGGACCAATGAGGAGAGACTGAGAAGCACATGTGACAGAATTACATCTAGGTATTAGCCCTATTTAAAGGACTTTCGGGTGGGGATTTGTTAGGCTGTTTTTTTTTTTATTTTTTTTTATTTTTTTTATTCTTTATTTTTGTAGTGCAGAAGCTTCATACAGTCGCTTGGGAGGTACCCCAAAGGCAGTCCTCCAGCGCATTATAGAACATTTAGACATAGAGGTACAGGATTGAACATGCACATTTTTTTTATAAAGTTGAGTTATGCAATATCCGATGTCGATTGGCAATACTTAAGCATATTCATAACATAAAATTAACTAAAATAAGCTAAATTGACAACGCTTAACTTTATGCTCGTAGGATAAGTAAGTAAGATGCTGTATCCAGCGTTATGGTAACTATACGAGTAAACTATTGTCGTTGATTCCGTTTGGGGAGTCGCTTAATGGAATCACGAATCAATGTGAAACACAAGTTTTAGTACAGGCTAGGCAAATTATGGGGTGAGTGTAACAGTCACGATAGCTTTTTACTGACGCCCTCTCAGAACTTTGCTCTTAAACATAGATTAACTTCAGCTATAACTAACAAGGTAAAAAGTATAGTATTACATTGGAAAAGAGCGTGGATTCAGGCTTAAACATTAACAATTGGTCACCAACAGTCCTTGTTGTGGTCAGTATGAGAGATTGGGCTAAGGACTCATCTTTAGTGGCAAGTGTCCCGTTTAGCCAATACCTGACCGAAGAATGTCATCGTCCCATTTAGGCTTCCTTGTGGCTTTTCCTGGCGCTGAGTAGCTGGTCGTTGGCAGCAGTTTTGGTGTCGCTGTTCCGGGTTGTTGAGGCAGGCTGCGATTGACTGGTGGCAGGGTGAGAAGCTTGGCATGTCGGCCCCCGAGGCACCCCTTGTCGGGGCCGGTAGCGACAGGGTCAGGGCGTCTCTGTAGGGCTCAGTTTAGCCATCGGCGCCATTCTCGCTTTGGGTGACTATTTTTCCCTCGAGTCAGGGGGGGTTGTGGAGTCTTCCCTTGTGTGGTTGTGTTGCCCGTGCTCGGGCTCCGCTTGTTACCTTTTGTTTGCCCCCGTACTGCCGTCCGGCGCTTAGTTCTTCGTTGCTTCATCGGGTTATTTCCTGGGTGGAAGTGGCTCCTTTGGGTTGTCCCGCCATTCGTCCGTGACCCTGGTGACCGGGCGCCACGGCCGTGTGTTGGTGTCAGGATCGGGACAGGGATCCAACACGCAGAGTACAAACAGGTACAGGGTACGTATACCGGACCTTAGAATGGCCGGACTAACGTAAGTAGTAGTAAAGAATGGTCTAGAGACAAGCCGAGGTCGAGGGAACGAGAGAGCAGGTAAACGAGAGACAAGCCGAGTCAAAGGATAATAGAGGTAAACGAGGTAGAACAGACAAGCCGGGTCAAAACCAAAGAAACTAACAGAATACAAGAGCACTGAGTGACTAGACAAGCTAGAACCACGACAGGGCAATGAACAAACGTAGAAAGCCCTCTTTTATACCCTGATTCTAAACAGGTAATCACGCCCCCGACGAATCCTCATTCGTGCTTGGGGCTTGATTGACAGATCTGGTTGGGTTGTCGTCATGACGTCGGCTACTGAACGCCGCGTCATAAAAGGAAGTGGATCCCTCGCGGCCGGCGTGTAAACGACCGAGGGAACCGCGAGGAACGAGTGATTCAACCCTTTTGCAAGGAAGAACGTCCAAGTGTCTCACCTCCACAGAGGTAGAGACAGCAGGTACCCTGACAGTACCTCCCCCCCCTCAGAAACGCCCACCGGGCGGAAGGAACCGGGACGAGATGGAAAACGGGAGTGAAAAGCCCTGCGGAGGCAGGGCGCATGCACATCCTCCCGAGGTATCCAAGACCTCTCCTCAGGACCATATCCCTTCCAATCAACCAAATATTGTAACCTCCTCCGGGAGATACGAGAATCGATGATGGAATTGATTTCATACTCCTCTTGTCCCTCAACCTGAACAGAGCGAGGAGAGGATGCAGTGGTGGAAAACTTGTTACATATTAGGGGTTTTAACAAGGAAACATGAAAGGAGTTAGGAATGCGTAAGGCAGATGGAAGAGCCAGACGATACGCAACTGGGTTAATTCGAGTCAGGACCCTGTAAGGTCCAATGTAACGAGGAGCGAATTTCATAGAAGGAACCTTCAAGCGAATGTTTTTGGTACTCAACCATACCCTGTCCCCTGGAACAAAGACTGGAGCCGCCCTTCTGTGTTTATCAGCGTGTTTCTTGAACAACATGGAATTATGCAGAAGAATTTGTCGAGTCTGATCCCACAACTTCCTCAGATTGGCAACATGAACATCAACCGACGGTACTCCTTGGGAAGGAGAAACCGAGGGAAGAATGGAGGGATGAAAGCCATAATTCATGAAAAAGGGGCTAGAACGAGTAGAATCACAAACGAGATTGTTGTGTGCGAACTCTGCCCAAGGAATCAGACCAACCCAATCGTCCTGGTGTTCGGAAACGAAACAACGCAAATATTGTTCGATCTTTTGATTAGTGCGTTCAGCAGCTCCGTTAGACTGGGGATGATAGGCAGAAGAGAAATTCAATTTGATACCCATTTGAGAGCAGAATGACTTCCAAAAACGGGAAACAAATTGGGAACCTCTATCAGAAACAATTTCGGAAGGTATCCCATGTAAACGAAATATCTCTTTAGCGAATATCTCAGCCAATTCAGGGGAAGATGGAAGTTTAGGTAAGGGCACGAAATGAGCCATCTTAGTAAACCTGTCAACCACCGTGAGAATCACAGTCTGTCTTTTAGAAACAGGTAAATCGACAATGAAGTCCATAGCCAAACAGGTCCATGGTTTCTCGGGAATTTCCAAGGGATGCAAAAGCCCACATGGAAGCGTCTGAGGTCGTTTAGTCTTCATACAGACCTCACATGCTTCGACGAAATCCCTAACATCTTTACGTAAGGTGGGCCACCAGAAATCTTTGGCTATTAGGGAACATGTCTTACGAATGCCAGGATGCCCAGCCACCTTACTATTGTGAAAGCACTGTAGCAGTTCTAGTTGGAGTTCAACAGGAACAAAATGCCGTGACTCAGGACTCTGTCTAGGAGCCAGATGTTGTAGCATCATAATCTCGGCAAGCAACGGAGAATGAATCCTGAGGCTAGTGTTGGCGATAATATTGCACTTGGGAACTATAGAAGAGAAAACCGTCTCAGATATAGTAGAAGGTTCATGTTGGCGAGACAAAGCATCGGCCTTAGAGTTCTTAGAACCAGGTCTATAAGTGAGCACGTAATTGAAATGGGTGAGGAACAAGGACCAACGAGCTTGTCTGGCGGATAAGCGCTTGGCCTCCCCAATATAAGACAAGTTCTTGTGATCCGTCAGGATAGTAACAGGATGCAAGGTCCCCTCCAATACATGTCTCCACTCCTTTAAGGCCATGATAACAGCTAGTAGTTCCCTGTCACCAATATCATATCTGCTTTCAGTCCCAGATAGTTTCTTGGAAAAAAAACCACATGGATGTAATGGTTTATCCACGCCTAACCTTTGAGACAAGATGGCACCTATACCTGTCTCTGAGGCGTCTACCTCGAGTAGGAAAGGTAAAGTTGTATCGGGGTGAACTAAAATTGGTGCAGAAGCAAAAAGTTCCTTAAGTGTCTTGAATGCAACGAGAGCTTCAGTAGACCAAGTCTTAATGTCAGCCCCCTGTCTGGTCATATTGGTAATAGGAGCAATAATGGAAGAGTATCCTTTAATGAAGCGCCTATAATAATTGGAGAATCCAATAAACCTCTGAATGGCCTTGAGACCCCTAGGTAATGGCCAATCTAAAATAGACTGGAGTTTATCCGGATCCATTTTAAAGCCTTCCCCAGAAATCACGTAACCAAGAAAGTTTATCTGAGATTGATCAAAACTACATTTCTCCAATTTGCAGTACAACCCATGTTGTAGGAGTTTGCGCAATACCCTTCTGACTTGACTGTGATGGGTCTCAATTTCTCTAGAGTGTATTAGTATATCATCTAAATATACAATAACACAATCCTGTTGAAATTCCCTAAGAACTTCATTGATCAGATCCTGAAATACTGCCGGTGCATTGCAGAGCCCAAAAGGCATTACCGTGTACTCATAGTGCCCATATCGAGAATTGAACGCTGTTTTCCACTCGTCTCCCTGCTGAATTCTCACCAAGTTATACGCCCCTCTGAGATCTAACTTGGTGAAAATCTTGGAACCCTTTAAACGATCAAAGAGCTCAGTAATCAAGGGAATTGGGTATGCATTTCTGATAGTTATTTTATTCAAACCTCGGTAATCAATGCAAGGCCTTAACGTGCCATCCTTTTTATTCACAAAAAAAAAACCGGCCCCGGCAGGCGAGGATGATCTCCTAATGAATCCCTTGTCTAGATTCTCACGGATATACTCCTCTAAGACTAAGTTCTCCTTAGTGGATAAAGGATATACATTGCCCCTCGGAGGCATAGTACCAGGTAGGAGATTAATCTTGCAATCAAAGGACCTGTGTGGGGGTAAAGTATCAGCATTCTTCTTGTCAAAGACTGCCTTTAAATCTATGTATCGAGACGGTATTTGTAAGTCTGTAGACTGGGTGGAGTTAACCGGTGTATTACCTACGCAAAGTGGTGAGACTTTCTGTAAACACCTGTCCTGGCAACCCTGACCCCATGAAGTTATCTCCCCTAGCTCCCAATCAATAATAGGGTTATGTTTCTTTAACCATGGATACCCCAGAACTATAGGAACAGAAGGGGAAGAGATAAGCATAAGGGATATATCCTCCTCGTGTAAGATACCAACAGTCAAAATAACAGGTATAGTCTCATGAGAAATCATAGGTTCAGATAATGGTCTACCATCTATGGCCTCAACGGCCAAGGGAGTATCTCTTAGCTGAGATGGGATAGAGTGTTTAGAAACAAAAACTTGGTCGATAAAGCTCTCAGCAGCTCCGGAGTCTATCAATGCCATAGTCTTTATTACTCCCTTCTCCCATGCTAAAGAAACCGGTAGTAGAAGCCTGTGATCTTTATAATTGTGTATAGAGGACAAAATAGAAACACCCAAGGCCTGTCCTCTAGAGAAACTTAGGTGCGAGCGTTTCCCGGACGATTAGGACAATTTAGGCGAAGGTGCCCTCTTACTCCACAATACATACACAATCCTTCCTTTCTTCTGTACTGTCTCTCCTCTTCTGAGAGGCGAGTATTGCCTATTTGCATAGGTTCAGAAAAAACTGGGATAGTGGTTTGAGGACTTTGAAATAAAGGCGCTAGTTTAAAGGAAGGTCTACGAATATTATCACGAGTGTTCTGTCTCTCTCTTAAACGTTCGTCAATACGAGAAATAAAATAAATTAAATCCTCCAAATTTTCAGGGAGCTCTCTAGTAGCCACCTCGTCTAGGATTACATCAGATAATCCGTTTACAAATACGTCTATATAGGCCTGTTCATTCCACTTAACTTCTGCCGCCAAAGACCTGAACTCTAGTGCATAATCCACAAGGGTTTGGTCATCTTGTCTAAGGCGCAATAGTAATCTAGCTGCATTGACCTTTCTACCTGGAGGGTCAAAAGTTCTTCTAAAAGCAGCGACAAAGGCATTATAGTTATAGACTAACGGGTTCTCATTCTCCCACAGAGGATTGGCCCATCTCAGAGCCTTATCAATGAGGAGTGTGATAATGAATCCAACCTTTGCCCTATCTGTAGGGTAAGAGCGAGGTTGTAATTCAAAATGAATACCAATTTGGTTTAAGAAACCACGGCACTTCTCCGGAGAACCACCATAACGTACAGGAGGTGTAATACGGGAAGAAGCACCTACAGTGGCTACTTCTAGACCTGAACTTACAGGAGAGATGGAGGTAGCTCGCATCTCCTCCGGTGGATTACTAGATCGAGATAATAAAGCTTGCAGCGCTAGAGCCATCTGGTCTATTCTGTAATCCATGGCATCAAATCTAGAATCGGAAGAACCAACCTGAGTGTTTGTACCTGCAGGATCCATGGCCCTGTCGTAATGTCAGGATCGGGACAGGGATCCAACACGCAGAGTACAAACAGGTACAGGGTACGTATACCGGACCTTAGAATGGCCGGACTAACGTAAGTAGTAGTAAAGAATGGTCTAGAGACAAGCCAAGGTCGAGGGAACGAGAGAGCAGGTAAACAAGAGACAAGCCGAGTCAAAGGATAATAGAGGTAAACGAGGTAGAACAGACAAGCCGGGTCAAAACCAAAGAAACTAACAGAATACAAGAGCACTGAGTGACTAGACAAGCTAGAACCACGACAGGGCAATGAACAAACGTAGAAAGCCCTCTTTTATACCCTGATTCTAAACAGGTAATCACGCCCCCGACGAATCCTCATTCGTGCTTGGGGCTTGATTGACAGATCGGGTTGGGTTGTCGTCATGACGTCGGCTACTGAACGCCGCGTCATAAAAGGAAGTGGATCCCTCGCGGCCGGCGTGTAAACGACCGAGGGAACCGCGAGGAACGAGTGATTCAACCCTTTTGCAAGGAAGAACGTCCAAGTGTCTCACCTCCACAGAGGTAGAGACAGCAGGTACCCTGACAGTTGGGCCCTTTCGTGCGCCATTTAGTGTGGTCCCCGATGTGGGTGTCTGCATGATGGCCTCCAGCTTTTCCCACAGTTCTCTGAAAATACAGCTGTAGCGGAGCTCTGTTTCTTTCCAGACCTCGTGTTGTGCTGCAGTAAGTGAGCCTTCTGCCAAATTGCCGGCATTTGCTTTGGTGTCTGCGCCCAACTTCAGGTGTGGTTGCTTAGTACTTTTGGCTGAGGTGAGTGTAGCCGCCATCTTTGAAGTCCCGGGACCCCCTCCGCTTGGGTAATTCGCAGGTTTAGTCGTGGGGTCTAAGGTCCGAGACCTTTTGTGTGGCGGGGACCGGGATGACCCCCAGCGGTCCATGGGGGGGGGGGGGGTGAGGGTGCACGTAAGGCACTCTGCTGTCTGCTTGTGGTTGGCGGGAGAGCGGCCGTCTCTCCACGCCATCTTCCGTGGTAGGCCTTACTTTGACGGTGCGGTGCCTGACCGTCTCTAGAGTCGAGCTTGGCATCCTGTGATCCCTGAGGGTCACCCAAACACCGTGAGTCCCTTTCCAGGTGGTCTGCGGTTCTTTGGCCCAAGTAATCTTTAGATTGTATAGCCGGACTGCAGGAGCCCAAGCCTGGCACGTCTTGCTGGTTCGTGAGTTCGGCTCCGCCCCCGTTAGGCTGTTTTTTTTATTGTATTGTATCAATTGCATTTTAATATTGTGGTCCCTGAGGAAGTCCCTATTTTGTTAAAGGGACGAAACGCGTAGGACCTTATTTACATTCATTTTATCTTTATTTTTTAATATTGAATTAAAGCCGCTTTTTCAAAACTTCACCCGGAGTCCTGTGTTGGAGTGAAAATATCCAGGGGATCTCCCCAGGCCCCCCATATCTTCAGGGGAGGCACCTTACAAGCTTGAATTGTTCGAAATCCTGTGAGTGCATTTCATATTGCGCAGTGTTTATATTGTAAACTGTATTACACTATATTTTTCTTTATTCATTCTTATTTAGATTAACAGCTGGTTCCCTCGTTGTGTTTTTCCATAATTTTAATGGTAGGTGTATTTTAACAGTGAGACAGAATAACAACAAAAATCCAGAAAAACGCATGTCAAAAATTTTATAAATGAATTTGCATGTCAATCAGTGAAATAAGTATTTGATCCCCTATCAATCAGCAAGATTTTGGGCTCCCAGGTGTCTTTTATACAGGTAATGAGCTGAGATTAGGAGAACTCTCTTAAAGGGAGTGATCCCAATCTCCACTCGTTACCTGTATAAAAGACACCTGTCCACAGAAGCAATCATTCAGATTCCAAATTCTCCACCATGGCCAAGACCAAAGAGCTGTCCAAGAATGTCAGTGATAAGATTGTAGACCTACACAAGGCTGGAATGGGCTACAAGACTATTGCCTAGCAGCTGGGTGAAAAGGTGCTTATTATTGTGATTATTCGCAAATGGAAGAAACAAAATAACTGTCAGTCTTCCTTGGTCTGGTGCTCCATGCAAGATCTCACCTCGTGGTGTTTCAATGATCATGAGAACAGTGAGGAATCAGCCCAGATCTACATGAGAGGATCTTGTTAATGATCTCAAGGCAGCTGGGACCACAGCCACCAAGAAAACAATTGGTAACACACTACGCCGTGAAGGACTGAAATCCTGCAGCACCCGCAAGGTATTCCTGCTCAATAAAGCACATGTACAGGCAGGTCTGAAGTTTGCCAATGAACATCTGAATGATTCAGAGGAGAACTGGGTGAAAGTGTTGTGGTCAGATGAGACCAAAATCAAGCTCTTTGGCATCAACTCAACTCTCTGTGTTGCCCATGACCCCAACACCATCCCCTTGTTGTGTTTTTCTGCTATGGGACAAGACAAGTGGAACGCATCAAAGGGATGATGGACAGGGCCATGTATCATCAAATCTTGGGTGAGAACCTCCTTCCCTCAGCCAGGTCATTGAAAATGGGTCATGGATGGGTATTCCAGCATGACAATGACCCAAAACTCACAGCCAAGGCAACAAAGGAGTGGCGCAAGAAGAAGCACATTAAAGGGTCACTCCAGGCACCCAGACAACTTCTGCCCATTGGAGTGGTCTGAGTTCCAACTCCCACTACCCTTAACCCTGCAAGTGTAATTATTGCAGTTTTCATAAACTGCAATATTTACATTGCAGTGTTAAGTCCTCCTCTAGTGGCGGTTTACTAGACAGCTGACGTCGGCGGGGGAGGAGCGTGGGCGGAGCCTGACCAGCGCCGAGGGACATCGGCACTGGACTCCGGTAAGTCACTGAAGGGGTTTTAACCCCTTTAGCAACTTGGGATGGGGGGGTGGGAGGTAGAGGGGCACTAGAGGGTTTTCCTGGCACTGGAGAATCTCTTAAAGGTCCTGGAGTGGCCTAGACAGTCTCCAGACCTTAATTCCATAGAAAATCTGTGGAGGGAGCTGAAGGTTCGAGTTGCCAAACATCAGCCTCAAGAGCTTAATGGCTTGGAGAGGATCTGCAAAGAGGAGTGGGACAAAATCCCTCCTAAGATGTGTGCAAACCTGGTGGCCAACTATGTCTGACCTCTATGATTGCCAACAAGGGTTTTGCCACCAAGTACTAAGTCGAAAGGGTCAAATATTTATTTCACTCATTGACATGCAAATCAGCTTATAACTTTTTTGACATGCGTTTTTCTGTGGGGTTTTTTTTTTTGTTACTGTCTGCTAAAATACACCTACTATGAAAATTATAGACTTATCATTTCTCTGTCAGTGGACCAACATTTAAAATCAGCAGGGTATAATGATTTCTTTAATGGTTCTTCAGAACGTTATCTCTACCACTCTAAGAGAACCTCTGACCCCTACGTATTTAAACATTCAATGTCAGTGCCTCCGTGCACAATTAATGTGTTAATTCCCATGCGCGGTTGACACCTATTCTTATACTCTAGGTTCTGTCCTTCAGAGTCCCAGTGACTTATCCAATCCTTTCTAACCATTCGAATCTTGCCAAATTGCTCCTTCGTTACCAGACCGGATTGAACTTCATACATTCTTTGGGATCTACCTTCAGATTGCTTACCTGATATCGACCTGGACCGGACTAAACTACTCTCTTAGATTCCTCCTTAAGGACTGATCATTTGTTGCCGAACTGGATTATCACCTAAACTACGCTCTTGGACTTCCCTAAAATTAATATTTCTTCTAACGTATAGTTCTCGCTCCCATTTAAAAAAGAAACCTCTTGACCTGGGAAGTGGTCTTTGTTTTTATTTGTTTGACAAAAGTTGATTAAAGTTATTTAATACTGTATTTATTTATTTTTTCACTGTAGGTCCAACTGGAGCAGTCCTTGCAGAGTCCTCAGTGTGCGAAATATCAAGACATCGCTCCAGTGTCTAGAGAACCAGTTTGTTAGGTTGTCTGTCCCTGGTAAGCACTCGTCTCGTAGAGTGATATTGCGGGGAAGGAAGAATCCGTATATGTCCTTCGTCACCTCCATGTGGTCCCGGGATTGGGCCCTGCCCAAACAGTTTATGTATTGAGATTTTCAAACACCGGCCGGGAATAATTGAATAATGAAGTGCTGCCCGAACAGCGAAGAAACACCGGCCGGGAATAATTGAATAATGAACTCCGGGAGGGGGTATATAAGAACGGGCGGGGGGAATGTTTTGTATTATATATTTTCTGCTGTTATTGATGCACCAAGACCCTGAGGAAGTCCCATTTTAGGACGAAACGCGTAGGACGCCCAGTGGTGATATGCTCATTGTTTTTAACTTATATGTAAGTTATTAAATTCTTTTTGTACTTTACTCTGGAATTGCACTTTATTTGTTCCATATATTTTCTCTTTTGAGCCAAACACTCTGATTGACTGATGGGAGTGTGAAGAATCAGAAGAAAAATATTTTATCCAAAGCTGGTTTACATCTGATAATCTGTGAGTGGCCAATTGTAAAATTATATTACTTCACTCACTCTCACACAGTTAAACGCTATGTTTTCCCATTTGATCTGTATTTAGCAGATGCTCCCCTATTCTATTATGCAGTTTATGTATTGAACTGAAAATATCTTGTCCATGCGAAGTAGTATGCAGCAATTCGAGACATTCTTGGCTTGACTGCAAATCGTGAACAAGCCTGCGATCAGTTCCAGACAATTTATGTGGAGATTTGTCTCCTCTTTCCACGGTCCCCCTGTGGAAGTGTGTATGCAGTGGGCCCCCCATCCCCAGAGATTTGTGTCTGAGTCCAGCATGGGTCTGAAAATTGCTCTGCCATTCCACGCCTGCATGTGTATTTGAACTTTGGGCGTTAGGGTAATAACTGCTTGATTCAAGGATAAATTTGACTGCCATTCTGGGGTCAACAAGGAATTTTTTGTCCTAGCTTGTTGCAAAATTGTGCTTCAAACTGGGTTTTTTTTTTTTTCTCTTTTGGATCAACAGCAAAAAACAGGTGTGAGGAAGGCTGAACTTGATGGACGCAAGTCTCTTTTCAGCTATCTAACTATGTAACTATGTAACTATGTAACTGGTTGCCAGTGTTTTAAAAGAAGATTCAGATGCAGTCCCGTTTTTAAGTTTTAAACCGAAGTTTATTTTTAGAGGGGCGAATAATTTTAAGCAGTTATTAACAAATAGTTTTTTAGATAAAGAAAAAGCAGAAAACAAATCATTTTTGAAGGGGAGTAAAGGCTACCATTATTGTGATATATGCCAAGGATGCAGTTTTAGAACAAATAAAAATAGAAAAGTCTCTCAGTTTACCTCACTAGTTACCAAAAAAGAATATAAAATAAATACGTTTATTGGGGCGGAGCCTGAACGCTGAAGAGACTAGTCGCATGAAAAGAGAGCTCCGATCTCAAAACGACGAAAAGCAGAAAATTTACCCCACTTTTATCCTTACCTGCCAGCAAACACCCCAAGACAAAATGGGGAGAAAGGGGAAGAAATCGGTACCACACAAACCCCCATCAGGTCTCACAATCGGAGAGATGTGGATGCAAGCACGAGGCGCCTCCGAGACCATCATGGCGGCCCAGCATGGCGGGTGTTCGGATTTTTCCGAAGACATTTCTGACGACGAAGGGGGATACTTGCTGACCCCAGACCCACCGCAGAAGGCACGACAAAGTGGCAAAGAGGCGGATGAAGGACCGATCACTGTTACGGTCATGAAAGTGCTCATGGCGGACTTAAAAAACAGCTTCCATGAAGAGATCAAGATGCTCCGAGCAGACCTGCAGGGCCTGACAGGCCGCATCTCCAAATTGGAGGGCTCGTCCCTGACCCAAACTCAAGACATAGCAACGTTACGACACACAATACAAGGCCTGGATAAACAGAACCGGCAACTCGACCAGCGCCTCGCGGCGCTTGAAGACGCTAGACGGGCGTCCAACATAAAAGTAAGGGGAGTACGTGAGGACATTGCCGAGGCCGACCTACCTCTTTTCATTGACCGACTGCTCCTCGCAATCCTACCACAGGGAAATCGTGCTAAGATCACACCAGAAGGGATCTTCAGAATCCCTAAACCGCCGAACGCACCGACCAACGCCACACGGGATGTTATCCTGAGCCTCCGCAGCAGTGGGCACAGAACGGCGATTTTGTCAGCTTTTCGAACCAAATCCCCCTTCCGATTTGAAAACATGGACTTATCGCTCTACTCGGATTTATCTAACAGCACACTAGCCTGGCGAAGAACGCTGAAGCCACTTACTACGATCCTGCGTGCCCACAAGGTAGAATACCGTTGGCGACCCCACAGGACACTATCAGTCACACGGGGAAAGGACTTTCACACCATACAGGACGCCCAAGACTCCCCGGCATTCCTCCAGCTCCTGGACTTACCTCAAGAGTTGCTGACCTCGGCGGAACCAGCTACCACGGACACTAGCAGCTCTCCCAACCGCACTCATGTATGGGACCCGGACAAGAGCGTCCCATTCATCCCCCTGAGTTCCACGCCGGAGACGTATGCTGCGATCACGACATAGGGACACCGGGACTAATACGGCCTATCCTTGGCTGAAACCGCTACATGAAAGTAGCACCTACTATGTCGGGACGTGTCAGGTTTTACTTTGTTTAACCAATGGCGGGGGGCGGGAAACCATAATGGGAACAAATTGTCGAGGTTAATATGTTTTATCTTGATAGGGAATGAGGCACCCAGTATGGGGCATCCGATTTTCTAGTTATTGTAGCTTTACGTATTGAAGATACCGTGTAATGCAGGGCCCTCTCCGACCCGCACTGAGCTTACAATGTTGGCGACCACCCAGATATGATGAGGAGGTGGCAAGAGACTCAAGTAATGTTCCTAGTTTGGTTGTTTATGTTGTGTTAAGCTTTTAATGTTTTTCTTTTCTGGACCTTATTCCGCGCAGGGGGCTGCCTCATAGGGACAACACCGACAGTCAGCGTAACAGGGACAAACCATACCAGTTAGGTCCCATGAGTCAGCTGTTAATGTGCACGTAGGGGACAACGGGGCACACTCAAGTCATGCTTCAAGTGCCTGACTACCGCGAGCAGCCTGTCACCACTGCTAGCTCTAGGATAGGGACCCGTCACCTATCACGACCCGGCCCCACAAATGCACAGCACAAGTTTCACTCGATACAGCTTACTCCCCTGTAACACATCGATCACTATAATGTAAATAGATAAGAGAACTTGAACTCACATAGAACAAGAACACAAAGCTTCCTGCCTCAGGGGACAGCATGGACTCCACTAACTGAGCGGGACTGCTTCACATAGTGACCTAGAGGTCACCGACCCTTAAAATGGCTCCACTGACTAGCCCCACACACAGCCGACTAGCACCAACAATAATATAGCGACGATGTGACTGTTAATTAATCACCCCTGTTCCACCCCATTACACTACACAGGATGGGGATATCCGATGCTCTCTTTCTTAATGAGGCTTCCACGTTGACTTGCACAGGAGACACAGAGGTGAACAAGCTAACCCACAAACTATATAAAGCCATTGATAAAGGGATTTCAACTCAAACACAAAAGACAGAAACCTGAAGCTATATATGTCGGCCAACTTAAGCCCGACGCATCCCACCCACAGCGGCCACAACCTAACCCCACGAATACACAGGCTAGATTAAACCAAACTGTAAATCAGCGTAGACGGACAGTACCCCGCCTCAGGCTGTTAACTACCACCAACTTAGCGCTACGCAACTCATTGTTTAAACATACCAAAATCACACGATGTTGTATTATCGATATGTCTTTCTATTAACTAAAAAGTGCCTGATCGTTGATAACCATGACATGTAACATGATTGTTTTGAACTATGCTCCGATGTCACTGTTGTGGCGCACCGGGACAAACTGTTCTTGTTTTGTGCACACTAAAAATAAAGAATTTAAAAAAAAAATAAATAAATAAATAAATACGTTTATTAATTGTTCGAGCAAAGGGGTAATCTATTTGCTTACTTGCCAATGTGGTTTTCAATATATTGGCAAGACCATACGTAACCTTAAAACCCGGATCAGAGAACATATTTACAATATAAAACGCAAATTTCTAAATCATAATGTATCAAAACACTTTGCTGAAGTACACAATGGGGACCCAAGAGGCATAGATTTTATGGGGATTGATATTATCACAACACATTGGAGAGGGGGAGATAAAGAGTATAATTTAGGATATGCTGAGATGAAATGGATGTTCGAAATGGAGACCATGGTTCCCAATGGGTTAAATATTGATTTTGAAATTAATAAATACATTTGATTATCTAGTTGGGGACCATGGTCCATAAGTAGTTAAATATTTTACATTTTTACCCAATTCTTACTAATTCTACTCTTGTTTTATCCTCTCTCTGTGATTTGGACTTTATTCTGTTTTTATAGATAATGTTTATACATTAGTTTATGTATAAGGGTTATTTTAACATGTACATTATATGGATTTTCAATGTAAGATGTGGGGGGAAGTTGTATGAAATATTGTCTATTAAAATATGTTCCCTTCTCTTCCCCCCTCTGTATTATTTTGATGGTTGAGGGACGTTTTAAGTATTTCCTATGTTTTATGTTGCAATTACATTGGTTTTAATGGAGGACGGTTCCTACACGTCATCCTCGCCGAAACCGGAAGTAGCGTCAGGACGTGATGACGCAGGACGTCCTGACGCCGGAACCCGGAAGAGAAGTGGCAGTGATCGGCGAAAACGGCGCCAAGAATTAGATTTAAAAGGAACTTCACGGGGGCGGGGCCTGACTGTAATGGCGCCTGGACGCACTTTCAGCAAGCTCCTCAAACAATACTCAATTCACCCTAAATACCTGCAGTATCAGCGATTATTCAGAGGCAAATCGAGCGGCTCAGGCACCCAGCACCGGCTGTCCGGCTCGGGGTCGCTGTTAGCAGCCACATGAAGCCCTCTGGACGCAGATCCATAAGTATGGCCTGGTGCACGCCGGAGATGGGAGAGGCGTCCGATCTTCCTACCCGGCGGGAGCCAGCTACCTTGCACACAGTACAAGCGCCCTGCAACCCCCCCCCCCCTCTGGGCCGGCGGGGGTCATCCCGGCCCGCACCCTGGGGACTTCCCGACTGGTCTGAGAGCAGGCAGCACAGCTTCAACAAGCGACATGCCACGTGCTCCACTGACCCACAGAACATATTATCCAGGCTGGACAGCCTCTTTGTAGCGTTCTGGAGGAAGCTGCAGAACAGACAGCTGAAAGCTGCCACACGAGTCCAAACCACCTATCCGCCGAAGACAACACCAAGAAGCCAGCAAGCCCGACGTGTGGTCCACAAAACCCATAAAACGCGCCGCAAATGGCGGAGAATGCAAAACTTGCGGCGGCAGGCACACAGGCCTCCTCCGGTGACAAACATCTGGACCTCCAGGAGGAGGGAAATAGTCGTGAACTCACACAGGGAACCGGAGAGGCTCTGTGCAGTCAGGCTGACAGCAGTCCAGCGCCGAACCTTTCAGATCCGCAGACTCTGGGGTGACTATGTCCTACCTACCACAGGCATAGGTTAAAGGGGACCAGGCTTCAACCTTATTGTCTAACACTGTTACCAATCCCCAAAGCAATCTAATACCATGGCATTCCTCCTTGTACACCCATCTCTATACCGAGATTGACGGACTCATGCAGAAAGCTACCTGGGAACCCCTGGGGTGTTTCTAAACAACCTTTTCATATCTAGCAAGTATTTTGCGCATAAACTTAATCCTAGTAAATCGAATAGATATGTATGCCTAGCTTAAACAGTTATGTAAATCATCACTGTATTATTTTCTTGTCTTCCTCATGTCTCAAACTTGTTATCACAAAAAAAAGTGCAGTATTTCTTGACTACCCATACTAATTGTTTATGATCTCATATGTTGAACAAGTTAGTATTTACGCCTGTAATTCACTCTGCACTCAAAAATAAAGAATTAAAAAAAAAAAAAGGAACTTCACGCCAGAACAGACGACAGCACCTCTGATGAAGGCTTTGTGCCGAAACGCGTAAGGTGGACCCGGAGGACGTTTTGGGACATTTATTTCAAGTTTTTATGGGACTTTCCTAATTCAATTTTATTATTTTTTTGTTTTAAGCATATTTTAGTTTATCTTGTTTTAAGAACCTATATTAAAATTTGGTGTACAATCTACAACCTGCGTTCCTGTGTGTTGCACTAACCCTGGGAAGACACCCATCAAGATTTGTCCCTGTTCCAGTCTCTGGGAGACTTCTTCTGTTCAAGGCGTGTAGCTTGGGCCAGCTTCCAATTGGCTCCTTGTTTGTGAGTGCAATTTGCCCTTTTTTCAAATTTCATTTATTTTGGCGTTATTACCCTATATTGTGTTTTTTTCCCTTTTAGTGTTATCCTCCAAGTGGGTAATATTATCCGTTTTTTTATTTTGAGTGCTCTCACCACTATTCTTTATTTTAAGACCTTAGTGTATTTTCCTTTTTCTTCTAGCATTTCCAAATCCCCTCCCCAACCAACTGCTAACCTCTATCGATCCTACACTTCTTTAACCCCTTAAGGACCAAACTTCTGGAATAAAAGGGAATCCTGACATGTCACACATGTCATGTGTCCTTAAGGGGTTAAAAGGATCGAAAGTAGATTATGACCGATACTCCATGTACCCGCCAAACAGTTCTGTAACAAATACACAGGTACATTTGCAGCCTAACTTGCTCATTTATGAAATCAATGCATTGGTAGCAAAGAAAATACCTTCAGTATCTCCATATTTGTTAACAGCCAGTCCCCAGCCATACGAACACCTTCACAACACTGATGCAAGCAAAAGCAAACCCCAGTAGAAATGCAATTAACACACATAATTAAACTCCCAAAACCGGGAGAAATACCCGACAAAGGCCAAAATCTACACCATATCTCCCTTCTAAACATAGATATGAAATTGTTAGCAAAAATATACTCCAACAGACTAGCTCCATTGCTACCCACAATTGTACATGAAGACCAAGTAGGATTAATCAAAAGTAGACAGGGAACAGATGGAATGCTACAAGTATTAAATCTCATATACAGTCTACACAAACAAAACAACCACAGTCATTTTCTATCATTAGACGCAAAAAACGCTTTAGACCACCTAAACTGGCAATTTCTAGAAGTTGTCCTAAACAAACTTGATTTCCCAATTGAATTTACAAACCTTATTCGAGCTCTGTATGGTTCACCTATGGCGAAAATTACCAATGCTGGATGCACATCTGATGTGTTTCCAATTACCAATGGCACACACCAAGGCTGCCCATTATCCCCCTTACTATATGTCTTAGCTTTAGAACCCCTCCTAACGCTCATGAGAAACAACCCACAAATAGAAGGAATAAAAATACAACAGCAAGAACATAAACTAACTCTCTTTGCGGACGATGTCCTTTTATCATTAGGAACCCGGTCAAATCACTACCGCACTTTTACTCAATCTTAACCACTATAATGTCAATTATCCTACTATAAACTGAACATATTCAAAACACAAGCAATGGCTATAAACATCCCCCAAACACAACTTAAAATCTTGAGATTAAAGTACCAAGTTAATTGGGGGAAAGACCACTTCACTTTCCTAGGCATAGCCTTCACAAAACACGTGGATAAATTATTTCAAGCCAATTATGGTAAATTCCAAACAGAACTCCAAACCCTAATGCACAATTGAAAGAAACGCTACATATCCTGGTCAGGCCGCATCATCCTGACCAAAATGGTCATCATACCCAAAATACAATATCTTGTCAGATCATTGCCCATCCCTGTGCCAGCCCCTTATTTTACTAGACGCCATAAAAATATTTCCAAATTTATATGGATGGGAAAAAGAGCAAGAGTTGCGCTACACACACACCACACCGTCCACTTTCTGGAGGTAGCATGAGCTTGCCAAACCTTACACAAACGTCACAACATGAACTACAGTGGAACACTGTTGTGGTTGTGACTCAAATATGAATATTAATCTTTTAATATATAATAATAAAGCAATAAGGAACAACATTAATATTTTTTATAGTTGGTATTATGGTCGAATATGTGGATAGAAAATAAACAAAATTAAAATATTACATGTATATTTTAACCCCTTAAGACCAGAGGGCGTACTATTATGCCCTATTTTAAGCGGCTCTAAACGGCACATCCTTCCTCCTGGGGGCCCCCCCGGCCATGTGAGAGTGAGGTCCTTGCGAAGACCTCACAATCACATGGCTGGGTTAGCTAGCTGAGGCATTGCCAGCAGGGGGACTAACTGTAATGACAGTTAGTCCCCCTGCTGGCTGGAAATAAAATCAAATTCAATTAAATAAGTGTAAAAAAAAAAAAATATATATATATATATATATACTTAGATCATATAATATATATATATATATATATATATATATATGATCTAAGTATATATATATACACATATACACACACACATACACTGTCTAGGTGTATTTTACTATTAATATATATATATATATAATTATATATATATATATATTAATATCAAATTACACGTAGACTGATACTGATTAAATATATATATAATTATTGTTATATATATTTATAAATAATATTAAAAAAATTAAATACGTAAAAAATAAAAAAATTAATTAAAAATAAATAATAAAAAATATATAGATGTGTGTTATTTCGTTCTAACTGTATTGTGATATTAATATATATAAATATATATATATATATATTCATATCAACCATTTTGATCGCATGCAATTTGGTCGCATGCATTTTGGTCGTGACAAATTGGTCGAATTACACTGTTTGTGCATTTTGATCGCATGCAATTTGGTCGCCATTCATTTTGGCCGCATTTTGATATAAGGTGTCATTTGGGTAATATAAGGTGTCAATATCTTAGGGTAAGGGCCAGATTTGGGTAATATAAGATGTCACTATCTTAGGGTAAGGGTTAGGGTTAGAGGGTTAGGGTTAGGGTTAGGGTTAGGGTTAGGGGTAGGGTTAGGGGTAGTGGGTTCCTGGTTACGGGTTACAATTGTGCGCTCATTCTGTGTAACTTTGGTAGACCGAAATCAGTGACAAAATAGCAGTGGAAAGCTGACAGGAGCTCTTCCCTGTGTGCCTCTCACACTGGGCAGCGCCTCCCTCACAGCTTCAAAACGCCAGTTTTTCAAACTTGCACTAGTCACCTGAAATTTTTTTAAAAACTTCAGGAATCACTCAAAACTACTTCCCTAACTATATTCAACCTTAAAATATGTTCAAAACCAATAAAAAAAAAATATTTTTTGTTATGGTAAAAATGGCGACAAAAATCCATGCAATCACAATGCCATGCGACCAAAATGCATGGCGACCAGATTGCCTCGACCAAAATGCATGCGACCAAAATGCCCTAATTCATATATATTTATATCAAAATACACGTAGAACAAAATAATATATATATATCTATATACATAAATATAAACGTATATATCACTATATATATATGTCAAGGTTAATACTCCCCAACACGCAAATCAGAGAACAATAAAGGCGAACACAGATAGACGTATTACCGGACCTTAAGGTGGCCGTGCTTAATGTAGGAATGAGAGATAGGAATAGTCAAACACGCCAAGGTCTGGAATACAGAGATACGGGAAAGCGAATAGACAGAGCCAAGGTCAGGGAGCCAGAAACGAGAATAACCGATAAACAAGCCGAAGTCAGGAACCAAAGAAAAAGACAACTATTCAGAATGCACTCTCGGGCTATAATAAACCATGACAGGGCAAGGAAGTGATGTCAG
This sequence comes from Pelobates fuscus, assembly GCF_036172605.1. Lineage (NCBI taxonomy): Eukaryota > Metazoa > Chordata > Amphibia > Anura > Pelobatidae > Pelobates > Pelobates fuscus. The sequence goes on from NC_086329.1 coordinate 61,516,429, forward strand.
AAGGAGGTTAATATAGGGTAAGGTGAATACTGATAGACAGGGACAGAATTGAGGGAGGTATAAATAGGTAGTAGCAATTGGCTACTATCTCTTTAAGAGAGGATTATACGCTACCCCTGCCGGTTACCTTGTGCGCGCACGCACGTCCGCGGACGACTTCCCAAATGTGCGCGCGCCCCTGGAGGTGTGCGCGCGCAACGCCCACCAGCGACCCACACCGTCCGACAGGAGAGGACAGATGGCGGGACCGGGACGGCGCGGGACACAAGGTATGACAATATATACCTATATATAAATAAAAATATTTTACAAAAATTATATATATATATATATATAATTATATATACATATATTAATTCTACATATATATTTATGTAATATTTTTACATAATTAGGTATCTTAATTAATTACAATTAGCGGGACCTGCCTGACAACCCATGCCGAAAGTAAAGGGAATTTAATTTGCTAGCACTATATTTAACCCTATAACTTTCCAAGACAACATAAAACCTGTACATGAGGGGTACTGTTCTACTCGGGAGACTTCGCTGAACACAAATATTAGTGTTTCAAACAGTAAAATGTATTACAACGATGATATCCCCAGTAAAAGTTTTTTGCATTTTTCACGCACAAACAGCACTTACACGGACAATATTATTGCTGCGATACTTTTTACTGTTTTGAAACACAAATATTTGTGTTCAGCGAAGTCTCCCGAGTACAACAGTACCCCTCATGTACAGGTTTAATGGTGTTTTCAAAAGTTACAGCGTCAAATATAAGGCTTGTGCTTCATTTTTTTCACATTAAAATTCGCCAGATTGGTTACGTTGCCTTTGAGACCCTATGGTAGCCCAAGAATGAAAATTACCCCTATGATGGCATACCATTTGCAATAGTAGACAACCCAAGGTATTGCAAACGGGGTATGTCCAGTCTTTTTTAGTAGCCACTTAGTCACAAACACTGGCCAAAATTGCCGTTTTTTGCATTTTTCACACACAAACAAATACTAACGCTAACTTTGGCCAGTGTTTGTGACCAAATGGCTACTAAAAAAGACTGGACATACCCCATTTGCAATACCTTGGGTCGTCTACTATTGCAAATGGTATGCCATTATGGGTGTAAATTTATTTCCTGGGCTACTATACAATCTCAGAGGCAACGTAACCAATCTGGCGAATTTCAATTTCAAATGTAACGTGCTATATTTGACCCTGTAACTTCCCAAAACACCATAAAACCTGTACATAGGGGGTACTGTTTTACACGTGAGACTTTGCTGAATACAAATATGTGTATTTTATTGCAGTAAAAGCAAACAGTATTATGACATTGACAGTTAAAATGTCATGTAGAACAAAAAAAAATAACATTTCTTATTTTCTCCCATATTTTTCATATTTAATTATGTTTCATAGCTAAATATTTGATATTAAATGAAAGCCCTGTTTCCACTGAATAAAATGATATATAATAAGGGGGTGTGCATTTAATATGAAAGAGGTGAATTACGGTTGGACAGACATATAGCGCAAATGCCAGGTTTTGTTTTGTTCACAACGTGTACATTTGGCTCAGTCCTTAAGGGGTTAATATAACTATAATAAATATACAGATGCTAGCAGGATGTCAATTTACTACAATAATTATACAATACAAAACTACAACATATTACAAAAGGCTATAACAGTTGCTAAATATTATAATGGTTTCACATGGTACAATACAAACCATGAACAAACTTACACAGGCCCCAGCTTGTGGAGCTGGGGCCATCAGCTGCTACATTCTTAGTCAGTCAAGGGCAGAAACAAAGAGAGAGACTGACTGTTTCAAAAGAGCCCTGGATGCCTCCTTCAGTCTGCTTTTTATTCAGTGTAAGAAGCTGGCCTTGGATGTCACTGCCAGAAGCACATGGATTCCTACACACTGCCCCTAGTGGTGCCTCCAAAACATTACACTAACTATCCTTTCTTTATGATGTAAAGTCATTAATTAATAAATACCATTACAAACACCATTGAAAGACACTGGACTAATGGTATAGACCTTAACTTTTAACCTGGCTACCTCGACCTTTGAGGCCTCCAAATCAAGATTGGCTGCCCACTACATCCCTTAAAATATGGGATCAGTACAAAAATAACCAAACCTCCAATGCACCTTTATCCATGACAATGCCCATAAAAGCTCTCTCATTCATTATAGAAGATTTTAACTATAGAATATGGGAAAAGCATGAGATCACGTACCTAAACCTGATACATAGGAACAACACTATTCTCTCATTTAATAAAATAAAGAAAGATTGTAAAAAGACAGGAAAGACAGGAAAAGGCAGGAATTTTAAATAACTATTTCTCCTCTGTATATATTAAGGAAGAACCCATGGCAATAGATGTGCAAATGATTGCTACTAAAAACTTGCAGAATAATTGTAATTGGTTAACTCAAGACAAGGTGCTGCAGCAACTAAAGAAAGTTAATATAAACAAAGCTCCAGGGCCTGACGGTATCCATCCACGTGTACTTAAGGAACTAAGTGTAGAAATAAGTGAACCTCTGTTTTTAATCTTTCAAGATTCTTTTCTTTCAGGAAGTGTTCCGGAGGATTGGAGGAAGGCAGATGTGGTTCCTATATTCAAAAAGGGTTCAAAATCCTTGCCTGGAAATTATAGACCTGTGAGCTTAACTTCTGTGGCTGGTAAAATATTTGAAAGATTATTAAGGGATTATATTCAAGAATTCCTTGAGAAGAACATGGTTATCAGCAAAAATCAGCACGGTTTTATGAAGCACAGGTCGTGTCAAACTAACTTGATTACATTCTACGAAGGAGTAAGTAGAAGCATAGATCAAGGTGTTGCAGTGGATGTGATCTATTTGGACTTTGCCAAGGCATTTGATCAGGGCCGTCTTTAATTTTGATTGGACCCTGGGCAAGCATTTACTTGGGCCCCCCTGACTACATATAGATACACACAAATACACTACCTGACACACATTCAGATACACACTGACCGCATATAGATACACACAAGAACATACAGATACACACAGACACTGACACACACATAGACACACACACACAGATACAAACACTGACATGCATGCAGATACAAAAGGTACACACACTGACTACATATAGATACACCGACACACACACTGACACACATACAGACACACATGCAGATATACAGATACAAACACTGACACATACAGATACACACACAAACACAAATGGACAACATACAGATACAGAGACACATTCTGACAGACGTACTGACACAGACAGCCATACTGAACCACACATACACACAGACAGATGGACATACTGAAACACACATACACTGACAGACATATTGACAAACACAGACATACAGAGCCACACGGACACTGACAGACTCATACATAGACATTCTGTCACACATACACACCGACAGACTCATGCACACACAGACATACTGACACACTGACAGACATACTGGCACACATACACACAGACAGACATACTGAAACACACATACACACAGACAGACATACTGAAACACATACACACAGACACTGAGAGACAACCACACATACAGACATACTGACACACTGACAGACATTCTGGCACACAGACAGACTGAAACACATACACACAGACACTGAGAGACAACCACACATACAGACATACTGACACACTGACAGACATTCTGGCACACAGACACTGAGAGACAAACACACAGACATACTGACACACTGACAGACATTCTGGCACACATACACACAGACAGACATACTGAAACACACAGACACTGAGAGACAACCACACATACAGACATACTGACACACTGACAGACATTCTGGCACACAGACACTGAGAGACAAACACACAGACATACTGACACACTGACAGACATTCTGGCACACATACACACAGACAGACATACTGAAACACACAGACACTGAGAGACAAACACACATACAGACATACTGACAGACATTCTGGCACACATACACACAGACAGACATACTGAACCACACATACACTGACAGACTCACACACACACAGACATACTGACACACTGACAGACATACTGGCACACATACACACAGACAGAGATACTGAAACACACATACACACAGATAGACATACATATATACTGACACACACACTCAGACATTCATGCAAAATGTGATAACCAGCATAAAAAGGATGCAGAGCGCATTATTTAAATGTCAACATCTCCATAGCAGTCTTACCAGTTTCCTGCAGCAGACAACAATTACTCAAAGCACTAGTGATTTGGTGTTACTAAATGATCATGACAGTGGCAACTAAGACAGAACATGCACAAAACGTGGAACTACAGAGAGTAACAGAATATGGAATGGGAATGTCTACTAAACGCTGACTCTACTTTGTGTGTTTTACTCTGCACCTGTTAAAGTGTTCTGAGGGGGCCAACAGCGTTAGCATGGCCGATGCTGGAATGGTCCTTTTACTATGGCCTATCTGTGGCATATGCTGACTATCGACCAAAGTCTTACCCTGCCAATTTATAACAACCCGTTATTGGGTATTGCATAGATTTCTCCTTTATTGTTATTACCCAGTGGCACTGTAATATTATTTTGTTCTAGTATGTTTCACAGCCTAGATAGTTAGTCTTTCCTACGCTCACTCAATGCCTGTGCACCTGACCAGCTTTTTCATGCTGAACCCTCATTAGTTTACTCTCATCACACTGTGTATTTGATTTTTCCTGTTGTTTTCCATTAATATAAAAGGAGGCCTGGGAGCTCCATATGTGACATACTGTATTCTATTTTCTTGCTGCATACATTAGTTTTAATTTAGTCTTTATATTGGAATGTCTATCTTGAATACTCATCTCATGCCAGTGTAGTATTGTCACCATTGTACACATTTGTCTATACGCTTTACGCCTCAATAAAATTTCGATTGACAAAATGTGATAACCACCCTCCAGTTTCTTACCTTTTCCTGGAGGGTGGCTTCCCTGGGGTCCAGTGGGCTGGCTGGGGTGGCTGGGAGTTAAGCTCTCGCTCTCTCCCGGCATGGCCCCCTTCTGAGCAGCTGGTCCTTCTTCCTCCCGCACGGTTCCGGTTTCTGTGGGAGGAAGTGACGCGCGGCGGTCACTTCCTCCCAGACGGCTGCCGAAAAGCAAGGGCCCGGTCGCGCTGTTAAAGCGCCACCGCGCCCGACCGGGCCCCTGCTGACACAGGCCCACCGGGTGGCCCTAAGTGCATGGGCCACCCGATGGGCCCCCATAGTTTGTGGGCTGGGGCAAACGGAGCAGCTGTCTTGGGCCCCCCAGCAGGGACAGGGCCCGGGGCAGCTGCCCCGTTTGCCCCGCGTTAAAGACGGCCCTGCATTTGATACAGTTCCACACAGAAGATTAGTGTTCAAACTCAAGGAAATCGGTCTAGATGAAAATGCTTGTTCTTGGGTAGAACATTGGCTTAAAAACAGAGTACAAAGAGTTGTCGTTAATGGTAAATTTTCAAGCTGGACAGAGGTGGCAAGTGGTGTCCCTCAGGGGTCTGTTCTGGGACCCCTTCTATTTAACATGTTTATAAATGATCTTGAAGACAGCATTGAAAGTCATGTTTCAGTGTTTGCAGATGACACAAAACTTTGTAAAATAATACAATGTGAGCAAGATATTACTTTGCTGCAGAAGGATTTAGATAGACTGGAGGACTGGGCACTCAAATGGCAGGTGAAATTTAATGTTGAAAAATGCATGCACTTCGGCGTAAAGAATACACAAGCAACGTGTAATGGAAGCGAATTAGGGATAACAACACACGAAAAGGACTTGGGAATTGTTATAGACAACAAACTATGCAACAATGTGCAATGTCAATCAGCAGGGCCAAGGCCAGTAGGGTATTGTCATGCATGAAAAAGGGCATTCATTCTCGGGACGAGAATATAATTGTGCCTCTTTATCACTGGTAAGACCACACATTGAATATGCTGTGCAATTTTGGGCACCTGTTCTAAAGAAGGATATTATGGCACTAGAAAAAGTGCAGAGGCGGGCTACAAAATTATTAAAAGGAATGGAACATATCAGCTATGAAGAAAGGTTAACAAATTTAAACCTATTTAGTTTAGAAAAACGTTGCCTGAGAGGGGATATGATAACATTACACAAATATATTCAAGGCCAATACACAGGGCCGCCACCAGGAATTTTGGGGCCCCTAACTGAGCTCAGGGTCTGGGCCTCTGGGGGCCCGCCTCCAAAACCGCCCACAGACACCGCCTCCAAATCCCGCCCACAGGAATACACACACAGACACAAACACATTCACTGATACAAAAGGACACAGACAGACACACACACAGACAGACATACATACATACAGACATACACACAGACAGACATACACACAGACAGACATACACACAGACAGACATACACACAGACATACATACAGACACACAGACAGACACACAGACAGACACACAGACAGACATACACACAGACAGACAGACATTCACACACACACACAGCTCATTTTCCAGCCACCCTCCTGTTTCTTACCTTGTCTTTGCAGGAGGGTGGCTGGCTGGGGCTGATAGGACTGGCAGTCGGCTTGCTCTCCCTCTTCACTGTTGGGCGGGCGCTCCTCCCGCGCGGAGTGAGCTGGGAGGAAGTGACCACTTCCTCCCAGCATCACTTGCGCTGCGGCGGCATTTTTTTTTTTAAAAGGGGCCTGGTCGTGCTATACCATGGCTGCAGCGCTGACCGGGCCCCTGAAGATATAGGGCCCATTGGGTGGCCCTAAGTGCTTGGGCCACCCGATGGGCCCCATCAGCGTGCGGGCGCCGGTGCAACTGCACCGGCGGCAGTTCCGCTGCTACACGTGGGGCCCGGGCGGCCGGGCCCCCCAGGGCCGCCGGGCCCGTGACAACCGTTATGGTTGTGTCAGGATCGGGACAGGGATCCAACACGCAGCGTACAAACAGTAGCCAGATACGTATACCGGACCTTAGAATGGCCGGACTAACGTAAGTAGTACCGAGAGAATAGTCAAAGACAAGCCGAGGTCGAGGGTAACAGAAGACAGGAGAGCGAGAGACAAGCCGAATCAAGGATACAGAGGTAAGCAGAGTAGAATAAACAAGCCGGGTCAAAACCAAAGGGGATAAGCAGAATACAAGCACTGAGTGACTAGAACAAGCTAGAACCACGACAGGGCAATGAGCTGACGAGAGAAGCTCCGTTAAATACCCTGTTCAGAAAAGTAACCACGCCTCTGAGGCGTCCTGATTGGTCCTGCAGCACTTGACTGACAGGTCGTTCCGGTAGTGTCCTGACGTACTTCCGGACGTGATGCTGTAAAAGGCAGTCACTCCCTCGCGGCCGGCTTTGCACGACCGGATAGACCGCGAGGAAGGAAGCCATCAGACCGTCCAGATGGAGGAACTGCTAAGTCTCTACCTCTTTCGGAGGTAGAGACCACAGGTACCCTGACAGTACCCCCCCTCTCAGATACGCCCACCGGGCGGAAGACACCAGGGCGAGAAGGGAAGCGAGAGTGGAACGCCCTGCGGAGACGGGGAGCATGCACCTCCTCCTGAGGTACCCAACTTCTCTCCTCAGGACCATAACCCTTCCAATCGACCAGATACTGCAGTCTCCCTCGAGAGACTCGAGAATCAATGATGGAATTGACCTCATACTCCTCCTGACCCTCCACTTGCACAGAGCAAGGAGGGGCGATCGTGGAGGAGAACCTGTTACATATTAGTGGTTTTAGCAAGGAAACATGAAATGAATTCGGAATGCGTAAGGCATTAGGCAACGCTAAACGATACGCAACTGGGTTAATTTGAGACAGTACCCTGTAAGGTCCAATATATATTGGAGCAAACTTCATGGACGGTACCTTTAACCGAATGTTTCTAGTACTTAACCATACTCTATCGCCTGGAACAAACACCGGTGCTGCCCTTCTACGTTTGTCAGCGTGTTTTTTAACCAGCATGGAATTGTGCAGAAGGATTTGTCGAGTCTGATCCCACAACTTCCTTAAATTGGCAACATGAATATCCACCGACGGTACCCCTTGAGAAGAAGACTCCGAAGGAAGGATGGAAGGATGAAAGCCATAATTCAAGAAAAAAGGGCTAGACTGCGTAGAATCACAAATGAGATTGTTATGTGCAAACTCCGCCCAAGGAATCAAACCGACCCAATCGTCCTGGTGTTCAGAAACGAAACAACGTAAATATTGTTCAACTTTTTGGTTAGTGCGTTCAGCAGCTCCATTGGACTGAGGATGATAGGCAGAGGAGAAATTCAATTTGATGCCTAGTTGGGAGCAAAAAGATTTCCAAAAACGGGAAACAAATTGGGAGCCTCTGTCAGAGACAATTTGGGAAGGTATCCCATGCAAACGGAAAATCTCCCTAGCGAATATCTCCGCTAATTCAGGCGAAGATGGGAGTTTAGGTAAGGGAATGAAGTGAGCCATCTTAGTAAATCTGTCCACCACAGTGAGGATAACAGTCTGCTTTTTAGAGATTGGCAAATCAACAATGAAGTCCATAGCCAAACAGGACCATGGCTTTTCAGGGACCTCTAAAGGATGCAGAAATCCGCATGGGAGCGAATGAGGTTGCTTAGTCTTGGTACAAACCTCACATGCCCCGATGAATTCTTTAATATCTTTACGTAAGTCAGGCCACCAAAAATCTTTAGAGACCAGAGCATATGTTTTGCGGATGCCCGGATGCCCCGCCACTTTGCTGTTATGGAGACAGTGTAGCACCTCCAGTTGGAGAGTGGCAGGAACGAAGTGTCGATCCCCAGGAGTCTGTTTGGGTGCCAAATGCTGAGACTTCATGATCTCGGAAAGCAATGGAGAGTGAATCCTAAGATTCGTGTTTGCGATGATATTTCCCTTAGGAACTATGGAGGACAGGACTGGTTCAGTTATAGTGGATGGTTCATATTGACGAGACAAAGCATCGGCTTTAGAGTTCTTAGAACCAGGTCTATAAGTAAGTACATAATTAAAGTGAGTGAGGAACAAGGACCAGCGAGCCTGTCTGGCGGATAAGCGCTTAGCCTCCCCAATATAAGACAAGTTCTTATGATCCGTTAATATAGTAACAGGGTGTAATGTCCCTTCCAGTAAATGTCTCCACTCCTTTAAAGCCTTAATGACCGCTAACAGTTCCCTCTCCCCGATGTCATATCTGCTCTCAGGCCCAGATAATTTCTTAGAGAAGAAACCACAAGGGTGTAACGGTTTATCCACCCCTAACCTTTGAGATAGAACAGCCCCAACTCCTGTCTCAGAGGCATCGACCTCGAGCAAGAAAGGCAGAGTCGTATCAGGATGAACTAGAATGGGAGCCGAGGCAAAAAGTTCTTTGAGAGTCTTGAAAGCAACAAGAGCCTCCTTAGACCAGACCTTAGTATCAGCCCCTTGTTTGGTCATATTGGTAATAGGCGCAATGATAGAGGAGTATCCCTTAATGAAGCGCCTATAGTAGTTGGAAAAACCAATAAACCTCTGGATAGCCTTGAGTCCTTTGGGCAAAGGCCAGTCTAAAATAGATTGGAGTTTTTCAGGGTCCATTTTAAAACCTTCCCCAGAAATCACGTACCCAAGAAAGTCTGTCTGAGACTGATCAAAACTGCATTTCTCCAATTTGCAGTATAGACCATGTTGCAGAAGTTTGTGTAATACCTTTCTGACCTGTTTATGGTGAGTCTCAATCTCCTTAGAGTGTATTAGTATGTCGTCCAGGTAAACAATAACACAATCATGTTGAAACTCCCTAAGTACCTCATTAATCAAATCTTGAAATACTGCAGGAGCATTGCAAAGTCCAAATGGCATAACCGTGTATTCGTAGTGGCCATACCGGGTATTGAATGCTGGATTCTCACCAAATTGTATGCCCCTCTAAGATCTAACTTGGTGAAGATCTTGGAGCCCTTAAGACGATCAAATAACTCGGTAATCAGTGGGATAGGATAGGCATTTCTGACAGTTATTTTATTCAAGCCTCGGTAATCGATACAAGGTCTCAGCGTGCCATCCTTTTTCTTAATGAAAAAGAACCCAGCCCCGGCCGGAGAAGAAGACCTCCTAATGAATCCCTTTTCTAAATTCTCCCGAATATACTCCTCTAGAACCGAGTTTTCCTGAACAGACAAAGGATATACATGGCCCCTCGGAGGCATCGTCCCTGGTAAAAGCTTAATCTTACAATCAAATTACCTGTGTGGCGGCAAAGAATCGGCATTCTTCTTGTCAAATACTGCCTTTAAGTCTAGGTAAAGGTCTGGTATTTGTCTCTCTGTGAACTGAGTAGGATTATCCGGTATGTTAATATTAGCTAAGGGAGAAACCTTGCTTAAACACCTTTCCTGGCAGCCCTGGCCCCACGAGAGTATCTCCCCTAACTCCCAATCAATAATAGGGTTATGTTTCTTCAACCATGGGTACCCTAGAACTATGGGAACGGAAGGGGACGAAATGAGCATAAGAGATAAATTCTCCACGTGTAGGATACCAACATTTAAATCAATGGGTATGGTTTCACGAAAGATAACAGGGTCTAGTAGTGGTCTACCATCTATGGCCTCAACGGCCAAGGGTGTCTCCCTTAGCTGGGATGGGATGTTGTTTTTAATCGCAAAGGCCTGGTCGATAAAATTCTCCGCAGCACCGGAATCTATCAATGCCATAGCCCTTACTACTTCCCTCTCCCAAGTCAAGGAAACTGGTAGCAGAAGCCTGTGATCTTAATAATTAGGAGTAGAGGGCAAAATAGAAACACCCAAGGCCTGTCCTCTAGAGAGACTTAGGTGCGAGCGTTTCCCGGACGGTTAGAACAGTTCGAGAGTAAATGACCTTTGGCTCCACAATACATACACAAACCCTCTCTCCTTCTGTACTGTCTTTCCTCCTCAGAGAGGCGGGTATACCCTATCTGCATAGGTTCAGGAAGCAAAGATACCGTGTGTGGCGAAACCAGCTTCGCCACTGTGAACTGGAGAGGCCTGGCTGCTAGCCTCCTGCCCGCTGACTATGGCCCCTGGACATATTGCACTTTAAAGACTATATTTGGGCATGTACTAATTTACATTGCTGCTACTGGCCCTTTTAACAGCATCTATGGACATATTGGGACTTTTGGGACTACTGTCCCTTTAAGATTGTGAAGCATATTCAAGTGTAATGCCTGTAATATTATATATGTATTTATAGATGTGTTAAGTTTATCCTGGGTGATTTGCATGCAGCATTCTGATTGTTCGGTAGAATCACTCCATTCAGTATATTGAGTGAAACTACCGAACAACCAGACCACCCAGGAATGAGTGTGCCTCCAATTACCGTTTGCAACAATGTTGCAAACAGGTAATTGGCAATCGGTGCAGTGTGGTCTTTGTCCTCTGGGTGGCCGCCATTCGGGAAACAAACACGTGGCGGCGGCCATCTTAAACTACCGAACAGCGGTGTTTTGCCGTCGAGTGTCTGGAACTAAAATCGGACACTTGACTAGGCAAACACCGCTGAGACCTCCATACTTCCAGAAATTCGTATGGAAACTACCGAATGACCCGCCGTTCGGTAGAAAGAGCCCCATAAACAAGGGAATTCATTCAAACCCTCTCCAGGCTCTATAACACAGGCAATTCGCCTGTTTTCATTCCCTTGTTTGTGACCGACCGCAGGGCCAAAATGCATGGAACTGTTTTCGGATACTTTACCCATGCGGTCGGTCAAATCTTTGGAACCCCATATCTCACGAACCATTCATCCGAATTACTTGAATTTTGAATATGTTGTCCCCCTGAATAAGGGCTATCCAGCGATGCTGGATTTAAAGGTGTACCCCCGGGTTTTGGGGTACATCCAGAACTTGGCTGAAAAAGTGTACCGGATAATTGGGTTTAATGTTATCTGAGGGGAGGGGATGTGTGGGCTGAACCATGTATGTGATTGGTTATTTTATGCCTCCCCCTGGGTGTGGCCTGTATGTGGATTAGTGTAATAAAAGCCAGGCTGGATGAGCCAGTCCAGAGTTCCTGCTTAACCCTCAAAATGAAGTGTCGTCTCGTTCTTGGGGGGGATTGGATTGTAAGCTGACTGCCAAGAGTGTAAGCCGATTGTATGCTTTTCTTGTTCAGCTGTTCCAGTTCGGAGTGTCATTTCGTATCCAGCTCGTGAGTTCTGATGTTCTGCAGTAGCTGTGCCTGTCTATGGAAAAGGGGATTATCGCCTAAACGCATTTTTCCCCTTTTATGCTGAAACGGTCCGTTACAATTGGTGGCAGCGGTGGGATCGTTCCTACAACCAGAGGGACAGCTACAGACAACACCATTCCTGGATTACAAAGTGAGGGCAACGCCAGTACCCGTACAGCGACCCTATCTACGAAGGATTTTGGGAAAATGGGCAACACGCACACCTGGGCAACACACACACCTGAGGAAGAGAGTGAATTAGAATGGAGAGATAATGCCCGGATAGAATTATGGGATGATGCCCTGGAAGAAGTCCAGTATCAACGGCAGCAGCGCTTTCCTGGTGCCGCATACCAGTTGGAGGAACAAATGGCCTGGCGGATGCCGCTTCTGGGGGACCAACCCGGAGGGGAGCGGGTAAGACAACTTGAGTACCTCGTGGAAAGGGAACTGAGCCTGGACGTCTCATACCGGGCACTGTGGTGGTGCACTGTCCAGCCAGAGACGTGGAGGGCAGAGGGCATCCAGCCGGAGGGGGATCACTACACTAGCCCTGGCCTGTTGTGGAAGGCCCTAACAGAAGACGTCGACTTCGGCAGTCCAGCAGAGTCACGGTACTGGGCTATCGTGCATTACCGGAGTGAGATGTTACAGGGCCCGAGATCTATTGGACTGGGACAAGACCTCCGCCGTTTCGCTGGCATGGAACAAGGGCTGGAGATGGACTATGTAGAACTATTAAATTCCGGCCAGCCGCAGAGAGGGGACGCAGACCGGGAAAACTGGGTGGCAGACCCAGACCTGCTAGCCTACAGCTGGGAAAACGGGGCCGAGGTACCTCCTGCTTCACTACCAGCTGCAGAAGTGGGGGACCTCATGGACTGGCCCTGGAGAGACCCACAGATGGCCGGGGGAGATGGGACCGAGATCTCTCTACCGGCCCTACAGGGATGCTGGGCAGTCGGCCCAGATCCCCAGCGGCAGTGTGTGTCCCAGGGAGCAGAAGGTGCAGTCCTTCCTCCCCAGCGGCAGTGTGTACCCCAGGGAGCTGATGGTGTCGTCCATCCTCCCCAGCGGCAGTGTGTGTCCCAGGGAGCAGAAGGTGCAGTCCTTCCTCCCCAGCGGCAGTGTGTACCCCAGGGAGCTGATGGTGTCGTCCATCCTCCCCAGCGGCAGTGTGTAACCCAGGGAGCGGATGGTGTCGTCCTCCCTCCCCAGCGGCAGGCTGAGTTACAGGGGGCAGAGGTTGTTGTTCCTGCCCCCCAGCAGCAAAGTGAGATGCCAAGAAGGCAGTGTGAAGTGAAGGGAGAGGAGAGCAGCGTCCTCCCTCCCCAGCGGCAATGTGTGCCCCAGGGAGCTGATGGTGTCGTCCATCCTCCCCAGCAGCCGTGTGGGTCCAAAGGAGCCGAAGGTGCAGTCCTTCCTCCCCAGCGGCAGGCTGAGTTACAGGGGGCAGAGGTTGTTGTTCCTGCCCCCCAGCAGCAAAGTGAGATGCCAAGACGGCAGTGTGAAGCGAAGGGAGAGGAGAGCAGCGTCCTCCCTCCCCAGCGGCAGTTTACCGTCCAGAGAGAGGAGCTTGTTACACCCTCTCTCCAGCGGCAGCCTAACTCACCAAGGGGAGATGTTAAGCCCCACAACTGTGCAGATGGGACCGTAGTCTCTGCACTTACAGCACAAGGGATAGGGACGGTCGGTCCTGTTCCCCAGCCTCAGTGTGATGGATCCAAAGGGGAGACAGTCGGTCTCCCCCTCCGGCAGTCGAGCTGCGCACCTAAAGGGGAGACAGCCAGTCTCCAGCAACCAGACGCCCACCAGACTACTCCCGTGGTAGTGCTGGCAACAGGACAGAGTACCGCTGGTCTCTGCCCCCTCAGCAACCCACCAAGGCAGCCTACCCGTCTCCCACCCAGCAGTGGTGAAACACCAGAACTTGGACAAAATCCTTCCTCACCCAGATGTAGTAACCGGTTAGTGTGGGTGGGCTGCTCTGTTATTTCTGTTTTGTGGGTGGGTTGCTGGACTAACCAGGGCACTGACCGGCAGAAAGTCAGGTACCCTGTTAGTCTAATTGGCCAAGGGGAGAAATGTGGCGAAACCAGCTTCGCCACTGTGAACTGGAGAGGCCTGGCTGCTAGCCTCCTGCCCGCTGACTATGGCCCCTGGACATATTGCACTTTAAAGACTATATTTGGGCATGTACTAATTTACATTGCTGCTACTGGCCCTTTTAACAGCATCTATGGACATATTGGGACTTTTGGGACTACTGTCCCTTTAAGATTGTGAAGCATATTCAAGTGTAATGCCTGTAATATTATATATGTATTTATAGATGTGTTAAGTTTATCCTGGGTGATTTGCATGCAGCATTCTGATTGTTCGGTAGAATCACTCCATTCAGTATATTGAGTGAAACTACCGAACAACCAGACCACCCAGGAATGAGTGTGCCTCCAATTACCGTTTGCAACAATGTTGCAAACAGGTAATTGGCAATCAGTGCAGTGTGGTCTTTGTCCTCTGGGTGGCCGCCATTCGGGAAACAAACACGTGGCGGCGGCCATCTTAAACTACCGAACAGCGGTGTTTTGCCGTCGAGTGTCTGGAACTAAAATCGGACACTTGACTAGGCAAACACCGCTGAGACCTCCATACTTCCAGAAATTCGTATGGAAACTACCGAATGACCCGCCGTTCGGTAGAAAGAGCCCCATAAACAAGGGAATTCATTCAAACCCTCTCCAGGCTCTATAACACAGGCAATTCGCCTGTTTTCATTCCCTTGTTTGTGACCGACCGCAGGGCCAAAATGCATGGAACTGTTTTCGGATACTTTACCCATGCGGTCGGTCAAATCTTTGGAACCCCATATCTCACGAACCATTCATCCGAATTACTTGAATTTTGAATATGTTGTCCCCCTGAATAAGGGCTATCCAGCGATGCTGGATTTAAAGGTGTACCCCCGGGTTTTGGGGTACATCCAGAACTTGGCTGAAAAAGTGTACCGGATAATTGGGTTTAATGTTATCTGAGGGGAGGGGATGTGTGGGCTGAACCATGTATGTGATTGGTTATTTTATGCCTCCCCCTGGGTGTGGCCTGTATGTGGATTAGTGTAATAAAAGCCAGGCTGGATGAGCCAGTCCAGAGTTCCTGCTTAACCCTCAAAATGAAGTGTCGTCTCGTTCTTGGGGGGGATTGGATTGTAAGCTGACTGCCAAGAGTGTAAGCCGATTGTATGCTTTTCTTGTTCAGCTGTTCCAGTTCGGAGTGTCATTTCGTATCCAGCTCGTGAGTTCTGATGTTCTGCAGTAGCTGTGCCTGTCTATGGAAAAGGGGATTATCGCCTAAACGCATTTTTCCCCTTTTATGCTGAAACGGTCCGTTACACCGTGGAGTCAGGACTTGGAAAAGAGGGAGCTAACCTAAAAGAAGGTCTCCGGTTCCTCTCTCGAGTGTTCTGTCTCTCTCTTAAACGTTCATCTATACGAGAGATGAACGAAATTAAATCTTCTAAATTCTCAGGGAGTTCTCTAGTAGCAACCTCATCAAGGATTACATCAGATAGGCCAATCAAAAATACATCCATATATGCCGGCTCGTTCCACTTGACTTCTGACGCCAGAGACCTGAACTCTAGTGCATAATCCACAAGGGTTCGGTTCTCCTGTCTCAGGCGCAACAGTAATCTGGCTGCATTAACCTTTCTACCTGGAGGGTCAAATGTTCTTCTAAAAGCAGCTACAAATGCGTTATAGTTATATACTAATGGGTTATCGTTCTCCCATAGTGGATTGGCCCATCTCAGAGCCTTCTCAATAAGTAGGGTGATAATAAATCCTACCTTTGCCCTATCTGTAGGATAGGAGCGAGGTTGCAATTCAAAGTGGATACTAATTTGGTTTAAAAAACCACGACACTTCTCAGGCGCCCCACCATAGCGTACTGGGGGGTAATGCGAGAAGAAGCACCCACTGTGGCTACCTCTAAACCTGAACTGACAGGAGAAATAGGGGTATTACGTATCTCCTCTGGTGGGTTATTGGCACCAGCTAATAGAGCCTGTAGCGCAAGCGCCATCTGATCCATTCTGTGATCCATGGCTTCAAACCTAGGATCAGGAGCAGCCAGCTGACTGTTTGTACTTGCAGGATCCATTGGCCCTGTCGTAATGTCAGGATCGGGACAGGGATCCAACACGCAGAGTACAAACAGTAGCCAGATACGTATACCGGACCTTAGAATGGCCGGACTAACGTAAGTAGTACTGAGAGAATAGTCAAAGACAAGCCGAGGTCGAGGGTAACAGAAGACAGGAGAGCGAGAGACAAGCCGAATCAAGGATACAGAGGTAAGCAGAGTAGAATAAACAATAAACTTTGCACGACCGGATAGACCGCGAGGAAGGAAGCCATCAGACCGTCCGGATGGAGGAACTGCTAAGTCTCTACCTCTTTCGGAGGTAGAGACCACAGGTACCCTGACAGGTTGTCACCCCCTGATGGTGGCCCTGCCAATACAAACCATTGTGTGGAAATCTATTCACAAAGCGGACTTTACATAGGACACGAGGTCATGCGTTTAGACTAGAAGAAAGAAGATTTCGTCTAAGGCAAAGGAAAGGATTTTTTACTGTAAGAACAATCAGGATGTGGAATTCTCTGCCTGAAGAAGTGGTTTTATCAGAGTCCATACAGATGTTCAAACAGCTACTAGATGCATACTTGCAAAAACAGAATATTCAAGGATATAATCTTTCAATGTAGGGTAATAACTGCTTGATCCAAGGATAAATCTGACTGCCATTCTGGGGTCAAGAAAGAATTTTTTTCCTAGCTTGTTGCAAAATTGGAAGTGCTTCAAACTGGGTTTGTTTTGCCTTCTTTTGGATCAACAGCAAAAGACATATGTGAGGAAGGCTGAACTTGATGGACACAAGTCTCTTTTCAGCTATGTAACTATGTAACTATGTAACTATGTAATCTACCCTTGATTGCACAATACTCTTATGCACAATTGCACTTCTGGTTAACTAAACACAATAAAACTGATAACATAGATATAGAGGGCTACCAACTCACAGGAACGGAACAAGTGTGCCTTACTAAAAAAACTACCGAAAAAAACTATTGTCTTGTCTCTAATATACAAATCTATGCACGAGTAAGTGAAACTATGAGACTACATATTTATTAAAGCTTGGGGAAAAAAACTCGAGAAAACATTCACGGAGGAAACATGGGAACAGATATTTTCGGGCATCAGACCCTATCCCTATGTCATCTCATAGAGAATTATCTAAAAGGATTGTGTGTAAATGACCCAGAGTGTGTGTGTGAGGATTCAGAGTGTATATTTTATGTTTGGATGTATTGTATGTGTGAGGGGGGGTGGGGGGGGCGTATTATGTGTTGGTTGTGTGTGTGAGGGGTTTGCCGCAAGACTGACATTCGGAGCAAAAAGCAGTCACAAATTATTTGACGTGTTTGCAGACACACTAGGTTGGCTCCTTCTCACCATGTGCGATTGTCCATCTGTGATCCACTACCTGGACGACTTTTTCACAATAGAAGCCCCACACACTACACCCACCAGCATTAACAAAACAAGGGCGCTTTTTGCAACATTAGATGTACCACTCTCCCAGGAGAAGACAATAGGGCCTACCACCAATTTGGTTTTCCTAGGAATCCAGCTAGATTCCATTGCGCTACAAGCTAGCCTGCCTCGTGAGAAAGTCGTCAGGATAATAAAATCGGTGGAGTCTTTTTTTTTTTTTTTTGCTGTGCAGAGTTGTACAAACAATTATGTCATGCCACAACAGCAGTTGACACAAACATCTTAATACATAGCTTACATATGAGATGGCACTCAGCTAAAACTTGCACAATTTTTTGGGATTGTAATGCTAGATGAAGAAATGTGTTGCAAGAACAATTTTATATAGCACTTACTAAATAGTATACGTTTACACTAGCTGCAAATGCTAAACATTATACATGGAAACTCGTTATACATGCTAGTCATTATGCGTTTATGCTTGTTGCTCATGCTTAACACTATACGTTTAACTTGTTGCACATTCTAGACATTATACGTTTTAAACTCGTTGAATCCTGTTGCTTATGTTAAGAGGGGCCATCGCAACTTTGGAGCCTTATACTAGGGGGTTGCTTAGGGTCTGAAGCTGGGTGTGTAGTTAGTAATATTATATGAAAATCAGACATGTGTACAGACGTTTTTATAACACAAATAGCTTAGCTAGGGTGTTTATTCAAATAAGGTAATGTAGAGTAAATGAAAGTAAAGTGCCACCAGGCAGATCTCGGCACTTTGGGTAATCTTCTGCGGAAGTCAGGGTGTTAAAGACCGCTATGTTTTGCCAGTTCGACTGTGACATTACCAACATATATGTCCGTTTAGCGGTGAATGCCGTCAGAGTGTCCATTGGTGAGGCTGTCTGCGGTTTGTGTCTTCCGTTGTGAGGAGTTAGAGCAGCCATTGTTCCTTGCGTTGTGAATGCTGGCAATAGGCATCCTCTTCTCGGACATGGGGATACACTCCGCAGGTCACCCAAAGTCCGCTGGGTCCCGACGCCCCTCTACAGGGCATAGTGTCCGGTGGTCGATGTGGTCGTATTACCCGGTCGTGGGGTGAGTACGGTTGTTGTGCTGCACAGACCTCATTGTCCAGGTGCGGGTGGCGGTGTATTTGAGCTGTCAGAAGTGGATAACTTTTCCGGGCCTACCCCCAGTGATGGTCTACGGTCTTGGTGGTAGGGGGCTGAGGTAAGGCGTTCTCACTTGGGGTATGTACTGAGCTTGCTGCATGAATAGTCGGTAGAGTTCTAGGCTGCTTTCTTCCCCTCTTTACCACATTTGCCGTCCAGGGGTGTTCATGGATTTGGCTGCGTCATGTGTAAGGTCTGGTCCAGCGCGGCCTGCGCGGCCCACTTCCCGCGGCCTGTAAAGTAGTTGCATCACTTTCGGCAATTTTGTTTGGGCTGCGTGGTAATCGTTGGCGTTCCTGCACTTTCTTTTGAGCAGGAACGCCGTTCCCGCTGTTGCTGCAGGACTCATGCCGCTCCCAAATGCCCCCGTGTTCCCCCTGTCATGGGGGGGCCCAATGGCCACCTGCTGGACCCCCCCGGCGGGCGTCTCTCTCTCTGTCACACGCGGCGAGGGAGCTGTGTCCTCTCTGCTCCCTCGCGCCGCGTGCCGTTTGCTGATGCTGGGAGCCGGAATATGACGTCATATTCCGGCTCCCAGCATCAGCAGACAGCCTGTGCGGCGCGAGGGAGCAGAGAGGACACAGCTCCCTCGCCGCGTGTGACAGAGAGAGAGCCGCCCGCCCCACTGGACCCCAGGAACACGTCCATGCCAGCTCTCCAGGTAGGGAGGCTGGGTGGACATTTAAAAAACAAACAAACAATTTCTGTGTGTGTGTGTGAGTGTCTGAGTATCTGTGTGTCTGTGACTGTGAATGTATGTGTGTGTCTCTGTGAATGTATGTGTATGTCTGTGAATGTATGTGTGTGTGTGACTGTGAATGTAAGTGTGTCTGTGAATGTATGTGTGTGTGTGTGACTGTGAATGTAAGTGTGTCTGTGAATGTATGTGTGTGTCTGTGAATGTATGTGTGTGTGTGACTGTGAATGTAAGTGTGTGTGTCTGTGAATGTATGTGTCTGTGAATGTATGTGTCTGTGAATGTATGTGTCTGTGAATGTATGTGTGTCTGTGAATGTGTGTCTGTGAATGTATGTGTCTGTGAATGTATGTGTGTGTCTGTGAATGTATGTGTCTGAATGCATGTGTGTGTCTGAATGCATGTGTGTGTCTGTGAATGTGTGTGTGTGTCTGTGAATGTGTGTGTGTCTGTGAATGTGTGTGTGTCTGTGAATGTGTGTGTGTCTGAGTGTGAGTGTGTGTGTCTGAGTGTGAGTGTATGTGCATGTGTCTGTGAGTGTGTGTCTGTGAATGTGTGTGTGTCTGTGAATGTATGTGTCTGTGAATGCATGTGTGTGTCTGTGAATGTGTGTGTGTCTGTGAATGTGTGTGTGTCTGTGAATGTGTGTGTGTCTGTGAATGTGTGTGTGTCTGAGTGTGAGTGTATGTGCATGTGTCTGTGAGTGTATGTGTCTGAGTATGTGTGTGTCTGTAAGTGTGTGTGTGTCTGAGTGTATGTATGTGTTCTGTGAGAGTGTGTGTGTGTCTGTGTGTGTGTCTGAGTGCATGTGTCTGTGAATGTGTGTGTCTCTCTGTGAATGTGTGTGTGTCTCTCTGTGAATGTGTGTGTGTGTGTATGTGCGTGTGTCTGAGTGTGTGTGTGCAGGCGTATATGTATATGTGTGTCTCTGTGTGTGCACGCGTGTGTGTATATACACGAATACACAAGTGTATTTTTTTATTTTTTTTGGGGGGGGAGAGGGAATCTTAGGAGAGTTCCCACACTTTATTCCCCAGGACTTGACCCCTGCCCAGAACCACCCGATATCAGGGGCTCTAGCTGCACCAGGACACTTCAGGATCTTGTTCCAAGTATTTCCAGGGTATTTCAGGCTGAATTGAGTGGGTATTTGCCCAATATTTGCTGAATTCCTCAGGAGTCATTGTGACTTGCAGCCTGCAAGCATGGCCGCCCGGCACCTCCCCCCAGTGGAGTCTTTTTTGAGGGGAAACAAGTGTACAAAAACTGAGCTGCAGTCTTTACTAGGTACACTAAACTTTGCGATAAGGATAATACCACAAGGCAGAGCATTCATCTCAAGGATCCTGAGTCTTCTCCCCCGAATGACAAGTGACATCAGCACCATAACACTATATGAACACGCCATAGCCGACCTTCACATGTGGCTCAGGTTTCTGTTCCACTGGCACGGTAAAGCGATGTTCCTACCCCCATTTCAGAACATTCTCCCGCTATCTGGACAGACGCTGCAGCACATACACTGCGTGCAGAATTATTAGGCAAATGAGTATTTTGACCACATCATCCTCTTTATGCATGTTGTCTTACTCCAAGCTGTATAGGCTCGAAAGCCTACTACCAATTAAGCATATTAGGTGATGTGCATCTCTGTAATGAGAAGGGGTGTGGTCTAATGACATCAACACCCTATATCAGGTGTGCATAATTATTAGGCAACCTCCTTTCCTTTGGCAAAATGGGTCAAAAGAAGGACTTGACAGGCTCAGAAAAGTTTAAAATAGTGAGATATCTTGCAGAGGGATGCAGCACTCTTAAAATTGCAAAGCTTCTGAAGCGTGATCATCGAACAATCAAGCGTTTCATTCAAAATAGTCAACAGGGTCGCAAGAAGCGTGTGGAGAAACCAAGGCGCAAAATAACTGCCCATGAACTGAGAAAAGTCAAGCGTGCAGCTGCCAAGATGCCACTTGCCACCAGTTTGCCCATATTTCAGAGCTGCAACATCACTGGAGTGCCCGAAAGCACAAGGTGTGCAATACTCAGAGACATGGCCAAGGTAAGAAAGGCTGAAAGACGACCACCACTGAACAAGACACACAAGCTGAAACGTCAAGACTGGGCCAAGAAATATCTCAAGACTGATTTTTCTAAGGTTTTATGGACTGATGAAATGAGAGTGAGTCTTGATGGGCCAGATGGATGGATTGGTAAAGGGCAGAGAGCTCCAGTCCGACTCAGACACCAGCAAGGTGGAGGTGGAGTACTGGTTTGGGCTGGTATCATCAAAGATGAGCTTGTGGGGCCTTTTCGGGTTGAGGATGGAGTCAAGCTCAACTCCCAGTTTCTGGAAGACACCTTCTTCAAGCAGTGGTACAGGAAGAAGTCTGCATCCTTCAAGAAAAACATGATTTTCATGCAGGACAATGCTCCATCACACGCGTCCAAGTACTCCACAGCGTGGCTGGCAAGAAAGGGTATAAAAGAAGAAAATTCAATGACATGGCCTCCTTGTTCACCTGATCTGAACCCCATTGAGAACCTGTGGTCCATCATCAAATGTGAGATTTACAAGGAGGGAAAACAGTACACCTCTCTGAACAGTGTCTGGGAGGCTGTGGTTGCTGCTGC
This sequence comes from Pelobates fuscus, assembly GCF_036172605.1. Classification (NCBI taxonomy): domain Eukaryota; kingdom Metazoa; phylum Chordata; class Amphibia; order Anura; family Pelobatidae; genus Pelobates; species Pelobates fuscus. Next base: position 61,538,739 of record NC_086329.1, read on the forward strand.
ACGCAATGTTGATGGTGAACAGATCAAAACACTGACAGAATCCATGGATGGCAGGCTTTTGAGTGTCCTTGCAAAGAAAGGTGGCTATATTGGTCACTGATTTATTTTTGTTTTGTTTTTGAATGTCAGAAATGTATATTTGTGAATGTTGAGATGTTATATTGGTTTCATTGGTAAAAATAAATAATTGAAATGGGTATATATTTGTTTTTTGTTAAGTTGCCTAATAATTATGCACAGTAATAGTCACCTGCACACACAGATATCCCCCTAAAATAGCTATAACTGAAAACAAACTAAAAACTACTTCCAAAAATATTCAGCTTTGATATTAATGAGTTTTTTGGGTTCATTGAGAACATGGTTGTTGTTCAATAATAAAATTAATCCTCAAAAATACAACTTGCCTAATAATTCTGCACTCCCTGTATACTGGGTTTGCCGCTATTTTTAACAATGCCTGTTTAGAGACACTTGGCCAATGGAGACCACAAATCTGCCCTCATTCCATACGACTTCAGCTTTGTTTGAAATATACCCCATAGTTGTGGCTGCCAAAGTCTGGGGGCACCTATGGGAAGGTAAAGCAGTAAAATGCTTTACAGATAACAAAGCTGCAAGTGACATACTAAACAAAGGCATATCCTCCTCCCTAGTAATCATGAGGCTAGTCAGACGTCTCACGTTGCTCGCAGCCACTTTACACTTTCACGTCACATGCTTCCACATACCAGGACACACAAACATAGCAGCTGACGCCCTGTCTCGCTCTCAATTTCAGAAATTCTTACAAGCCCACCAGTTAGCCGACAAAACACAGGTGCCAACCCCCTCGTTCCAAGACCTAATCCTGGACTGACTCGCTTAATGCGCACAGCAGGTTCCTGGCTAGCGCTGCCCTTTCAGTCAACACCTCCAAATCATACAATAGAGCCTTTGCAGTCTATAGCAAATTTACATCTGAATATCATTCTCTAGATTCCATAGTGGCATTTATATCCTTTTGCCACCTTCACCTAAAACTCTCACTAAACACCCTAAAACTCTATATCAATGGTATACAACACCATATATTAAGTGCCTATCCTAGCACAAAACCGTTCATGTCCTCTTACCCCGTGAAGAATATACTCAGGGGCATACAGCATCTAGATAACCCCACTACAATTAAAAGACAACCAATAGATGGTCCCAAATTCCGGGCACTAACCGACCTACTAGACACCAAACCCTTCGAACCAAATACGAATCTCACCTTTAAAACTGCAGTTTACCTGACATTCTATGGGTTCTTACAACCCAACGAATTCACTGCTGACAACATCACATCCTGTAAAAGTGTCATAGCTTAATTGATGGTATCACCGATACCCTGACACTTCCGGTTAGCCGGAGCCTTGCCACGCCCCCTTTCTCTGACGCGGTCATCCCGCGCTACTTAGGGAGACCGCGCCAGATCTAAATTGCTGGATTATTGAAAAAGGTTACGACCGCAATCACATACCCGGCTGAAGTTCTTCGTTCTCTTACACGTGTACCCGACGCGGACTGGATATCGCTGACTCTCTCTCCTCTCACCACGACCTTGGATTGTATCACGGACCACCCTTCCATGCTCAAGAACCTCCCCAGCTTAGCGACAAGTTAAAAGCAAGCTGGAACTACTCTCATCAAAAGCTAAGTAGAATCTTCAGTGCTAATTTGGATTTCACCTACACGCAAGCCTGTCTTACTTTCTATTGCTACAACTAACAATTCTTCCTGCAAACTTGCCTCATTGTTACTCCCAGGAAGCAGTCATTTTTCATGGACTAACTAATTGCTTTCTTGAAATTGCAAACTACTTCTGCTTGCTTCATCTAACCACGCTGACATTTAAAGCTACAGTATCAGTATTAACTCTTGCTTCAATTGAATCTGCTTCTACTTGCTTTGTCTAACTACGTTGATAATTAAAGCTACAGTATCAGTATCATTACTTGCTTCAAGTTCAAACTGCTCTACTTACTTGTCTAACTACGTTGAGATTTAAAGCTACAGTATCTATATCTATGTTTGCTTAAAACCAAATTAATTAAAGAAACATCAGATATCTGCAGTTGTGTTCCAAATCTATTCATATCATTCAAGTGAGCCTTACAAAAAGTTATCTGAAAGTATCCTACCTAAACAAACATTCAGATCATTATGTTCTCACCATCAGTCACACTAAAACCAACCAATCAGGACCACCTACAGAAATAAATTACTATCCCACGGCCAACAAATGGGGCCCAGTGGTAATATTAGACCGGTATGTAGCATCACTCCTAACAAGGCCCTATTCACAATTCAGGGCAAACTACTCACCACAGCCAAGTTCATTTCATATTTCAGAACTCGCTTAACTAGGCTGAGATTTAACCCCAATGCCTTTACAGGACACTCATTCAGAATAGGGGCAGCCTCAGCTGCATCAAGACAAAATGTTCCAGCTCACATCATTAAAAGATTACGAGGATAGAAATCCGCAGTGTATTCCACATGCATACCGCAACCAGAGCTAGAATTGAGACAAGCATTTAAGAATCTTGCCATGTAAGATGTATAATAAAGTGAATTTCATTCAACCTTTTTGCCCTCTTTTATTAGAGGCCTACCCGATAGGTCGGTTTCGGCACACCACAACTGACTTGCTCAAATATCTAACCTGTTTTAAGTACGGCTTATTGTCCCCGACTACAAATCAGAAGGCGGAGCCTGAAGTTGTGGGAGGGGTTACCCAGCTATATAAGCCCAGGCCCCCTACTCCACAGGGCTGATGCCTCCAGGTTCATCCCTCCCATCACTCCCTATATATATATTTGTGCTCTGAATCTCTATTATGTTAATGGAATGTAGAGTAGGAGCAAAGTTGGTTGAGGTGTGCCGAAATATATATATATATACTCTATTACCAGGTGCAATTAAAGGCCATCCCCGATACGTCGGTTTCGGCACACCACAACCGACTTGCTCAAATATCTAACCTGTTATAAGTACGGCTTATTGTCCCCGACTACAAATATATATATTTGTAGTCGGGGCAATCTGAAAAAAGGTAACATAACATATTAAACTAATAAACTTATACAAATGGACACCATTCGGTTGTGGTGTGCCGGAACCGACAAAGCAGTAGGCCTGTAATAAAAGTGGGCAAAAAGAAAAGTACCATACAAAATTTATTCACATAACAAAACATTGTTTATTTGGACGAGTCATGAAAAGCTTGTCTTAACTCTTAAACTGGGTTTGGAATGTAAAGAGTATAGGAGGAGGGTCTCCAGCGTCCCGTAGCCTTGATGATATGAGCTAGAATGTAGTTGGAGAAGGCTGCAGATGCTGCACCTATACGGAAGAAGTGTCCTGAAAAGAGGTTTGCATTTAGGCCGAGCCTAGTTAATAGTAAGCAAACTTAAAGCACGAAATATAGATGTCGTAGGGATGGAGCCGTGAAGTTCTAGTAATGGTTGGTTTGGTTGTTACAGGAAAGTGACGAAATATTATCCAGGACACCATAGTTTTGAGTAATTTTAGGTTAAGGTGGCAAAAAGAAGTGTACCCCAAAATAGATTCCCCAGCAAACATTACTATTCTGAAACAAAAGTGGCCGGGTACTGGTAGGCTAGCTAGATGCAAAGCGGCAAAGAATTATGCTATTGAGAACGTGACAGAGGAGTCCCTACTAATTGCCAAGCGGCATGAGAGGCGCTACCTATGCGTTGGCCCGAGGGGAAATATGAGACCACCGAAACATTGTGGCGGGGTGGCGGCCTCTCGGTGATAACTAAAGCATAAGATAGAATGGAAGTGACATGGGAGGCCTTCTCTATGCGACCATGTGAGGCGGCTAACTATGATTTGGCCCGAGGGACGCTTACCTCAGAGTATGAGGATGGGTGTCGGCCTCGAGGGACCACTACCTCATGGATTAAGACCAGAAACAGAAACCTAGTTGGACAACCTAAATCTCAGAAAGCCAGTACCACACTAAAATAGAAAATGTACAGGTTTATGACAACGTACCTGAAAGTGTGAGTCAGGCTGATGCTAAATGGAAAAATATGAACAAGAGGGTGGCAGTAGATGACGTGCTGCAACCCATGGATAGGACTTGCATGAGTATTTTTGCGTATGGGTGCATTGTAGTGGGCCAGATCGTGGGCCTGAATTAAAACAAGGAACCTACCATATACTATTGGCGAGCAGTGAGAATATGACAGAGGCAGATGGGTTTTTGTGCTTGTAAAGCAACCGTCAGTATGACCAGGGCACCCAAGTAAAATAAAATGTTAATGTATCCATGGATTGCAGAAAAAAAACTTACCAGGAAAGGTTAAAGGATCTTAACATGTATAGCTTGGAGGAAAGACGAGACAGGGGGGATATGATAGAAACATTTAAATACATAAAGGGAATCAACACAGTAAAGGAGGAGACTAGATTTAAAAGAAGAAAAACTACCACAACAAGAGGACAGGTTTAAAAATAATATCAGGAAGTATTACTTTACTGAGAGGATAGTGGATGCATGGAATAGCCTTCCAGCTGAAGTGGTAGAGGTTAACACAGTAAAGGAGTTTAAGCATGCGTGGGATAGGCATAAGGCTATCCTAACTATAAGATAAGGCCAGGGACCAATGATAGTATTTAGAAAATTGGGCAGACCTGGTGGGCCGAATGGTTCTTATCTGCCGTCACATTCTATGTTTCTATATTTCTATGTATACGGAATACTAAGTTATAGTAGTAAAACCTAAAATAACCTAATAAGGCAAATATTCTGACAAAGTTATCACAAATCAAGTTATTTAAAGATCATAAGCTTAATTCCCATAATGAAACTGTTGAAACAACATCATGACAACAGTCAGTTACATATATCAACCAGTCTAAATTATATACAAAAACCACAACTCATAAGCACCTAATTTTAACTGTAATCTAGTTTATTACCAATAGGGGGCATCTGACTTAACAATCAGGTCTAGCAGCTGAATTCGTGAACAGTCTCATAGCTATTAAAACTGCAGAACGGGGAGGATTCCCCTGCATAGAATAATAGTTTAACCTAATCGTTCATATGTATTGCAAAATTTGAAACGAATTTGAGTGAAATGACTTGATGAAAACATATGAACGTACAGAGTAGAGAAACAAAACGAATGACTGCATTCGTACGTTTAAAGCATGAAACTAACACGTATGGCAAACTGTGTATAAAACTAACTGGAACATTTTTAATGAATGCACCTGCAAATAGACGGACGGCTATGTAAATTAACGAACAGAGACTTTAACCGAATGGCCGAAGTAAATGAAAACCTTACCGTGAAAGCGTGTCACTTTACGACCGTTGCTTTACGGTAAGAATGTGACTTAAGTATGTAAGTGACGGTTCTGGAATCACTAGCCGTGACGAGACCAGGCTGCGAGGATGCCGGTAGGGGCCGTGGGATAACGAACGGTTTGGAAAGCGGTCAGGTAAGCGTAGAACCGGAGCCAGGACCACGAGGGACAATCAGGTAAGAAACAAGATGGCGGACTGAAACCGGAAGTAGTCCTCAGACTTGCCAGACAATCCACGATAAGTTGGGAGTCAACCAATCAAAAAATCATGCAACTGGAAACAGAGCATGCAGTACTTTTGGCGTCACCAGAAAGTGTAAAGGCTGTACAGAAACGTAAGGAGGAGACCTTGAAATACAAGACGGAACTTATACGTTTTAAGAAGCAAAATTTGAAAAGGTGACTCAAGATTACCTGATCACAGGGTATATGGGTGGTTAACAGGTAGAGCCAACACCCAGAGACCGAGGAGGCAGCGAAGTAGGATTCAACAACCTAAAATCCCCACGGCTGATATAACCTCGGGCAAATCAGCCTCTGATACAGATGTCTACAACCCTACCCAGGTGAAAACAGCGCCTTTTTTAGAAACCATGGAGGTCGGAACTGTGACCAGGAGCCGAGACAGAGAAAGCGAAGATCAAGAACACGGAGAGGCAACAAAGGGAAGAAAACCTGTACAGGGGAAACCTCCATGCAGGAGATAATCCCCATATTTCACCTGTCTCATAGGCCTCTTAATGCAGCAGAAATAGATCTTCTCATCAGAGGTCTATCATTTGTGCCCACATCAAAACCAGATTAATTTAAATGGAGAATCGAACTACACAGGTTTGGAAGAACTATGAGGCTTAATGAATATTTCAACAACCCCTGTGATACGGCTATTGGGAATAGGCATGTGCATGGGAAAAATTTTGGGTTCGATTCGGCATTCCGAAATTCGGAACTTCGGCACTTCAGCACTTCGACACTTCGGCAACTTCGGGACCTCGGCAATTCGGCACTTCGGCTATTTGGACATTCGGAAGTATTCGGACCGAAACAAATTGCACATGTCTAATTGGGAATATTGGAGGTGCAGTGGAACCTTTTTGGGTAAAATCTACCTTTGACCCGATATCAAATAGAGCGTCCATTAAAACATTTCTATCTGTAATGAACAGGGATGCACAGAGATATATGCGGCAAGAGAGAAAGATGAAACAAAATATTTCAAGGCAACAAAGGAGTATTTTTAAGGAATTAGCGGAAGACCCCACAATTATAATACATTTAGCTGATAAAGGGGGTGGTATTGTAATTATGGATTACATCTATTATGCCACTGAGCTGAAGGCACAATTGTCTGATCGCAATACCTACATGCCATTGGAAGGAGACCCTACGAGAAGTATCCAAATAAAATAGAAGAAATTTTAACTACGGGCCTAGCAGCAGGCTACATAGAGCTGAAACTGCAACAATATCTCACTAAACAACATGCACGCACTCCGATCATCTATTCAATCCCTAAGATCCACAAGGACCCTAAACGACCACCGGGACGGCCTATAGTCTCGGCGATAGGTGGTGTGCTCGAGCAAGTAGCTGGTACGGCCACGTGTATATGTTTATTTATGAAGAAAAACATGTGCTGAAGAAATACAATAACAGTATAACTGTTTACTACAGATTTATTGATGACTTGTTCATCGTATAGAATAACTCGGTCGAGGAAGCACAGGAAATGGTCCAAGATCTTAACCAACTCCAGACACCTATTACATTTACTGCAGTTATAAGTTCAGAGTAGATACACTATTTGGATCTACAGTGGGACAATCAAGGCTCCAGTATTCACTATATACCAAGCCTACAGATAGAAACACGATTCTCCATTATTAGAGTGCACACGCTAAGGCACTTAAAAACTGATTACCCAAGGCACAGTTTTTAAGAGTTATCAGGAATAATTCAGATGTCCAGATTATGGAAACCCAGATATCAGAGATGAAAGCTAAATTCCTACAAATGGGTTACGATCGACAAACCCTGGAGAAAGCGCTTCAAGAAGCAAAGAGTGCGAGCGCTGGTGAAAATGGGAAAAAGCCCTCAGAACTGGTGTTTCCAATGGTGTACCATCACGCATCCCCTCAAGTAGCCTCCTCAGTGAAGAAGAATTGGAAGATACTATCTAGTGACGAGACACTTCCAATGGAGTTTCAAGAAGCACCATTGGTTTGCGTTAAAATGCAATTTTTTTTAAAGGATCTTCTGGTCCATATAGACCCTGTGTGCAGTTATCAGAAAATACCAAAGGAACAAATAAGAGGATCGGTCAGATGCCTGGGATGCGTCACATGCAGCCATATGACTCCAGCACGGAAGTTTATATCATACCCATAGCAACAAAGTCTACCATATTAGATTTATGATTACTTGCAAAACCACACATATAATCTATAAATTGAGCTGCCCATGCGGTCTTTGCTATATAGAGAAGATAGAAACGGCTATCTGTGAACGCATCAGGGGACACAGGTCCAGTATTCGACTGGCATACAGGGATGGCCAGTCGGACAAACCAGTGGCAAAACACTTCTTGGAACTGAGACACACTTTGGCCACATAAAAGTTTGTGGCGATCGACCACATCCCGCCACCAAGGAGAGGTGGTGATCGGGGGAAGATGCAGTATCCCCTAGAGCAGGCATAGGCAACCTTCGGCACTGCAGATGTTTTGAACTACACCTCCCATGATGCTTTGCCAGCATTATGGGTGTAAGAGCATTATGGGGGATGTAGTCCACAACATCTGGAGTGCCGAAGGTTGCATATGCCTGCCCTAGAGGGTTAAATGAATCCCTGTATCTACACTCCTTCCTGTGATAACAAAGCATTTACTCCAGCTCTAGTGTAGCGGAGAGCTGATATCCCACAGCTATTCTCCACTTAAGATCCCAGTGAGGCTCAGGAACAAGGCAATTATAAATCCACAAGCAAGGTTTCCAGCAGGCAAAGTAATACAGCAATATCCCAACAGCAATCCCAATAACTGGATGACACACAGTTTCAGGAGCAGAACTGAAATCTTTTAATCACACACTTTCTTATAAAGGGTTCTCCCTTGCAAGGGAGGGATTTACAGTAATTAGTACAATGGCCAATAGTACAGTAGTTACCTCCCATACCTCTCCTCCCCTCAGTGTGACACATAATCAACTTATAACTAGTACACTTTTACCCCTATTCTGGATGTACCCCAAAACAGCCTGGTACAGTTATTTAAATGGTAACCCCTGGTAGCCCTGATCTGGGTGACTAACATATCCAAAATTCACCCAGATCGGACCAGGGGTTCGGGAGTTAGGTGGAGGGTATAATTTGACCGAACGCACACGAGGTGGTATCCGAAAAAAGGGTTCCATACATTTTGGACCTGCGGTCGGTCTTCATTCGGGAGGTGAATTGCATAGAAAATACTGCCATCCATGGTTAACTTTCCCTTTATACGAATCCCCTCGTTCGGTACTTTAAAACTACCGAATGGGGTTCTAATTAACCTTCCCGTTCGGGAGTTATGGAACTCTGGAGGTCTCAGCGGTGTTCGGGTAATCGAGTGGCCGATTTGAGTTCCAGACACTCGACGACCAAACACCGCTGAGATTCGTATGCGTAAGATGGCCGCAGCCACGTGTACGCATACGAATGGCGACCACCCAGATACATACATAACAAGCCTGTTAACCTGCGGTCTGAGAAAGTGTGAACCTTAATAGCTGCCACACTTCTCTCTGGGGTGGTCCGCCATTTCGGTAGTTTCCCTTCGTATAGTGTACGGATGGAAACTACCGAACAACATACGTTAAACACATAGAAATACACTAGCAATGCGAAAAATACTATACGAATCACATCCTGAACACGGTTACATAGGAATAGTACAGGACGGGCTTAATGCATTCCGCTACACCTAGCTTGCAACATATCTATTTTTTAGTGTAATTTTTTTAGTGTGATTAGTTATTGTTATTTTTATTTTTCACTTAGCAATGCATAGGTAGTAGCTTGATTTGTGTGTGCTAACTAAATAGAATTTAAGAATAGAAAACCACAAAAAATGAGCACCAGTGATTAAGGACTTATGAATAGGCATTATCCCCTAGTCCTTATCAAAGAAGAGGTGTATATCCCTTTACACTTACAACCTTAGCAGAGCTTAGTGTATTCTGTGTTTATATCAATTGGATGCCAGTATTTTTAACCATGTTTTTTCTTGCACTTTAATATAAGTAGACACTTGGTCACTTTTTCACAAGTCACATAAGCACTTTTTAAATATGATATGCACTTTAGAATTGCATGGCACTTTTAAGACTGTCACTTTAATCAAATTGGCACCTTATAACATTGGTATTTTAAATGCTTTATCACTTACAGCTAAATTGGATTTGCTGTTACACCATGCATTATGCATGTAGGTGTTTAACAGTAACTGTTTACATTTATATTTTAGTTACACTTTACTTTCGTTCTGATATGTGCACTTGGACAGCTATTATCTTTAGTCACATTAGCTGTCTCTTATTGATACTTCATAGGCACGGTGTTGTGGAAGTTTATTATTGTTTTAAAATGCCTAGGTGGCCGTTTCAATATACTGCGTTACCATGGCAACGACGTTAGCGTCATATAGTGATGTCACGGAAATGGGCGGAGAGCTATTGCTGCACATCCGCACACGATCTGGTACAACGCCGTTTTTTTCATGCACAGCAGCTGGGGTGAGTCAGTTTACGATTAATACAATTATTGCATCCTATATATATGTAATGCTTTTGAAATGTATTTGTGGTCCTGATGAAAGTCCACAAGATGGACTGAAACGTTGATCTGTTTTAAGAAGCTGGAATAAAATGTATATATTTTATTGGAATCCGAGAGTGCAGTCAACTACTTTACTATTTATATATATATATATATATATATATATATATTTCCTGGCTAATGATGGCAGCATATACATATGGGTTAGCTCCTCCCCTACAGCCGATAGGACAGGAAAACCACCAAGGTTTTAAAAGGAGGCTCCATCCCTAAGGTCCTCAGTCTTTTTCCTGTCCTACAGCCCTTAGGATGTGAGCAATTTGCTCCCTTTACTTACGGACATGTATGTTTTTTTATCTTCATTACTTTATTTGCCTGTTTTATTATGCAGTTGTGCTTTTATGCTGTGATGCATTTAAGCTTCGATATCTTTAAACTAGTGCATTATACAGCTGTACCTTATTTTTAAGATTGTGGTACATTTTTGCGGTTGTGCTTTTGCTAGGAAGCATTTAAGCTGTGTTGCATTTAAGCTGTGTGGCATTTAAAACTGTTTCATTTAAATTTGCATTTAATACTGTTGCATGTAAGACCGCAAGTCATTGGAAACTGCTGTACATTTGGAAAACTGCAGTGCATTTGAAGACTGATATATTTAAAACTTTGATACATTTTGAAAACTGTTACCTTTTATATGTTGAGGCCTTTAGACTGTGGTGCCTTTAAACTTTGACTTTTTGTACGTGGTTGCCTTTTCAACTCCCTTGCAGGCACTTTTGTTATCTATTTTGCTTCCCCTCGGTCCCAGTGATTTATTCCCGGTACCCTGGGTGTTTAGGGGCCATGTAGGCTTCAGACAGAGTTCTCTCCCTGGTCTCTAAACAGCAAACACACTCGTAATATGCCCACATGTGTGCAGTTTGTGCCTTATTGGGCCTAATACAGATGACTTGCATTGTGGGAATACAAGTTGTGGCAGCCATCTTGGATAAGGGCAATTGCCAGAAAGTGCCTAAAATAAAGGGAAAATTACAGCAATTACCACACTTATTTGGTAAGTATTTGCAGGGTCTCTAGACATGGATAAGTGCTGTCTTCAGCCTGTTTTAAAGCTGTTTCGCTGGTTTCTTATAGAATTTAACAGTGCACATTTCTTCTTAATACTTTACCACAGGTAATATTTAGTTATTATTATTTGTCGGGTGTCTGATTCTTCACCAGGATCTGGTTATGAGGAGAAAACAGTGGAAGGAATCGGCTATGCACTGACTTCCTCCAGAAGGTTGTCGCTTCAGCATGACCTATCACTGTGCAGCCACATGACATGCGGGCAGGGCTTACAAAGTAAGTTCCAGAGGCCTTAGGGTTAAGAAAAGAGGCCAGGCTTTATCCTGTGGAGGAAGTTATTTCCAACCCCAGAACTACACCACCTAAGTTGCACACTTATGGATCATAGGTGGATGCAGACCTGTCGAAAATTTTACGCCTACCATTGCAGGAGGCCAGCCAGCTGTGACTTCCACTGCTGTTTCTACAAACATGAAATATGTGATTAAAGATCTAAAGGCTACTATGGAGAGAGATATTAAAAGCCAAGATTGAAGAGGCAGTCTGAAGTCTTCAGGTTACAACTGACTTCTTCACAGAAACTTCCCTAGATGTAACTAGGATATTCTCTGGATCAAATGGCTTTATCTATAGCAGCTAAGAAAGCATTATGGTTCTATTTCTGGGATGATGACTCATCCTCCAAGTCTGCCCTCTACACCATTCTATTTGAAGGGGTGGTGCTGTTTGGGAAAACTTTGGATAATTCCATTGAAAAGGCGAATGAGGGCTGCAAGATATTGGTACCTTAGGATGGAAGTTCCAAGGATCCCAGCTCCTCATAGTCTGACCGGAGAACCTCCAGTGACCAGTATTTCTGAGATACATGGAGCTACTGGCCCTGCAGGGAATACTCCAGAGGTGACTCATGGCAGTTGGTAAACCTGCCTTTCAAGGTTCTAATGGAGCTATAACGCAGTCGTTTTTCTCTTCAGCAATGAACATATCTCCTACAGTACTAGGAGCCTCATTTTTCTGATCACACATACCTGGGCTCGTCATACTCTGGAGGCTTGAGTGGTATCCATGGTCCAGATTGATATAGACTGGAGTTTTTTCTTAACGGGCACAGGAGTCTCCATACCAACAGGAGTATTAAGACCAATGAATCTAAAGGTAAAGCACTGAAGGAAGAAGCCTTCTGGACGAAGAGGTGATTTTTTTTTAGGTCCCAGAACAAGAGCAGTTCCAGGGACAAGTTTCGCCTCTCTTCTGGTGCTAAGAGGAAAAGCACATGAAAGCCTACACTGGGCATAAGAGGGGCCAACAAGAGGCTGAATGTCAGAGTCTTCGGGATGGAGTCAATCAGATCCATATCTCAAGCAATCTGGAAGGATAATTTCCTTACCTCTATATATCTCAAGGATGCTTACTTTCAGTCCAATCTGCAGAGATCTTCGGCATTAGCTCAGAAGAGAACCTATCATTTGGCCTCAATGTGGCCCCAAGAATCTGTATATGTGCTTATAGTGTTGATATAGATTATTTTAAAATAAACAAATATGTTTAAATGTCTATCTGTTCCTGTCCAAATCTGAGATGATTAAATTGCGTATACGCAGAAGTAAATTCACACTGAAACACGGAGTTCAGGTTAAAAGCACTTCGAGAAAATGTAATGGCATCTGGTTAAAAGCGGGCTCGCAGACCCTTATAAGAGCAATATTACATCATCATTGAATATCAAGATAACAACAAATAAACATCATTAATTGGGTTAGGTGTTAAGTGGCTATGTCAATGTCCACCCATCAATATTATTAATTGGCTCTAGTACTAAGTGGCTGGCTAAGTGTCCTCCCACCGAGAGGTGGCGTCATCTTGGACACGGGTGTGGACAGTTGGCTCAGGCGCCATATTACTCAGCACGAGGCTTTACTCAATGGGAGGGGGGCTTGGGGCGTCATTTTGGGTAGTTAGTGATGTCAGACTTGGGGTCAGGTTCAGGGCCTTTTTTATGAAAGAACATTTCATTAGAGCAGTTTCTCATGGACTAGCTATGGGATACTTTGTTTCATATTACAGGAACTTGACAATTCCGGTGTTAGTCATATCCTTCTAGAAAATACATACAATACATTCTCTTTCTAATATTCTAAATGCTGTTAGGAAAATCTGTCATATAATGAAGTTAAATGGAGTTAGTGCAAAAATGTAATATAGGTTTAATAAAGGTTTTTAATAATTCTACATCAGTGTTATTGAGAGTCCAGAACTCCACCTGGTTCCATTATCTGGAGGATCTACTTCTGATAGCCTTAGACCCTCAGAAGGCAGGCACACAGAGGTATATAGTTCTTTCATAACTCCTAAAGTTTTGCTGCTTGACGAATATCAAGAAAAGCAGTTTCAGACCAGCTCAGTGGTTGACATTCCCAAGTGGAAAATTCTATGCTCTGCTTTTCCCTATCTCGGGAACAGTTCCACAGATTGTAAAGGTTTTCTCTCCCAGTTTCTTAATTTCTGCTTGGTAACAGCAAGAAAATAGATGCAACTACTAGGAATCCTGGCTTCCACTAGCAGACTTGTCAGATGGGCCCAATGGCATCTCTGGATTCCTTACAGATCCGTCCTATCTTGGTCTAACAAGAGAAAGATTATTGGAGCCAGCCACTTACTATGTCCCCATCAGTGGAGTTACACCTTACCCTGGCAGCTGAAAGAGGGATTAGATCTCTGAATTTCCAGTGAACAGAACCTCATTGGTCGATTATTAGCTTGAATTCCAGTTTTTATAAGATTGGTTGCACAGTGTTTGGACCATGTTGCACAATATTTCCATTCATTTGTATGGAACTAAGAGTCATTTTCAAGGTCATTTTCATCTTCACTTCCGAGGCTTGCTGAAGAATGAGTGGGTCCAAATTTGCTCAAATATCAATGCAACTGTATCCTATATCTACCAAGATGGGTCTCACAGATACGTATTGATGGAATTCCAGCCCATAATGATCAGGGCACAGAAGAACAACCAGTGGCTCAGAATACAATGGCTGTTTGCTGGAGCCGAATAACTGTGGACAAGGTGGATTGGCAACCATGTCCTGACGTATACTCAGGGTTGACGCAGATTGTCTGATACCCTAAAAAGATCTGATGGCCATTTCTTGGACCTACCAGGTCCAGAAGTATTTTTTACATGCTAGGACCAGAATGCTCAGGTTCAGGATACACTGACTCAAATTTTGAATTTTAGTCTGATGTACATATTTTCCTGTTTTCGACTTTCCTAAAAAGGCAATGCAAAAGGTGACAGTGGAAGACCGTGTCGACTCTAATTCCTATGATGAATAAGATGATTCTGGAACCTCCAAGGGAAATTCCTGTACGTCCAGACCTATTACAAGGCCCCATGACACACCAGGATCCTCAAGTTCTGGTGTTGATGCGAGAGTCCATATTAGTATAGGCATCCCTGAGACGGTCATTGAGATCCTCTTACAATCCTATACAGGCTTTACTAAGCTTGACATGCTTTTGTCTGTTGGAATTACTCCTCGTTCAGGCCTTGAAAGGTTCTGTGTTATAACACTCTAGAGGAGCACTTAGCTGCACTTTGCTTCATTTAGGCATTGATTGAAATCATGCCTCCACTGAGTGTGGTGAAGCGAATATGTCATGTACCACTGGTCTCACGGGCCCTGACTGAACCATTATTCGAACCTCTAGAAGGAGCTTCCATGGTGGTAGCACAGAAAGTGCTGGTGGCTGGTACCCCAGCAAGGAAAATGGGTGAACTCCAGGCTTGAGCCTGTGAACCCCCTTTCACTACTTTTCAACAGATCTGGTTGTCTTGCATTTGGCACCTGAAGATCCTGCCTATGGTGAATGCTTATCTATGTCATTCTCTACCTGTACCAAAGGATTTGGGGCATTCTCCACTAGTACTGTTACAGCATCTCGTGGGCTTCCATGGCAATGGTCTCTGCTGAAACTGTGTAAAGTTGGCATTTGGATCTCTTTGAACTAGTTTGTCCTGCATTACATATTGGACATTGAAGCAATTAATGCGGCACAATTTGGACATCACATCCGTTCTCTACCTGTGCAGGAGGGTATCAGGGCACTCTCCTCTCATGCTGTTGCAGCATCATGGGTTGCCATGGCAATGGTTTCTGCTGACACTTTTTGTAAGCTAGCATTTGAACCTCTTTAGACACGTTTGTCTGGCATTTCATACTGTTCGTTAAAACAGTCTATGATGCACAATTTGGTACTCAAGTACTTAACTCAGTTCATTCTTCTATCTATGTTGAATTATTCTGATTATTTGATTGGCTATTCTGTCCTTCCCTTTGTAAGCTTGGGTATTCCCCATGTGTATATGCTGCCATGATTAGCCAGGAAAGTGGAAAATGTATTCATACTTACCGTAATTTTCTTTTCTTGGCTATTATTCATGGCAGCATATACTTCCCACCCATTAATGTCTCTATTTATGTACTGTAGAGCTTGTAAACTGACTGAGGACCTTAGGGATGGAGCCTCCTTTTAAAACCTTGGTGGTTTTCCTGTCCTATCGGCTGTAGGGGAGGAGCTAACCCATGTGTATATGCTGCCATGAATAATAGCCAGGAAAAGAAAATTACGGTAAGTATGAATACATTTTCCACTATATATATGTTACTATAAAATATAAATAGGTAAATAAAAATAAAAAGTAAAAATAATACAAAAAATGTCATTTTATTCTAACTGTATTTTAATATTTATATATTTAAATCAAAATACAGTTAGAGTAAAATTATATATATATCTATGTATATATAAATAATATGAAATGTGTGTGTGTGTGTGTGTGTGTGTATATATATATGTATATACATAATGACATAAAATAATTTCATAAATAAACACGTTGACTTCAAATATTTAAATATGTATATATATTTAAATTCTACGTGCAGATTTATGTAATAATTTTATGTAATTAAGCAATTTTGTTGATTGCAATTTGAGGGGCCTGCCTGACAACCCAGGCCACAAATCAAGGGAATTTAATTTGCTAGCACTATATTTAGCCCTGTAACTTTCCAAGACACTCTAAAACCTGTACATGGGGATTACTGTTTTACTCGGAGACTTCGCTAAACACAAATATTAGTGTTTTAAAACAGTAAAGAGAAACAGACCTAGTGGGTATGTATATATTGGTTGATTTAAAACTTAGCTTTTAATAGCATAGAGCATTAAAATAAAACAACTACAGAAAAGAACCTTCAAAACAAAAAATAAAAAAAAATGATAATAGAGGAGTAAGGCGAGAGAGTGTATGCTCATAAATGGGACATGTATATATCTAGAAGATGTCGTCAAATCGACACAGAAATCTTCAATTAAAGATAAGTCCCATCTAAGTGCTATAATCGTTATAAGTGAGCTAATTGTTGCTGCTGGATACAGTATTGCCCTATGTGTACTTGATACAACCTGCCTAGAGATCTCTAAATGCAGACTTGTAAGGTCTAGTAGAGTAGCAAGGTGTTACAATGTGTCACATAGAGGGTAGAGTTTGCTAGAGTTAGATTGAGTATATGTGAAAAAAGAGGATTTGATACACTGTTGCTGCAGCTTGTAGCTATAAGGCTGTATAAAGTGAGCAACTAAAAAGTACTTAATATCTGCAGTTAGAATTAGTAAAGGAGATATATAGGAGGTACTTTTAGGGAAAAAGAGAGAAACATAAACTCAAACTCAAAGTCTTCCCTAGGGTATTCCCTTACACCCAACACTCCATCCCCAGTCAAATCCCCAGTCGAAATTATTGTAGAATTCTAACTATCTAGCTTGTAATAACGATTGCACTCAAGCTACTATCCATCCTGACTAACCAAAAAGAGGTAAAAGCGCACACACACACCAGACGGGAGTGATTACCTTAAATCGGACAGATAGGTATCTCCTCCTTTATACACAATAATTAGATTCTCTATTGGAAAATCCCTATACAAAAAATATAAACACAGAGAAGGACATAGTGCAACCTGTATATTATATATAAAACAAAGGGAAATTCTGAGATGAAATCACTCACACTTTTATGAGCCGTTTAAAAGTAGGCTCAGGACTTATGCAGCTTTCATGTCACTTAAATGGGACATGTGCATTTCCTTGAATCCTCAGGCCAGTTCCCCTTAGGTCTCAATGATCATCAAGTTTGGAGTCAGGAGTCAGGAGTCAGGAGTCAGGAGCCAGGAGCCAGGAGCCAGGAGTATCAGGATAAGTAATTTATTTTAACAAATAGTTAAAAGATAAATAATAAAAAGCAATATTGCAACACACAACGCGTTTCAACCAACTGTTTGTGGTCTTCCTCAGGTGCTCTTCCAAATCACAATGGATGTATCACAGTTTATATAGGGGGTAGTATTACATACTTAATTGTTAAATTAACAACATTTGTATAGGTAATTAACCATATATGGTCCGGACCGGATGTGGTCTGCCACCTCCAATATGGCTCCACATCCGGTTCGGAAGGACACACAGAATAAAATACAATAATACATAAATAACAGTAAAGCACAGTATTAATGGTAAAAACCATCTCCCATCATAATCAGCATCCATGATATAATAAAATTGTGTGTGACTACGAAAAAGGGAGGTGTTTTAGAGTCATATCGGTATTCCGTTACATCACTTCCGGTCACGTGTCCAAAAATGGAGTCCGTCCGTCGCGTCACTTCCGGTGACGTGTATAGCAACAGATACCGTCCGTGTCACTTCCGGTTTCGTAATTAGATGGCGAAAGGAACTCTCTTCCCTCCTCTAGAGGTGTAGTAATGTCCGTTCTTAAATTGAGGGCAAGGTGGCCATCTTAAGAGTGGGCAAACAGTCCTCATGTCAGTATATTCATTTCAAATGGCAAATATTGCGTACAAAGAAAAAAGCAAAATAAAGAACACATATTAATTACATAATCCAGCATAGATTCACATGACTATATCACTAATGTAGCTCACTCATATAAATAATAGGGGAACTACAATATTAAAAGAAACATAAACTAAAAGTGGTTCATGGACCCAATGCAGAGTCACTATGCAAGGGTAACTTGAATCCTATATATATATATAAAAACAGCTGTCCAGCAATTTCTTGATCCCTAACTAGACAAAACAGAAAATCAAGCTTTCTCCAATAAATAAATAAAATCTATAAAACCTAATAAAAAAGGTTAAAAAGGGCCATAAGGATAAAAATAGAAAAACTATATAAAAAATAAAAATATTAAAAATATTTTCATATAAAATTTTTTATCTTAGATGACGTCAATTATAGCAGCTTGTTGATCTCAAAATCGATATTTAAACCTTTTGGGGCCAGGGAACGCAATTCAAAAATCCACTTTGATTCCTTTAAACTAAGGGCTTTGGATATGTCCCCACCTCTCCAGTGTCCTACTACTTTTTCGATAGCGAAAAAACTTAGAGACTTGGGATCCGAATCATGGTGTTGTGAAAAGTGTCTAGATACACTATGGTTCGGAAACCCTTTCTGAATATTTCTAAGATGTTCGCTAATCCTTATCTTAAGTTGGCGGGACGTTTTCCCCACATACTGGTATCCACAACTACATTGTAGGAGATAAATTACATAGGTAGAGTGGCAAGTAATTAAAGTTTTAATACGATACTCTTTTTTTAGTGACTGTAGAATGGAATTTTTCTACTTTCTTATTATTCAGTCTTTGGGTGTTGCAGCAAGCTCTGCAAGATCCACAGTAGAAAAAACCTTTTTGTTCTTGTGTCCAGTCACTCAGAAAGTTTCTCGGTACTTCTGTTTTAATAAAACTAGATGTAACCATTTGTTTAAGGTTTCTCGCACCCCTGAATATAAATTTCGGCTTATTCCCTATATATTGTTTAATGTCTTCTTCATGTTGTAGGATATGCCAGTTCTTATTAATAATTTTCTTAATTGCACCTATGTTACTAGAAAAATTAAAAATAAAGGGAATCTGTTTGTCCTGTTCACCTAAATTATTTTTCCTTTTATATTGTAACAGAGGGGACCTATCCATGTCCCCAACCTGATCTATTTTTTCTTGTAGATCGTCACCTTCATACCCTTTTTGTATTAATTGGTTTTTAAGGGACATAGCTTGGCTGGTATAGTCCTCTTTTTTGGTACAGTTCCTGCGTATCCGAAGGAACTGTCCTTTGGGTATATTGTCCAACCAGGGACGATGGTGGCAGCTATCCAGTTCAATAAAACTGTTAACGTCTACCTTTTTAAAAAAAGTTTTGGTCATTAAGACCTGGTCCTGAATAAAAACATTAAGATCTAAAAAATCCACACTATTTCTACTCACATTCTGTGTGAGAGAGATTCCCCACTCATTATCATTAAGGTAAGTAAAAAACTCTGAAAAGGTGTTTTCAGGTCCTTTCCAAATTATAAAAATATCGTCAATATATCTCTTGTAGAGGACCAAGTTTGCGCCAAAATTATGTCCCCCGAAGACGAAAGTACGTTCCCAAAAGGACATAAATAGATTCGCGTAACTTGGCGCAAACTTGGTCCCCATTGCAGTACCTTTGATTTGCATAAAAAACTCCTCCTCAAACCAAAAATAGTTGTTGTGCAAAATCATACGTATTCCCTCTAAGATAAAAGTTTTTTGAGGTTCTCCATATATCTCAGCAGCCTCAAGATAAAATTCAACAGCTTTACATCCTATATCATGTTGGATGATTGTATAAAGACTAGCTACGTCACACGTTGCAAGTAGATAATCATCTTGCCAGCTAAAGTCTTTTAAAATGTTGAGTAGACTCATAGAGTCTTGTAAGAAGGCTGGAGTTTTCTTCACTAGAGGTTGTAGGTGGTAATCAATATATTGAGATAATGCTGATAAAACTGAGTCGATCCCGGAGACAATAGGGCGTCCTGGGGGGTTGGACACATCCTTGTGAATTTTGGGCAATATATATATAACCGGAACTCTCGGATATATTGCCCAAAATTCACAAGGATGTGTCCAACCCCCCAGGACGCCCTATTGTCTCCGGGATCGACTCAGTTTTATCAGCATTATCTCAATATATTGATTACCACCTACAACCTCTAGTGAAGAAAACTCCAGCCTTCTTACAAGACTCTATGAGTCTACTCAACATTTTAAAAGACTTTAGCTGGCAAGATGATTATCTACTTGCAACGTGTGACGTAGCTAGTCTTTATACAATCATCCAACATGATATAGGATGTAAAGCTGTTGAATTTTATCTTGAGGCTGCTGAGATATATGGAGAACCTCAAAAAACTTTTATCTTAGAGGGAATACGTATGATTTTGCACAACAACTATTTTTGGTTTGAGGAGGAGTTTTTTATGCAAATCAAAGGTACTGCAATGGGGACCAAGTTTGCGCCAAGTTACGCGAATCTATTTATGTCCTTTTGGGAACGTACTTTCGTCTTCAGGGGACATAATTTTGGCGCAAACTTGGTCCTCTACAAGAGATATATTGACGATATTTTTATAATTTGGAAAGGACCTGAAAACACCTTTTCAGAGTTTTTTACTTACCTTAATGATAATGAGTGGGGAATCTCTCTCACGCAGAATGTGAGTAGAAATAGTGTGGATTTTTTAGATCTTAATGTTTTTATTCAGGACCAGGTCTTAATGACCAAAACTTTTTTTTAAAAGGTAGACGTTAACAGTTTTATTGAACTGGATAGCTGCCACCATCGTCCCTGGTTGGACAATATACCCAAAGGACAGTTCCTTCGGATACGCAGGAACTGTACCAAAAAAGAGGACTATACCAGCCAAGCTATGTCCCTTAAAAACCAATTAATACAAAAAGGGTATGAAGGTGACGATCTACAAGAAAAAATAGATCAGGTTGGGGACATGGATAGGTCCCCTCTGTTACAATATAAAAGGAAAAATAATTTAGGTGAACAGGACAAACAGATTCCCTTTATTTTTAATTTTTCTAGTAACATAGGTGCAATTAAGAAAATTATTAATAAGAACTGGCATATCCTACAACATGAAGAAGACATTAAACAATATATAGGGAATAAGCCGAAATTTATATTCAGGGGTGCGAGAAACCTTAAACAAATGGTTAC
Source organism: Pelobates fuscus (assembly GCF_036172605.1). Taxonomy (NCBI): domain Eukaryota; kingdom Metazoa; phylum Chordata; class Amphibia; order Anura; family Pelobatidae; genus Pelobates; species Pelobates fuscus. The sequence goes on from NC_086329.1 coordinate 61,560,116, forward strand.
ATCTAGTTTTATTAAAACAGAAGTACCGAGAAACTTTCTGAGTGACTGGACACAAGAACAAAAAGGTTTTTTCTACTGTGGATCTTGCAGAGCTTGCTGCAACACCCAAAGACTGAATAATAAGAAAGTAGAAAAATTCCATTCTACAGTCACTAAAAAAGAGTATCGTATTAAAACTTTTATTACTTGCCACTCTACCTATGTAATTTATCTCCTACAATGTAGTTGTGGATACCAGTATGTGGGGAAAACGTCCCGCCAACTTAAGATAAGGATTAGCGAACATCTTAGAAATATTCAGAAAGGGTTTCCGAACCATAGTGTATCTAGACACTTTTCACAACACCATGATTCGGATCCCAAGTCTCTAAGTTTTTTCGCTATCGAAAAAGTAGTAGGACACTGGAGAGGTGGGGACATATCCAAAGCCCTTAGTTTAAAGGAATCAAAGTGGATTTTTGAATTGCGTTCCCTGGCCCCAAAAGGTTTAAATATCGATTTTGAGATCAACAAGCTGCTATAATTGACGTCATCTAAGATAAAAAAATTTATATGAAAATATTTTTAATATTTTTATTTTTTATATAGTTTTTCTATTTTTATCCTTATGGCCCTTTTTAACCTTTTTTATTAGGTTTTATAGATTTTATTTATTTATTGGAGAAAGCTTGATTTTCTGTTTTGTCTAGTTAGGGATCAAGAAATTGCTGGACAGCTGTTTTTATATATATATATAGGATTCAAGTTACCCTTGCATAGTGACTCTGCATTGGGTCCATGAACCACTTTTAGTTTGTTTCTTTTAATATTGTAGTTCCCCTATTATTTATATGAGTGAGCTACATTAGTGATATAGTCATGTGAATCTATGCTGGATTATGTAATTAATGTGTTCTTTATTTTGCTTTTTTCTTTGTACGCAATATTTGCCATTTGAAATGAATATACTGACATGAGGACTGTTTGCCCACTCTTAAGATGGCCACCTTGCCCTCAATTTAAGAACGGACATTACTACACCTCTAGATGAGGGAAGAGAGTTCCTTTCGCCATCTAATTACGAAACCGGAAGTGACACGGACGGTATCTGTTGCTATACACGTGACCGGAAGTGATGTAACGGAATACCGATATGACTCTAAAACACCTCCCTTTTTCGTAGTCACACACGATTTTATTATATCATGGATGCTGATTATGATGGGAGATGGTTTTTACCATTAATACTGTGCTTTACTGTTATTTATGTATTATTGTATTTTATTCTGTGTGTCCTTCCGAACCGGATGTGGAGCCATATTGGAGGTGGCAGACCACATCCGGTCCGGACCATATATGGTTAATTACCTATACAAATGTTGTTAATTTAACAATTAAGTATGTAATACTACCCCCTATATAAACTGTGATACATCCATTGTGATTTGGAAGAGCACCTGAGGAAGACCACAAACAGTTGGTTGAAACGCGTTGTGTGTTGCAATATTGCTTTTTATTATTTATCTTTTAACTATTTGTTAAAATAAATTACTTATCCTGATACTCCTGGCTCCTGGCTCCTGACTCCTGACTCCAAACTTGATGATCATTGAGACCTAAGGGGAACTGGCCTGAGGATTCAAGGAAATGCACATGTCCCATTTAAGTGACATGAAAGCTGCATAAGTCCTGAGCCTACTTTTAAACGGCTCATAAAAGTGTGAGTGATTTCATCTCAGAATTTCCCTTTGTTTTATATATAATATACAGGTTGCACTATGTCCTTCTCTGTGTTTATATTTTTTGTATAGGGATTTTCCAATAGAGAATCTAATTATTGTGTATAAAGGAGGAGATACCTATCTGTCCGATTTAAGGTAATCACTCCCGTCTGGTGTGTGTTTGTGCGCTTTTACCTCTTTTTGGTTGTACATGTTTCTTTAAGTAAATATAGTGGTGATATACTTGGTTTTGGCTGCACCATCCACCTATTTGACCCTTGAGCGCCACATCTATACTGTTTTCTGTTATTTATCCATCCTGACTGCCTGCTGCCTTTGCCTAACACGTGTTTCGGCGCTAAGGAACACGCCTTCTTCCGAGGCTAAGTGGCTGTCGTCTGACAGCCGCGGTCCCTACCGGACCAATGAATGAGGGGGTGTGCGTTCTGCCGTTCGCGCCCAGCGATCGAGCTCCAAATTAACCACGCCCCCTTCTCTCTCTGCAAAGTGTTGTCACGGATCTTGCCGGTATACTTAACCCTAGAGGTGCCAGAACCAAGCCACAAAATGTGTGGCATTTTCGATATAGGCACTTGGAGGGTGTAAAGAGGTGGCAATGATATCAAGGATAAGCCAATGAGTAAATATTTTATGGAATAAAGATATCTTATACAGTGACATAGCTATGATCTAAAGTTAAGATCAGTGGTAACCATATATAAGTGAGATGGTATAGATAAATATTGTTCTCCATGATTACAGCTTACCTATTGTGTGACATGATATTGGTAGGGTGCAGAGAGTTAATGTCTGGTATATTGGAGATGAGGGGACCTTTTAAAACAGTAAAACATATCACAACAATGATATTGTCCGTGAAAAGTGACATTTTTTTTTCATTTTTCACACACAAACGGCACTTTCACTGATGATATTGTTGTGATACAGTTTACTGTTTTAAAACACTAATATTTGTGTTCAGCAAAGTCTCTCAAGTATAACAGTACCCCTCATGTACATGTTTTTAGTGGTTTTGAAAGTTACAGGGTCAAATATAAGGATTGCTTTTCCATTTTTTCACATTGAAATTTGCCAGATTAGTTATATTGACTTTTGAGAGCGTATGGCAGCCCAGGAATGAGAATTACCCCCATGATGGCATACCATTTGCAAAAGAAGACAACCCAAAGTATATGTTCAGTATTTTTTAGTAGCCACTTAGTCACAAACAAGAGATATAGGGAAAGGGACAGCGCTGACAACACCTGCTAGAAATAATATGTTGGGAGGCAGCTAACCCCAAAAGGGGATCCCTTTTCCCCGCTTATGCAGGCAGTAGACAAAAGTAAAAACAACAGAAGGGTTAGCGGGTAGAAAGGGTAGAAATACCCTTCTATATAGTGGGAAACAACTGAGATAGAAAAAAAGTATAAATAAATAAAAAAGAAATGGTTAGATATACAGAAATTTCTGGATTAGAGTCCAAAGGTAGGAAAAGTCCAAAACTAGTATTCCAATATGGATGCAAATGTACATTATCCAGGGGTGGTATCCGGAGGTTTGAGAAGGATTCGTCTATGGGGATGTCAGAGATGATCAGCAGTGGATCCGTATATGGAAAAAGAAAGGAAATGATGGTGCAGTATGTACTGGCAGTGAGAGTATATAATATAAAATAGATATAGTCCTACTCACGTTTTATGGAGCTAGAACTAGCTCCAGTATAGATAGCGTGCAGTGGCACAATCCCACTTTAAAGGATACGTGAATATAGCTTCTCAGTTGGATGAGGATCATAAAAAATAAAAAGAAACAATAAATAGTGCTCACAGATTAAAATACCAGGAATATAAATAGGGAATATTTTACTCACTTGTTCCAGAGCAGGCAAACTGCTCTATGGATAGGGCATGGGTGGAATAATCCCCACCGAGGATATTGCTTGGAAATGATTGTCATATTTTATTATTACACTATGGAATATTGTCCTTTAATGTAATTTGTGTAGTACATTAAGGACCTAATGGCCTGGCAGAGATGATATTGTCTAGGTCAACAGGGGTTACATCTTTTGAAGCTGGGACCCCCACAGAGGTCAGATGACAGAAGGGATAGTATGAATGGCATAGCAATGTGAAAAGTATTTTACTATATGGATGTGAAGTAATCAAGGCTCTGCAAGGTTTGAGGTTCTACACTTGGAAAAAGTCTGAATGTCTCTTCATCCATTTGGCATGTACCTTGTAAGTGATGAGTCAATCTCTTTTGATATGTTAATGCCATGAGCCTTATTTACGCCATAGAATAATAATTAAGCTTCATTTTTGTTATATTTGGAATGTGACAAGCACCACCTGCTAAACAAGTCCAAACATGAGTGTCCTGACTTAACCATGGGGGAAGGAATTGTGGTGCACATCCTATTGGATCGTATCGGATTGCAAGGCCGGCATGCAACATATGTATAGAATGGGAAAATAATAACAAATTCATAGAGGCAATTATTATTTCTGTGGCGGGTACATTAGAGAAGCTAGAGCCAAATGTTTCCATTTGGATTGACGTTGGTCTGGAACAAAGGAGGTCACTTATTATTTCTGTAGGTACGTCTAAACTCCACTCCTAGGCAACACTTGATAATCCACAGGGTATATATCCAATGATTTGGAGGGGTGTTGGTGTACTTACTTGGGGCCAAGAATATCTAATTTTGAGTGAGTCACCATATGTCACGTATCATCCGCTTAAAAATTTGATTAATTAAATTTACTGTTCAGACAGGAAAAGTTGTGCTGAACAACATTACTGTCCTGATGGGAAAAGTTGTGCCGATCAGCAATCAAATCCATAGGAGGGTTCATGCTGAGCAGCAATTATGCAAATAGGAACCTGGTAACTGCCTTTGGGGTCAAAGGCCGATTACTACCTATCAGATCCAGAGGAGGGGTATTTAGGCCCAGTTCTCATCCTGCTTAGTGCCCTGTCTTGGTTTCCCTTGTGGTTGTCCGAGAGCGCATTATTGATTCTGGTAATTCTGGTTATTTGACTTTGGCATTGTTTTTGACTCCCCTGTTTTCAGGCATCCCTGACCCCTGGCTTTTACTTATCATTGTCTCTTTCTGTATCCCTTGACCTCGGCTATTCCTGACTATTCTTTGGTATGTTAGTCCGGCCATTCTAAGGTCCGGTATACGTTACCTATCAGTCCTCTGTGTTACACAATTCTATGTGCTGCATGATACTGTAATCCTGACACCACCATCCTTTCTTGGCAGAGACCCCCTGGGCAGAAGTTGTACTTGGAAAACCTAAGTGAGTAATTAGGAATTCTGTATTTTATCCTTTTTGTTTTTACCTGTTGTTGGTGTAAATAATTTTTTATCATATATTTTTATATGCACTGCGACTATTTTTGCTCATAATAAACATTAATTTATTAAGTTCTGCCTTTGTCTGGTTAAGAATCACGTTACCTGAAGAGACTAACTAGTATTTTTGCAGTTCCTTAAATATTGTGCTAAGTAATATTTGGTGGGTTTTATTATTGATTTACCTGGGGAACCAAAGCATCCCATTTATAAATTGTTTTGTTGGTGGCAGCATTAAAATAGTAATAGTTTTATTATTATGTTTAAGTGTGGGTGGTGTTAAAAGGGAGATTTAGTGATGTCGCGAACACAAAATTTTAAGTTGGCGAACGGGAACTTACGCAAACGTTCGCGAACCAGGCGAACCGCCATTGACTTCAATGGGCAGGCGAATTTTAAAACCCACAGGGACTGTTTCTGGCCACAAAAGTGATGGAAAAGTTGTTTCAAGGGGACTAACACCTGGACTGTGGCATGCCGGAGGGGGATCCATGGCAAAACTCCCATGGAAAATTACACAGTTGATGCAGAGTCTGGTTTTAATACATAAAGGGCAGAAATCACCTAACATTCCTAAATCACAATGGATATGGATTGACACCTGACATATGGATTGACACCTTGACATATGGATTGACACCTGTCCTCAGAGACCCTGATACACACTGACACAGAGCAGAATAGGGACTGTTCCCCTTACATAGGGTCACTTGGCAGGTATGGATTGACACCTGTCCTCAAAGCCCCTAAAAAACACACTGACACAGAGCAGAATAGAGACTGTTCCCCGTCCTCAGAGACCATGATACACACTGACACAGAGCAGAATAGGGACTGTTCCCCCTACATAGGGTCACTTGGCAGATATGGATTGAAACCTGTCCTCAAAGCCCATGATACACACTGACACAGAGCAGAATAGAGACTGTTACCCCTACATAGGGTCACTTGGCAGATATGGCGTGGTCATGGGAGGAGGAGGATGACTTTCACCTGTTCCCCTGTTAGATTCCCGTTGTGCTGTGACATCACTCTTATACGCTGTGTAAAGCATACTTTTTAATTTATTTTGCAAATGCTGCATCCTTTCCGACTTGTAATTCAGTAACATTTCCGCCATTGTCTGCTTATACCGGGTGTCTAGTAGCGTGGACACCCAGCACAGGTCGTTCTCCTTCAGCCTTTTTATATGAGGGTCCCTCAACAGGCACGACAGCATGAAAGACCCCATTTGCACAAGGTTGGATGCCGAGCTACTCATTTCCCGTTCCTCCTCCTCACACAGAGCAGAATAGGGACTGTTCCCCCTACATAGGGTCACTTGGCAGATATGGATTGACACCTGTTCTCAAAGCCCCTTATACACACTGACAAAGAGCAGAATAGAGACTGTTCCCCGTCCTTAGAGACCCTGATCCACACTGACACAGAGCAGAATAGGGACTGTTTCCTCTACATAGGGTCACTTGGCAGGTATGGATTGACACCTGTCCTCAAAGCCCCTGATACACACTGACACAGAGCAGAATAGAGACTGTTCCCCGTCCTCAGAGACCATGATACACACTGACACAGAGCAGAATAGAGACTGTTCCCGCTACATAGGGTCACTTGGCAGGTATGGATTGACACCTGTCCTCAGAGAACATGATACACACTGACACAGAGCAGAATAGAGACTGTTCCCCATCCTCAGAGACCATGATACACACTGACACAGAGCAGAATAGAGACTGTTCCCCCTACATAGGGTCACTTGGCAGCAGAGGCGGCTCTCTAATTAGGCGGTTTAGGCGGCCGCCTAAGGCCTTGCGCTAGAAGGGGCCTCGCGGCCGCCTAAACCGTGTAATTAGAGAGCCGCTGCAGAGCTTTCTTTCCCAGTAAAAAAATTTATATTATTTAAATACTTTAATGCCGGCAGTCGGCCGCATCAAGATTGCCGCAGCGCCGGCGCTATTACAAGTTGAAACCGGGTTTTCACATGGGTTTCATCCGTGCAGGAGTGAGTCCCCTCCCCTCCTCCTGCACACTTCCTGGTAATCGGCCAATCCGCGATGCCGAAGACGTCACAACGCGACGACGTCATGACGTAACCCCTCCCTGCATTCCCCCGCCTGCGGTACCAAGAAGAAGAGAGAAGAGTAGCTGCTGCTGAAGTAAAGAGAGCAGAGGAGAAGAGAGAAAATGGAGATAACGGAAGGACTCAGGAGAGCAGAGGAAAAGAAAGAAAAAGGAAAATAAATAAAAGGGAAGAGAAAAGGAAAATAAACAAAAGGGGAAGAGCAAAGGGAAATAAATAAAAGGGGAAGAGCAAAGGGAAATAAATAAAAGGGGAAGAGCAAAGAAAAATAAATAAAAGGGGAAGAGCAAAGAAAAATAAATAAAAGGGGAAGAGCAAAGAAATAAATAAAAGGGGAAGAGCAAAAAAAAATAAATAAAAGGGGAAGAGCAAAGAAAAATAAATAAAACGGGAAGAGAAAAGGAAAATAAATAAAAGGGGAAGAGCAAAGGAAAATAAATAAAAGGGGAAGAGAAAGAAAGCACATTGAAAATAAATTAAAGGGGAAGGGAAAGAGAACACATGGAAAATAAATTAAAGGGGAAGGGAAGGAGAGCAAAGGAAAATAAAGCAGGAGAGCTGTACCCCCCCCCCCCCCCCATCTTTCCACAGAATAATGGTGGTATATCATGACAATATTACTTAACAATATTAAATATTATTAATAATATAATAATTATATTATTTGCTATAATTATAATATATTATCATAATTATTATATTATTATCATTAAAGGAAAACTCCAGTGCCAGGAAAACAATCAGTTTTCCTGGCACTGGAGGTACCCTCTCCCTCCCACCCCCCAATACCCGGTTACTGAAGGGGTGAAAACCCCTTCAGTCACTTACCTGAGGCAGTGACGATGTCCCTCGTCGCTGTCTCCTCCTCCGCGCCGCTCCTCCTACTGTCTCCGTCGGCCGGTGGGCGAGACTGATCCCGCACACCGGCCGAGGAGACCTAATGCGCATGCGCATTAGCACTCCCCATAGGAAAGCATTGAAAAAGATTTTCAATGCTTTCCTATGAGGAAATGAGCGACGCTGGAGGTCCTCACACAGCGTGAGGATGTCCAGCGACGCTCTAGCACAGATAATCTGTGCTATGAAGGAGGAAGTGACCTCTAGTGGCTGTCTAGTAGACAGCCACTCGAGGTGGAGTTAACCCTGCAAGGTAATTATTGCAGTTTATAAAAAACTGCAATAATTACACTTGCAGGGTTAAGAGTAGTGGGAGTTGGCACCCAGACCACTCCAATGAGCAGAAGTCTTCTGGGTGCCTGGAGTGTCCCTTTAATAATATATTAATTGTTAATATGTTAATATTAACAATAATATTATGATAATATGCAATATGTTATAATTACAGTACAGTATTATAGTATAGTATTGACTCATTGGCTGACATCAACATTGAAGATCTCCTATGGGAAAGCATTGTGATTGACTGAGATCATCAGTTTAGATTATGTTAGCCAATTGGGTGGATCCGGCACTGGCGGACTTGTGCAGCTCTAGAAATTAGGTAAGTTTTTACTACATTGGGGGGGTGGGGGCTAAATAGTTAAACACGATAGGGTCAGGAATACACATTTGTGCTCCTGATACTGTAGTGTTCTTTTAATACACTGTTGACAACTTTATTTCAGTTTTAGGAGACATCAACAAGAATAACTAAGTAGTCAGCCACAAACCTTTTATCTATTCCCAATGTTTGTGTATAGGTATTTTGTAGAATAATTTAATAACAAAAATAAGTTTGTGAATAGTGAGATTATGAGGTTTATTAATGTTTGCCTTAAAATATGCAATTTATACAGTTAATTTTAATATCGGCTGCTTATTTTTTATTTTTAGCACGCGTGGCGTGGCGGGGGGGTGCCTCATATTTGATTTTCGCCTAAGGCCTCAAAAAGTCTAGAGCCGCCTCTGCTTGGCAGATATGGATTGACACCTGTCCTCAAAGCCCCTGATACACACTGACAAAGAGCAGAATAGAGACTGTTCCCAGTCTTCAGAGACCCTGATACACACTGACACAGAGCAGAATAGGGACTGTACCCCCTACATAGGGTCACTTGGCAGATATGGATTGACACCTGTCCTCAAAGCCCCTGATACACACTGACACAGAGCAGAATAGAGACTGTTACCCCTACATAGGGTCACTTGGCAGATATGGATTCACACCTGTCCTCAGAGACCATGATACACACTGACACACAGCAGAATAGGGATGTGGAATAGCACCTGGGGAGCTGGGGGGTGCCGTTGATGTGGAGCAAGACGCAGCAGTAGAAGATGACTCAGCCGAGGAGGTTATGGAAGAGGATGGAGTAGGAGGAGTAGAAGAGGTGGCAGCAGGCCTGCCTGCAAGTCGTGGCAGTGTCACCAACTCCTCTGCAGAGCCACGCATTCCATGCTTGGCAGCCGTCAGCAGGTTTACCCAATGCGCAGTGTAGGTGATATACCTGCCCTGACCATGCTTTGCAGACCAGGTATCGGTGGTCAGATGGACCCTTGCCCCAACACTGTGTGCCAGACATGCCATTACTTCCTTTTGCACAATCGAGTACAGGTTGGGGATTGCCTTTTTTAAAAAGAAATTTTGTCCGGGTACCTTCCACTCCGGTGTCCCAATAGCTACAAATTTTTTGAACGCCTCAGACTCCACCAGCTTATATGGTAAAAGCTGGCGGGCTAGGGGGGGCGTGTCCTAACTACTGAAGCGAGAAGTCGCCATGCGTACGCCAGGCATACCGTACGCAACATGCAGGAGGCAGAGGGAATCCTGGGGCAACTGGGTCTCCCCCCGGACTCGCTACTCACATCGAAGCCTCCAACGAACTCCACGCTCCCTCCATATTGGGGCAACGCCGAGGCTCCAACATTTGTCCCTGGAAACCTAGCCAGGACATCATGCACAACTTGAATGGAAAACGGGACTAACAGGTCAACCCTGCTTACGGAGACTCTTAGGTCATTGATCGTGTCAAGAGGAGGGGAACAACTTCAAAAATAGATTCCTGGCAAATTCTTGAAAAAAAGTGCAAACATGAATCCGGAAAGTACAGAAAGTACAGTGCTTAATCGTATTGGTGTACTAATTTCCAGTATATCTAAAAATGTTTTACATATTTTCTGATTTTAATTGCCATGTGTACCTTTCGAATGCCCATGTGAAACGTTTTACCATTTAGGGCCCGAGTGGGGTCATTTAAACAGATCATACATCGAGTGCAGAGTGCGTTTAATCCGACTCGTTAATGTTAGCTATTCACTTAGCTTAGTGAAAACATAGTTGGCTTAAAGATGTTTTCGATTCAAGTTCTTGTGCCCCACAGTTCAAATTAACATTCAAATGACAATTCATGACAGATCACACAAGTGAATAGCCCTGCCAATGTCGTCTCAGAAATTTTTTGTTATCTAAGAAGAAATAAAAATGCATATCAACGAAAAATGCTGGCGGGCTAATAGTTCGGACAAGCCAACTGTCAGACGCTGGGCAAGGGGGTGACTTTGTGACATTGGCTTCTCATGCTCAAACATGTCCTTGACAGACACCTGACTGTGGGCAGATGAGTGGGAACTGCTCAAGGCGAGAGACGGAGTGGCGGATGGTTGAGAGGGGGCAAGGAGGACAGCAGTGGTTGACGTGGCTGAAGATGCTGGACCATGAGGTGGATGGCGGCTTTGAATTTGTGTGCTGCTTGTACTCATGTGTTGATCCCATAGGCGTTTGTGATGTGCGATCATGTGCCTACGCAAAGCAGTTGTACCTAGGTGGGTGTTGGACTTCCCACGACTCAGTTTCTTTTGGCACAGGTTGCAAATGGCATCGCTGTTGTCACAGGCAGACACACAAAAAAAATGCCACACTGCTGAGCTCTGAAATGACGGCATTCTGGTGGTGGACACAGCATGCGTTGATTGGCGTGCTGTCGGGCTGACCCCGGGTGCCGATGCATGCTGTCTGACTATGCCACTAGCTCCTTGCGACGACCTCCCCCTGCTTCCAACTCGTCTCCTCCTCCTCTCTGTCTGCCCATCTGAACTTTCCCCCTGTTCTTCTTCTCTTCTAGCGGGCACCCACGTGACATCCATGGACACATTGTCATCATCAACCGCTTCACTTGTATCTGACAACTCAGCAAAGGAAGCAGCAGCGGGTACAACATCATCATCACACCGTACGTCCATGTGTGTAATGCTGCCTGCCTGAGACATAGACCAGATATGAGTGGCAGAGGTCGGCAGAGTACACGCTGTAGGCCTGACACACCCGCTTGAAGACAACTAACTGCTATTCAATCTATAACAGTGAAAAAAGTTTTTTGGTTTTAAATGCATGCTATTGTGACACCAGATATGAGTGGCAATGTGCAATGGCAGAGGTCTGCAGAGTACACGCTGTAGGCCTGACACACCCGCTTGAAGACAACCAACTGCTATTCAATCTATAACAGTGAAAAAAGTTTTTTGGTTTTAAATGCACGCTATAGAGACACCAGATATGAGTGGCAAATTACACTTTGGCAGAGCACACGCTGAAGGCCTGACACACCCGCTTTAAGGATGTCAGGATCGGGACAGGGATCCAACACGCAGAGTACAAAGAGTGGAAAGGTACGTATACCGGGCCTTAGAATGGCCGGACTAACGTACCGAGAGTAATAGAGAATAGTCAGAGACAAGCCGAGGTCGAGGGAACGAGAAGACAGATAAGCGAGGGACAAGCCGGGTCAAGGGATAACAGAGAAGCAGGGAAGTACAACAAGCCGAGTCAAAACCAAATAGAGCAAACTAGAGTACCAGAGCACTGAGTGACTAGACAAGCTAGAACCACGACAGGGCAATGAGCTGAAGAGAGAAGTAAGCTTAAATACCCTGGCTCCGGATGGTAAGCACGCCTCTGACAAGTACCGATTGGATATCGGACACTTGAGTGACAGGTCGCTCGTGATAGCGTCATGACGTCACGTATTGAGCGTCCTGCTAGAAAAGGACGTGGATTCCTCGCGGCCGGTGTTTAAGTGACTGGATGAACCGCGAGGAACGGAGGAAACGGCTCGCCTGGACGGACAAACCACCAAGTCTCTACCTCCCTTAGAGGTAGAGGCCTCAGGTATCCTGACAAAGGACACTGACTGCTATTAGCTTACACTTAAATACTTTTTTCTTTGTAAAAGCACACTATAGAGACACCAGATATGAGTGGCAAAGTACACTTGCAGAGGTTGGCAGAGCACACGCTGAAGGCCTGACACCCAGACGCTTGCAGACAACTAACTGCTATTAGCTTACAGTGAAACACTTTTTTTGTTTTTAAAGGCACGCTATAGTCACACCAGATATGAGTGGTGGCACTGGGCAAATGGGCACAGTATCCACTGAGCCTGACACAGAAGCTGGCAGACGACTAACTGCTCTTCAATCTATCACAGTTAAAAAAAATTTTTGTTTTTAACTGCAAGCTTAAGCTATTGTGACACCAGATATGAGTGGTGGCACTGGGCAAATGGGCACAGTATGCACTGTGAGCCTGACACAGAAGCTGGCAGGCAGGCAACTGCAATTACATTACACAGAAAAATAAAAAGAAAGCAGACTGATGTTCTATCCCTAAAAAGGGCCTTTTGGGGTGCTGTTCTTATAGCAGAGATCAGATGAGTCCTTCAGGACTGTAGTGGACACTGAATACCCTAGCCAATCTATCAATTTCCCTATCTAATGAACATCAGCTACACTTTCCCTCCTCTCACTAAGCATGCAGCTTCAGAATGAATCTAAAATGGATGCTGGGAGGGAGGTGGGAGGGTGTGGAAGGGAGGGTCTGCTGCTAATTTGCTGGAATGTGTCTGCTGACCGTGAGGCACAGGGTCAATGTTTGCTCAATGATGACGAATAGGGGGCGGATCTATTCGCCCGCGGCAGCGAACGCGAACACGCTATGTTCGCCGGGAACTATTCGCTGGCAAACAGTTCGGTACATCACATCACTATGGAGATTTTGTCATTATTTCCAGTCTAGTGCAGACAAGTAGTGAACCTTAACCCTTTCACCACCACAACTACGTCACGCACACTCTTGGAGTAGGGTGCGTTTGTGACAATAATGTTCACTAGAAATAACATCAGGTGCCAGGCAGTTCAGGATAAAAATAATAAAATAGTAACAAAAAGAAAATGTAGACTAAAAAAAGAGTAAAATGGCACAGGAAGTAACCAAAATACCTTTATTAATACAACATAAAATAAAAACAACAACGCGTTTCACCTTACAAGGCGTTTTCAAGTGGGTTTTTTTTTTCTTACCCCCAAATGTTTGCAGAATTTATGTTTGCATAAACCCTATAAATTGCAGGAGCTGTGCTGTCATGCGGCCAGCTCACATGGCGGTCCGGCCCCGCCCCCCTATTTACGTTTTGCTTTGATCACAACATGTACAATTGGCTCGGTCCTTAACTGGTTAAACACCAAGGATGAATATTGTCCCAGTCAGGCCCTGAGTGAAACCCTAGACCAGGGATAGGCAATCTTCAGCACTGCAGATAGTATGGGCTACAATGCTGGCAAAGCATCAGAGGAGATGTTGTCCTGAACAGGCGGAGTGCAAAAGGTTGCCTACCCATGTCCTAGACCAGTGATGGCGAACCTGTGGCACGCCGAGCCGCCTCTGTGGGCACGCGGCCAGAGGTCGCCGGAGGGAGGGTGCGCTCCGCCGACGCATCCATAAGGCGGCACAAGTGGCCGCCTTAGGGTGCAATGGCCCGGCGGGCGCAAAACCGGAGTGACCGGCAGGAGGTGAGCGCATAGCGCTCTCGCCTGCCAGGCACTCTGTGTAGTGTGGCCGAGCGCGCCCTGTACCCGGGCGGACGGAAATTAAGTGCTCACAGAGAGAGCACTTCCTGTCCGGCCGGTTACAGGAAACTGAGCTCCGCGGTGCGCTCGGCCACGCTACAAGGTAGGAGCTCAAGGACAAGTGGGGATGGGAGGGGGGAAGAAAACTGAGGGAGAGATGGGAGGGGGGAAGAAAACTGAGGGAGAGATGGGAGGGGGGAAGAAAACTGAGGGAGAGATGGTAGGGGGGAAGAAAACTGAGGGAGAGATGGGAGGGGGGAAGAAAACCGAGGGAGAGATGGGAGGGGGGAAGAAAACTAAGGGAGAGATGAGGGGGAAGAAAACCGAGGAAAGATGGGGGGGGAAGGGGGTGGTAACTGAGGAGATATGGGGGAAGAAAAGTGTGTGTGGGATGGGGGAAATAAAACTGAGGGAGGGATGGGTGAAAAAAACTGAGGGAGGGATGGGGGAAAGAAAACAGTCAGGGGGAGGGTGGACGACATACACACAGCACCCCTGCGCTACACACATCACCCCACACAAACACACACACACATCAACACACACATCACCCCACACAAACACACCCCACACACACACACCACCCCACACACACACCACCCCACACACACACCACCTCCCACACACACACACCACCCCCACACACCACCCCCCCACACACACACACCACCCCCCCCACACACACACACCACCCTACACACAAACACATCACCCCACACACAAACACATACACTGTACCCCTCAATGCAGTGTGTGTACTCAGCAGTCTATGTGTGTGTGTACTCAGCAGTCTGTGTGTGTGTGTACTCAGCAGTGTGTGTGTACTCAGCAGTCTGTGTGTGTGTGTGTGTACTCAGCAGTGTGTGTGTACTCAGCAGCCTGTGTGTGTGTGTGTGTGTGTGTACTCAGCAGTGTGTGTGTACTCAGCAGTCTGTGTGTGTGTGTACTCAGCAGTCTGTGTGTGTGTGTACTCAGCAGTCTGTGTGTGTGTGTGTACTCAGCAGTGTGTGTGTACTCAGCAGTCTGTGTGTGTGTGTATTTAGCAGTCTGTGTGTATGTACTGAGCAGTCTGTGTGTGTGTATTTAGGAGTCTGTGTGTGTGTGTACTCAGCAGTATGTGTGTGTGTGTGTGTGTGTGTGTGTGTGTGTACTCAGCAGTCTGTGTGTATTTAGCATTCTGTGTGTGTGTGTATTTAGCATTCTGTGTGTGTGTGTACTCAGCAGTCTGTGTGTGTGTGTACTCGGCAGTCTGTGTGTGTGTGTATTTAGCAGTCTGTGTGTGTGTGTGTATTTAGCAGTCTGTGTGTGTGTACTCAGCTGTGTGTGTACTCAGCAGTGTGTGTGTGTGTATTTAGCAGTCTGTGTGTGTGTGTGTGTGTGTGTACTCAGCAGTCTGTGTGTGTGTATTTAGCAGTCTGTGTGTGTGTGTGTACTCAGCAGTGTGTGTGTACTCAGCAGTCTGTGTGTGTGTGTGTACTCAGCAGTCTGTGTGTGTGTGTGTGTGTATTTAGCAGTCTGTGTGTGTGTATTTAGCAGTCTGTGTGTGTATTCAGCAGACTGTGTACTCAGCAGTCTGTGTGTGTATTCAGCAGTCTGCTAAATACAGACAGACTGCTAAGTACACAGACAGACAGACTGCTAAGTACACAGACAGACAGACTGCTAAGTACACAGACAGACAGACAGACTGCTAAGTACACAGACAGACAGACAGACTGCTTAATACACAGACATACAGACAGACTGCTTAATACACAGACATACAGACAGACTGCAGAGCACACACACAAACATGTTAATTAGTTCGGACAACTGTATGAGTTTTTTTTAAACTTAAACCTCAGTATTCAGGTTTAATTGCGGTTTTGGCACTTTGAGGGAAAAAAAATTGGCATGTATTACGGTTTGGGCACTCGGGCTCAAAAAGGTTCGCCATCACTGTCCTAGACATATTAGGTATTTTAACAATCAAGACAAATTACTAATTCTTTTCTCAGTTAGTTGCAATTGGTGTGTAGACATTACATGTAATAATGGGTTTTAAACACTTTAATCCCATTTTGGAATTATCACAGTAAGTCAAAGAAATAGGTGTTAAAAATATGATCACATACTGTTGTATGTGCCTGCTTAAAATGAAAGAGAAACTCCATTGCCCTAAACAAAATAAAACACCGTTTAGCAGATATACCCCAAATGAAAAAAATACATGCATTTAATTATGCATTGGTTCATTGGGGTTGTGATGAACATCACTTTGCACAGGGGTTTTGGGGGACGTAGATCACCGTTGGGAAGGCTGGGTGGAAGGGAACACCTGGGTCAGACACTGTCATCCAATCCTTTCCATGGATCTGCTACTTTTGGGCCCACCTAAATCAGAATCTGTTTGGGGGTAGGTTGTGGTTTGGGAGCTGTGGGTCTGCGGAGTCATATGAGGAAGACAGAGTTTCTGGTTTATTTGCCCTCTCTTAAGTATGTCACCCTGTGCTTATTTGGGGTACATGGTGAACAGAAATTCCAGCCTGGGCCGCCCAATCAGACCCTAAGGCCAAGTCGGCCATTGGGACTTTGTGTGGCCAAAATACTCCAATGCCCAGACTTAGAGCAGGAAATGACAATTAGCTGGATATCTTGGGACAGGAAGACGCCTGATTGTCTTATTGTGTGGACCTCTATTCACTGGGAATCACCTACTGGGTGAATAAAAAATTGGCTTGGGAGGGCATTGTATCTGGTACCATGTTTGTTTTAGTGTATGATACTCTGTAATGTGTATGTGTTTGTATGGCCATTAAAGTGTCTTTCTGTCATTATAGGAGTCATCCATTGTCATTTCCTAAATCAGGATATTTGGTGATAGGAAGCTCCTACAAGGTTTGATTTCCTTCCTGATGAATAGCACTTTGTATACAAATAAAGTATAACTCATTATTGTATGCTAAGTGAGTTTTCTGACTATACATATGTGGGTGTGTCTACAATAAAGTCAGTACTACTGTCACCCTTAACCATGTCTCGACTTGTTCTTGGGTGGAACGGCATTGCTCTGCAACAAGCTTCGGGCTGATGTCTAGGTCTAAAGGTAATACACTGGATAAAGGATATAATCACTCTGTTTGGATCCTGGTAGAAGATCGAGATGATAGCAATAAAAAGCTGTGGCTGGCGGAGCTGTGGCAGATCTCTCTTCTGAAGCATTTTGCAAGCCCTACCCTGAAAAACACACACAGGCTGCTGAATACACACAGGCTGCTGAATACATACACACAGGCTGCTGAATACATACACAGAGAATGCTGAACAGAGACAGACTGCTAAATGCATACACAAACTGCTTAATGCACTTACAGACTGCAGAACACAAACACAGACTGCTGAATATACACAAACAGACAGCAGTGAGGGGTGCAGTGTGTGTGTGAGGGGTGCAGTGTGTGTGTGTGTGTGAGGGGTGCAGTGTGTGTGTGTGTGAGGGGTGCAGTGTGTGTGTGTGTGTGTGAGGGGTGCAGTGTGTGTGTGTGTGAGGGGTGCAGTGTGTGTGTGTGTGTGAGGGGTGCTGTGTGTGTGTGTGTGTGAGGGGTGCTGTGTGTGAGGGGTGCTGTGTGTGTGAGGGGTGCTGTGTGTGTGAGGGGTGCTGTGTGTGTGTATATGTGAGGAAGGATGCATAGGGATACGGGATTTTTATTTAAATCCATTTTTAAAAAAGCTTCATACCCCTGCAGCAATCATGCACATGGAAACCTGTTAATTGCCTTTGGGGTCAAAGACTGGTTACAGCCAATCGGATTAAAAATAAGAAAAGGGCATTTAGAAGCATTTAAATCAGACAAATCAGAGGCATCCTATAAAAGATATAAGGAAGCCAATAATGTGTGCAAAATAGCGATTCGCTAAACTTCAAAATGATGGCCAAAGACAGCAAAACCAACCCCAAAGCTTTTTTTATAAGTACATAAATTCTAAAAACATAAAAATGAAAGTGTAGGTACACTAAAAACTGGGATGGGGGTGTCACCTTAAGGACACAGCTTCAGAAGCTTGTTTTACGCTTAAGGACACAAGCCATTTTTGCATTTTTTTTTGTCAATCTGTGTTTTTATTGAGGCATATGCTGAGTCAGTACAGAAAATAAAGCAAGGAGTTAATGCATGAAAAACATACGTTGTGCATAACAATTAGCGAGAACATTGCATGAACTTCCATTGATAACTGCCTCTTTTTTTTTTTGGTATGTACGTTTCAACAGTGTAATACTACGCAGGTCAAACAGGTAGGTGCTGTTTAAGTATGAGTAATAGGTACAGTTGAGCATGAAGCATCCACAGAGAAGTCCGTTTGTAATACGTGCGTTTAACAGAACACTGTTCTTAGTGAGGCAAGGCTACCCTGGGTCGACCCTATATGACTATTTGCTAGTTTGCTCTGACACAAGCTAGATTAGAGCTATCAGGATAGGCAACTGTCGTGGGCCAGTTCAGGGTAAGGTACGCTATGCTCAATTAGCAGGTCGGTCTAATGTGCCTGAAGTTAATTCATCAGATGGGTAGCCATCTGGATTACATGGTAGATTGCATAATGTGGAGACTATGCGTCATAATAAGCATAACAGTAGATCATTAAGGGCAACACTTAAAAGTATAACGTTTCTGGGGCGTGGTCTGACGGTCGATGAGACTAGACGTGTCTCACTAGAGCTCCCGGTGAAACGCGCCCTAAAAGCAGACATAAGCGACCTTATTTCACTTTTAATTACCCCAAGATACCTCCAGACATGGAGAAGAGGCTCCCCAAAAAGCATCAGAAGCGGGGCGCTAAATCGGGCAGTACAGTCCTAGACTTCATGTTGGCACAGAAACAGGGCCGGCTGGGGTCCCAAGATGGCGCCGGCGCGACCCCACAGACATCGCCTCGTGCAGACAGGGAAGTATCCCCTGACGATCGGGACACTGTACTGGCCAAGCTGGCAGAGGTGAGAAATAGCCAAATCTACGGCGGTCCTCCAGGCCGAGATTGGGGCCCTGGGAGAGCGTACCGCACAGCTAGAGGACCGCGTGGATGCCTCGACGCAGGCTCATAACGCCGTAGTGGAGAGGGTGAACGGCATGGCGGCGCAACTGGTGGCAATGGATCTCGCATTTGAAGATTTGGCTAACCGGTCCCGGAGAAACAATGTCCGCCTGAGAGGCCTACCTGAGAGCGCTGATGAGGACCTACAGGGGCTCTTGCTTACCGTCCTGAAGCCGCTGCTCCCGCAATTACCAGAGGATCAGTGGCACATGGAGAGGGCTCACAGGGCCTTCAGGGGCCAGAGGAACGACGTCAATTCCACGAGGGATGTCGTTGTCTGCTTCCTCTATTACCGCACTAAAGAGGGGTTAATGAAGAAGAGCCGAGAGTGGCCCACACGCTACGCCGGAAAGGTAGTTACCTTATACCACGATTTAGCCCCCTACACACTGCAACGGAGGAGGGAATGGCGGCCCATCACGGAGGCCCTGCGTACAGCTGGCATCAGGTATGCGTGGGGGTTCCCCTTCAAGTTAATGGTGTTCTGGGGAGACCGAGCGCACATTCTCACACCGGGAGGAGACCCCCACCGCCTGCTTAGCGGCCTGGGCATACAACTGCCTTCTGACCTACCTGATGTGGCGATGTATCCGGAGGATCTCCCTCGGTTGTCCTCGGAGTGGAAGGAAGCGGGATCGAGAGGACGTCGTTGACTGCTGCCGGTATCGTATTGTCTTACCGATGGTCTCCCTGGTTTCCCTGTGCCCTGCTGGTGAAGGCTTTGCGGAAGGCTGAAGGCCTTTTTTTCCATTCCTATTAATTAAAAAATAAGCAAAGCAGTATAATAGACTGATGTATGCTGTTTGCCAAGTTGCATTTTGATTTAAAAAAAAAAGAGAGAGAAACTTTTTGTACAAATTGATAACAAAGCAAAACCTAAAACCGTTACACTAAAAAATGTTCGCCCGTAAAACACTTCACAGTTAGAACCATATATAGCTACTTTGTTCGTTCACTTCTAGGTAGGCCTAGTGTTTATTTTTTCTAGAGGGGAAGGGGGGAAGTTTGCATGGGGGGTGGAGGGTCAGAGGGATTGCTGGGTTCCCCAGCAGGGCGCGATACGCCTGATACTGGCGACCCCTTCTTTCCCAGATCGGTTTTGGACGGGGTCCGCTGCTCTACTGCCTGCGAACACCCACATAACGTAGGGTTAACACCACATAGTCGACACAGGTACAGGTAGAGTGTGTACATATTTTCTAGCTACAACTTTTACTAATTATAATTAAATAATTGAACCTTACAAATTTAAAAAAAAAAAAAAAAAAAAATTATTAATAATCAAAATTTGAAAATAAAAATACGAAACTACAAACAAGAAAACCGAACAGCAAGGGGTACAATCTTTTAAACATTAAAATAACATACAATGCGGGGGGTCACTGTTACATCCCGGGTGCAACATATATATAGCTTTATTTTGCTGGGACTGGGTACCTCATGCCGCATACCCACCCATTCGACATTAATGGAGTGCCTTTTAGGGGGCCCTATGAGTATATTGACTCCTTCAAGCTGCACGGGTGGGGGCTATGTATACTATGTTTGGGATAATGCTGGTTTTGGTACCTGAATCTGTTTATACTGTATGATCTTTAATGTTTTCTCCTGCTTCCTTCCATGTCTCATGCCTAAATGTATTATGTTGACAAACATTGCACAGCGCGGGGGACCACTGGTGTATGCCATGTGGCTTTCTCCTGATGCATGATTTGACTGACCCTCAGTGGCTCCTGTTTGGCCGGGGGGGGGTCTCCTCAGTTGGGAGATGGGTTTGTTTCGGATGGAGGTTTACTTAGGGGGGTGCACTCCCCTCACTCTTTTGTCTTTTACACCTTAACCCACTGCTCTGCTGGAACTCTGTGAGGGATATCTATTGCTGACAGGCGTTAACTTCGCCCCCCACCAGGGCGCAGATTAGGCGGAGGGTGGGGACCTCTAGTGGGATCTCCAGGGTCTCATGTATGGGATAGAGGGCTAGCCTGGAGATTTTGGAGGGGTGGAGGCGGCCTGACCGGAAGCAGGGTGTGGTTGCCCCCCTTTAGCTGGGGAGGTTACAGGGAGGAGGACCTTAGTGGTGGGTGGAGAAAGCATAACAAGGGGGTCACCGCAGTTTATTTGCGCAGGGTGGAGATCCGGGATGGATACGGAATGGGCTAACACTGTACTGTTAAGGTCTCTATAGAAATATGTAGGGTGCGGGGGAGGCGGGGCTTTAGGGATCCTCAGTTTCCTCCACGCGTTGATCGTAAGGGGGAAGCGGGCTCTCGCTACCCACTATGTTCTGGCAAGTAGTAAGACCAGAATTTTTACTGCATCGGATGGAATCCAGATGCCTTTTCTTCTGTACTTTACTTTCCTTTTTCTTCCTCTTTTCTCTCCCCTTCCCGACTCTTCCCCTCCTTTTTGGCACTTGGGGGGTGGCGAACGAGTGGAACGTCCCGATGTGGGGCTCTGTCGCTCGGCGGGTTCTTTCTAATACAAACAGAGGCAGCAGAGTCTTAGCGGTGTGTAACGTATTACTCAATGGCGATTAAGATTACCACTTTAAATGTTAAGGGTCTTAACGCCCCCAAAAAGAGACGTCTTATGTTTAGGGCCCTGAAAAGGATGAATTCGGACATTGCTTACTTACAGGAGACACACCTCCCCAAACAGGCTACTTTCCGATTGCGCGACCATGTGTACATGGGCTCCTTTGAAGCCAGATCACATCGTAAACGAAATGGAGTCAATAACCATAGTTATTAAACGCTCTTGCCCCTTCCAGCTGTCGGCCCAGGATGTTGACCCGGGGGGACGATACATTATAGTTACTGGAACTCTGCATTCCCACGTCGTACACCTGATAAATATCTACGCCCCAAATCAACCGGACGCTGGTTTCTGGACTGCACTGCGTGATAAGGTTGCCGCACTACCGCATGGCATGATTCTTCTGGGAGGAGATTTTAACGCCACACCGTGTCCGGCGATGGATAGGAGCTCCAGAGATGGGGGTCCGAGATCGCAGGGACGTGGGGGGCAGGACCGTCTGCTTAAGACTTTTATAGCGGATACGGGGCTGGTGGATGCTTGGAGGGCGCAACATCCTGTGGACAGAGATTATACGTTTTACTCTGCTCCCCATTATTCTTAGTAAATGCAACAAGCTTCTCCAGGCTCTTGAGCTCAGAGGTGGGGAATATTTCATGGTCTGACCATGCTGATGTCTCTATAGTTTTGGGTAATCTCTGTACGGCGAGCCCCTGGTCCTGGAGACTGAATTCATCGTTGCTGAGGGATGAATCGATTCTGGACAGCATTCGGAAGGCTATTACTGATTATTTTCAGGTTAACACCACCCCGGACGTGAACATTAGCACGGTTTGGGCGGCACATAAGGCGGTCATAAGGGGTGATTTGATTAAACTGGCCACGAGAAAAAAACGGCTGAAGCACCTTCAACTGGAAACCCTACTTAAACGGCTACGGAACCTTGAGCAGAAACACCAATCTACCCCGGACGCTGAGTTACTCGGTCGACTGGAAGCAGTCAGACGGGACATACGCACCCTTCTGCTAGATGACACAGCTAGGGCCATGACGTGGTCCAAACGGACCTATTTTGATAAGGCCAATAAAATGGATACGCTACTGGCCAGAACGCTACGGCCCCACATTACGGCCATCAGACACCCGGATGGCACGACGAAAACGAAACCGACAGACATTGCAAAGGTTTTCGAAGATTACTACAAACACTTGTATAATCACTCACCGATCGAACAATTGACGGAAGGACAGGAGGACCATGGCGTATCACAATATCTAGACGGTTTGGGCTTGTCCAAATTATCAAGGGTCGCAGCGGGTGACCTAGCAGCGGAAATCAGTATTGAAGAAGTGGACAAGGCAATATCGAGCCTGAAGGGGAACAAGGCACCGGGCCCTGACGGATATGATGGGTCGTACTACAAGGCCTTTCGGGAGGAGCTCGCGCCTCAACTGGTGACGCTGTTCAACTCCTTAAGACAGGGAGGGCGGTTGGGTCCTGACATGTCATTGGCTACGATCGTTCTGCTACCCAAACCAGATAAGGATGTACGCCTACCTGAAAACTACAGGCCTATATCGCTGATCAACCACGATATAAAGATCTTGGCTAAGATACAGGCGGACAGACTGAACCCGCTTCTGACTTCACTTATTCACGCCGATCAGGTCGGGTTCATACAAGGTCGGCAATTGTTCGAAAATACCAGGCGGATGGTCGATTTGATCTGGAAACAAGTAGCAACGGGTACACCTTCTCTGGTAATATCTATTGATGCTGAGAAGGCTTTCGATAGGGTTAAGTGGAATTTCTTATTTGCGGTGCTGTCGCACCTTGGATTTCCGGATGAATTCATGCAAGTCACAAGAGCAATGTACCATGATGTAAGGGCCCAGATGCAGATATCGGGGGCCCCACTGACTCCTTTTAGCCTACACAACGGAACCAGGCAGGGATGTCCTCTCTCTCCCCTCCTTTTTGTGCTGGCCCTAGAACCTCTTCTACAGGCAATTCGCAGGCACCCGAACATTTATGGAGTGGCAGTTGGGGGGGAAGAATTTACTGTATCTGCCTACGCGGGCGACGTCCTCCTCACAGTAATGAGACCGCTTGAGTCGATGACAGCATTACAGGGAGTTATACGAGAATACGGGGACCTGTCCGGATACAAGGCAAATATTTGGAAATCCAGCGCGATGCCGATTGGTATGACGGCGGAAGATGTGGCTCTGATACAGGAAACTCACCACCTAAGGATGGAACCGCATTCCCTCAAATACCTGGGAGTCCATTTGACGGCAGATCCGAACCGACTGTACTCTAGCAACTACGAACCCATGCTACGGACTTTGATGAGGGATATGGACAATTGGTCTGACAAATCAATCTCTTGGCTGGGTCGCATTCACTCTGCCAAGATGAATATTCTCCCGCGCATACTTTTCCTTTTTCAAGCTCTCCCTATCCGCGTCACGAAATCGCAACTGCAGCCGCTACAAAGGGCGATCTGTAACTTTGTGTGGCACAATAAGCGGCATAGAATAGCCAGACAAATCTTGTATAGGCGCAAAGACAGAGGGGGATTGGGGCTTCCAAATTTGTATTATTACTACTTGGCGGCCCAATTGTCTCAGGCGATTATGTGGCACTCCCCTGTGGGGCAAAGGAGATGGGTGGAAATAGAATCTTTGATGGTAGGTCTCGACGTCCCCCAATTTACGATGTGGGTCCCTAAAGAACATAGGCCCATGATAAGGGCGACCTGCCCGGCCATCCTTAATTCTCTTCGATTATGGGATATGAACTGCACCAAGTTCGGACTCCATTCATCCCCTTCCCCTATGACTCCAATACTCAGGAATAGAGCGTTCCCACCTGGTATGGCCCCTAGGAACTTTCGCAATATAGAAAAAACAGGGGTACAACGGTATTACCAACTCTACCGAGAAGGGGATGTAATCCCTTTTCAAGACCTCCAACAAAACACCCACCTGACTCCAGCAGATTATTTTAGATATGTCCAGATAAGGGACTTTGCTAAGAGACCCTGTATCAAGGCAGCGGCCCAGGGACAGTTTACTTTCTACGAGAGACTATGTAGAGATGAATCTGCCCCCAAAGGGATGATCACCCTCCTGTATGCTCATCTTAGCACGGAGACTAAAGAATGGGGTAAATTGACGTACATTGATAGATGGGAGCTGGACCTCGGGGAGGAACTAGAAGGAATCGAATGGCAGGAGATCTGGGAAGCAACCAAGAGCGCTTCTATATGTGTCACACAACAAGAACAGGCATGGAAAACCATGCTCAGATGGTATACTACCCCGATAACTTTGCACAAAATGCACAAAATAGATTCTGACGACTGTTGGAGGAGCTGTGGTTTCCGAGGCACGTATCTCTACATGTGGTGGGAATGCCCGAAAATCCGAGGTTTTTGGAAGGCTGTTGAAGACCTACTGAGGCAGACATTCGGCAAACCCCTCCCCTTAGACCCATGGATCTACCTTTTAAATAGAACTATAGAGGGATGGACGAGAAGTGAGCAGAAATTAGTGCGGACGATAACCTTGAGTGCACGCAGAGCTGTAGCAGCGGCGTGGTTAACACCTGGGGGACCGGAGTTCGGGGGGGGGGGATCTCTAGGATAAGGGACAGCAGGATCATGGAAGATCTCACTGCCAGGATGAGAGGAACTATAGCGGCTTTCCAGAGGGTTTGGGAACCATGGGACAATAGTGTCCTGGGCTCTAGGGATGCTTGATGGGATAGAATTATGATTTCTACCAAGATCCGATACAGCCGGATCGACGTTGGTCTGGAGTTCCTTGGCTCGTTCGCCTTCCCCCCACCCCCCCCTTTCTTCTTTCTCCTTTTCTCCAATCTTCCTTTTCTCTTTCTCTCTTTTCTTCATGTTCTTCTTCTTGTTACATAACCCTTGGTATATGAGGGTGTCTTCTTATATTTTACCTTTTTCTTACTAATATTGTCTCAGTTCTCGTGGACATTGTTTTATTTCCTAGCACAGGCATATGTGTCCTGATGGAGAGATGGGGATGCCTAAAGTTCACTCCTATTTGGGTAGAATTAGGGCTCCTGTTCGGGGTACAAGGCCTGATTAGCAATACAACATCGCTGACGAGAGGCAGGTAGTCTAGAATTCCAGAGGTGGTTTACCTTTAGGGTCACTGTTCTACTTTGAGCTCTGGAGGATGTTATATAACATTGTATACTACTGCACAAGCTTTATTATTGAGCTGACATCGCTATACCTCTCGTAAGCAACAGCAAGGAATTTAAATAATGTAACTATAGAAAAATGAAAATCCTCGATAGGGGGCAAGTGGTGTGGAATTCATAAAGTGGCTTGTCGTACTTGCTGATATTGTTATATTTACATTTCTGTCTGAGTTCTCTTATATAACGTTTCTCAAAAATTAAGAAATGAAAGAAAATGAGAGGATAGAGTTAAGGAGTGCATTCAATCCCTTTCAGCCCATGCCGGTTCGTGGCAAGTTGTCTTCAGAGGTGGGAAGGCAGAAGTTGTCCGTGCGGCAATTGCGGGGCGAGGACCCCCTCCAGCCCCAGGCTCTTGCAGAGGGTGGCATCGTCAGACCACTGACTCGAGGGCTCTGAGAGTTCGAGGCATTCTCATATCGGGTGCAGGTGGAGCCGGTGTTCCTTCGCCGCCTGAAGCGGGCATTCTTCCTGCAGGGTGGTTGATGCTGCGGAGGCAATTTCGCGGGCTGTATGTTTGTGTGGCTAGCTTGGGGACAATTGCTTTGCCCGGAGTGGGGCACCTCTTCCCCCCGCTACCAGCTCCTTTCTTGCATTCTGTCTGCCCTTGCTCTCTTTCCCCATGGGTACGGTTCAGCTTGCTCGTACCTCTCAGGGTTTGCGGGTTTGCCTGAGGTGCTTGCAGCCATTTGTTCAGTCTGTGCCAGAATCCCTTTGTAGATGCCGCTGAACATCGCTGTGGATTTCTGTCTCAGGTATGCAGTTTGGCTCGCATGTTGTGCTTGTCGCCGCCATTTTGGGTACGCCATGTGCTTGGCTGCCCTTGTGCTGCGGTTCGTCGAGTTGTGGGTGCAGCTTGTGACTGCCCCCCCTCCTGTCGCTTGGTGTAGACCGAGATGACCCCCATCGGTCCGGGGGGGGGGGGTAGATGGAGGTAACCCGAGGGATCTGTGTCCAGGTCAGTCAGCGCGGGGAGCGGCCTTCTCCCAGCTGGTCGATCTCTGGAAGGTGTCAGGGTATGTTGTCGGGTCCCATGGGGGTTACAGGCTTGCTTTCAGTATCAGCCGATTCCCCCGGGTGTCCTCGTCATGATAGCTTCACTCCAGTGCGCGGCTGTGCTGATTTTTAGGGGATTTACCCCTGGAAAGTGCAGAATAGAACAGGAGCTGAGGTTCAGCACAACCGCTCAGCCTGGATGCTAGGCTCCGTCCCTCCATTTTTGCATTTTTTTTTGCTGTTTGTATTCAAACGCAATTTGCATCTCTCTCATTTATTGCACCAACACATATTATACATTGTTTTTTAGAGGGGAAACCGGGGATTCAATTTGATTTCACATATAAATAGATACATTCTCATTAATTATATAAAAAAAAAAAAGCAAAACAATTGAAAAAAAATAAATTATTTTTTTCACATTTTGGCAATAATAGCGTGTGCATAATATGTCCGCATAGAAAAAGTAATTAAAAATAAATTAATTTGTGTCTTTCAGCTTATTTTGAAAGCTACAGGTCACAAAATACAAGGACTTAACAAAAATTTCAATTTGCAACAATTTTAGAAGTTGGTATGTTTGTCTTGTAGGTTTAGTAGCCATCACAGAAAACAAAATTGCCACACAAAAGTATATATTTATATAAAGTAGACATCACAGGCTATTTACCTAAGGTTAGTTTGACACTTTTTACGTAGCCATTTCATTGCCAATATCTGCTAAATATTGGAGTAAAATTTTGTTTTTTCTTTATTGTGGCATATACACATATAACAAGATTTTTGTAATGTGTATTTCCTAAAGCTGGTGTGTGCTATTCCTGCACAGAACTCCATATTGTGTTCAGCAACATCTGCTGAGTATAACGATACCCCCATTGTATGCCTTTGGTACTTTTCTGAAAAGCTATAGTGCCATATAAGAGACAAGGCTATTTCAGTTTCTATAGTTAAAATTTTCATAGATGGATTTGATGGGCCTATGTCTTATTTTAGGGTATTATAGCAGCGTAACTGTTCAAATAACCCCACGAAGGGCTTTCATTTCATAAAGCAGACACCCAAGGGTATCTTATATGGTGTATATTGTGCCTTTACTTGTCACCATTTTTTCACCAATTTATGTCAATGTTTGTGGTGGGGGGGAATTGCATTTTTACATATATGTTCCATTTTTGCTGTGTATTTCTTACACTTAAAGGAACACTATAGTCACCTAAATTACTTTAGCTAAATAAAGCAGGTTTAGTGTATAGATCATTCCCTTGCAATTTCACTGCTCAATTCACTGTCATTTAGGAGTTAAATCACTTTGTTTCTGTTTATGCAGCCCTATCCACACCTCCCCTGGCTATGATTGACAGAGCCTGCATGAAAAAAAAACTGGTTTCACTTTCAAACAGATGTAATTTACCTTAAATAATTGTATTTCAATCTCTAAATTGAACTTTAATCACATACAGGAGGCTCTTGCAGGGTCTAGCAATCTATTAACATAGCAGGGGATAAGAAAATCTTAATTAAACAGAACTTGTAATAAAGAAAACCTAAATAGGGCTCTCTTTACAGGAAGTGTTTATGGAAGTCTGTGCAAGTCACATGCAGGGAGGTGTGACTAGGGTTCATAAACAAAGGGATTTAACTCCTAAATGGCAGAGGATTGAGCAGTGAGGCTGCAGTGGCATGTTCTATACACCAAAACTGCTTCATTAAGCTAAAGTTGTTCAGGTGACTATATAGTCCCTTTAAACCCCTTAAGGACCGAACTTCTGGAATAAAAGGGAATCATGACATGTCACACATGCCATGTGTCCTTAAGGGGTTAATATGTACCACTGTCATAAAAATCCCCAAATTATACTCATTTACATCTTCTGAGTAAAACAATATGCCCAATGTATGACATAGACACTATTTTGAAAAGTTACAGTGCTGTAAAAGACATGACAAGTTCAGGTTTTTAAGTTTGAATTTTCATGGAGGGGTTTGATGTTTCCGTGTTCCACTTTGGAGCACTTG
Source organism: Pelobates fuscus (assembly GCF_036172605.1). NCBI lineage: Eukaryota > Metazoa > Chordata > Amphibia > Anura > Pelobatidae > Pelobates > Pelobates fuscus. The sequence continues at coordinate 61,588,964 of NC_086329.1, forward strand.
AGGCTACATATTACAACTACATCATAAAAACATACCATTTTCTTTGGAAGACATCCAAAGGTATTTCAAAAGGCATATTTTGAACCTTAGCGTGAGATAATTTTTCCGCTAGCTTGTACCAAGTGTAGTGGTAATTGGCATTTTTTCTGCCTTTTTGACACACAAAGTGAGTTTGCACAGTATATTTAGCAAATGGTATGTGTGCTACGACTGTATAATACTTCATATGTTGCTCAGCTATGTCGGCTGAGTACAGCAATACCCCCGTATGTACCTTTGCCAGGTATATGTGGACATCAGAAGGGCACATTTGAGACAGTCATTCCAGTTTTTATCAAACTTTAAATTTTTACGCTGTGCCCATGTCCCATTTTAAAGTATTTTATCAGGCTATATAATCCAACTACCCTATAAAGGCATTCCATTTCTTAAAGGGAAACTCCAGTGCCAGGAAAACAATCCGTTTTCCTGGCACTGGAGGGTCCCTCTCCCTCCCAGCCCCCAAACCCCGGTTACTGAAGGGGTGAAAACCCCTTCAGTCACTTACCTCAGGCAGCAACATGTCCCACGTCACTGCCTGCTCCTCCCCCGCCGCTCCACCTTCTGATTCCGTCGGCCGGTGGGCGAGACTGATCCTGCCCACCGGCCGAGGAGTCCCAAGTCGCATTGGCGCACCCCATAGGAAAGCATTGAAAACGAATGTCAATGCTTCCCTGTGAGGAATAGAGCGACGCTGGAGGTCCTCACACAGCGTGAGGACGTCCAGCGACGCTCTAGCACAGATAATCTGTGCTAGGGACCAGGAAGTTCCCTCTAGTGGCTGTCTAGTAGACAGCCACTAGGGGAGGACTTAACCCTGCAAGGTAATTATTGCAGTTTATAAAAAACTGCAATAATTACACTTGCAGGGTTAAGGGTAGTGGGAGTTGGCACCCAGACCACTCCAATGAGCAGAAGTGGTCTGGGTGCCTGGAGTGTCCCTTTAAAGAAGACATCCCAGGGTATTTCAAAACGCATATTTTGAACCTTGGCGTGGAATCATTTTTCCGCTAGCTTGTACCAAGTGTAGTGGTAATAAGCGTTTTCTGCCTTTTTGACACATAAAGTGAGTTTGCACAGTATATTTTGCAAACCTTATGTGTGCTACGACTGTATAATACTACATATGTTGCTCAGCTATGTCGCCTAAGTACAGCAATACCCCGTATGTACCTTTGCCAGGTATATGTGGATGTTGAAGGGGCACATTTGAGACACAGCCATTCAGTTTGTTTCTAACTTTGAAGTTTTACGCTGTCTCCATGTTCCATTTTGGAGTAGTTTAGCTGGTTGGTTATTAAAACTTCCCCACAAACACATACTATTTGTTAAAGAATACACCCTGGGGTGATTCAAAAGGTGTATTTTGAACCATAGCGTGGGATCATTTTTTCTCTAGTTTGTTCCAGGTGTAGTGGTAATGAGCATTTCTTTTTTTTTATTATTTATTTTTGTTAGTGCAAATGAGTACAAACGTGCTTGCAGCGCCACAATAGCGAGTGCAAGCAATTCAGAAACAATCTTTGGCATATCTAAGACTTTGCACATTTTTAGGTAAATAGAAAACAAACTTTGGCATATCTTAGACTTTGCACATTTTTAGTTAAGTAGAAAACAAACTTTGGCATAGTTAAGACTGCACATTTTTGGTTAAAATAGATGAACGTTGTCATGGCTAAGACTTTGCACATTTTTAGTTAAGTAGAAAACAAACTTTGACTGAGCTAAGACTTTGCACATTTTTAGTTTAAATAGATGAGCTTTGTCGTGGCTAAGACTTTGCACATTTTTAGTTAAATAGAAAACAAGTGAGCTGTAACTTACCTTTACAGCAGCTCCTGTCAGCTCCCTTCTCTCTCCTCCGGTCCGGTCAGCACCCCTGTAAGTCTCGCGGTCTCTAGCAAGACTTACAGTGAGCTGACAGAGGAGCTGACCGGACCAGAGGAGAGAGAAGGGAGCTGACAGGAGCTGCTGTAAAGGTAAGTTACAGCTTCCTGCCAGCCCCCAACAGGACCGCCAGGCTTGTAATGAGCCCGGCGGTCCTGGTCTGTATTATGGCAATGTAAGTTGCCATAATACAGACATTAACTCGAGTATAAGACGAGTGGGGGTTTTTCAGCACAAAAAATGTGCTGAAAAACTCGTCTTATACTCGAGTATATACGGTGTGTGTATGTGTGTATATATATATATATATATATATATTTGTGTACGGGGTAATTCGAGGACGTACAATTAAAGGTATGTAGTTTGATAAGGACCAAAGTCGGTTGAGGTGTGCCGAAACCGACGAGAGGTCAGGCCTGCAAAAGAGGGCCCACCTGGTATATTGATGTAAATAATAAAGGGTGAGGTGGGAGGGGAACTTCAAAAAACGGCGACGATAGGTAAGCTGGGATTTACTGGGATTTAAATAGAAAAATAAACCCCTCCCACAAATTCAGGCATTTTGCCTTCCACTTGTGTACGGGGTAATTCGAGGACGTACAATTAAAGGTATGTAGTTTGATAAGGACCAAAGTCGGTTGAGGTGTGCCGAAACCGACGAGAGGTCAGGCCTGCAAAAGAGGGCAAAAATATAAGACAAGATTAAGTTCACAATTAGTAATCATATAGTCACATTATCGCAGACCGTCTGATTTTATCCTGGGTTAGGAATGTTCCTATTGTATACCAACTACCCATATTTACTTATGTGTGTCGTAACACGCCCATCGGAGGCTGCTGTTGTATTGACATGGGATGTGTGGCCCGGGTAGGAGGATTAAGGCCTGGGTGAAGTATTAAAGTAACAAATATCACAGTTATTAAGGATAGTAAGGGATAGTTAGGGACCTGGATAACCTGGTCTTTGATTACTAGTATAAATTTTGAACCGGGCACAATTTAAATTGCCCGACTGATGAGTTTAGGTATGAGGAGTAGACCTGTAACAATAGTTGATTTCCTGAATTCTTGATGCATGGGTAAAGGTCACATGTTCCCGACAGCGAAATACTTCTTTTGGACTCAAGAAATCGTAGAAAGCCAAGTAAGCTGCTGACTTAAATTAGTAGGATATAAAAGGGAGGCTTAATGGTTAATTTGAAAACTCCCCCATAGATTGTACTGTTGATAGGAAGTAAACTGGATGCTTGTGGAGTATTGATCTCTGACACCTGTCAGCGCTTTTACTGACTAAGAAAGAAAATGGGAGCTGTTGGGTATATTGTCTACGTAATGTTAAATTCCTGTAGGTATAGTTTCAATAGTATTGTAGGCTGGTTTCAAAGAGATGTGGCAAAAATTGTGCAAGCAACCATTTATAACTGTAACGCATTTATTATCTTGAATCATATACCATACTTACCCATATTGTAAGCTGTAGAGTATATTAGATTAGTACTCGTAGACAAATCTCACCTGCGTACAAACTCTAATCTAAGGCATGATTAGACCTTTTAGACCCGCAGAGGATCTCTGGACTGTAATGTCTTTCAGCTCAACCTTTACGTTCAAGCAAGGTCCGACTTCAGGACTATAGGAGCAGCTAGGGCGGGGGACTTGAGAAAAGATAGTACGTTACCTGGAGCTATTTCTTGTAGCATGCTGTGAGGAGGGAAGAAAATACATATGTTTTAACTATGCAAACTTTGATGCCAATTTAATATCCCATATAGTAGAGCTTCTTGCGAACGAGTACTGATAGGTGAAGATAGGACTATTCCGTGATAGGTGAGGCCCTACCATTTGCACCGAGTCTGGGAGAGGCCCTACCTTTGATTTGGACCCATGTGGACTTGTATCTACTACGCGTGGCGGGTAGTTAAACTGTTGGTGGCGGTAAAAGAGACTATACTTGTGACCGTGATATGTGAGGCCTACCCAAGACCTTGCGAGGTACTAATTGAGAGTTGGACCGCCGGCTGGAACCTCCGTGTTGAGGTGAGTAGATGGCCTCGTGCAGATTTATTTGACTAAGTTCAGAACTTCTAACCCTTGGCAGGCTTGTTTCTTGTGGATGAGCGTTAACATAACCTACCGTGTGTGAGTAACTGGACAGAACCATAGTGAAAAAGACTGGAAATGTTGTGATGCGAAGGGCAGATTAGAATCAAATGCTATGATTCTTAGTAGGGAAAAAGTGTGCACTTAAGATAGGAACCTGAAAAGGAGCTTTGATAGTGGTTTAAGTTTAAAGATGATACGTGTTCGTATAATAAATATCCTATAAACGTTTACTTGATAGGCTTGGGAACGTAAATTTCTGTATGATACGATGCCTATGGTGTAACTTCTTATCCAGAAACAGATAGCATGACCGGAGTTAATCCTGATGGAGCTCTTGAACTTAAATAACATAGTGAAATGTATACAAACTTAAATAACGTGATGAATGAATTGAATGAGCCTGGAGAACCCTGCGAATGTCAAGCGTGCAGAGGCAAGTCTCTATTAGTTGTTAAGGATTTGAATGGTATTCGTTTGTTCGTAATGCTGTTCGAATGATGCCTCGATATTGGATACGAACGAGTGGGAATTCTGTTTACCCTGTTTTTATTAGATTGCTAATGTTAAACCTGCATAGCTTGTGAAATTGACGTGGACGTGATCAGTGGTGTATCTTGGTTTTGTGCTGCCCTAGGCAGGACAAAACTCAGACGCCACCCCCACCCAACCCTTCCCCCCTGCCCCGCCTTCTAAATACACACACATTCACTGACAGATACGCATACACTAGCTAACAGACACACACAGTCAGACACACACAGTCGGACACACACAGTCGGACACACACAGTCGGACACACACGCACACACTAACAAACACACACAGTCGGACACACACACCAACAGACACACACAGTGAGACACACACACCAACAAACACACACAGTCGGACACACACACTAACAAACACACACAGTCTGACACACACACTAACAGACACACACAGTGAGACACACACACTAACAAACACACAGAGTCAGACACACACACACTAACAGACACACACTGTCGGACACACTGTCGGACACACTGTCGGACACACAGTCAGACACACACAGTCAGACACACACACTAACAGACACACACACACTAACACACACACTAACACACACACACACACTAACAGACACACACACACACACTAACAGACACACACACACACACTAACAGACACACACACTATCAGACACACACAGTCAGAGACACACACACTCACATTAACACTTTTTTTTTTTTACTCCCCCCCCCCCTACCTTTGGGAATGCTGGGGGTGGGGGGGTTCTCCAATTCCCTGGTGGTCAAGTGGCTGCAGGACGGCACTGGCGGGCAGGCTGGGCGGCCGGCGAGGGAGCTCTTCCCCTGAGCTCTCTGCTCAGCTCCCTCGCGCGCCGCCCGCAGAGTGAGGCTGGGAGGCGGAGCCGGAATATGACGTCATATTCCGGCTCCCAGTCTCACTCTGCGGGCGGCGCGCGAGGGAGCTGAGCAGAGAGCTCAGGGGAAGAGCTCCCTCGCCGGCCGCCCAGCAACCAGCCCAGCATGTCTGTTAGCCGCAAGGCTAACAAGACATTTGCCTTGGGCATTTGGGGGCGGCGTTTTTTGCCGCCCCCTGGAAAATGCCGCCCAAGGCAAATGCCTTGTTTGCCTCGCGGCTAATACGCCCCTGGACGTGATAATTAAGCGATAGTATGGGACAATGTATGTAATTTAGAACTCAATAGTGAAAAAGCCCCTAATGGGTTGCAAAGAAACAAATAGTATAACTGTAATGCCTAAAATTGTAAGCAGTCACTATATGTACGTAAGTGTCTTGAGGACCTGACGATGGTTCAATGGAAGTCCTAAACCTATACAATGTAAAGGCAGCGTGAGGCCCAATATACGTATTTAACTAAAATATATGTAGAATTTTTTAAATTTTTTTTTCTGAAACGAGTTGTTGGAGGAAACCGCTGAACTTGTTTCTACTAGATTGATATGGCACCTAGTGTATTTGGTATAATGGGAAGACACAAACCATGGCAGCCCAAGGAGAACCTCAAGTGCAGTTTAAGCTTGTTTTGGTTGGAGACGGTGGTACTGGTAAAACAACATTTATGAAGCGTCATTTGACTGGTGAATTTGAAAAGAAATATGTAGCCACGCTTGGTGTCGAAGTACACCCTCTGGTATTCCATACTAACAGAGGTCCTATTAAATTCAATGTGTGGGATACCGCTGGTCAAGAGAAGTTTGGTGGTCTGCGAGATGGTTATTATATTCAAGCCCAGTGTGCCATCATAATGTTTGACGTTATATCCAGAGTCACATACAAAAATGTACCAAATTGGCATAGAGATCTTGTAAGAGTATGTGAAAACATCCCTATTGTCCTTTGTGGCAATAAAGTGGACATAAAGGACAGAAAAGTCAAAGCAAAATCAATTGTGTTTCATAGGAAGAAGAACCTTCAGTACTATGACATTTCTGCAAAGAGTAATTACAACTTTGAGAAGCCCTTCCTTTGGCTTGCCAGAAAACTGATAGGAGATCCCAATCTTGAGTTTGTAGCCATACCTGCTCTAGCACCACCAGAGGTTGTTATGGATCCAGCATTGGCAGCACAGTATGAGCAAGATTTACAGATTGCTCAAACCACTGCACTGCCAGATGAAGATGATGATCTGTGAGGTGAATGAAGCTGTAGCCCAGCGTCAGAAGTCTAGTTTTATAGGCAACTGTCCTGTGATGTCGGTGGTGCAGCGTGTTTGCCACTTTATTATCTAGCAGAACATGTGCTTAATCTTTTTGGGATGCTGAAGGAGATGAGTGGGCTTCGAGTGAATGTGGCAGTTCTGAAAAAAATTCCTTCCTTCATATTTTGGACCTGCATATTTAGCTGGTCGGGACTGCAAATACTCTTCCCTCAAGTTACAATCTAAGTTAAGACTGCTACAGTCGCATCACAATATTCAGTGGTAAACCTTTGTTTGTTACTGTCATTCCCACACCTTTTTTCATTTAGATCATAATAAAGTTTCGGCGTAAAGAATACACAAGCAACGTATACCCTTAATGGAGAAACAAAAAAGGAGACGTATACCGCGCCTAGTAATTTACATATGTAGAAAATACATACATGGGTCTTTGAATTATCCAATAAATCGTAACCTCGGAAAAGAATTAAAAAATAATAGTGCAATACAGTAAGTTAAGTCTTAAAAATAATTGGTAGCTATATGCAATCCACTCACATTTAGATGAGCTATAACAGAGCTCTGCTGTGAAGCGCCTGGACGGTACGATCCCCGTCTATGGATTTGTAGTGGTCTCCACGGATGTTTCCAAAGTGCAATATGCGTAGTTGATATAAAGGAAAGATAGCAGCAATATGGTGAAGTAAGTACCAATATTGTAAAAGGTAATAAATAGTATTGTACTTACACTTTCCAGAGCATGTGACCTGCTCTAGTGTAAACAGCTTAGGTGGTATAATCCCCACCACGGATAATCAGGATACCAGGAAATGATAAAAATAATGAATAAAAAGTAACTTTAAAAGTATACTTTAATATAAACAAACAGAGTAATAAAAGGTAAAATATAAAATATAAAGTCCACTTAACGCGTTTCGCCTGATAGGCTTCTTCAGAAGAAGCCTATCAGGCGAAACGCGTTAAGTGGACTTTATATTTTACCTTTTATTACTCTGTTTGTTTATATTAAAGTATACTTTTAAAGTTACTTTTTATTCATTATTTTTATCATTTCCTGGTATCCTGATTATCCGTGGTGGGGATTATACCACCTAAGCTGTTTACACTAGAGTAGGTCACATGCTCTGGAAAGTGTAAGTACAATACTATTTATTACCTTTTACAATATTGGTACTTACTTCACCATATTGCTGCTATCTTTCCTTTATATCAACTACGCATATTGCACTTTGGAAACATCCGTGGAGACCACTACAAATCCATAGACGGGGATCGTACCGTCCAGGCGCTTCACAGCAGAGCTCTGTTATAGCTCATCTAAATGTGAGTGGATTGCATATAGCTACCAATTATTTTTAAGACTTAACTTACTGTATTGCACTATTATTTTTTAATTCTTTTCCGAGGTTACGATTTATTGGATAATTCAAAGACCCATGTATGTATTTTCTACATATGTAAATTACTAGGCGCGGTATACGTCTCCTTTTTTGTTTCTCTACTACACACTCACAAGGTTGGGGAATCCTTGTTTTGTATACTGTGCCTGATCACTATAGTGAGCGCCTATTACTTCCTTTTTTCGTATACCCTTAATGGAAGCGAATTAGAGATAACACACGAAAAGGACTTTGGAATTGTTATAGACAACAAACTATGCAACAATGTCAATAAGGTATTGTCATGCATGAAAAAGAGCATTAATTCTTGGGATTAAAATATAATTTAGCCGTTTTAAAAATCACTGGTTAGACCTCATCTTGAATATGCTGTGCAATTTTCGGCACCTGTTCTAAAGAAGGATATTATGGCACTAAAAAAAAAGTGTAGAGGCGGGCTACAAAATTAATAAAAGGAATGGACCTTGAAGAAAGGTTAACAGATTTAAACCCCTTTAGTTTAGAAAAACGTGCCTCAGAGGGGATATGATAACATTACACAAATATATCTGGGGCCAATACAAACCATTGTGTGGAAATCTATTCACAAACTGGACTTTACATAGGACACAAGGTCATGCGTTTAGACTGGAAGAAAGAGGATTTCGTCTAAGGCAAAGAAAAGTTTTTTTTACTGTAAGAACAATAAGGATGTGGAATTCTCTGCCTTAAGAAGTGGTTTAATCAGAGTCCGTACAGATGTTCAAACAACTACTAGATGCATACTTGCAAAAATACATTATTCAAGGATATAATCTTTCAATGTAGGGTAATAACTGCTTGATCCAAGGATACATCTGACTGCCATTCTGGGGTCAAGAAGGAATTTTTTTCCTAGCTTGTTGCAAAATTGGAAGTGCTTCAAACTGGGTTTTATTGCCTTCTTTTGGATCAACAGCAAAAAAACAAATGTGAGGAAGGCTGAACTTGATGGACGCAAGTCTCTTTTCGACTATGTAACTATGTGACCATGTTAGCTCCCCTGAACTAATGAAAGCGGCAGGTGCTCTCCACTCTCCTCACGGACCTCAGACCAGATGCACGTGCAATTCGGGATTATTCTAACTTTAGTGACCGAATAATCTAAATTTTATTAAAGACAGGAGGCTTCATATTTGCTTATCTTTCTTTACTGTAACTCCCAGCAGCAAAGAAACAGTTAACAATCAGTGTAAAAAGTTTAACCAATCAGCATGCAACACAGTAATATAAACTGCCATCAAGCTCCTCCCAATTCCTCTTTCTTGATGTAGCCGAACAACCGTAGAGTCAACCATGTAAACGTAGAACCATTAGAACGATGAGTAGGTAACGGTGTAAGTATCCGATAGGATGAAGACAATGCTCAACCCGCGGGGGAGACTTTAGACAGAGAGGACAAGTGATCTTCACACTAGGAGGAAAGAGAGACATCGTGAAAGTATGGTCTCTTTGGCAAGAGAAAAATCTAATTAAATGTAATGAAACTAACGTCCAATTTAAGTGCAAGCTATAACATATAATAGTTAACGGTCTGGTGTCTAGGGCAAGTGAAAACCAAATTAAAATGTAATGAAACTAACGTCCAATTTGAATGCAAGCTTAACATATAATAATGAACTAACGAGTATAGGCTAGAAAAGTTGAGAGAATGTTAGTCACCTAGTTAGAGATGGAGGTAGTAAGATATACTTACCTATTAGGGTGGGTAAATATATTCCAGGTTGGGAAAATATTCGCCTCCTGTCTTTAATAAAATTTAGATTATTCGGTCACTAAAGTTAGAATAATCCCGAATTTTATGGCAAGACAGGAGGCTTCATATTTGCTATTTTAACGCGTAGATAGCATGGACAAAGAAACGTGTGGAGAATGTCTAAAATAAAAAGGTACGGAAAGTGGAGTCTCTAGACCAGTCAGCGGAGGATAAAATCTCCGCCAGGGAACCTCCAGCTATGAATACAGAGGAGGCGGCCACGCCTCTAACCGAGTGAGCCCCGAAAGACGCATCAATGCCGACCAGGGCTAGTAGCCATTTAATCCATTGAGCGATGGTAGGGCACGAGACTGGTTTGTGTGGTCGCACATAAGACACCAGGAGGGGCCCAGTAGGTGCCCTGAGAGGGGTAGTGTGAGAGATATAGTGTCTTATGCAACAGGCTACGCAGAGAAGGGGTTTCTCCGAAAAATAGCGGTAGCTCACTGTACATGAATTGGTCTTGGTGCGTCTAGTGATGTGAAAGTTCACCCCTTCCGGTGTGAAAGCAAGGGCATGAAAGTCGAAAGCCCTGATGTCGGAGACTCTTCGAAAGGAGACCAAGCAAAGGAGGAGAGCTAATTTGGCTGACAATTGGCATAGGGAGAGCGCCTCGTTGTCCAGCCAAGCTTCTAAGAATGTGAGCACAATGGCCATGTCCCAGAATTGATTATATTTGGGAGCCGGAGGTCTAGCGATGCGGATGCCCCGCAGGAGTCTACACACAGAAGGGTGTTTGCCTACTGAAGAACTCTCGATAGGAACGTGCGCTGCAGAGATAGCAGATCGAAACACGTTAATAGTCCGGTAGGATTTACCCTGGTCGAACAGAGACAACAGGAAATTGAGAATATTAATTATAGATGTTGAAAAGGGATCAAAGTTTCTTTCCAAACACCAGCAACTCCAGAGACGCTATGCAGACAGGGCCAGTGCAAGGATTTTTGCTGCCCTAGGCAAAAGAAAGATTTACTTACCCCCCTTAGTTTTATTATTTGTTTATTTATCCCCCCTTAGTTTTATTATTTGTTTATTTACCCCCCAGGTTTTATTATTTGTTTATTTACCCCCCTTAGTTTTTTATTTGTTTATTTACCCACACAACATTTACACACAGCACTCTCACACACATCATACACAGTACTCTCACACACATCACACTCAGCACTCTCACACACACATCACTCACACACAGCACACTCACACACAGCACACACAGCACTCTCACACACCATACACAGCACTATCACTCTCAGCACTCTCACACATCACACTCAGCACTCTCACACATCACACACAACACTCTCACACACATCACACACAACACTCTCACACACATCATACACCGCACCCACACACACACATCACACATAGCACTCTCACACACAGCACCATCACACAAATCAATCACACACAGCACAACACACACCACCCTCACACACATCACACCTCACACACAGCATCCATCACACACACACTGCACCCTTCACATACACACAATACTTCCAAACATATTTATATAATATAGCACCCCTCACACACATACTGCACCCCTAAACACATTACATTCCAGACACACACTACATCCTTTACCCAACTCTGGATCATCTACACACATACACACACTAGATCCCTATATACACTCTGAATCCGTTATATACGCACACTCACTAGATCTCCTATACACATTCTGGGTCCTTCAAACTCCCCGCTGACTGTGCCCCCACCCGATACATACAGACACCAACACATACACACACCGACAACAGACACATACATACACACATGCAGACACATACATACAGACACACATGCAGACACATACATACAGAGACACACACAGACACACACATACATACACAGACATACATACACACACATACAGAGACAGACATACACACATACAGAGACACAGACACACAATCATACACACATACAGAGACACAGACACACAATCATACACACATACAGAGACACACAATCATACACACATACAGAGACACAGACACACAATCATACACACATACAGAGACAGACACAAACATACATACATACAGATACACACAAAGACACAGACATACATACACACATACAGACAGACACACATACACACATACAGATACACACACACACACACACACATACAGAGACACAGACACAAACATACATACACAGACATACATACATACACAGACATACACACATACAGAGACACAGACACAGACATACACACATACAGAGACACAGACACACACATACACACATACAGAGACACAGACACACACATACATACACACATACAGAGACACAGACACACACATACACACATACAGAGACACAGACACACACATACACACATACAGAGACACAAATACACAAAATGTTTCCTACCATGTGTGACTTTCCCTGGGGTTTAGTGGTGGCTCAGCCTGATGGGAGTCAGAGTTCCCACTCTGACTCCCTCCTCCTTTCTGTTTCCTCCCGCGCGGGATCTCAGTATGCTGGGAGGAGTGACGTGCGGTCACTTCCTCCCAGCAGTGATGATGTAATCACAGGGGGCCCGGTCGCGCTTTGCGGCGGTTTGCTGCAAGGGCCGGGGCCGCAAAGCATGGCAGCTGCTACCCGGTCATGGGGGGCCGCAGGGCGGCCGGGCCCCCTGGAGTGCCGGGCCCGGTCGCAGCTGTGACCCCGGTACGTACGCCACTGCCCCTAAACACACACTCTCTACAAACACTACATCAACTATACACACACACACTATAACCTGTATGCACACACTTGCTACATTCCCCTATACACACTTCTCTACAGTCCATAGCCACATATGCATTACATTACACCACAAACACAACACAACTAAAACCGACCTTATTACACAATACCACACCACAATCAGCTCACTCTACACACACGTAATACCACAAGCAGGCTCCAAACACATGCACAATACTCTTTCCTGGCATTTTTGTCTCCTGGTATCCATTTATAGAGACACCAGAGACAAGTTGCAAGGAAACACAGTGCAAGCATGTTATTAAATTTGCTTGTGCTGTGCAGAACAAATACAGGGCTTTTTTCTCATGCTAGAGCTCTTTAGCAGAGTTCTGCGTATGGTCTGCCCTGGAAGAGCATTGAACCAACATGCTCACTTTGAGAGGGGGCGTGTTTGTCATTAGTGATGACAAAACACACACCCTCTCTGCCCCGCCCCCTTCTTAGTGGGCCGCTGTGATTAAAAATTGCCCGGGACGAATTTTCTTCCCAGTCCGGCCCTGCGTGTAAGGGTTGCAGTGTGTGTGGGTGTGTGTGTGTGTGTGTGTGTGTAATAGATGCATTGTGTGTTTCTCTGTATGTAAGGGAAGCATGTTGTGTTTCTGTGTGTGTGTGTGTGTGTGTGTGTGTAGTGTGAAAGAGCTCCCTGTCCTGCCCCCTGTCCTATAGAGCTCTCCCTTCCATCCCTTAGTGGACTCTCCTCTCCCCCCCACCTCCCTTAGTGGTCTCCTTTTCTCCCCGACTTTCCATTAGTGATCTCTCATCTCTCCCCACCCTTCCCTAGTGGTCTATCCTCCACCCCCCCTCCCCTAGTGGTCTCTCCACCACCCCTCCCTCCTTTAGTGGTCTCTCCCTCCCCCACGTTCTCCTCAACCCCCCCTCCCTGTGTTCTCATCTCCTCCCGTGTTCTCCTCTTATTCCCCCCTCCCTGTGTTCTCCTCTTCTCCCCCTCCCTGTAATCTTCTCCCCTCCCCATGTAATTTTCTTTTCTTCTACCCCTTCCCTCCCTTCTCCTCCTCCCCTAATATTCTCTTCTTCTACCCCCCCTCCCTCCCTGTAATTTTCTCCACTCCCCCCTCCCTCCCTCCCTGTAATCTTCTCTTCTTCTCCCCCTCCCTCCAATCTTCTCCACTCCCCCCTCATTCCCTGTCCCTGTAATATTGTTCCCCCCATCCTCCCTGTAATATTCCCCCCACCCTCCCTGTAATATTACCCCCACCCTCCCCCCTGTAATATTGTCCCCACCCTCCCCCCTGCAATATTGTTCCCCCCTCCCTCCCTGTAAAATTGTTCCCCCCACCCTCCCTGTAATATTGTTCCCCCCACCCTCCCTGTAATATTCCCCCCACCCTCCCTGTAATATTGTTCCCCACCCTCCCTGTAATATTGTTCCCCACCCTCCCTGTAATATTGTTCCCCCCTCCCTCCCTGTAATATTGTTCCCCCCTCCCTCCCTGTAATGTTTTCCCCCCTCCCCTTCCCTGTAGCGTGGCCGAGCTCGTCTGCGATCCGCGACCCGCCCGGACTGACAGGAAGTGCACACACTGTCAGTCCGGGCGGGTCGCGGACCAGAGAGGAGCTCGGCCATGCTACAGGGAAGAGGAGGTGAGGCAGTACGGCAGCCTCCTGAGCGCTTAGGCGGCTGTGGCATTTAAAGGGCCGGCGATGGGGGCGCAGGGCGCCCCCTCCTATATGGCGCCCTAGGCGGCTGCCTAGTTCGCCCTATAGGAAGCGCTGGCCCTGCATGCAGAGATGTAAGAGCGTCTGGTTCCTGGAGCCCATGAATCCCAAAAGGAGTCCCTGAGCAGTTGTTGAAAGGCCTGAGACATTCCAAGATCCCCTGAAACGGTCCAAGCCACTAGTCGGATATGATCCTGGATTGCCAACAGGTGAAAGTTGCCTGCCGGGTCCCTGAGGAGGTCGCAGGAGGTGGGTAGAAGCAGGGGAAAGTCCACTGACAGTTCCAGGAGGTAAGGGTACCATGGTTGGGTACCATGGTTCACCAGTGTTATCTTGACACCTTGAGTTTTGAGGTGCTGTAGTGTGCGTGGAATCATGGAGAATGGAGGGAACGCATAAGCACCGGACATCGGCCACGTCTGTAAGAAGGCATCGACTGCAAGGCACGCTGGATCTGGCAACCAGCTAAAAAATGCGTCCATCTGACTGTTGAGGCGAGACGCAAAGAGGTCCAGGTTTAATGGTCCCCGCCAAATCTGGAGACTGTGGAATATCTGTGGATTCAGTTGCCAATCACTGGAATCCCTCCAATGTCGGGAGAACCAGTCTGCAACGAGGTTGTCTGATCCCGGTAGATATTCTGCTCGCAGGGAGATATTCCTGTCTAGGCAGAACTGATACAATTCTTTGGTCAGGTCCAAAAGCATCTTCGATTTGGAACCTCCTAGATGATTCACGTAGCTAACTGCTGACACATTGTCCATCTTCAGCACCACGGAACAATTTTAGACATCCTTGGCGAAACTGCGGATTGCGAAGGAGCCTGCAATTAGTTCGAGGCAATTGATATGAAGTGCTCGTTCCGAATGGGACCAGAGTCCTCCTGTAGAATTTTTCTAGCAAGTTGCGCCCCATCCAAGCAGGCTTGCATCCTATTCTAGAATGAAAATCGGGTTGGGATCCAAAAATGGCTCATCCATTCCAAGCGTCCATATGGTGTAGCCACCAATGGAGTTCTAGCCGGACTTCGTCTGTGAGTGTGATCTGTTGTTCGTAGGATGTCGACTGATGTAAATATTGCATCTTCAGGCGTTGCAATGCTCGGTAGTGCAATGAGGCAGGGAATATGGCCTGTATTGAGGCGGAGAGCAAGCCGATGATGCGAGCTAGATCTCGCAGGCAGCGGTATGGTGATATCAGCAACCTCCGAATGTCCTTTTTTATGGATTTGATTTTGGTTGCCGGAAGTTGAAGGACTGCATGAACAGAATCTATCTGGAATCCCAGGAATTGTACTGTCTGGGACGGTGTAAGAGATGACTTCTGGCGATTGATCACGAAGCCAAGGTTCTGCAACAAAGCGGAGGTCATGGCTGTATGAAGGTGAAGAGTCTCTTGGTCCTGTGCCATGAGGAGGATATCGTCCAGATAAATGATGGACCGGATTCCCTGGGAACGCAGTGATGCCATTACTGGTTTCATTAGTTTGGTAAAGCACCAGGGTGCGGAAGATAGGCCGAAGGGGAGGCAGGTGAATTGCCATAGTTCTTGTTCCCAACGAAACTGAAGGAGGCAGCGGTGGGCTGGTGTTACCGGCACTGTGAGGTATGCATCCTTTAGATCGAAGCGGGAGAACCAATCTCCATCGCAGCGTAGGTCTCTCAATAAATGGATTCCCTCCATTTTGAAGTGACGGTATGTGATGAACCTGTTCAGATCTCTCAGATTGATAACAGGTCGCAGGTCTCCTGATTTTTTCTTGACTAGAAACATGTTGCTTCTCAAGACCTGAGGGCCAACAACCCTTTCGATCGCACCTTTGGTGAATAGATTGTTGAGTTCGCTCTGTAGAGTTGACTCGTCCAACAATGACATCTTGATCGGGATAGGAGGAGATTTTTGTATCGGTTCGTCTGAAAAGTCCAGGTGGAACCAGGACACAGTCTGAAGGATCCAAGGATCCCGAGTGAGTTGAGACCACTGTTGGGGAAAAAAGGGTTAACCGGCCTGCAATAGGAATATGAGAATAAGGAAGGTCCATTACCTGTAGCAGTGCGACTGCGGAGGGAAGTGGATCCACGTCCTCGGATAGCTCCGCGCGAGGGGAAAAATTGCCTGTGGTGGAATCGGGTATTTCCCCAGTTCCAGGTGTCCGAAGGTCGAGGCCTGTAGCCCGTGAAGGCGGCTATTCCAGTCGCTCGGCCTCTGTAGCGACCAGCTCTCCCGGAAAAACGCTGTGTGCAAAACACCTTGCGAATGGAGGATTGTGCTTTTGTCAGCATAGTAAATACAGATACGTGTTTACTTAGACCTTTTATGAACTTGTCTCCGAATAACATGCCTTGAGCCTCTGGACCAAGTTCTTTAATGCCCAATTCGGCAAGCTTGGCATCGATTTTATAAAGGACGGCCTTCCGCCGTTCTGTCGAGATTGCCACATTGGCATTGCCTAAAAGGCATAAAGCCCTTTGTGCCCACTCTCGCACCATATGTGCATCAAACGTGCCACCTGATAAAGCCTTGTCTGCTAAAATGAAAATTTGTATAAGCTGGCCCGCCACATCCATCAACTTATCTTGAGTGGCTTTCAGACCCTGTTCTAGACCCTTACGGGGGTCTTTCCCTGACTTGGTCAGAAAGGTAACAAGGAAGGGGTCGAATTCAGGTGTACTGGCCACCTTGTCCGGGATAATGGGACGTGGGCATTCTGCCCTCAATTTGGCTCTCACCTCTTTTTCTAAAGGCCGACAGAGCCACATTCTGCAGTATTTCGCAATGTGCTCCGGGGGTGTCCATACGGCAGATCTAGGGTGCCTGATGCATCTGGGGTCAAATAAAGGGCAGCCAGAGGTGTCAAATAAGGTATCATCTTTTAAGTTAGGGTTTTCAGATGTTAGGTCAGATTCCAAATGGAATTCCTCTTGAGGTATGAGTGAGGGTTCATTATTTGCAAAATCAGAAGAGTAAAGGTCTCGGGATGTCTTATGAGGTGGAGCATCATTATCCGAATGTTCTGCGTAGTATTTATCTACCACCTGAAGATTATAATTAGAGGTTGAACCCTCAAGTGGGTCAAAATTATGTTGGGAGACAACCTCCCTGGGTTTAGAATAGGATACTCTAGGGTGTTTGGCAGGCGCTTTGCCTTTACCGGCGGTAGCGCTATCGCCCTTCCAAGGGCGTTTGCGAGGAGCTTCATCACGTTCTGAACCGTGAGAATCCTCGGAGTCTGACAGCTGGGTAATAGTCGCTGTAGGGGCTAGGACTGCCTGTTCGCGGAAAGCTGCTAGAGCTTTGGGTATGGATTCGGTAATGGCATTGAATAGCCAAGCCTTAAGTTCAGCAGAGACTGCTGGTTCTGGCAAATCCGACATAATGTCAGTAACAGTGGGGTCACCACTATAGTATTTAACATACACACACACACACACACACTTTTTTTTTTTATTATATGCAGACAAACTATGTACAATGAGGCGGTGGACTTAGACAGTATGTAAACTTCTGGTAAACAATTATCCTGTAAAAAGTGGGGTTCATCCACAGCTTATCAGTGGGGTTCACCCAGAGAGAAAAGGACGATATAATGTTCAAAATCAATACCAGGTATGTACCTGTGTAATTATATAGGGGGTTACCCTGTATAGAGGCAAAGAGGGGGTCAGCCTTAGAAAAGAAGCTAGAGGGGGTCACCCTCAAAATATAGGCTAGAGGGGGTTACCCTCAAAATCAAGCAAGGGTTTTTTGAAACACTTTGTTGTAATTGGGAATCTGTGAACAGAAAAACAGATATTTTGAGTATGGGGGTGTATACCTTTAAGTATAACTAACGGACTGGGGCTTTAAGAAGAGAAAATCTACTTACCGAACAGCTGGGTCGCGTTTGCAGTAAAGAGCCGAATCTAAACTAAACCGCCGCACAGAAACCTTCCACAAGATGGCGCTGAGCCAAAAAGCCCGGGAAAAGGTAAGAGAAATGGCCGCGGCATAGGAGGGAGGGCGGGACGCGTCTCTATGGAGACGCCAGGGCAACACAAAGTGTACAAAGAACTGAGCGGCTGAACGGACCGGCAAAATGCCGGGAGCCGCGGCGAAAGTGTCAGTTTGCACTTTAGATTTAAACTGACAGCACAATATAATGAAATTGAAAGAATTATGAAGAAATCTGAAGTTGTGGGCTGACTGTCAGCCCACTTAACAGTTAATAAAAGGAGCATATATTGCACATAATAGAGTTAAAGGAAACAGAAAATATATTTAATATATTCAAATGGTATTAAAGTGATAAAAGTTAGTTAAATTGAGCATTAATAGGGATATAATTAGAATAGACTCACCTGGGAGGCTAAGCAGCAAAGAAAGAGGAATTGGGAGGGGCCTGATGGCAGTTTATATTACTGTGTTGCATGCTAATTAGTTAAACTTTTTACACTGATTGTTAACGGTTTCTTTGCTGCTAGGAGTTACAGTAAAGAAATTAGAGAAAATTTATTTATACTTACCGTAATTTTCTTTTCCTGGCTATTATTCATGGCAGCATTTAACATATGGGTTTAGCTCCTCCCTCTAACCCTCAGGACAGGAAACACAATCAATCAAACAATTAAGCCTACCTTCCCCTACTATATTAGGTACCCCAGTATCCTCCACACCTCAGTCCAGTAACAAGACAAATAAACCAAGAGAGGGCGGGAGACCAAATGCTGCCATGAATAATAGCCAGGAAAAGAAAATTACGGTTAGTATAAATAAATTTTCTCTATTCCTGGCTAATCATGGCAGCATTTAACATATGGGATTCCCAAAGCAATAACCACTCAGGGAGGGTAATTCATGCTACAAAAATTGTTTAATATCCACTTAAGGCTTATAAGAGTTCAAGACCGAAAGGCCAAACTCTGAAACAGAATGAGAAGAGACATCCACTCTGTAGTGACGTACAAAGGTCTTCAAAGACGACCAATTGGCAGCTTTACAAATGCTCTCTGCAGAAACCCCTGACTCTGCAGCCCATGAAGTAGCAATGGACCTTGTGGAATGAGCTTTGATGTCCTTGGGAACCGGAACCTGTTTCGACCTGTAAGCTCTAGAAATAGCCTGAACGGTCCAGGAACGAAGGGTAGCGACAGAGGCTGCTTCACCTTTACGAGAACCCCAAGGAATCACAAACAATTGGGGAGACTTTCTCCAATTAGCTGAACGTCCAATATACGAGGAAAGACACCTCCTCAGGTCTAGTGTATGGCATCTTACTTCTTCAGGAAATGATGGATCCTGAAAATACCCCGGCAGGACAATCTCTTGATTCAGGTGGAAGGAAGTAACAACCTTAGGAAGGAACTCAGGTCTAGGGCGTAGCACAACTCTATCATCGAAGAAGGTAGTGAACGGTTGCTCAGAAGACAGTGCTCTGATATCTGACATTCTCCTAGCAGATACCAAGGCCAGTAACAACAGGGTCTTTAGAGAAAGAACCTGCATAGGGACCTCATCGATAGGTTCGAAGGGACGTTCCGTCAAGGCCTGCAGAACCAGAGGCAGATTCCAAGGAGCCGAGAATCCCTTGATAGGAGGTCTAATCCTAATGACAGCTTTGAAGAAACGAATCACAATAGGATTTAATGCCCAACGAACACCAGAAAGAGCTGAAAGAGCCGAGCAGTGCACTTTAAGCGTGTTAAGTTGAAGGCCTCTCTCCAGGCCTGCTTGAAGGAAACCCAGAACCTGAGACACGGAAGGGGAACTTAAATCTTGAACCGTGGAATTACACCATCGTGCAAAGGCTTCCCATACCTTATGGTAAGTAGAAGAAGTAGAAGGATTCCTGGAACGTAACAGGGTTGAGATAACCTGGTCCGAAAGGCCATGTTCAACTAGAGACTTCCTCTCAATAGCCATGCATGGAGCCTGAATTTGTGAGGCTCCGGATGAAACACTGGACCCTGAATCAGCAGGTCTTCTGATATTGGAAGTTCCCAAGGCAGGTCCATCGATAGTCTCTGCAACAGGGGAAACCAAGGACGACGAGGCCAGAAGGGAAGAACAGCTATCACCTTGCAATGTTCTTTGGAGATCTTTCTCAGAACAGCGTGTATGAGCGGAATCGGAGGGAAGACATAAGCCAGATTGAACACCCAACTGATGGATAGAGCATCCTGAGCAACTGCCATTGGATGGTATCTCCTTGACACAAAGCATGGAACCTGCGCATTCCGATAGGTTGCCATGAGGTCTACTTGGGGAAGACCCCACTTCTGGACCAACTGGGCGAAGATCCTCTTGGAAAGTTGCCATTCTGAAGCTTCTATCAGGTGTCTGCTGAGGAAATCCGCTAATACATTCTCCTTCCCTGGAAGATAGGTGGCACACAGGCCTTCCACATGATTCTGAGCCCAGGTCATAATGGGAACGATCTCTCTCATCAGGGCTACACTCCTTGTTCCGCCTTGATGGTTTATGTAGGCAGCAGCTGCTTTGTTGTCCACTCTCAACTTGACCCAGCAATGCCTGATGACCTGTTGAAAATGAAGAAGAGCCAGGAAAGTAGCTCTTAGTTCTCTGATGTTGGAAGGCAAGCATTGAGTTTTCGGTGGCCATTTTTCTTGAAAAAATCGATTGCCTAAATGTGCCCCCCAACCTGTCAGACTGGCATCCGTCGTAATGACCACCCAGTCTATTTCTCGTAAGGGGAATCCTCGGGAGATATGTTCCCACAACATCCACCAAAGGAGCTTCTGTTTCAGAGCCAAAGGAATGTGAATCAGTGACTCCCAATCCCTCGAGCTGGTCCTGAAATTTTTCAGAAAAAATTGTTGAAGAGGGCGAAGGTTCCACTGCGCCCACCTGACAAGCTCTATCGTGGAGGAGAGAGTCCCCAGGAGCCTCATAAACTCTCTTGCCGAGGCCGAAGTCTTCAGTCTGAAGTCTCTTATCCGATCTTGAAGTACGATCTTTCTGTCGTGTGCGAGAGATACAATCGCCGTGTCTGTATTGAAATTCGCTCCCAGGAATATTAGTTCTCTTGAAGGATGCAAGTGACTCTTCTCGTAGTTGATGAGCCAACCGAAATGAGACAGAGTGTCGAGGACTAGTTGTCTGTGTTGAAATATTATTCCTAGGTCCGGGGCCACTACCAGGATGTCGTCCAGGTAGTGAAACACCGCTACACCTTCTTTTCTGAGCAAGGCAATGATGGTGACCAGAACCTTCGAGAAGGTCCTTGGGGCCGTGCTTATACCAAAAGGAAGGGCCTGAAATTGAAAGTGTTCTTTCCGGACACAAAACCTGAGAAACTTTTGATGGGCGATCGTGATAGGGACATGAAAATAGGCATCCCTGAGATCTACTGATATCATCCAATCTTGGTGATGAACAACAGGGATGATGGAGCGAATGGATTCCATGCGAAATCTTCTGACCCTGAGGTAAAGGTTGAGCTGGTGGAGGTCTAGAATAGGTCTCCATTTTCCTTCCGGTTTCTTGACCAAAAACAGGGGAGAATAATAACCCTGGAATCTTTCTCTTATGGGTACAGGTACGATGGCCTTTTCCATAAGAAGATTGTAGACATAGAGACTCAGAATCTCTCTTTTTTGGATGTTGGCAGGAAGCCTTGTGCGAACAAACCTTGGTGGAGGCGGATATTCTTCGAATTCCAGATGATAACCTCCGCTGATAATGGATCTGACCCAAGCATCTGGAATGATTTCCCAGGCCCTCTGAAAGAATGAAAGACGTGCTCCCACTCGAGGAACCTGGAGTAAGCCACCTTCAGAACTGCTTGTTGGGGCGAAAGGAAGAAGTCTGCGTCTTGCCCCTAGAGGATTTTACATTCTGGCCGCTCTTCCAATTGGAATGCCTAGAGAATTCTTTGCCTGGTCTGTAGGTCTTACTTTCTCTAAAGTAGCCTTGATCCCTAAAAGGTCTGCGGTCCAAATGAGGTCTCTTAGGACGTCTATCTTGAGGCAGCATGACCTGTTTAACCTCCGCTGCTTTCTTAATAGCTTCATCCAGCGGTTTCCCAAAAAGCACTTCTCCCATAAAGGGAAGTGAGCATAAATTATTCTTAGAGGAAAGGTCTGCCCCCCAGGACCTTAGCCAAAGCGCCCGTCTAGCGGTGACTGAATGGGCCATAACCTTCGAAAGAATTCTAATAAGGTCAGTGGAGGATTCCAAAAGCCAGTCACTGGCGAGTTTGATATCCCTTAAGGATTCTGCCATCTGACGTCTACTAACACCTTTATCGATGTCATCCTCCAAGTCAAGCAACCAGGAACGCATGGCTCTAGACAAAGCAGAGATGGATACGGCCGGGTGGCAACCTAAACCCGCTGTCATGAAGGCTTTAGATAAATCAGCATCTATCCTTTTATCCATGGGCTACTTAAGGGAAGCATTGCTATCAATCGGAAGCGTAGAACTTTTAGCAACCTTAATGATAGGAGCATCCACTTTAGGGACCGTAGTCCACAATCTGGAATCCTCCTCTTTGATCGGGTATAACTTTGAAAGCCTTCCCTGACTAGTAATCCTTTTACTAGGAATTTGCCACTCGTTCCTCATCAGGTCTTTAATCGAGCTGTGAACTGGGAAGGAAGGTCTTTTCTTATGCAAATCTCCAAAATGTCTGTCAGAAGCCGAACATTCTTTGGCCTCTTCCGGCAAATCTAATGTACGTCTAACAGCCATAATCAAATGCTCCATAGCTTTGGAGTCCAAGGAGCAAGGTTGTTCCATATACTTCTCTTCGCTGGAAGAGATTGGCTCTAAATCCTGGTACGCTGAAGGTTGTCTGTATTCGTCTTCAGACTGATCTGAATCCATGCCGAAGGTCTCACCTCTTGATCTCTTATTCTTGTGAGATTCAGCAATTCCCTCTACCACTGCTTGCTTAATCCAATACGCAATATCCTTTGCTGAGGAGGTAGAGGCTTGCGGTGACTTCTGGCGATCAGATTCACCTGCGACCATGGCTAAGCATCTTCTGCAGAGCCTGCAGTTATCCATAGGCCTTGCTCCACATCCCGGGCAGGCTGCCGGTTTTTCCCTTCTCCTCGATGGGGATCTGGGACAGGACCGGTCACGAGGGCTGTAAGAAACAGAAGTCATAAGACTGTACCCTCTATGCACTCTTTTTGTAACGTGAAGAAAACATAAAAAACATTGCTCACCTATGACCTATAGCAGATCTCGTTGATTTTGCAGAAGGGGATGATGGATCCATACTGACTGTAGGGCTAAGAACATTAAAAAAAAAAAGGTAATGTATTCCCAGCCCAATATTATGAAGATTTTAAAAGAAAAGTAATTCACTTACCTGCAGAGATTTAAGAACAGTCTACTAGAGCACTGTATCTGTAAAGGGAACTGAAAACGAGCGTTTTTAAGTCTGAAAACCGCCATTTCAAATTTCCCGCTCTGCACCTTTAAAGGATCGCACATGCGCACTTGGTCGCGAGATCGCGAAACCGCCATTTTGGACATGGGCAAATTTTACTCTGAGTCCGGTCGGACGCATTGCGCATGCGCGAGCGTCTTACCGTTATGCTGATCGTCTGATCGAGGTCTGAAGCACACACAGGACGCCAGAGGATTCCCACAGCCTGTGGAACTAACCACCCAGGCTCCCAGGGGTTCCCAACTCCATGGAGATTGGGCTACATGTGCCTGGGCTTCCTGAGGAGGGAGGCTGACCTCCACAGGGACAAGACCATATCAAACATGGTCAGGTGAGCAAAAAAAAAAATATTTCAGATAAACTGAGAGAAAAAGAAAAAAATATATATATATAAACTGTCCTAGGGCTAGGAGGACAGGAAAAGACTGAGGTGTGGAGGATACTGGGGTACCTAATATAGTAGGGGAAGGTAAGCTTAAAGCGGCACTGTCATGCCGAATTCCGTTTTTTTTTTTTAACAGCCCTCCCGCCTCAACTACATCCAATCGACCCCCTAGTTACCCCCAAATGCCCCTAAGCCCCCCACATTACCTATTTTGTATTCTTTATTTTCTGCCCGATTTATATTCAGGGCGCCGCCATCTTTGTGTGGGTAGGTGAAGTCCCTGTGGGACACGTCATCTACCCACACTACACAGACTGTGAGATTCCCGCACATGCCCAGTGAAACACCTGGACATGCGAACGGGAATTTCACCTATTCATTCATTCATCAGACAGACGAATGAATGAATAGAAAAAAATCAGATGAACAAACTAACACTGAGTATCAGTGTTAGTTTGTTTGTTCGGTTTATTACAAGGAGGGAGCTACCGGCGTGCAGCTCCCTCCTTGTAATATGTAAAGATAGAAGCGGCAGGGAGCAGTGCTCCCCACCACTTCATAAGCCCCCCAGGTCCCCCCCTCACTCTATGGGGGTCAATATGACCCCCATAATAGCACAAGGGAGATTAAAATCTCCCCAATGCCCCTACTCGCTATATCGCGAGTAGGGGCATGTCCACTAAACAGTGAGCAGCCTGTGGCTGCTCACTGTAAAAAAAACAAAAAAACAGGGTAATAAGGGGGGGGGGCGACGGGGGACCTACTGTCCTCCCCCGCCGGCCCCCACCCCTGGACGGCAGGTGGGGGCCATAATGGGAATGAGGGGGGACCTACTGTCCTCCCCCCCGGCCCCCACCCCTGGGCGGCGGGTGGGGGCCATAATAGTAGTAGGGGGGGGGGACCTACTGTCCTCCCCCCCGGCCCCCACCCCTGGCCGGCGGGTGGGGGCCATAATGCGAATAAGAGGGGGGGGGGACCTACTGTCCTCCCCCCCCGGCCCCCACCCCTGGGCGGCGGGTGGGGGCCATCATAGTAATAAGGGGGGGGGACCTACTGTCCTCCCCCCCGGCCCCCACCCCTGGGCGGCGGGTGGGGCCATAACGATAATGGGGGGGGGACCTATTGTCCTCCCCCCCGGCCCCCACCCCTGGGCGGCGGGTGGGGGCCATAATAGTAGTAGGGGGGGGATCTACTGTCCTCCCCCCCGGCCCCCACCCCTGGCCGGCGGGTGGGGGCCATAATGGTAATAAGAGGGGGGGGGCCTGCTGTCCTCCCCCCCCCCCCAGCCCCCACCCCTGGGCGGCGGGTGGGGGCCATCATAGTAATAAGGGGGGGGGACCTACTGTCCTCCCCCCGGCCCCCACCCCTGGGCGGCGGGTGCGGGCCATAACGATAATGGGGGGGGGGACCTACTGTCCTCCCCCCGCCCCCACCCCTGGGCGGCGGGTGGGGGCACTAAGTAAATTCCCCCCCCCCCCCCCCCATCAAGGTGACTAGGGGTGCCCAAGCCCCTAGTCACCCACCCCCACCCAAATAAAAATGCCCCTACCTACCCCCCTCACCCTAAAAAATAGTGAGGGGGGGAATAAAATTGCTAACCTGTAAAGTAAAATTAAACTTACCATTCGACGTCTTCTTTTTTCTAAAATCTTCATTTTTCAGCCCCCAAAAAGGCCAAATAAAAAACCATGATAGCCGTCGAACTAAAAATAAAATAAAAAACCCGAGCGCAAAAAAAAAACCCGACAAAAAAGAAAAAACCCGAGCGCACAAAAAAATAATCCATCTTCACCCATGGAGGGCTCCGCGCAGACTGAGCTCCGCAGGGCGGGGCAAGGCTTATAAAGCCTTGCCCCGCCCTGCAATTAGCCCAAGAACACTCTGATTGGTGGGTTTAAGCCAATCAGAGTGCTCTGTGTCATTTTACAAGCGTGGGAAAGTTCTTTGGAATTTTCCCACGCTTGTAAAATGACACAGAGCACTGTGATTGGATGGATTTCAAGCCGTCCAATCACAGTGCTCTGTGTCATTTTACAAGCGTGGGAAAATTCCAAAGAACTTTCCCACACTTGTAAAATGACACAGAGCACTGTGATTGGATGGATTTCAAGCCGTCCAATCACAGTGCTCTGTGTCATTTTACAAGCGTGGGAAAATTCCAAAGAACTTTCCCACGCTTGTAAAATGACACAGAGCACTGTGATTGGATGGATTTCAAGCCGTCCAATCACAGTGCTCTGTGTCATTTTACAAGCGTGGGAAAATTCCAAAGAACTTTCCCACGCTTGTAAAATGACACAGAGCACTGTGATTGGATGGATTTCAAGCCGTCCAATCACAGTGCTCTGTGTCATTTTACAAGCGTGGGAAAATTCCAAAGAACTTTCCCACGCTTGTAAAATGACACCGAGCACTGTGATTGGATGGATTTCAAGCCGTCCAATCACAGTGCTCTGTGTCATTTTACAAGCGTGGGAAAATTCCAAAGAACTTTCCCACGCTTGTAAAATGACACAGAGCACTGTGATTGGACGGCTTGAAATCCATCCAATCACAGTGCTCTGTGTCATTTTACAAGCGTGGGAAAATTCCAAAGAACTTTCCCACGCTTGTAAAATGACACAGAGCACTGTGATTGGATGGATTTCAAGCCGTCCAATCACAGTGCTCTGTGTCATTTTACAAGCGTGGGAAAATTCCAAAGAACTTTCCCACGCTTGTAAAATGACACAGAGCACTGTGATTGGATGGATTTCAAGCCATCCAATCACAGTGCTCTGTGTCATTTTACAAGCGTGGGAAAATTCCAAAGAACTTTCCCACGCTTGTAAAATGACAAAGAGCACTCTGATTGGCTTAAACCCACCAATCAGAGTGTTCTTAGGCTAATTGCAGGGCGGGGCAAGGCTTTATAAGCCTTGCCCCGCCCTGCGGAGCTCAGTCTGCGCGGAGCCCTCCATGGGTGAAGATGGATTATTTTTTGTGCGCTCGGGTTTTTTCTTTTTGCGCTCGGGTTTTTTATTTTATTTTTAGTTCGACGGCTATCATGGTTTTTTATTTGGCCTTTTTGGGGGCTGAAAAATGAAGATTTTAGAAAAAAGAAGACGTCGAATGGTAAGTTTAATTTTACTTTACAGGTTAGCAATTTTATTCCCCCCCTCACTATTTTTTAGGGTGAGGGGGGTAGGTAGGGGCATTTTTTATTTGGGTGGGGGGTGGGTGACTAGGGGCTTGGGCACCCCTAGTCACCTTGATGGGGGGGGGGGGAATTTACTTAGTGCCCCCACCCGCCGCCCAGGGGTGGGGGCGGGGGGAGGACAGTAGGTCCCCCCCCCCCATTATCGTTATGGCCCCCACCCGCCGCCCAGGGGTGGGGGCCGGGGGGGGGGGAGGACAGTAGGTCCCCCCCCCCTTATTACTATGATGGCCCCCACCCGCCGCCCAGGGGTGGGGGCCGGGGGGGAGGACGGTAGGTCCCCCCCCCTTATTACTATGATGGCCCCCACCCGCCGCCCAGGGGTGGGGGCCGGGGGGGGGGAGGACAGTAGGTCCCTCCCCCTCTTATTACCATTATGGCCCCCACCCGCCGGCCAGGGGTGGGGGCCGGGGGGGAGGACAGTAGGTCCCCCCCCCCCTACTACTATTATGGCCCCCACCCGCCGCCCAGGGGTGGGGGCCGGGGGGGAGGACAGTAGGTCCCCCCCCCCTCTTATTTCCATTATGGCCCCCACCCGCCGGCCAGGGGTGGGGGGCTGGGGGGGGGGAGGACAGTAGGTCCCCCCCCCTCTTATTACCATTATGGCCCCCACCCGCCGGCCAGGGGTGGGGGCCGGGGGGGGGGAGGACAGTAGGTTCCCCCCCCCCCTCATTATCTTTATGGCCCCCACCCACCGCTCAGGGGTGGGGGCCGGGGGGGGGGGACAATAGGTCTCCCTCCCTTGTTTTACTTTACGGCCCCCACCCGTCGTTTAGGGGTGGGGGGCAATATATTTTTTTATTTTATTTTTTTTTTTTTACAGTGAGCAGCCACAGGCTGCTCACTGCTTACTAGACATGCCCCTACTCGCGGTATAGCGAGTAGGGGCATATTATTTACTAATACCAAGTCATTTTTACTTAGTGTTAGTAAATTTGGCTGAAAGACCAATTCAGGTCTTTCAGCCTTTTAGTAGATAGCTCCCTGATACCGTGGGAATTAGGGAGTTATCTACTAAGCGGCTGCAAGATGCAGCCACAGCAATGAATAGGATCGGAGTTTCATTCATTAGAATGAAATTCCGATCCGAACAAAGTACCGAATTGCACCCTAACACCAATGGAGAAACTCTTCTCATTCTGTTAGGATGCAATTCGGCAGTTTTGCCGGCGTTCTGTCTAAGTGACAGGACGTTCGGCAATACTGACAGGAAGCATTGGCTAGGGATCATGGGAAAATTGCTCTGACCAGCGGAAATGAAGCACACTTTGCTCCTCCGCTGGTCAGAGCTGGTCAAGCGGAGGAATCCTCCATAAGACAGAGTCCCTACTTTGTCTTATGATTTTAAAGAAAACTAAAGAAGACAGGAAGAAAAGAATAACAGATCCTGAGAGAGGGGGAGAAGAGGAAGAGATTGAGGAAAGGTAAGTTCGGCATGACAGTGCCGCTTTAATTGTTTGATTGATTGTGTTTCCTGTCCTGAGGGTTAGAGGGAGGAGCTAAACCCATATGTTAAATGCTGCCATGATTAGCCAGGAAAAGCAAATATGAAGCCTCCTGTCTTGCCATAAAATTAGAAGCTTATGATTGGTTATTTCCCAATGAAAAGACGGGGCAGAAATGAGGTGGGCATGCAAAGCCTGTAGTTCATAGGTATTGCAAGCTCTTTTAGATTAATTTGTTTGGGGTATATATACTAAACATTGATTTATACTTTTTTGACCATTTGGGCAGTGGAGTGCCCCTTTAAGGAGCACTCAAGAAGACTTTCAATATTAAGATGAGGGAGAAAAACGATTTTTCTTTTTACTTTCTCATTTTTATTTATTTTGCTGCTGTGAGGTACTTTCCCTTTATTTCCCCAGTGTGATAGTTTTTTGGGGGTTTACGTACGTGTTTCTCAAACAAAAAAAAATACAATTGTTTCTTCTGCATTTTTGGTTAATGTATGTTTGCTTATGCATTTCAGATCAAAGAGTTCTATAATTAGTGCTTATTTTAAACAGTATTAAAATGTGATTTATTTCTTCCCCAGTTTTTAATGGAAGGTACCTGTTTGCACCCTGGGCCTCCAAGGTGTATTTGCCTTTTATTCTAGTCCAAAAATTGCCCTTGTGCCCAAGCTTTAAAACAAAACCACAGCTTTTTAAATTTCTTCACTTTACAGCCACTTTCTCTTCATTATATCTATCAAAAACGAAGATTCTGTCACACTGCTTGTCTAGTCCAAAGGAGTTCTGAGGACTCCAGTTACAGTATCCACATCCCCAAAATCCCAAAAAACAATTCTCCTGTGCATTTATCGGCTGTCTGCAGCTCATGCCTGGCAGCCTCCCCCTCCCCTCAGTGTCACTGTCTTCCCTTTGCCGGAGGTGAATGCGCTCGTCGCTCGGCTCGCTTCCCTTGATTCTCGGCTCTCTCTCTGCCCAGGCTTCCCAGTGCTCGGTGAACGGCCGGTGAGAGCGACTCCGGCAGGAAGGAAAGAAGGAAGATGGCGACCGAGGGCATGATCCTCACTAATCACGATCACCAAATTCGCGTCGGGGTCCTGACAGGTAAGGCAGCTTGTATTTAGGCCCTCCTGTCTGTGTCCTGCCCTCCCCCCTCTATTTGACATGACAGCAGCAGAGGGGGGTTCCAGCCGGCAACCTGGCCATACAAAATGGCAACCTGGATATGGGGACACCAACCTGAGCATCAACGAATCCCCAATACCCTGCCTACCCAGGGTCCCCCATATCACTGTACCTAAGCCCTTGCATACCATAGATGTAGATTGCTGCATTTTGGGTTTTTTCCTTTAAAAAAAAAAAATGTTCAGTACTCTCCTCCTGCCTGGTAATTTAAAAAAAACAAACATTTTTTTATTGAAATACCTTGCCTATAAAGTACATGACTGTAGAGGAACACCACAACTGCCTGCTGTTGTGGTTCTGTCCGTGTGTCCATTCCTACAAATATTGTAATATATATATATATATATATATATATATTTATATATATTTTTTTGCTCTGAAAATAGCTAGCACATGTCTTGGTATCTACGGGTAGTCTTGTATTTGTGCTATCTGCATATCCTTTCAATATGATGCTTCTTCTACATTTGCTGTGTGGATTGTGTTTTATTCCTAGCCCACTACACATCATCAACCTATTTTTGTTGTGGAAATAATGTTTTTACACAATAAACAGATGCCAACACACTGCCAATTATTCAGAACGCATACACACACCGTATTGTGTGACTGATGTTTCTGTCCTTATAACAGGCTGATTTTTGCAATGGATAAGCAGTATTACAAGCCTTTCTGTATCATTACCCTGCCTAAAAATACTAACCTTTGCCATTTTAGTTGTGTAAGAAGTGCATTGATCCTTGGACTCCACATCAAGGCATTCCATATATTTTGCACTCTTAGTAGAAGTATTTTGCTTACACACATAGGTGCCTGATTTATTGGCTGAGTGAAAAATGATGTATGCTATATGTATAACCTGGTTCCTATTTCAGCAGTTCTCAAACAGACTCACTTTGACATAATTTCCTTAATTTGCATTGTGTTTTTGTGCTAGAAGATAAGGTGTGTGTGTGTGTATTTTAAAGGCTCATTGTTTTCAGCACTCTTAGTGCTAGTACTACTTCTACATGTTACACACATTAAAATACCAAGACTTTGTGTGTATTTAATTTTTTTATTTTTCCACAAGAAAGTAGTGGTCTTGGCACTTAATGTGCACACTGAATACAATGGAGTTTAGAATGACTTAGAAAAACTAATTACAAAATTTAGGCCAAAATAGTGGATTTGTAAAAATATACAGTATTGCAACTCAACTCTAGACACTACTTGGCTATTTGTCATACCTTGAATGTTGCAATTAGGTCTTCAGTTCACCTCAGTTCACTGTTTAGTGAATAAACGCTACACTCTGTGTGTACAGAATTGGGAAAATCCACCCATCGAGATTAGATTGCAGTCATTTTTTAAAGCAAGAAGATCCTTAGTCCTTTAGTGCTGCACAGAATGTAAATGCTGCAGTGGAAATGTATATTAGCAATTTTTAGGGCTATTGAATACACAAGGAAAAGTAATTATCCCTTTTTTTTATTATTAAAAAAATGTGTTAAGGTCATGAAGGCCCTCCAGCACTAGATTATGAACATTTTAAATATATATATATATATATATATGTGTGTGTGTGTGTGTGTGTGTGTGTGTATATGTATGTGTTTTCTTCCAAGATCTGCTTTGGGCATATGTATGGTATAAAGCAGTAGATAATAATATAGATGTTCTATTTTCATTTAAATTCTCATGTAGATAGAATGATATTTGCCTAGTGGATGGAAAATATAATCTTGTGTAATTAATGTGTGTGTGTGTGTGTGTGTGTGTGTATGTATGTGTGTATATATATATATATATATATATATATATATACGTGTGTGTGTGTAATCAATGGTGTGTTTGAAAGGATTGCCCTTTACTATAGATCAGAGGCAAACGTTGCCCATCCTCCATCCTTCTTCTAGATCTCATTTTCTGTTAGTGATTTTTTTTTATTTTTTTTATGGGAGGTCTTGGAGTTTCGAGCTCAGTGACGTACAAAGGCAGAGAGCCTGAAATGAAAGATCTGGATATATTATTTGGCGGTTGATGGCAGAAAATCTGCAATGTAAGGGGATTCCATTCAAAACCGCAAATGCTATTGTTATCTGTGGAGGTTAGAGGAAGCTATGACTATCCAAAATATATCCAGTTGCTGATATTATACAGTCACAGCTCAAGCATTAAATGAAGATATCATGGTTACCATGCAGATCTTGCAGCTGATCATACTAAAGCAGTGTTGTGCTCTTTTCCATTGCAGTTATCATATGCTGGTAGCTAATGTGTTATATGAGCATGGGAATTTGGGTAACATTTCTGCAGTCTCTCTCATTAGCTGCTTTTCATTTTGCTGAGTATTGAAATAACAATATTTAAAATGTATGTTGTGTGCATATTTAGGGAATCCCCTCATTCTATGACTCCATATTTGTTTGACCTGGAGCTGTTCTATTCTTGTGGTGCTGAATACAAGACTGATGCACATCTTTGCCTGCAGTCTACCTTATACATTGTTACAAATGTAAAAAACATCTCTCCACAAATGGGGTAAAAATAATAATACTTTTATCATTGGCCCAGTGTTTAGACTCTGAAAATATACAGTTTGTGTTCAAAATCTGAAATAATTTTATACGTCGGCACACAAGCATATTGTACAGAATGCATTTGTCTGTGCCTTTTAAATATAGTAAAAATGTATTTCTACATTTACCTCGTGATTTTTGTAATGAATTTGGATTGGCAAATATTGTGTGTTTACTTACTAATTTTGAAGTGTGCTATATCAAATTTGTATATTTTTACTTTATAAACAGTAATTTAAAATTCTATAAATTGAATTTCTATTGTAATTGTATGAAAATGATGGCCATTAAAACTTTACTATATTTCTTTTTAATATAATAGGTTTCTCTAATGTCACATTTATGCCTGCATAGTTTTCTATAATGGTAATCAGCATTGGGTAATTGATAAATGCAGTGCATCCATCTATCCATCTATCCATCTCTGTTAGCCAGGCCTAAAAGTTACTGACCCCTGCAAATCTTGTATTATTTGTACTTACATTTGTTGTTTGGAATGATGATGACATAATCACAAAGAATAATGAAATCTGGAAAAAACCCAAAATTAAAACAAATGTGAAACTATATATTTGCAAGTGATTTGTCTACTTCCCTGTGCAGGTATAATCTAGTACATGATCATAAGTACTCTGTGTATGATGCCTGGGTTGGGTGAGCGTAGTGGCAGAAGGGCTCGTTTCTACAGTCTCTCAGAGCTATAAACTGCTGGTGCCATGTTCATGTGAAACACTATTCTTGCCTGCTATCAGCCATGCAGTCACTATTTCAATAAACTGCTGCTTTCAAACACTCCTGTGCAATGTGGATAACTACTTTTTCCAGCTGGGAATATGTTAGTTTCCAGGGTTATATCTGAATAAACTTGTGTGTTTTGGCTGGTCTTTATTGTCGTATCTTCGACCATCTTCGACCATGCTTTGTGGTACTTGTTCTATGCATGCGCTGCCTCTGCCACAGTAGTAAACTGTAATACAGTGAGGGAGGGTTAAACTTACAGTGGGTAGGCTGACCCTTCCAATTTTGTGGTCCTTGTTTTCTGTATGCACTGCCTCTGCTATAATCGTAAACTGTAAAACTTGCAATGGATGGGCTGATCTTTCTTATTAAAGGGACACGCTAGTCAGCCCGACTACTTCATCTCAATAAAGAGGTCTGTCCTTGTAACCCTGCAATATAAAGCACAGCAGTTGTTTTAGAAATTGCAATGCTTACATTGCAGGATTAAGTCCACGTCTAGTGGCTGTCAGTATGACCGTGCAGCAGAAAAGCACTAGAAGCTCTTCATCTGCACTGACCAAGTAAAATCCAGAAACGTGAATCACTGATTAAATGCTTTCCTATGGGTAAGTTTGTATGCATGCTCAGTGACCGTTGTGCATATTAATTAGGTTCCCAGAGACTTAACGAAGGTTGGACTTCCTCGTCACTTTTAAGGCATTTCATTGACCAGTTGGGCATTTAGCTCCTACACCAACTAGATTTTCCTATTGTGTATCTGCACTCAACATTCAGAATGCCTGTCTCATAAACAACATTCTAGCCTTTTTATCTTTATGGATTCTCACCAAGCCTTATATCCACACTCCTAGCTGGATACCTGTGACACTAGCCTCTCTCCCAATCAACACCCTAGGCATAAGGCGATGGCTAACAGAAGCCAAACATCAGTTTCTGACTACTACTTGGCCTATGTGAGCTTGAAGGACTGCATCTATTGTATCTGTGCATATATAAGGTGCTCCATTATTATTATTTATATAGCGCCAACAAGTTCCGTAGCACTGTTCAATGAGTGGACTTACAAACACGTAATTGTAACCAGACAAGTTGGACATTCATATGTATATCTGTACCTGGTTATATACATTGGCAGTGTGCGACAAATATGTTTGCATATTCTAGTCCTTGCGTCTCTCTATATGTTGCATGTTTAAGTGTTTAGAAAACATAATTTATATGCTGTCTATAAGGATACAAAAATAAGCTTGTCTTGTTAAATTTTCTTTATGACGTGACTTGTCTAGAAAAAGTTGAGATCCAATTTCTTAATTGTTTTTTCTTTTTTTAAAAGCAGTTTCTATACTGCTAGGTTTCTCAAGTTGTTGCTTTTGGTGGTAATGATAGGTTAACCCATCTCTCCCAGCCACACACTGATTAGATAATAGATATGCCAACGTGTATGCTGCAGACGGGAGAGCCCTAATTTGCCAAACTTCTGGAACTGACACAAAGGAGGGATGCACAGTTTTGCACCAAAACCACTGCAATACAATATAACGGTTATGGTTTACAGTATGCCCATTTAAACACATAATTAAGTGTTCTTGCATAGCAAGACCACTTACTGTTATCTCACATATATAGTATTATTATTATTATTATTATTATTATAGCCAAATTTGCCACCCTAACTCCTCCCACAGTTTTTATACTACATAGACAAAAATATACCAAAACGTGCGGATTATTCCCGATCGGATTGCTATTACTTTGTGGAACGTTTCGCCGAATGGTTCACGGAATAACGTCGTTCTCGAGGCAAAATTGGTCCCATAGGAATGAATGGCAAAGCTAGAGTGGGAGCTGTCAAAAGCTGAAAAATCAGGACATGATTTCTAAACTGCCACCACTCCCTCATTTTCAGGCCCACCTACACAAATCTTATATCAAAACGTTCCGCAATCCCTGCTGCCACTAAAAATGTCCACAGCTAAGTACATAGTCCTGATAGTTTTCGCAATATGACCATTTGTTTGCAACTCATGCCGTCCATTGACATTCATTGAAACTCCACTCTGCAAAGCTCACATTTGAAGGGCAATTTCTAAACTGCGACTGTGCCTTCATTGTTAATATTGCAGAGACATACTATGCATCAAAATGTAGGTCTGGGTCTTTTGGTTCTCACAATATAAAGCTCTTCGCTGTAGGATGTATAGTTTTCTAAAATATGACCGTTTGAAGATGGCAACCGCCAAAATACTCTGACCTGTGCAAGGCTGCAGCAGCAAGTGATGTCATAGACAGGGACTTTTGCACCTGCTAATGTTTTTATAACTGTATGTTTTTATGTAACTGTGAAGCACTTCGGGCAACAACGTTGCAATTAAATGTGCTATTTAAATAAATAATAACAGTTACTCCGCCCACTCCAGTTGTAGACTACTGCTGGAGGCAAGAACACTTCACACAATTTCCCCAGAAATTGTAGCTTTTCTAGTTGCATTGTAAAGTATAAAGTTGTGAAGTGTAAATTTCACTTTTTAGTTTAGTTTAAATTGCAGTTAACATTTGGCATCCATACTTAAATGAATCTGTCACTTTAGCTGGTTATATGCACTAGACATGTAGAAAAACGTGTAACCAAATGAGACATGCATTATTTGTTGATGAAGATAAAACCAGAGGTGTGCTTTGGAAGTCTCTCTCACTGAAGAATGCCTTGGGCCAACAAAGGTTGGTTTAGTCATGATTCCGCTGGCTTTTCTTCAAAATAAAATGTCTCAAAATAAATTGTAAAGTATACCCAAGAACAAACTTCTGATTTTTGATTATTCTTTTATTAACAATTTTATATGTGTCACAGTTAGGCAGGTTGATACTATAGTGCTGTATTATTTTGCTATATTTAATTTCTACATGTTTGTGTTCGAATTGGTTGAATACAATCCTGCATCAGTTGAAATGAGTTGGACAAAGACTGCTTTTATCTATGGTCATGTGTCCTTAAGCATATTACATACTAGTGAATATGCTTGTCTAGTTATCCAGGGTCGTAAAAGGAATTCTGCTTATGCTAAATTAGTTTCAATTATCTTTGTATAACTAACATTGTTATTTTTGTTTAAAAATAAACCCCATTTAAAATCAGTGCACTATACTTATTAATGTAGGGTTACAGCTGGCATGCAGAACTTCTTACCAGTAAAAGCTGCTAATGTATCATCATGCTAATTAACAAATGTACTAGTAAGAATAAAGTGGAAAAAAAACAAAACTACTAATAAGATTAGAGGGAAAAAAAAAAAAAAAAAAAATATATATATATATATATATATATATATATATATATATATATATTTCCATTTTGGAAAGTAATGGAGTGGAGAATAGTGACAGAAGATGACAAAAGATACAGTAAGAGAATAGAATTAAAACATTTGGAAAATATCTTGCTCGCCTACCTACATTGACTGAAATACTTTTCTTTTATACATTTTTTATTACATTTATAGGTTTTAATATGACAATCTATTGTGTTCTGAATAATGTGAGAGAAAAAAAATATTATGAAAAGGAAAAAGAAGAAAATAGATTAAACCAGCGGTTCCCAAACTGTGTGTCTCAGTGCTCTGGGGTGCCGCGACGGGCACTCAGGGGCGCCTCGGAATAGTCCCCCGGTGCTATAATTATAGCACCGGCAAAAATAACCGCAACCGGGCCTCTATAGTGTCTGCAGGAAGGGAGAAAGTGACAGCCTGTCACTTCCTCCCAGCCTCGTGCAGGGAGACCGTGCAGGAGGAAGAGGAGGCAGCCGCAGTATGAGGGGAGTGGAACACACCAGGAGCTGCTCCAGACCTCTCACTCCCACAAGCCAGCAGGACTCCAAGCCACCCTCCTGGACACACAAGATAAGCTAACAGGAGGGTGGCTGGAGATATAAAAAAAATATATCAATTGTGTGTGTCAGGGTGTGCATCTGTGTGTGTGTGTATATATGTCAGTGTGCTTCTGTGTTAGTATGTGCGCACACAAATCTGTTAAAAAAAAATAATAATTTTTATTTACTCTGTACATGTCAAGGGTTTGTGTTTTTTTTTGTCAGTGTGTATATCTATGTCATGGTGTGTACATGTATCAATGTTTGTGTGTGTGTGTGTGTGTGTGTGTATATGCGTATGTTTGTGTCGGTGCCTTTATGAATTTGTGTATCTGTT
The DNA here is from genome assembly GCF_036172605.1 of Pelobates fuscus. NCBI lineage: Eukaryota > Metazoa > Chordata > Amphibia > Anura > Pelobatidae > Pelobates > Pelobates fuscus. The sequence continues at coordinate 61,626,426 of NC_086329.1, forward strand.
AATGTGCATGTATATCTGTGTATGTATGCATGTAATAGTGCATACATCCAAGCAGTCAAACACCAGCACAACACACAAACAGTCTCCTGCAATTTAACACAAATATTACATACAAACACATCCCTGCATTCAAGCTCCAAAAAAATATACAAACATATTCATTCAAACACAAATACTTCGCACAAATGTACACCTGCTTTTAAAAGTGAACATTACATTCAGACACACCCATTATTAAAACTCAATAACTATATACAAGCACTCCTTCAAGCACCAACACTGTACATTACATTATAGCGCCAGTAAATACCGCAGCGCTGTACAGATATACAACCTAGAAATTTTGACTTGGAGTGCCTTGGAAAAATAGTGAGATATTAAGGGCGCCTTGAACCTAATATGTTTGGGATCAACTGGATTAACCACCTGACTATGCTCTCGTGCAGGGCTTTTAAAGCATGTTGACGGTATAAAACATCATGCATTAAAAGTATAAACAGGGTTAAATCCCTGCTGGTACTCAGGAACCCAAGATATAATTGAAAAGCGGAGGGCTGTCACTAACTGTGTAGCAGTTAAATTGAGTGTGGTGCATGTCCCTTTAAATCTCCATGGCTGATTGATCACGCTAGCCGCAAGGATTCTGAGCCTGCCCCAGTGTTTTTAAGAGATCCCCAGGTTCAGAACTTCTTGCATGCATCTCTGTCCAGTGATCAGTATTGGGCTTTACAAGTTGCCCAGCACCAATCTCAGTGTTCAAGTGCTGATGGAGAAGTGGGAGCTCTTCCTCTCATGCTGCAATGACACAGTACAGAGTACTCTGAGAGCTCTGTATTGGATGCGCTGGGAAATCCCACTGCTGATGTTAGTACTGACGTCAGCATAGGTAAAGGGCTGAGGGCAGGTTTAGGCGCTATGAGTAGTATTATTGGTAGGATGATTGATTATGGATTGGATTATAGGTAGAATTAATTGTTGGGAGGAAAAGTTATAAATGTGGAGTATCATTGTCTTCGAACAGTAACAGAATAAAAATATGGTGCGTTTACAGTAGTGAGACATGTGTGATCTGTAAAATTACCCAAAATGAAACACAGAAACTTTTGTGTAGCGATTTTGGAGTCTGTGACTGCTTTTTATCTAAGCATGGCAAATTTGACAAAGTTATAGCTTGTAGCAATAATTCTGACAAACTTTACAACTGTAATTTGCTTCCTGCGATATTTGTTTTATAACTTCAAAAGATTAATTGAAATCCTAGACATATTGGGCATTTTAAATATCAGCACTCTATAGCTGAATCTATTTTGAGTTAGTTTTCTTTAGTTGTACTTTTTTTTTTTTTTGATATGTTACTCCTATTTAATATTATATTAGTATACATATGTTATCAAAGGAAAGCTATATTTTTCCTTTAAAACTTATATATTATATCTAGGTGTGCAATTAAACAGGGTAGAATGAACGCATTGCAAAAGTTCTGAAAAGGCCAAATGCATCACATCTCAAAAGAGGGATACATCCTTAACCGTTTTAAAAAAGGAAGGAATTCACAAGCAGAAAGTATAACATTCTCTACGGACATATGATGTCATTGTCAAATCTTTTCAAATGTATATATCAAAGTGGAGCGGGAGTAAGTCATATATTACATAGATCTTGTGCTAAAATTAACTCTGCTTCCTGTGTTGAGGGCATGGCAGGCAGCCCATCACAAATTCTGTTATTAATAGTTGTGCAAATAGATAAATGGAAAATATGGACAAGGCCTAAACATCCAACAATACAGTTTTTACATTGAACTGTGGAGATACTTTTTGTATTGCGTTTAAGAAGAAGAAAGAAAAGAAACACCACAGATCAGCATCTAGATAACATTGGATAAAATACATTTTTGTTTTAGAACATTTGTAGGAGAGCAGGGAAAAGTATTTGGAATATCCGAGGCTGCTGATGGGATCAAAATTACTGAGCCAGGTCAGAGGATTCAGCAGGACATGAGAGTGGGCTTGTAGAATACCCATGCTAAGAGACACAATACTTGTGGAGTCAATGCCATAGCCAGAACTTGTGAAGTGTTATTTTTAAACACGTGAACTACTTATAGTCTGTGTTTACACAGGGTGCCCCCTAGTTCATACAGAAATAATAAAGGGACTCTAGTAGCAGCTCAGTTTTAAATATCTTTAAAAATTGTTAGTGCAAAACAAAATGTTTTCTCCTACAATCAACATTTAGATCACCCCATTCTATAAATATTGTTGTAAGATCACATGCAACCATATTGTTTGCATTTTCACATAATGCCTATTTGTGTATTTATTTGTTTAGCACTCAATTTACAGCTGCAGTCCAAATGGAATGAGTCAATGTGTGACATCATCAGAAGACACTGCCTGAACCCAATCCAATTCACCATTCCCTTGTGATTGTCAGGATAGTTATAACCCAACACTCAGAATAAAGCCACACAGGACAAGGAGAACAGTAGAAGAGATACGTATCACCGGATCTTAGAGTGGCTGGGCTTAAGGTGCAAAATACAAGGAATAGAAATGTGAAGAAGCAAGCCGAGGTCAAGGATTATAGAGGTACATAGAATCAATAAACTAGCTAAGGTCAGGGATACAGAATTAAGAATAGTCAAAACAATTCTAGATTAAGAAACTATTATTCAGAATTACATAAAAATAAAGAAAAAATGCTCTTTTATATCCTGAATGGAAACCACAACAGGGCACTGAACAGATTTTAAACTCTGGTATTTATAGGCCTGGTGTGTTTTCCTTGATAGCCACACCCCAAAGCATGAGTGGGCGGCAACATGGGTGTGATAGTGTCACAATGTGTGTGTGGTTTATTGATATAACAAATGGAGCAGAGTTACAGCGTCTGGCGTCAGAAACCCTGAAAAAGTGTCTGAGGGTGTGAAACCGATGATGTGCCTACTTAGGTAGGTAGGGGGACCAGGTGAGTGGCTTAGCACAAGGTTATGTATCCTTAAAGTGATGGTGTGTGGACAGTGCTTGGCTGGTGCCATACACATGCTGATTTGCTGTTGATTCTTCCTCAGGCTGAGAATATATGCATTACGTACCAATTTTGGGAGGTATTTAATAAAATCCGCTCTGTCACCCCACCTGCCCCACTTCATAATGATGACCTCTTTATTAAATGCTCATAAAGACCGTGTTGACTATATTCCAGTGAAATTCGCATTAGAAAAAATAATGTGACAAAGCTTGACAAAAAGGTAGAGCTACTGCTGTCTTGCTCTGTTAAAGGACCACTATAGGCACCCAGACCACTTCAGCTTAATGAAATGGTCTGGGTGCCAGGTCCATCTAGGATTAACCCCGCACTGTAAACATAGCAGTTTCAGAGAAACTGCCATGTTTATATTAGGGTTAATCCCGCCTCTAGTGGCTGTCTCATTGACAGCCGCTAGAGGCGCTTCCGCGCTTATCACTGTGAAAATCACAGTGAGAAGACGCCAGCATCCATAGGAAAGCATTGTAACTGCTTTCCTATGAGACTGGCTGAATGCGCGCGCGGCTCTTGCCGAGCATGCGCATTCAGCCGAAGAGGAGGAGAGCTCCCTGCCCGGCGCTGGAGAAAGAGGTAAGTTTAACCCCTTCCTCCCCCCAGAGCCCGGCGGGAGGGGGACCCTGAGGGTGGGGGCACCCTCAGGGCACTATAGTGTCAGGAAAACGAGTGTTGTTCTGGCACTATAGTGGTCCTTCAAGTCCCCAGCTGCCACTAGTGCTGGCTGATGGGAAAAAGGCACTTGTTTGCTGAATTCTCCGATGTCTGTTCTTGGCAGATGAAGTGCCAGGAGCTGAAGAGGATCTTGCAGAAGAAACATATTCAGGGAACTAAAATCTACCTTCCCCACGTCCACTGAAAAGCGAAGCAGACCTTGAATCTTTGCAAACACGCCAGAATGTGATAGATTGGATTTAAAGTCATATTTGGTTAGGCAAGACAGTTAACCCAATGTGGATTACTGGTGACGCATACTTTTTTAAAAATGGTTTGTATGGATTTGAAATTTGCATAGCAATATTTTTGGTACAAATCAGGCATTTGTAGGATCAATGACCACTTTGCATAGCTTGTTATTAGAGGCAAGCTCAAAAATATAAGCGCAATACAGTACCTGCACACTGCATCTATAAGGCACAGTACCTATTAACATGAATAAACCATGACATCCAGCAGTACATACAGATCACAGCTTATACTCCTGTTTATATCACATGCGTTATACTCCCAATTTCAGTTTAGTTAGTGTACTCACTATAGTAGTTTGGCCTTGAAGCTTACACATTTAAGAGTTAGTTATTGCATATGTATGCCATATACACAAATTTGCCCTGTGGTTGGCACATTCTTGCTGGTAACAGATGAAGATTTAGTCTATAAGAAAGTACAGGTTCAATGGTACAGAGTTGGAGGTGCACATGAGATGTTCACTAAAACAGCATTTTTAGAAAGCACGTAAATCAGCAAAAAAAAAAAATGCCTGTAGAAGTTAGTATTGTAGAATACCTTCTGTGTTGTTTCTGAAAATGGGCATTCACCGCAATGGAAGCTCATATGGACTGGATGGTAAGAGAACAAGCTGATCTGCTGCAAGTCTCCAGAGATTGAAATGACTTTCTGCATTGCTTACGAAATGCCAGGACACTAGAAAGATTATATGCACTGGTCCATGTTGCAGAACAAGTTTTAATTCCTGCAGACTATTCAGTATAGGTTGAGAGATATTTGTAAGGCCACCCTCTGTTTCTGACACGCACATGTCTAATTCATCCTATTTGCAACCTTTCAGAAGCTTGTTTTATTACATTGGTTTCAACCGATAAGGCACTTGCGTCAGTCTGTGGACCCGCTCACTGATTTAGCGCACCTATGTCAGTCTCTTGTCAACATGTTCCATACAGTTGCAACATAATTTTCAGCAGGTAACACACTTGCCATTCTGGCCTCGATTAATAAAATGATGTGAATCGTGACCTTTGCTTCTTTTATCCATTAGTTGACATCTTGTTTGACACACTGAAGCTGTGCAAGACTGATGCAAATGTGATGCAAGAGCCTTGTCCTTTCCAAATCCCTCCAGCGTTGGTTTAGTGCGTTTTCTTGGTCTCACAGCCCTCCACTGCATTATTCGCTGCTTATGGTTTTGCTTGTCCCTGACTTAGAGTTTGTGCAGTCTAGTGTTCCTGTGTAGCACACTGGACTTTGTCAGTGTCTCTGTTTTGCCTTAGTCCTGATTTCTGTATTTTAGACTCAGTTTATCCTTGCTAGTCTAATCCTGGCCTGTATTATTTATTTAGCAAGTTATTTCCAATTTTCTATAGAAGAGTTAAAGGGTTACTACAATTCTATTGAGAGTGGGGACATTTCTGACTTGATATGCTCTACTAGGCACCATAGGGAAAGTTCCCTTTCTCAGTATGTAGTAAAACTTGAAATAAAATTTCCTACTTACAGTGAATCCAGCGCCAGTCAAAGGTCCTGGTGCTGCTTTTCCACACCCCACCTCTAAAGTCACTGGGGCCAATTCCCAGCTTGAAGTGCATGTGCGGTGAGGTGGGGTTAAAGCGGCACTGTCATGCCGAACTTACCTTTCCTCAATCTCTTCCTCTTCTCCCCCTCTCTCAGGATCTGTTATTCTTTTCTTCCTTTCTTCTTTAGTTTTCTTTAAAATCATAAGACAAAGTAGGGACCGATGACCCGGTGCTCCCAAGCGATAGAGGACATCGGGCCCGACATGCTGGTACCACGCAAGTGGCTCTGCGTTCCGGACCCGACCCACGCAGGTTCGCGGCCTACAAGCGCATGGTGGTAGTGGGAGAGACGTCCGCTCTCCCACTGCAGACAAACACGGCAAGGCAAAGCTGGAAACCCCGTTCCCCCCCTATGGACCGGCGGGGGTTATCCCGGTCCCCACCGAAGCGACACACATGGTCACACGGATAGCATCTGCCCACACGGGCCTGGGCTCCGGGCCTAGCACTACTGTAGAAGCCCCTTGCCTTACAGAACCTATAGCCGTACAAGCCACAAGCCTGGATCTAATCTTTCAACAATTTATGGAAAAGCTGGACAGACTCTTTGCAACACCTCGCGTGCCCTCACAGGGAAGAACTGGGCCTCTTGTAGCACCCGAGTTCGTGGAGCCAGGATGCGGACCCCACATGGAGCCTGGGGCCACGGGGAGACCCGTCCGCCCTCACACCCCTTCCACACTCGACGACCACAGCCCCTCACCAGCAGCAGACATGGACTAAGCATCTCCCCAAGATCTGTCGGGAAGGACGACTCACAGAGGCATCAATCCGACCACGAAGTTTGGCCCGGCCATCCAGCACTCAGAGCCGGCATAGGCTAAGCAAAACAGACTGCATGTACGTTAACCCTGCAGACCTCACTGCGGAGGCAATACCGGACCCCATCGTGCAAACTATCATTTGACAAACTGTGAGCAGTATAATGCCTAAGCAATATGTATTTGCCTCTTCTTGTATAAAGCTATTAGACTCTCACTGTCCATACCGCTGATATGTCTTAAGCTCCCGTCTACAAGAAAATGTTAACTTGTCTTAGCTGATAGGCTACGTACATAACTAGACTATGTCCTAACCGTTAGACACTAGGCCTGACTTTAGCAATGTTTGAAGCACTACCTGTGTTAACTAAATTCGTATGCCTGTATTATGTTCAGCATTTAGCCTGCTCCATTTGTTGCGTGACGCTAGCGACCAAAACAGCTTGAGTAATCTTTCGCTATTAGTGCAGCCTGTTTGTTTAGGCATCTCCTTTTACGATTAACTAAGCGACGACACATTCTGTACACTTCTTGTAACACAGAACACACACACACATCTTGACTAGCTAGGGTGACAAGTTACACCTGCATATTAACGAATAGATATAACCTGAGCTACTCACCAGACACAAAAACAAAAAACAAAAGAGAGGTATTATTGTCCAGGAAATTTAACTTTTCGAAATTAACGTTGTATTATCCCTATGCTGTGTATTACTCGTTTTACTTTCCCTTTTACTTTCTGTACCCCATCCTGCATACCTCAATAAAAGAAAGATTGACAAAAAAAAAAAAAAACTGGATTCGGCATGACAGTGCCGCTTTAAGGATTTAAAAACAAACCACTCCTTAATATGCACGTAGGAGGTGGGAGGGGAGAGCTAGCTTCCACTTGCAGGTGCTCTGCCTGCAAGGGGAAGATTTTGACATATTTTGCCAATGTGCAGTGTGTTCTGACAACAGAGGAAATTTATAAACAGAATTGAACTGCATCTAGGCTCATGCTGAAAAACTGCACACGCTGACTTGAATTGAAGTGGTCATGGTACTAGGAGTCAGCGTGTGCAGTTTTTTTTTTTTTGATTTTTTTCGTTCTTCATGACATTTTAACTGTCAATGTCATAATACTGTTTGCTTTTACTGCAATAAAATACACATATTTGTATTCAGCAAAGTCTCACGTGTAAAACAGTACCCCCTATGTACAGGTTTTATGGTGTTTTGGGAAGTTACAGGGTCAAATATAGCGTGTTACATTTGAAATTGAAATTCGCCAGATTGGTTACGTTGCCTTTGAGACTGTATAGTAGCCCAGGAAATAAATTTACACCCATAATGGCATACCATTTGCAATAGTAGATGACCCAAGGTATTGCAAATAAGCGATGTCCAGTCTTTTTTAGTAGCCATTTGGTCACAAACACTGGCCAAAGTTAGCGTTTGTATTTGTTTGTGTGTGAAAAATGCAAAAACCGCCAATTTTGGCCAGTGTTTGTGACTAAGTGGCTACTAAAAAAGACTGGACATACCCCATTTGCAATACCTTTGGTTGTCTATATGTCGAAAGCCCTGCAGCCTCATGCCCAAGGCAAATTGGAGATCTCAAAAGAAAGGAGTCATAGGAGATGGTTTGTGAGCCAGTTCGTATTTAGTACGTAATTTGTCCCAGAGATGTAGCAAGTTGATAAGATGATTACTTTACTTTAAAGGGACACTCCAGGTACCCAAACCACTTCTGCCCATTGGAGTGGTCTGGGTGCCAACTCCCACTACCCTTAACCTTGCAAGTGTAATTATTGCAGTTTTCATAAACTGCAATATTTACCTTGCAGGGATATCTCCTCCTCTAGTGGCTAGAGGGCACTTCCGGGTTTATAGCACAGATTTTCTGTGCTATAGCGTCGCTGGAAGTCCTCACGCTACGTGAGGACCTCCAGCGTCACTTAAAGGAACACTATAGTCACCTAAATTACTTTAGCTAAATAAAGCAGTTTTAGTGTATAGATCATTCCCCTGCAATTTCACTGCTCAATTCACTGTCATTTAGGAGTTAAATCACTTTGTTTCTGTTTATGCACCCCTAGCCACACCTCCCCTGGCTATGATTGACAGAGCCTGCATGAAAAAAAAACTGGTTTCACTTTCAAACAGATGTTAAATAATTGTATTTCAATCTCTAAATTGAACTTTAATCACATACAGGAGGCTCTTGCAGGGTCTAGCAAGCTATTAACATAGCAGGGGATAAGAAAATCTTAATTAAACAGAACTTGATAAAGAACGCCTAAATAGGGCTCTCTTTACAGGAAGTGTTTATGGAAGGCTGTGCAAGTCACATGCAGGGAGGTGTGACTAGGGTTCATAAACAAAGGGATTTAACTCCTAAATGGCAGAGGATTGAGCAGTGAGGCTGCAGGGGCATGTTCTAACACCAAAACTGCTTCATTAAGCTAAATTTGTTCAGGTGACTATAGTGTCCCTTTAAATCCCCATAGGAAAGCATTGAAAGCATTTTCAATGCTTTCCTATTGGGAGGTCTAATGCCGCGCATGCGCATTAGGTCTCCCCCCATTGCCGGCCGCCCATGAGCAATAGGATGACATCGGCGGGGGAAGAGCGTGGGCGGACCCTGAACCAGCGCCGAGGGACATCGACGCTGGATACGGGTAAGTCACTGAAGGGGTTTCAACCCCTTCAGCAACCTGGGATGGGGGGGGTGGGAGGGAGAGGGGCCTGCAGTGCCAGAAAAACAGTTTGTTTTCCTGGCACTGGAGTCCCTTTAATTCCATATAGTACAAGTTTATAAAACAACAAAGCAGGTTGCTTCTAGACCTTTTAATACATACTTCAATAATTTTCCTTCAACAGCTAATTTAAAATACGTCTTGTAGTAATTCTCATTTTCCTAGTAATGGCATTTCTGGCAAAACATGACAAATTTGTACAACATGGGACTGAGAGATTCCCTGACACAGTAAGTTATTACCTTTCACTCCAAATCCCACTACTCTTGGGTGGCAGCAATGGCTTTAATAAAATATATCTAAAATAACAGCCCAAGTACATAGAATGTCAGGATTACAAGTTGATGCATGAACTGTGTCACACCTAGGACTAAGGATAACCCATAACACTTAGAATGGCCGGACTAAACGTCTCCAAGAATCGTCAAAATACTTGCCGAGATCAGGAACACAGAATTAGACTCAACGATGAGGGAAAGCCAAAAGTCAAGGATACCATAATTCAGGGAAGTCAAAACGAAGCCAAAGTCAAATACCAGAAAATCAAGATCAGGAACACACCATCAGGATGAAACCACAACAGGGCAATGAGCAAAAGGAGAATTGGGTTTAAATACCCCTCCTATGGATCCGATTGGCTGTAACCGGCCTTTGACCTCAAAAGCAATTACAAGGGTGAGGGGGGGTGTCAATGTTAGTGGGGTGACAGGGTGAGAGGGGGGTGTAATAATGCTGGGGGTTGACAGAGTAAGAGGGGGTGACAGGGTGAGTGACAAAGTGAGAGGGGGGTGACAGGATGATAGGAGGTGACAGGATGTGAAGGGGGTTGACATAGTGTGAGGGGGGGGGGGGTGAAATTTACCTTTTTTTTTTTTTTATTGCAGGAATTCCTGGTGGTCCAGTGGGCTCCCTGGTGGTCCAGTGGGTTTTCCGGTCTGCAGCTCCGCTGGATGCAGAGCTGCAGACCACATGTTGAATGTCTTTTGATCTCCATTCAGAGCGTTGCCGTGGTAACCCGCAGCAACGCTCTAATTGGCTGGAGATCGAGAGACACTTCAGTCTGCAGCTCACACCCAGCGAAGCTGCAGACTTGAGGCAGCCTCTCTCCCTGGGCGGACTGACAGGAGGGGCCTCGCACCCGGCGGCATAATGGGTAATCCGCCGGGCCCCCTCCTGTGTCAGGCAAAGACAGTGCGAGGCCTTAGACGGCCGCCTAAATCACCTAATTAGAGAGCCACCTCTTCCCAAAAAATAATAAATTGCAGTGATCCTGGCTTGGATGACCATGGAGACAACATTTACAAGGTATGCAACATTATTATCTGTTGGTACAGTGCCATAAGACTACAAGTATAAAAAATTACCAATATTATGTTAAGCACTCTATCAAGAAAAAGCAGTTTATGCACAATACAAGTTGACAATGTGTCATATTTAAAAAAATCTTAAATTCAAAATTTTTACATTTCAGTCCATTAGTTCCAGCAGCAATTCCTGTTTTCCAACACTAGTGGCCTCACTAGCCACGAGTCTAAAAAAAAAAAAACCTCTCCCCTGAATAGCATGATCATCCAAACATGTATTCAGCGGTCTGTGTGTGTGTATTCAGGTTTAATTGCCGTGTTGGCACTTTGAGGAAAAAAAGTTGGCATGCATTGCGGTTTGGGCACTCGAGCTCAAAAAGGTTAGCTATCACTGGGATAGAGTAATGGCCGCGAGATTTAGCAGCGATTAAATCGTTGGATAATTTGGTCACAGCTGTTTCAACAGAGTGTCGAGTGCGGAATCCAGACTGAAGCGGGTCAAGCAGACAGTTGGATTCGAGGAAGTCTGTCAATCTTGCATTCAAAACTCTGTCAAGCATCTTGGAGGCAAACGGCAGTAGTGATATACGGAGGTAGTTGGGGTCAAGGTTGGGCATTTTCAGAATCGGCGTTATGGTTGTATGCTTGAAGGGTGAAGGAAATGTGCCAGAGGAAAGGGAAAGATTGAAAATTTTAGTGAGAGGAAGTGCAAGAGAGGGAGACCGGGTGCGGATGAGAAATCAAGGGAACAGGTGGTGGGGCGGGAGGACCAGAGCAGAAACCTCTTCCATTGTAGTAGGTGCGAATGAGCATGGAACAGCGGAGGGAGTGGGGTTGGGTGATATATTGGAAGGGGAGAGAGGTTAGAGATCTCTTTCCTGATTGAAGAAATCTTCTCAGTGAAGTGAGTTGCAAAGTTTAAGGCGGACTGCGCAGTAGGGGGAGGGGGAGCAACAGAGCGAAGGAGAGCATTAAAAGCATGAAATAGAGATTTGGCTTGGTGGGGCAGTGTGCTTATGAGGGTGTTGAAGTAATTACTAGACAGCCAGTAGAGGGCACTTCCGTGTCTCTAGCACAGGTTTTCTGTGCTAAAGCGTCGCTGGACATCCTTACACTGTGTGAGAACCTCCAGCGTCGCTCAATTCCCCATAGGAAATCTTTTTCAATGCTTTCCTATGGGGAGCTCTAATGCGCATGCAGGGCATTGTAGGTCTCCCCGGCCGGCGGGCGGGATCAGTCTCGCGGAGGAAGAAGCAGCGACGTGGAACATGTCGCTGCCTCTGGTAAGTGACTGAAAGGGTTTTCACCCCTTCACCAACCGGGGATTGGGTGGTGGGAGGGAGAGGGGATCTGCAGTGCCAGGAAAGCGGATTGTTTTCCTGGCACTGGAGTTTCCCTTTAATCTCTTACAACCTTTATCCGGATAACCTGATCAGGGCATATTGCCTAAACCAATATGTATATTATCCTTCCTTATTTACCTATAACTTCGTTGATAGGTTCTATTATATACTTTCGTCTGTAATGTTTCCTTTTCCCTTGAGTTCTGCTATTCTTATTATTTTCTTGTCAAATCGTGTATAAAGTTAACCCCGGCATACCGTATATACTCGAGTATAAGACGAGTTTTTCAGCACATTTTTTGTGCTGAAAAACACTAACTCGTCTTATACTCGAGTCAGTTGTCTGTATTATGGCAATTTTCATTGCCATAATACAGACAAGGACCGGGGGCTGTCAGGAAGCTGTTACCTACCTTCACAGCAGCTCCTGTCAGCTCCCTTCTCTCTCCTCCGTCCGTGCAGCTCCCAGGTCAGCTCCCTCTGCAACTCTCGCGGCCGCGCGGAGCGTTGCCACGGTAACCCGTGGCAACGCTCTGACCCCGCGGCTCTCGCGAGAGTTGCAGAGGGAGCTGACCTGGGAGCTGCACGGACGGAGGAGAGAGAAGGGAGCTGACAGGAGCTGCGGTGAAGGTAAGTAACAGCTTCCTGACAGCCCCCTCCTACAGCCCATCCACTGGACCACCAGGGAGTGAGAGCCCCCCTCCCTGGCCAGCTAACAAGCAGGGAGGGGGGACGAAAAAATACAAATATTAATAATAAAACAAAAAATAATTAAAATAATAACATAAAAATAATAATACAAATAATAATAAAATAAAAAAAAATAGTTACCTAAAAAAAAATAACATTTAAAAAAAATATTAAAATAATAATTAAATAATAATTAATAAAATGCCCACCCCCCACCAATGCTCTGCACTCATACACACACACTGCACATACACACACTGCACTGCATTCATTATAAACACACTGCATTCATACACACTGCACTCATACACACACACTGCACTCATGCACACACACTGCACTCATGCACACACACTGCACTCATGCACACACACTGCACTCATGCACACACACTGCACTCATGCACACACACTGCACTCATACACACACACTGCACTCATGCACACACACTGCACTCATGCACACACACTGCACTCATGCACACACACTGCACTCATGCACACACACTGCACTCATGCACACACACTGCACTCATGCACACACACTGCACTCATGCACACACACTGCACTCATGCACACACACTGCACTCATTATACACACACTGCACTCATACACACACACACTGCACTCCATTCATTATATACACACTGCACTCATACACACACTGCATACACACACACTGCATACACACACACACACTGCATTAATTATATACACACACTGTAAATAAATATTCAGTTAATATAATTTTTTTAGGATCTAATTTTATTTAGAAATTTACCAGTAGCTGCTGCATTTCCCACCCTAGTCTTATACTCGAGTCAATAAGTTTTCCCAGTTTTTTGGGGTAAAATTAGGGGCCTCGGCTTATATTCGGGTCGGCTTATACTCGAGTATATACGGTAAGTTTCTTGTCTGACCTGATGCAAAACCTGACAACATTATTCTCCTTCTCCCAACAATTGCCCTGTAAATAAATAATCATAACACATAGGCACTCTACAGGGAAATACATAGACCATGGAGTAGAGAAAATTGTAGGTTTTACTTCTCAAGTCTTCTGTCTCCTGTTAAACAATACAATAATTATATACTTTATATTTGGACAGAGTTCCATGAAAAACTGAAGTTCTAGGTACTTAAGGCGAGCTCCGCCAACTAAGCGCCTATATATGCGGATAGTGAGGAAGAATCAGTCTAATCATGCGAGAAGTAGTGGGTGCTAGCACTATTCGGAGAATCCATGTCTGGTCAGAGACTGTAGAGTGGTGGACCAAAAATTAAAACACAAACATTTTTTTTTTTTAAAAGAAAAGGGCTGAGTGAAAGCTGCTGGTGAATGTGTGTGATAGTGTCCCTATAGGGATGTGGAGTACTTGGCTAATCTACATGTAATGTGTATGGAACTGTCAAAGTGTAGCAGTTGTGACTGCTTGCTGAAAACTTTGGTGACAGTAATGGTGCCCAATAACCCCTCGGGGTCGAAGCATGTGTATTTGTCTTGGATATGTTAGTGGTAACTATGAAAATCAAGTTTAACCCCTTAAGGACACATGACATGTCTGACATGTCATGATTCCCTTTTATTCCAGAAGTTTGGTCCTTAAGGGGTTAAACAGAAACAAAAACAACAGCGTAAAAGATAAATTCTTCAGCTGGAACAACTTTTCTGACTACACTTTCCGCATCACAGAGGCTCAGGCGCTGCCCCTGCATAACCTTTCTCATTTAGCCGGTGTCCACCGAACAAAAGGAACCACTTTGGACACGTTCCATGGTCAGCCAGCCTGGTGTGTAGAGGCTGTAGGCTGTTCTAGGCCATGGCCTCCGAGGAAGGAGTCTGAGTCCTCGAGCGATGCAAGCCAGTGAGTGGCAATGTTTTTGGTGGCGAGCAGAGTGCGGGATGGGCCCCATGTGTAAGTAACCTCCACCTCTCTGAATCTATGTGACTCGTCAGGCCGAGCCTCTCCAATTTAGCGTGGCTCTACATAGATCCTGTAAGAATGTTAGTTGCATTTCTTCAAAGGTGAACAGGGTTTAGTTTGGAGTGCAGTGAGTACCGTCATCTTGTCCGGGAATGACAGAAATCGAAAAAGGACATTGTGGGCGACCGCTGCTGGTGCCCGGTTGGATTTAGGGAGTCTGTAATAATAGCCATCAACTGGCATGGTTGTTATCTGGCGAAATGGCAGGATTGCTGTGAGTAGGCATCGGGTGAAGTTATGCAGTTCACTGTTAGCAACAATTGCAGTGATACCTCCGATTTTGAGATTGTTGCGCCGTCGCGCGTCATCTATGGCATCCAGCCTGATCTGCGTAGCCTTGTGTGAGGTCTTCAGGCTCTGGACTTCTTCAGCTGGTTCCATTTGGTGCTGTGTGAGAGAAGCGACATCCTCCTCTGTGGCCTTTACCCGGTCAGGAATTGCTGTTAGCTCCTCTCTGTGTGGCCAGGTCTGCTCAGAAGATATTACGGATGTTTCCCAGGAGGCGCATAATATCGACCTTGGTGGATGGAGCTTCCATGTCGCTTGCATGCACCTGGAGGTTAGTGTGTTCAATCTCCGGTATGGGATCTGGTGTTTCTAGTGCCTCTTCCTCGGAGGACGAGCCAGTGCCATCTTAGGCCTAGGCCTCATTGGGAACATGTCCTTGTGACTCCGGCTCCTGTCCCCAGAATGTGTTTTTTAAGTTTTGTTTTCCAGTTTCCCCATGTACTACTCGGGTTCAAGTACTTTTGTGGGATTGTGTTGTCACCTGTATAGAGGTGAATCTGGAGGTTAGTATAGTCGGGATTCCGGAGCTCCGCACACGTCCTCGTTCTAGGAACTCTTACACGCAATGTTTTATTTACAGTTTTCTGACTGCTTATTTTGCAAATCTAGCCGGAGCACCCCGTATTGCGGTTGCAGGAGCTACTGAAAGTTGCTTGGAAAAAAAGCACCAAACGCCCTGGAACTATTTTGGGCATAGGACAATGTGTGCAGCCGGTCAGAACTTTAACACGGTCATGTTTCCCCTACACTGTATGGATCTGAACGCCGAAGTTGTCCAAATAGCGCTCCGATCCATGCAGTGTAGGTGCTATGATAAGATATATTATTTGTCTGGTTATTTTATGTTTTAATAGGTTTTGGGGTACTTTTTAGGTTTTATATTTTTGTGTTTTTTTCTCTGTTCCTGGGAGATAATCAGCTTACCGGTCTTTAAAACCATTATCTCCCAGGCCCAGAAATTCCTGGAAGGGGCTTCTGCTGAATACAATGGAGACCCCCTGCTGGGGGTCTGTGCATAAAAAGCAGAGTCTGGCTCATTAAAATCATTTGTACCAGAACTATGTCATTTAGTTACTGGGACTGGATGGGCTATAATTACTGCTCAGCACCTTGTTCCAGCTCTTGGAGGATTTGGCAGAGAAAGTCCTTGTATGGACTAGAGGTCCCAGGACTCTGTGTCGTCCATTCCCTGGGAGGGAATAGAGCTAGTCCCCTATCCTGTTCCTGGACAGAGCGGCTCCAGGAGGACCCCAGTGAAGCCACAGCAACTGGGGTAGAAGCTTCAGGTTTCCCCAGTTCCAGCTAGGAAATGGTCCTTGGTGAAGGTATCCAGCCGGGGTACAGGAAGCTCTGCTAACGTTACAATTATGGTGGGCCACCGTACCAATCAACTCAACGTTGTTTTTTTTACGTATTTTTTTGTGAGGACCTTAATCTCTGTGTGGTGGGAGGTGCTTATTTGTTAAGTGTTGGTAACTTTGCCGCTATAAAACTCTCTGTTCAGTCAGCTCCTCATGTGCTATGAGTGACAGTTACCACCTTGGCTTGTTGGGTTTGGTGTATCGACGCTGCATTGGGTGTGCCCTCCGTCCGTGGCGCTGCTGCTTCCATGCTTTTTTTTTCATTGGGAGTGTCGCTTGTTAATCTTATGTATTCTGCAGATTGGTTTGCAAGTCAACGTTCTGTACTTTTTACTTTTGTCCTTCTCATGCTGCTTTTTCCCTGTTGTCCTTGTGTTAAAATAGCAAAATATGATGCTTACATTTTTATTGAACATTACTGCTTTATAGTTACAGTAAAGTTAATATAGCAAAAATATTTTCCTCCTTTCTTTATTAAAACTAAGATTATCACTATCACTTACGCCAGGATAATCTACAATTTTGTTTTATAGAAAATTTCAAAAAATATGATTTTGGTTAACGTTTTATTTTTTCATTTTTTTTCTTTAAGAAAAATACTGCATACATTTCCCCCCCCTCTAATTCTTACCCTGCCATCAGCTCATACGACTCGGGTTTTCATGCATTACTTTGGATTGAATGCTCTTATGGTCAGTACTTGAACCAGTCACCAGGGGGGTCATCATATATGCTCCAATGCTCGGATTTCCACATGCCTTAATAACTCTTCTTGCTTTATCTTGGAACAAAATATTTTTTAACTTGAGCAGTAATGAAATACCTTGTATAATGCAAATGACAGAGCATTGCCCATTGAGTGGCGATTTTATAAGGTTCCATTCAACTTGTTTATTCATTAACTTGCAGTGTACAATGCTAGTCATGTCATTGTGTGTATATTACACAAAACTAGGTAAGTAATACAGTGTGAGCTGCATATTACTATACTGCAGAGGGATTTGGACAAATTAGAGGACTGTGCAGTCAAGTGCCAGATGAGATTTAATGTAGATAAATGCAATTTGGAGTGAAGACTGCACAAGCAATATATATCTTAAATGGTGCTGAGTTAAGGAAAACTGTACATGAGAAGGACTTGGAAATAATTATTGACAGCAGACTAAGTGTCAGCGTGCAACGTCAGTCCGCAGTTGCTAGGCCAATATGGGTTGTCAACTCATAGTTAACTAAAAGGTAGCCAAAGGTTATATTACTTGAAACTATAAATGGGCTGCTTCACAACACAGAAACGAGTGCTAATAGTATTAAAATAAATCAAACATATGTGTAGGTGAACACTCCAAAAGACTCAAATATAATCCAGCAGCAAAAAGATACAAAAGATCTAAACCACTAATAACCTAAAAAAAAGTATCAATCCGTAGCATCTACCGTGTTTCTCCGAAAATAAGACCGGGTCTTATATTAATTTTAGTCACAAAAAACACACTAGGGCTTATTTATTTACGGTACCGATATGTACATTGAACAACATTTAAACAACTTTTCTTCAAATACCGGTACAGTCATCTTCTTTTTCCTTTGAACCGTTGGTCCTAATCTCTCATTTACAGCAATATATGGTACAGTAGCTCTCCCTACCGTAAACAACATTTATTCAATTACAATCATGTCATCTTCTTCTGGAATATCACCATAACTCTCCAAACCCTGATTGCCAGCCTGAATTTCTTGCATCTCTATTTCCTTTTGAACCATTGGGCCTAATCTCTCATGTAAAGCAATATAGCTCTCCTTAAACGAGTACTTCTTGTCCATGTAGCCTGCTGGTAGTGCTTTGGCAACACAGCTGTCAGTGATTTTATCCCATGAATTCTTCACCCATGTCACGACCTCTAGCAGTTTAGGCTTCACAAAGTTTCCACGCTGATTTCTGACCAATCTATTTTCAGTGTATTCATTGATTTCCGTGCGCAAATGGTCCTTGAATGGTTTGTTTATTGCAATATCAAGAGTTTGGAGATAAGCAGTCATTCCTGCGGGAATCATTACTTGATCTATTCTTCTCTCTGCAAGGAAGTTCTTCATGTCTTTTGCGCGGTGAGTGCTGGCTGAATCCCAGACTAGCAGACCTCTTTGGCCACCTCTCAGAACAAGTGGCAGCATTAAATCGATCCACTTTCTTATAACTGCTTGTGTGCACCAGGCTTTTTCTGTTTCAAGAACATAAATGCCTGAAACGCGTTCAATCTTATCTTTCTTGCCCTTTGCGATAATTAGAGGTGTGGCTTTTGTTCCATCCAGACGAATTGCCAAAACACAAGTAGCACGTGCACTTTCATAGCCAGTGGAGGGAACGTAGATTGAGGAGGCTCCCCTCTGATCAATTGTCGTTTGAGATCCTTGGCCCATATACACTGCAGTTTCATCCATCACAATCATGTTGGAGAGTTGGTATTTAGAAAAGTCTATGCCATCAATAAAGAGCTTGAATGCAAGTGCACGTTTAACAACTTCATTATCTTCCAGCTTGAACAGTGTTGTCGATCTTCTTAGAGACAGTTCATATCGCTTAAGGAAGCCATCCACATCCAGCCAGTGGTGTGATGCTTTGAAATCTTCTGTGGATATGTCGAATTGTGGTGCCATTTCAAGGGCAAATGCTTGAATATCAGCCCTGCGCACAACCAAAGCCTTTGCTCTCTTGTCAGCAATCCATTCACAGATGACATCTTCCAGCTCAAGATATAATGGCTGGCGACCTGATCCACACGTGCGCTTCTTAGCATTTCCCTCCCTCGTCCACCTTTTGACTGAGGTTACCATACCCTGCTCGCCATTTTCGGACCATTCGGAGATCTAACTTCATCTCTTTGCAGAAAGTGGTCAGATTCTTTCCTTGGGAGTCCTCCACGATTCCTTTCTTGTACTCGACAGAATAGCTCTTTCTCATTGCACTCATCTTGTCTGGGGATCAAAATACCGCACTGTATTAATACCGTATACAGTACGTATAAAATGCGCAAAAAGTCTGAAGTCTGGCTGGTTGTTGCTTTAAGAAAAATCCGGTTCCTTTAAAGCATGATAAACAACACTGTGTCATTTATCCCTCTCTATTTTCTAAAAAAAACTGTTAAAATCAAAAAATTCTGTGTCCTGTCTTCCCCTCAGGTCTCCAACCACCACCACCACCACCACCCCCCCCCCCCTTATCATGTCGGGAGTCAGGAGTCCGTTTTTTTTTCCCTTTACATTCTCCGTTTTTTTGATAATCAATTCTGGTACTGTGGTTCAGTGCATACATAACGGTAACGGTGTGAGATATTCTGGTGTACCTAATGTGACACACAGAGGAGAGGGGGGTAGACTGGCACTCAGCTGCTCAAAAAACTGGAATCAATAGGGATTCATTAAAAACCTATGTGGAAGAAGGGTAAAAACACTCTAAAATTCAATATAGATAATGAGATTAGGTGTGTGGGTCCAGGAGCTGGCTGGTGACTACTGGCTATAGTGTATAAATAAAGAGTATAATAATTTGTATATACCAGATGGAGACAGGTTGGTACCGTATATAAGGTGTCTTGTACCTTTAAGTGCTAATATTACGTAATACACCTTTAAGTGCAATAGGAAAGGATGAATGAAAAAAAAAAAAGGGAATAATAATAATACGGTAGATAAGTAAAAAGAAATAGATAAAAGAATATAGATAAAAATCGAGAGTAGAGATAACATGGAAGATGAAATAAATAAAGAAGAAGAGAGAAAGAAGTAAACAAATGAATTAGGACATTGGAAGACAACATTAAGACTGCATAAAATAAAAAACAAAAAACAAACAGCTTTATTCTTTTTTGATGATTACCGTACCGGTAGAAGAAGAAGTTCGGCTGTGATGACGTCAGCCCGCTCCGTGCACTAAAGAGGGAGGGGGGCGCAGATGTCCGCGGGAGGAGAGGAGGAAAAAGAAGAGCCAGTGTGCTGAAGACATCTGGTGGGAGATGGGGAGCAAACAGAATAGCCAAGATCCCTGACTGACGCGCGCACAGTCGGAAGCCGCCTCCCCTCCCTCCGTAGCTCCCGCCTTCACCCAGTGCGATGTCACAGAACATGGCGGCCGTTGTGTGGTGAAGCGGGTTCGGGTGCTTGTCGCAGTGTTTAGCCCGGGTGCCGGTTCGCTATGAGCGCGCTGGGGGTTATGGTGACGGACAGGCCCGGGAGGATGTTGTGGCGGTGTCTGGGTGACAGTGGCGGGCGGTGTTGAATCCCCGGACTGTGTTGGTGCTGCAGCCCCCCGTTATAGAGCCAGTCTGTCAGCCGGTGTCCGCGCTGTGTAACCCCCCAGAGACCCTCACACCGCCCGGCTCTGACATGGCACAGCAGCCAGCACTGCGCCCTCTGGGCCTCGCTCTCTGCATCATACTGGCTCTGGGCAGAGGCCAAGCGGCTCCACTTCCTGGAACAGGTGCAGGTAAGCAACCCTGAGCAGCTAGGACTGCAACTCACATCACTCAGTGTATAGTAATTATACCTGGGACAGCCGTCCACCTCCATACCATGGAAACTGGCTGACTGGGACTGCTAACACTACTGTCATACAGCAGCTAGGACTGCAACTCACATCACTCACATCAGTCAGTGTAATTATCAGCCGGGAGGAGAGAAGAGGACCTCCGGCGGGGCAGCGGTGGGTGCAAACAAGTTTTCCACGTACCGGTAGATTGCCTAGGTCTTATTTTTGGGGTAGGGCTTATATTGCAGCCCACCCTGATAATCCAGCTAGGGCTTGTTTTCGGGGTAGGGTGTATTTTCGGGGAAACACGGTATTAATGTCTGATGGTAAAACTGTATAAAACGGCTATTATATCAGAAATATTGTGGAAAAGAATACATAGTATAATCTGTGAATACCAACAACTTGAAGTATGAAAGTATATAACAAAAGGTAACACTATCGGATTCAGTAATCCATCAAGATGAGAAATCTCAACCAAAAAAAAAATATATACGTAAACAACATTTATTAGGTATTAAATCATATAAAATTAAACACAATAATTGTGGAGTTACAATTCTGAGAACAATGTTAGTGTGTCACCAGCTCGGATGAGACATGCAGCTCTTAAACCCCTCCGGCTATCGTGGCCCTGCTAAGGGTGTGCTGGGAAGGAAACCCCAAGCCTGAAAAAGCTCTGAGGGAATCCTAGTATCACTTACCCTGTTCGCCGCGCCAGAAGCCGGGTAGAGGAGCACACCGGTCCACACCCACCCGATGTAGGATGAACTTGATCAGTTTTCGGCAAAAGAGTCAGCCGAGATGTTGTAATCAGAGTCACAATAAGTAAGTACTGGAACTATGAGTGAAAATGATGAGTTCAGTCTACGCGTTTCGTCTTACTTGAAGACTTTATCAAGACTGCAATCCTCCAGGGATCTAATCGATATATATACCAGTACTCAGAGCTTGTACCAGTATGGGTTGTCATCCATAAAAGAGGTATTAATTCACTGGGCAAAAATAAAATTTTAACAGTTTAGAAATCAACAGTAAGACTCCATTTTGTTTTGTTATGGAAAAAGTGCAGGTGCGGTCATCAAAATTTAATAAAGGGTATGAACATTTTAGTTGTGAAGAAAGACTAGCAAACTTTCACTTAATCTGAGGGGAAATAACTTTATGAAAACACATACAGGAACATTATCAACAGCTCTTGATGTCCTGTTCACTAAAGGAGTGGGTGCTTCGATAATACCTCCCAGGACCGCCGGGCTCATTACAAGCCCTGCGGTCCTGGGGTGGCGGGCAGCAAGCGTTTACTCACCTCCCTGCAGCTCTTCCAGCTCCCCAGTGTAAATCTCGCGAGACCCGCGGCCAGCTCTGAAGGCCGCGGGTCTCGCGAGATTTACACTGAGGAGCTGGAGGAGCTGCAGGGAGGTGAGTAAACGCTTGCTGCCCGGCGGTCCTGGTAAGTATTATCGGAGCACCCCCTCCCTCTTCTGCTGGGCTAATATTTATTCGAGTATAACGAGCAACCCTAATTTTAGATTAAAAATCGGTACAAAATTTTATACCGATTTTTAATCGAAAATTAGGGGTGTGCGTTATACACGTGTGCGCGTTATACTCGAATAAATACGGTATTTTTTTTTATGCACATTCATTTTGCATTATATACATTCACAATGCTCTTACAACAGATTATTTAAATATACACTTAGCACTAGCACTATTTAATTTGTCTCCCACATTGGAATTGGTGTAGGACCCACTGATATTTGGATACTGTAAAGTAGTGGTGGGCATAACATAATATAACCATATGGTGGAACTAAATCACCATATTTGTTTGCTGAGAGAGGTGATTTTTAAAGCACCACTATAGGCACCCAGACCCCTTCAGCTCTATGAAGTGGTCTGATTGCCAGGTCGCCCTAAGCACTCAGAGAAACTGCTGTGTTTACATTGCAGGGTTAATCCAGCCTCTAGTGGCTGTCTCCCTCGCTTCTGTGATTCTCAGTGAGTAAATCACACTGAAATGATGCTGGACGTCCTCACGGAGTCCAGCGTCCATTAATATCCCCATAGGAAAGCATTGAGTAATGCTTGCCTATGGGCGGGTTTGAATACGCGAGCCTCTGGCCGCGCATGCACATTCGGCTCCACTCGGACTAAGGTAAGTGGTTGAAGGGGTTTTAACACCTTCAGCCCAGCGGGAGGTGGGCCCCGAGGGATGGGGGACCTATTAACCCTATAGTACCAGGAAAACAGGTTTGTTTACCTGTCACTAAGGACACATGACATGTGTGACATGTCATGATTTCCTTTTATTCCAGAAGTTTGGTCCTTAAGGGGTTAAGTAGCCATATAAAATTGAAAACTGTAAAAGGAAACTCAATAGCATTATACGGCACTTACAATTTATATATACAGACGATAGACTATTTTTAATCTTTTATTCACCTCTTTTTATAAAACAAATTTAAAAGATTCTAGTTCACATATCTGCATCTAGAATAACCAGCTGGTTTCCGATTCCTTACATGTTAATACATGGCTGCTATAATCACATGTTCTCTCACAATATTTTTTTTCTTTTTTGTTTATTCATTATTGCCACATTTTTAAAAATTGTGATGGGATTCTTAGGTGTCAGGTGTCTTTAAAAAAAAAAAAAAAAACAACAGATGGTAAGTACTACTAAATTTACTTACTGTAGTTTTGCTAGATAAGTGTGCTAATCTCTGGAAATATTTCTAACTGGTTTATGTTAAAGAATATTTCAGGCAACAGAACAATTTTCAGTATGCTTGTTTGCATCTTGGTAAATATTGTTCTTTGTAACAATCAACATGTACTAACATTTTTAGAGGTTTATGTGCCTGATATTGGATTTATTAATTTATTGATTTTTGTCATGCCCTATATTACAGCAGAGCAATATATCTTATATATTTTTTTCTTTTTCCTATTAATATGGAAACTACAGGAACTCATAAGGATCACATCCAGCCTGAGTTCTCCTAGTTTAATGTTTTAATTTAGAAGGTGGAAAATATATATAAATGTTGTATTTCACTTCTCTACCTTGAATAAATAGTGGATGTTTTGCTTCCTATTTTAGTGATGCATCAACTGACAGGAATATTTGACTCGTGTGCTTTTGCCAGATCATCTAGAGACATATTTACATAGATTCCCTAAGTTACACGTAATATGAGGACTCCTCACCAACCATTATGCCAGGACAGTAATAGACTCCGCTAAGCCATTGATGTATTTATAACATCAACATTCATCAGTTCTGTGTATAAAACATTTCTCTTTAATTTGGACGGGCTTCCCCGAATACTACCTGCAGCCATAAAGAGGAAATGTTTGTATACAGGGCCGCCATCAGAAATTTTGGGGCCCCTGACAAAGCACAAGGTCTTTCCCCTGGTCCAGAGCCTGACTTACCATGGGTTACCCCAGCGGAAGAGCTGGCCTCTGCCCCCCAAGCAACACCAGCAGTTTGCCTAGCTGCACCAGAGAGACCGAGAGTGCTGCGTGGTCCCACTACAAACTTGAACCTACAGGCCAGTACCATGTATTGTGGGAAGGTTACTGTGCGTATTTTTCTTTGTGGGTGGGCTGCCCGACTAACCCAGGTACTGTGCCTGGAGGGGACTACTGGCTAGCCTCCTGCCTTCCGACTATGGCCCCTGTGCTGATAGCTGTATTTTACCCTGCAGAAAGGTTTATTTGTGTATTTCTGCCGGGGCGTTTGGGATGTGAGTAGTGCTACCCCAGATAGCTATGCCATGGAGCCTGTTCGTGTAACGAAAGACTATGGAAAATGCATACAGTTAAAAAGTATGTGATCTGAGTGCCATTCGGTTGTAATGTGCGCTCAGATCTAAGCTATCTGGGGATATGTTGCATGTATTTGTTTTTTGTAGTAATTGTAACATTCTGTAATTTTATGTATTTTTTTAACCATGTGGTTAATGGAGTCTTGTCTCTGTCCTGTGAGATAATTTGATTACTTCCCAATTATCTCTAGGATAGAGAGGAGGGATTGTGATGTCACTGTGGGAGTGTTTTGTTTGTATTGTCTGTAATATCCAATACGTGTCCCATTGTTCCATCAGGTCCCCTAGGGGAATGGCCATTTGCATAAATACCGGGCAGGTAGCCCTCAATAAACCGGACCTACTTGCACCTTTCTTGAATCCTTGGGGGAAGGGATACCTACACTCTGGGGATTGCTATAATCTCTTACTCCCCAGAGTAAGCGCTTGTAAGAGCTTGATTTGTTCCTGCTACGCTCTCTGGATTTAGGAGAGGTGCACCCACTGGGAGCTGGATCCTGGTCGTGGATCCAGGGTGGGTGAGAGATGGCGAGACCCTGGCGCAGCTGCATCGCTGGAAGTGGGGTCCGCAGTGCTGATGGTGTTGGTTGGAGTGCTCGGAGTCCTCGGCAAGCGCTAGGAGCATCTTCAATCAACCGCTTCTTCTCATCCTCCGAAATATCGGTCTACAAGATATTGCTCTCTCTTGGTGCTCCTCCTACTTCTCCCAGCGCTCTTTCAGTGTTTCTTTCTCTCTGCTTCTTCTCCCCAACTCCTCTCTGTTGGTGTCCCCTACTGTTCTCCATCTATACTGCCTCCCTTGGTAAACTCATTGGCTCCTTTGGCTTCCAATATCATTTCTATGCAGATGAAATGCAAATCTACCTGTCCTCTCCTGATCTCTCCCCGTCCCTCTTGACTTGTGTCTCTGACTGCCTCTCTGCTGTTTCTAACTGGATGGCTGCCCACTTCCTTAAACTAAACTTGACCAAAACTGAAATTCTGGTCTTTCCTCCCTCAAGTGTTGCTACTCCTGTGTCTGTCTCTCTCCAAGTCAACGGTGCTACCATCAGCTCCACGACGCAGGCTCGCTTCCTAGGTGTTCTTTTTTACTCTGACCTCTCCTCTTTAAACATTGCGCGCATCCGACCCTACTTAACGCCAGATGCGACTAAGGTGCTGGTCCATTCCACTGTCCTTTCTCGCCTTGACTACTGTAATCCGCTTCTCAGTGGGATTACATGCCTCCAACTTGCGCTGTTACAGTCCATGATGAATGCGGCGGCGAGGCTCATCTTCCTGTCCGCCCGCACCTCCCACGCCTCACCTTTCTGTCAGTCCCTACATTTGCTTCCTGTAAGATATAGGGCTCAATTTAAAATTCTGGTTCTTGCTTTCAATTTTCTACATTTTCCCGCTGGGCAAAAGGTTTTTCTGAACAAGTTGATTTGCATAAAATGCTAAAGTGGTTCCTTTCCGGATTAAATATTTTTTTATGAAACAAATGAATTTGTTTCGAAATGAAAGCAACAAATGCACATCTACTAATGATGATCTCCCATCAAAGACAATGTTTCACTGGGTGGCAGGATACATTGGCAGAAATTACTGCACTATGTTGACTATGCTTGTTGTATAGACACATTGGAGCCAAAGCTTCTCTGAGACGCTCTCACTTCTGCCTTTAGCAAGCACCAATAGTACCTACAAAAGTCTGGCTTTCTATAGAATATAGCACTTTAATAAAATAAGGCTGCCAACCCACTTAATACCATCGACACTCTAGTATAAAAGCTACCACCACAAGGACAATTTTCAAAAAAGGGTAATCCTAGGTTATCGCAACCAAATTAGATTTAAAAAAATAAAAACACAAAACCCATTTTAGCCAAAGTATCTATGAAACAGTACTATTATATAGTTATTTTTACACAATTCTTTTACCAGAAAAAACACAACTCTACAGAGGAATATCTATTATGAATGGACAATAGTCACAGTGCATACATATTAGAATGTATTATAGACCAATTACACAAATTAAACAGACAAAATAAAAGAGGAGAAATTTAACAGAAAAATCCTACTATTCTCTGTACTAGTTAAATACCAGGATTGCTCTCCACAGAAAATACCAGGATTGCTCTCCAACAGGTACTTGGTATGTCAGGCACATTTTTTGTATGGCTATGAAACAGTACAGAATAACTTTGCAGAGGTATTTTCATAACATAATATAAGTCAATAACGGTGGTAGGTATATGTTTAAGGTATCGAGCTGGTCACTGAGCGTAACACTTTAGAGCTGGCAATAGAGTCTATCCATGTGTTTTAGGGTATCGCTAACATGAGTGAAGGAATAGTTGCATTGAGTGAATGATAATTACATTTGGTCTATCCCTTACTAAGCTTAACTTCGCTTATACGTTGTCCTCACATAGTAGGGCTTAAGGGGGGTGTTCTGGTCGGGTACGCATTTGTACAAGGCGGGCATACCTTAGGTTTTGGCTTGAGGGCATGATACCCCGAGTGGTTTTAGTAAGTCACCAGTGTGAGAAAATTTGGGACACCTGATGCGGTCAGCGTGTGAGGGGGGCGATCGCAAGGGATGCTGATCTTAGCTTGCGATTAGGCGGGGAAGGGGTGATTTCTCCCGGTTGTGTGTAACGCAATCCTGGGTACAGCGTCCCTCTGTGTGGATGACTAGTGCCCCTTGTGGCCTGGTACATTCACCGGTATTGGGGTGAGTTACGGCAGTTAGGGCCATCGTCCCTGAGTATGGGTGGGAAGGGGGCTGTGCTGCCCAGGCAACGTGTACATGAATAGTTGCGTGGGGAGTGTGTGTGGCTCGGTGTCGTCAAATAGCTGAGGTATCCCAAGTAGGGTGTGAGGGCTTTTTGAGGGAGGTGGGAACATAGACAGACATCTTTACCACAACTGTTCAGCTACCGGGGTGTCGCATCTAGTGCGTGTAAGCCGTATTAATGCAGATGCCATCATAATGAAAAGGAAAGAAACACAAAGACAGTGAAAACGTTAACCATAACACAGTCATTTTTGAACAGCACTAAGGCAGCGGTAAGCGTGGGTGGCTTGGCCCTGCGGGACCATAAGTGGTGCTCAGGCCGGGGCCACATTCTGAGAGGCGTGGGTGGGCCCTCTTGGGACAAATGTCTCGGAGGTAGCCGGGTTCCACTCATGGGGCTTAGAGGATAACCGGAATTGCTGCATAGAGTCTTGCGGTAGGCCTAAGGCTGAGAGGTGTCCCCTCGCCTCCTGCAGGTCTGCTATTGAGTACGTGGTGCCTCCGTGGGTTACGTGGAGCTTGTAGGATGAGCGCCATTGGTATTTGATGTTGTGTGCGCGGAGCAGGGTGGTGAAGGGTCTCAGGGCTGTGCGCCTTGCCATAGTCCCTCTAGATAGGTCTACATAAAACGTAAGGGCCATGCCCTCAAAGGCGTACGGTGTGCTGCCTCTGATGGCTGTCATCACAGCTTCTTTATCTTGTATTTTCTGAAATTTAACTATTGGGTCCCGTGGTGCAGCCGCTGGGGCCGTCGTCGGCTTGGGGATCCTAAACATACCATCTAGGCACACTCCCTTGGCCTGCTTCGGTGGGATTATTGTGCTCACCAGGCGCCTCATGCAGTGAGGCAGTTCGGTATCTGGGACCACTTCTGCTATGCCCCTTACTTTGATATTCTGATTGCGCCGCGAGTCCTCCAATGCCGCCATTTTGTACTCCATAAGTAGGTGCTGCTGTTGCAGTGATTTTAGTTGTTGTTGTATAGTGGATAACTGCCGTGTGTGGCTGCGAGAGTCTTGTTCCAGGGTTTCAGTGCGGCTTGCCAGGCCCTGGATGTCCTTTCGCATGTCCGCCACGTCGGCCTTGATGTTCCGGCGCAGGTCCGCCAGCAGTTCCTGCATGACCGCTTTCGTGACCGGGGCCGAGTCCCGTTGCGGTGTGGGTGGCGCTGGAGCCTGGGCTGTGGGTAGGACAGAGTCCTCGGGGTCCGAGAGTTGATCCTCGGAGTCGAAGTCGTCCAAGTAAGCGGCCATTTCAGGCTCCAGGGCGCCATGTGCTCGCCGCCATAGGTCCCCCAATGCTTGTGCCAGGTCGTGGTGGGTCTGGTTTTTGTTTTTTGCTTTTCCTGCCCATTTCTATCTCGTTTGCCAGGTATGGTCAGTTCAGTTTTTCTGGTTGGGGGTGAATTTAAAAGGTTTTGTCCGTAGTTTATTGCGAAGGATCACGGAGCTCTCAGTGCATGCGACCAGTCGGTTCAGCTGTCGGCTCCGCCCCCCCGATCTAAAGTTTCTTAATTTTCATCCGAGATTATATATATATTCTTTTTGGTTCATCTCAGGAGCAGAGATTGCAGGAATTCCATTTTTTTGTGTGCCGATTTGGTGTTTTCCAAACCTGTTTAAAAATGTAATTTATTTATATACATATACTTCTGATCTCTTTGTAACCAGGTCAAATCATCTTAGTGAATCCAAACCATTAGTCTGTAAGACCATCCATAATATATATATTAAACATAATGATCCAAATATAAAATGGCATCTAAAATCACTACCAATCTTCAAGTGAAGTTACAACTTACAATATATGTTGCAATTGATGTTCTTTCTCAAGCTCTCTCTGACAGCAGGAGCATATCTGAAAATATCCCCATAATAAAGCGCACCCAACCCTAGATCCAAATACCTGTTGGAAATTCTTCCAAATCATTTGGTTTACACATAATATTATAAAATAGTCCTTAATTGCTGAACATGATCAGGCTATATAGCCGAGGTTACCAACAAGATTTAACCTTTTTGCTTCCACAGTTTACCTCAATGATAGGCTGCAGGTACTGAGCTAGCCTGCCCTCTGCACTTACAAAATATATCAATGCATAATTAGATAAATATGGCATTCACTTTTTGGTAGTAGATTATGTGTTTTTACAGTTCTAGTTGGAGATAATGATTTAAAAGCGAAAAATTTAGGCTCAGTAAATGTAACAAGATAAATGTGTCCGTGTGTGTATCTTTGAGTCAGATGACTATAACATTCTTTGTATTGGTCTTCAGCTTATTTATGTATAGACACATGATTTAAGTAATGTAGTCCATGGTTTGACAAATCCAAGGTGGCATATCCCCATGGCAACCAACCAAGAGGACTTCTAATGTGCCTACAATTTTGTCTCCACTGTAGGTTATAGCAGACTTGTCTCATTTGGTTTGTGGCAAAACCTGGTTGTGCTATTTATGGTTTAGATATCTGAACCTTTTTTGTTTTTTAGTTTACATTGTATTCTGGACTATATTGGCACAGACAGATTTTACTTTGCAAATTAGCTTAACATCTGTGGTGCTGTATGTGGAAGTGCCACTGCCAGTCATGTAAAGAATAGCAGTGCGTACATGTACTCATATTGTATTTCTCGACAAATACCAAGAAATACTCTGCACACGCACCCGGTTATTGTCATTCGGCTGGACAGTTTTACGTTTGAAATGCAGAACTGTAATTTTGTCAGTTTCAGTTGGGGGGCTGCGGAGAGCCTTGTTTTATGACATACTGCTCCAAAATGATTATAGAGTCAGAAATACAAATGTGCATTGGATTGGCTGAGGTAGTCAGTTCTGATGATCTCAGTCAATTAGGCGGGGCTGGTGTGGGGGATCTCAGCCAATCCAATGCTTCCCCACAGGAAAGCACTCAGAAGCTTTTGTGCATGCTCGGCAGAACACCATTATGTGCCAATCAGCATATTCTCATAGAGAAACATTGACTCAATGCATCCCTATGGGGAATATTCCGCATAGAGCACTCTGTGCTGCACTGACATAAGAAGCAACTCTAACAGCAGTCTGAGTGACTGCCACTGGAGGTGTCCCTACGCAGCAATGTAAACACTTTTTTTTCCTGAAAAGGTGTGTTGACAGGGGAGGAGGTTACTTTATTGTGTATTTTTTTTTTTTTTATTGTTTTGATTCTCAAAAATTGAATTTTTTTTTATACTTGCCTCTTCCACTGCACCTTATATCCTGTTAAAGGCGAGTGATGTCAACCCTTAAGCTGACACAAATGCACCTACTTGGAGCCAATTCTTAAGGCTCCAAAAAAGGTGAGCAAGTATTTAAAGATGTATATGCAGTATCTAATGTTTATTATGCTGCACCCAAATTCTTTTTCTTTTTCTTCTAATTCCTTTTCTGTAAATGAACACCTGAGATACATCACTAAGTTTGGAGCTCCATAAGTGCATGAATATCTGCTGTTTAGAGCAGTCTATATCTTGAAAAGGCTCTATACCCTGTGGGTTCCTCATAAAAGTGTCATATTTAGACAATCTAGCAATACAATATTACCCTATTGTGTTTTATCTTTTTATTTTTTATATATATGGTTCACCCCCTCAAATTTAGTTGAAGGGGTAAGTGCCCGTACCGATCACTTTTATAGCGCTGCACTCTTACTGTTGGCTGGTGGATTGTATCACCTCAGCAGGGGAGTATTTCTATATGTTTGGTATATTTTGTTGGTTTGTTTGGGAAGCCAGTGATTGTTTACAGCTGCACGTTTTCATAAAAGTAATTCATATATATTCCAAACGCCTTTTCACACACAAGTCTGTGTTTTTCTGTTTTTTATATAATCATATTCTCTGTCTGTCTATCTGTCTGTCGACTAATACGGCTAATCCAATCTACACTGTTATACATACATACATACATACACATGAGTGCTTCCGGCACTGGGCAGCTACAGTTCATTGAGGGAACCATGAATGCCAACATGTATTTTGACATACTGAAGCAGAGCATGATGTAGTATTCCAACATGATAATGACCCCAAACACATCTCCAAGATGACCACTGCCTTGTTAAAGAAGGTGATGGACTGGCCAAGCATGTCTCCAGACCGAAACCCTATTGAGCATTTATGGGGCATCCTCAAACGGAGGGTGGAGGAGTGCAAGGTCTCTAACATCCACCAGCTTCGTGATGACATCATGGAGAGGTGGAAGAGGACTCCAGTGGCAACCTGTGAAGCTCTGGTGAACTCCATGCCCATGAGGGCTAAGTCAGTGCTGGAAAATAATGGTGGCCACACAAAATATTGACACTTTGGGCTCAATTTGGACATTATCACTAGGGATCGACAGATTTTTTTAGAGCCGATACTGATAATCTGGGAACTTTCAGGCCGATAGCCGATAACTTGCCGATGTTCTGTACATTTACCATTTTGAAAAAAAAAAAAAAAATTCTTAAGGTAAATGCACAAAATATTCATGCCACATGTAGTGGATGCAGTGTGTTTAGACAGGGAAGCTGTGTGTGTTTGTCTAGTGGTTGCAGTGAGTGTTTGTGTAGTGTGTATATATAGTGAATGCAGAGTGTGTGTTTGTGTAGTGAATGTAGTGTGTGGTGTGTAAAGTGAATGCAATGTGTGTGAATGTAGTGTGTGTAAAGCGAATGCAGTGTGTATATAATGAATGCAGTGTGTGTTTGTGTAGTGTGTGTATATAATGCAGAGTGTGTGTGTTTGTATAGTTGTGTATATAATGAATGCAGTGTGTGTGTGTTTATAATTAATGCAGATTGTGTATTGTGTGTATATAATGCAGTGTGTATAATGCAGAGGGTGTAAGAAAGGTGTATTCCCCTATCACCTTCACTTGAGAGAAACAACAAAAGTAACAAAATATACACCATAACCCTTTAAGACCGGAGGGCGTACTATTACGTCCTTTTTAAAGCGGCTCTAAACGCCGCAGGGCGTAATAGTACGCCCTCTGGTTTTTCCTTACTTACCCGGTCGCCGGCGATCCCACGCCGGCGATCGCGGTTGTGGGGACTCCCAAGGAGCCCCCCCCCCCCCCCCCGCGGCAGATCTTTCTCCTCCGGTCCCCCCGGCCATGTGAGAGTGAGGTCCTTGCGAGGACCTCACAATCACATGGCCGGGATAGCTGGCTGCTGCAATGCCAGCAGGGGGACTAACTGTAATGACAGTTGGTCCCCCTGCTGGCTGAAAATAAAATAAAATAATGTTAAAAGTGTAAAAAAAATATATATATATACTTAGATCATATATATATATTATATATATATATATATATATATATATATATGATCTAAGTATATATATATATATATACACATATACATACACACATACACATACACTGTCTAGGTGTATTTTAATATTAATATATATATATTATCAAATTACACGTAGACTGATACTGATTAAATATATATATAATTATTGTTATATATATATTTATATATAATATAAAAAAAATGTAAATACGTAAAAAAAATTAAATAAAAAAATTATTAAAAATAAAATATTAAAAAATATATAGATGTGTTTTATTTCGTTCTAACTGTATTGTGATATTAATATATATATATATTTATATCAAAATACACGTAGAACGAAATAATAGATATATCTATATACATAAATATATACGTATATATCACTATATATATATATATATATATATATATATATATATATATATATACACCTATATATAAATAAAAATATTTAAAAAAAATTATATATATATATATATATATATATACGTATATATACACATATACATATATTAATTCTACACATATATTTATGTAATAATTTTACATAATTAGGTATCCTAATTAATTACAATTAGCGGGACCTGCCTGACAACCCATGCCGAAAGTATAGGGAATTTAATTTGCTAGCACTATATTTAACCCTATATCTTTCCAAGACACCATAAAACCTGTACATGGGGGGTACTGTTTTACTCGGGAGACTTCGCTGAACACAAATATTAGTGTTTCAAAACAGTAAAATGTATTACAACGATGATATCGCCAGTAAAAGTGACGTTTTTTGCATTTTTCACGCACAAACAGCACTTACACGGACGATAATATTGCTGCAATAGTAGACAACCCAAGGTATTGCAAATGGGGTATGTCCACTCTTTTTTAGTAGCCACTTAGTCACAAACACTGGCCAAAATTGGCGTTTTTTGCATTTTTCACACACAAACAAATACTAACGCTAACTTTGGCCAGTGTTTGTGACCAAATGGCTACTAAAAAAGACTGGACATACCCCATTTGCAATACCTGGGGTTGTCTACTATTGCAAATGGTATGCCATTATGGGTGTAAATTTCATTCCTGGGCTACTATACAGTCTCAAAGGCAACTTAACCAATCGGGCGAATATTAATTTCAAATGTAACACGCTATATTTGACCCTGTAATTCCCAAAACACCATAAAACCTGTACATAGAGGGTACTGTTTTACACGTGAGACATCGCTGAATACAAATATGTGTATTGTATTGCCGTAAAAGCAAACAGTATTTTGACATCCACAGTTAAAATGTCACGTAGAACTAAAAAAATTAAAAAAATTCATTTTTTAATATTTTTTTTTATATTAAATTATGTTCCATACCTAAATATTTGATGTTAAATGAAAGTCCTGTTTCCCCTGAATAAAATGATATATAATATATAAGGGGGGGTGCATTTAATATGAAAGAGGTGAATTACGGTTGGACAGACATATAGCGCAAATGCCAGGTTTTGTTCTGTTCACAACTTGTACATTTGGCTGCGGTCTTAAGGGGTTAAGTGTACACACAAGGTATACTCAAATGTATCGAAACAGCGCAGGTTCAATATATCTGTGGAAATACAAATAATAAAAACATAATAAAATAAATAAAAACATAGTACTTTCTGTATGAAGCCAAATATAAATAAAACAAGGTGGGAGGAATCAAACTCACAGGCTCTACGGAATCCGCATATAAGGTGCCTATACAAGCTAAAGCGATATAGTCCGATATACTAACTAGAGGAAGTATTATGAAAGATAAGAATATCAATAACATTTTCATGTACTTATGTATTTTATGTTTTATGCTATGTGTTAAGTTTATATTTTCATCTTTTTTTTTAACGGTTTTAATGTTTTGTATACTCTGTATGTGGACTATAAGGGCATTTTTGCCCATAATTAAAATGGAGACTTGTGCAATACCTATATCACAGAGTAGCCGATACACAGTAAGTGAGGTAGAAGAAGCAAACACTTGCTTGGCCTCACCGTGTGTCAGGGGTTGTTTATGGTAGTGATCATCCATTTTGTCTCGTGAGGACCAGGCTTACAGACCTCCACTGTTGCATGTCAGGGTTACTATAAGAGGTATCTCAAGACCAGACTTTTGAAACATCTTGATCTCCTGAATCGATGAAGTGTAGAAGTTCATTGAAATTTCATTGTGTGAGCTGCAGAACTTTGTACTTAAGTCTGTGTTATGGGTATAAAACCATTTTGGTCCCACCAACAAATTGTAAGCATGTTTTTAATTGTGATTAATAAAAAGTTGTTATGCTATTGGCACTTTTTTAATTTTCTATGTGGAACGCCATTCCCAATTGGGATTTTATATTCTGAAGTAGGGATCGACCGATATTGATTTTTTAGAGCCGATACCGATATTCTGTGAACTTTCAGGCCGATAGCCGATATAATTTGCCGATATTCTGTACATTTACCATTTTGGAAAATAAAAAACTATTTCTAAAGGTATACATGCCACGTGTGGTGGATGCAGTGTGTTTAGACAGGGGAGCTGTGTATGTGTGTGTAGTGGATGCAGTGTTTGTGCAGTGTGTGTGTAGTGGATGCAGTGTGTGTTTGTGTAGTGTGAGTGGTGTGGATGCAGTGTGTGTTTGTGTAGTGGATGCAGTGTGCATTTGTCTAGTGTGTATATAATGAAAGCAGAGTGTTTGTGTAGTGTGTGGGTAGTGTGCGTAAAGTGAATGCTGTATATACTAAATGCAAAGTGTGTGTGTTTGTGTAGTGTGTGTATATAAGGAATGCAGAGTGAGTGTATTTGTGTAGTGTGTGTATAGTGAATGTAGTGTGTTTATATAATGCAGAGTGTGTTTGTATAGTGTGTGTATATAATGCAGAGTGTGTGTAGTGTGCATTATATAAACACACTACACAAACACACACTGAATTATATAAACACACTACACAAACACACTGTGTATATAATGCAGTGTTTATATAATACAGTGTGTTTGTGTAATGTTCATATAATGCAGTGTGTTTGTGTAGTGTTTATATAATGCAGTGTGTTTGTATAGTGTGTGTGTATATAATGTGTGTGTGTGTGTGTGTAATGCAGTGTGTGTTTGTATAGTGTGTGCGTGTGTGTGTATATAATGCAGTGTGTGTTTGTATAGTGTGTGTGTATATAATGTAGTGTGTGTTTGTATAGTGTGTGTGTATATAATGTAGTGTGTGTTTGTATAGTGTGTGTGTATATAATGTAGTGTGTGTTTGTATAGTGTGTGTATATAATGTAGTGTGTTTGTATAGTGTGTGTATATAATGTAGTGTGTATATAATGCAGTGTGTGTTTGTATAGTGTGTGTGTGTATATAATGCAGTGTGTGTGTGTGTGTGTTTGTATAGTGTGTGTGTATATAATGCAGTGTGTGTGTGTGTATATAATGCAGTGTGTGTGTGTGTGTGTATAATGCAGTGTGTGTGTATATAATACAGTGTGTTTGTGTAGTGTGCATTATATACACACACTATACAAACACACTGAATTATATACACACACACTGCATTATATACACACACACACACTGCATTATATACACACACTATACAAACACACTGCATTATATACACAGTGTGTTTGTGTAGTGTATGTGTGAGGGGGCATTTTTTATTTTTATTTTTTTATATTAAATTATTATTTTTGTATATATTTAATTATTATTATTTATTTTTTTGTTGTCCCCCCCTCCCTGCTTGTTGCCTTGCCAGGGAGGGGGGATATGTTAATCCCTGGTGGCCCAGTGGCATTGGCTTAGCTGGGGGAGGGGGCAGCAAGCGTTTACTCACCTCCCAGCAGCTCCTCCAGCTCCCCAGTGTAAATCTCGCGAGACCCGCGGCCGTCAGAGCTGGCCGCGGGTCTCGCGAGATTTACACTGGGGAGCTGGAGGAGCTGCTGGGAGGTGGGTAAACGCTTGCTGCCCGCCCCCCCCCCCCCCAGGACCGCCGGGCTTGTAATGAGCCTGGCGGTCCTGGGAGGTATTATCGGCAATATCGGTATCCCTATTGGCCGATACCGATATTGCCGAAAATACCGAATATCGGCCGATTATATCGGTAAAACCGATAATCGGTCGATCCCTATTCTGAAGATTTTCCATACTGAGCCAATTTTTAAATGTCCCAAGATACATGCAATTTATTTATTGTTTTAGCACTTTCTAGATACTCAGACTGGTTTTGTTTGAGGTGGGGTGAACATCATGTATTTACACATGCTACTGGATGTGTATGTTTAATCTTACAAGTACGTATATAGTCGTAAGCTATAGTGCACGTGATATATATAAAGGCATGGCCTGTAGTTGTGGGAGGGGCTTGGTTTCCCTATAAAAGGGCTACCAATCCACTCTCACATTACCGTCAATGGTCCGGCGAGTCACCCCACCCGCCACTCCCTCTATTACAAACACCCTCTAAGGTGGGCCCACTTTTTACAGGCCTACTGCTCTGTCGGTTTCGGCACACCACAACCGACTAATTCCAACTAATTGGTATTTATGTTATTATATGCTATGATCTCATATACGGCTATATGGCCACGACCACAAATATATATATATATATATATATATATATATATATATATTTTGTTTTTAAGTGTTTTTTTTATTATTTGAAAGTACCATAAGACTAAATAGCATACAACAATCACCTCTATTGGATTATATTTTCTTCTTGTCAGTATTTTGCACATTGTTGGTGTGCATGAAGGTCTTTTATTGCTCTTGACACCAGGATAGTTTCCAAAAACGGAATCTGATTCCCTCAAAAAGAGAAGAATTATCAACAATTATGTCCTGGCTGCAAGTTAAACTTAAAGGGACACTATTGTCACTAAAACCACTAATGTAGTTGTTTTGGTATCTATAGCATGTTCCTGCAGTGTTAGCACTGTAAACACTTACTTTTTATAGAAAAGGCAGTGTTTACATTGGCGCCTAGTGACCACTCTAGTGGCAATCACCCAGATGGCCACAAGAGGTACTTCCTAGTCCAGTGCTGTGTTCAGCATTTCCGCAGTCAGCATGGGGACGCAGAATGTAATCCGTAGAGTTGCATTGATTCAATGCGTCTGTTAGGTGATGCTGATAGGTGCAGCTTTGTGTTTTGCCTTGCATGACTAATAGCCTCCCGATGCTTTTTGACTGGATTGTCTGAGGTCATAAAGACTGAGAAAGGCATGGAAGAAAAGTTGAGTAAAATCACTTTTTTACTACGGAGGGGAGACAGTCACCTAAATAGCCAATCTAGGACTATAGTGTCTGGAACACATTTGTATTCCTGACACTATAGTTTTCCTTTAAGCAGACATTTGAAAGCGTCCGGTTAGCAGTCTGGCTGGGTCTAACAAGCATAAACACACTGTTTATGATTCTAGTTCATGCTCTAATTCTGACTCAGACTTGTTATCTTAGAAAGGAATCTCAGATTGTTCATCTGAGGAGGGTGGATTTTTGGGAAGAAATTATGCTTTTCAAGAAGAAAATCTTAATTAGATAAAAAGGGGAAAAAGTGCCAGATATGGGACCACAGGACAATTATGCTTTTTTTTTTTTTCTTTTTTCAAGAGGTGTAAATTTCTCTTTTTCACTGTTCAAGAAGATGGTCAGAAACTAGGTGCTATTCCCAAGTTGAATATACTAATAATACAACTGGGTCACCAATCTACTGTACTTGTTTGGGGATACCAACCCCCATCTCAATGGCCCTGTGAATCATCTATTAGAATGTATTTTCTAGCTTCTGTCCTGTAGTGTAAAACACATTTCTGAAGTCTCAGTGGCTTGGACTCAGAAGTTGTAGATTTCTAAATTGAGCTAAGCAATCTCTCGGACGCTGACCCTCCTGAAAATCCAACTTTGAGGTGGTTTTCTCTGTGACATGACCTTGGTATCTTTCAATTTAAAGCTATGGGCTAATCAACAGTTGCTTGTTGAGCCATCTTTGAAATCTTGGGCTGTAGATTCGCCTTTTAAAAATGCTTTATCTGAATCTCTTTTGAGCACAGCAGAATTGTTTTCAGCAGAATTTTTTTTTTCAGTTACCTGGATGATTTATTACAACCAATGATGAAAGGTAAAAAGACTCCAAGAGAAGAAAAACATACAATAGAACAGAATGTTCTTCAGTAGCAAAGCTACTTATGGGAGTTCCTTTTCAGCCATATATAAACAGCCCTTCTTGTGAAACAATACCTAAAAATATCTTAAAATCTGGAGAAAAGACCACTTCTAAATATATAAAATACACTTAACTAGAGGGGCGGTGCTTAACCACGGAGCTGAGCAGACGCATGGCTTCAGAGCTCCAGCGAACTACTGCTAAAATCGGCCAGATTGGGGCAATCATACCCCGAAAAAATGGCAGCAAATACTTGCCAAACTGGAGGAATCCAGCATGGGTCGGAAGACCAAGATAAAGAGACCCGACAGACCACAGCAACGCTAAGATATCGGCGAACTGCTGAGGCAGGTGCATGGGCTGCCGGGCCCAAAATGGGCAACTGCCCGGGAACGTACTCGGAGCTCTCTGATGACTCCTCACTGTGGGATGAAACGCCAGACCAACCGGCTGAACAGACACTAAAGCACTGACTCCGCACCGGTTACCACCGGGGTACTCAAGAAATTATTAGCGGAACTCCAGTCAACCATCCAGTCTGATGTGGCTACTCTCCGCTCAGAGATTCAAGGACTGACGGGAAGGCTGAACACTTTGGAGAACACCGCCGACGTCAATGAGGTGCAAATCACCTCCTTACAGCAAGAGATCTAGGGACTGCGGAGTTGTAACGAGGAGTATGACAGGAGATTTGCAGCCCTGGAAGACACGCTGCGCAAGCAACGTCAAGGTACGTGGCATAAGGGAAGACATCCCAACAGCTGAACTACCGCGGAGGCTTCTGACAGCGCTCCTACACCCACGACAAGCAAAAGCTATTGAACTAAACGGCATCTTCAGAGTCCCAAAGCCCGCAAGAGCACCAAGCATAGCCCCTTGGGACCTTATAATATGCTTTCAACAGCAGAGAGACAAAACAGCCTTACTGACAGCGGTCTGAGACCACACACCGTACCAGTTTGAAGTGATGCTGCTCAGATTCTTTGCAGACATATCGGGGGCACACTAGCCTGGCGGAGATCTCTAAAGCCCTTCACATCCATCCTCACGAAACAGGGTATAAACTACCGTTGGCGACTCACCCGCTCCCTGACAGTCCTGCATGGGAACGACGTGCACAAAGTCCTAGATCTATAGGGGGCACAGAGCTTACTAACCAAGCTGGGAAAACCCCAAACTGGGCTGCAACCTGGTGAAACTCAAAACGCCACAGAATTACCGCACAGATGGGACCCGGAGTGGGTGAAGACTTTTGTTCCACGACAACCCAGACGAGGCCCAAACACAGCCGCCAACGCCGGCGCAACCTGAGGCACACAATGTGAACTTATCCTGCAATCCTCTGAGCATAGGCTCCCGTTGCCCATTAGCCTCCCAATAGTTTAATAATAGTTCAATTATGGTTTATTAATGGTTTAATTCTAGTTCAATACTCACTTATCAGACATATATTGACCTTCTATATTGGCGCTCGCTAACGCACCCCAGCTCCCACGATACTACTCGACAGGTTAATACCTGCTCAGACATCCTCATCCCCCCCCCCCGCCAACCAAAAACCAAAGCAGAGTGACAACAATCAGAGACCTTAGCCTGGTGGCATGATTTCACCCCCACGGTACATTGCCGATCAGTTGGTCTCACTTGCCACAAAGACTTAGTCCCCATGGATGTACACTGCATAATCTTAATGTTGTCTAATACATATACAAAAAAACTCAGACCCCATTACTCAGACCGCAATGTCCAGGCCACTCTTGTGTTATTTCTCACGACAATAACCCCATTGTGCAAAATATTTGCTTTACCTTTATGCTGTTAAGCTTTGTGGTCTGAAACAAAAAAAAAAACAACTAACTAAACATTCTTATCTGTTCTAAAGACATGATGTTTCTTTATTGATGCACGATAAAGTCAAGACATTTTTCTTATTTTCAGGCCATCATCTCCATCTGGAGTCACCTAGCTGACTTAAAAAACAAAACAAAACTAAGGGATCATGAAATTTGGATGGTTGACAGTAGTGCATTTACTCCGTTTAGGATTCCTTTTTTCAGACACGTCAATGGACCCAGCAGATCTCTAATTGTTAAGGAAGTTTAAGGAAGTTTAGAGAAAGAACGTAAATAATTAACCAAATGTGTGCTCATTCATCAAAGTATACAGACCAATGGCTGTAGCCTTAGATGTGTATCACCAGGCATGGAGGAAATGCAGGAAGGTGACTTCCAACTGTGCAGATATCTTGGCTTGGGCAGAAATCAGTGTTTTTCCTTTCAGCAGTTCATAAAGAGGGAATCCACATCCATTTAGCAAATTATCTCAGCAGAGGTTTTTAAGTTCAGCAGAATGGTATCTAGCAAG
Organism: Pelobates fuscus; assembly: GCF_036172605.1. NCBI lineage: Eukaryota > Metazoa > Chordata > Amphibia > Anura > Pelobatidae > Pelobates > Pelobates fuscus. The sequence continues at coordinate 61,667,469 of NC_086329.1, forward strand.
AATAACATTCCAATAGGCGAACAGGGACTTTCTTCACTGACCTGGTAGCATTTCAAGTATATAAGAAGCTTTTCAGGTTTGGCCCCTCATTTTTACAGATCATTCAGATATTCTAAACACATTTTAAGTTTCTTGTACTTATCAACTGACTTATGTTTTTCCCTGATTGCACTGATTCTGAAAGTCTTCAAGAAGATTGTTGTAGATGAATCCATGGTGGTAGCAGTCCTCTCCTTTTGCCCAGAAGAGCTTGCTTTATAAGTCTTCTCAAACTGTACTATAGATTACTGAAGACCATTCTGTCAGGAATTATAGTTCATTATCAGAAACTTTTAAGGTAACAGCTTGACTTGCCTTTGGAGAGTGAGTCCATTAAGTTCCAAGGTGTAGCTGAAGAGGTCATTTCTTTCCTGCTACATGCCAAAAGACTGGCCATTAGGAAGGTCTGTTCCTGGATCTTGAGGATATGTCTTGTTTAGTGCAAGTATTCTAACATTTCGTCTCTGGAAGCTTCTGTCCCTGAAAACCTTAGGTTTCTTTAACTAGGTATTTCTAAAGGACTTTTATTATCATCTCTCAAGGTCTAAATGTCTAAATGTCAGCCATCCTTTGGGGGGGGGGAAAGTGGTTCTGCATCAATTGCCTTATTTTCTGCAGAAAGATTTGTTGGAGGAGAACTTGCATCCCCAGGTGTAGCTCTGCCATTGTTGTGTGCAAATCTCAAAATGTATCTTGAAACTTTCATTGTTTTGATGTTTACATATCTCTTCTTTGGTATCACCAAAGCCACTTTCACAAGATAGGCCATCTGTTTCTTCTAGTTCCTTTCAGGGGGTGTATGGCTACCCTAGCCTGCTGGATCAAGATTGCAATTCTATAGTTCAAGACCGCCTGCTCCTGGCTTTCCCTAATACTCAGTCCACAAGGGTCATTATTACTTCATGGCAGCTTTTGTTCCACCTCAGCAAATTTGCAAAGCAGGAACTTGGAATTATGCTTACTGTTAGCAAACGTTATAGTTTAGATCTTCTGGACAACATCCAGGCAGAAGGTAATTCCTGTATAAGTCCAATCAAGCTAGCCTGTTCACATGCCCGTTAACATGCCTCCAAAGTGTTCTTATTCTAAAACTATTCACTATTATGTGTCCCTATGCACAATTCATCTGCCAGTTCATTTCTGTAGACTGTCACAATTTGCATATAGTCATGCCATCATCTTACATGTGCTGATATTTAAAAATAACATCTTTGGTTTCTGTAATTTTGCAGTAATATTTCTATTTTTTTCATTCTTTTATAACAAAATACAAAGACACAAACACAATAAACACTATTAAAGGGACACTATAAGCACGAAATAAACATTATCGGAATGAAGCATATAGATCATGCCCCTGCTGTCTCACTGCTCAATTCTCTGCCATTTAGGAGTTAAATCTGTGTTCGTAACACTATAGTTCTATTTATGCACCTATAGCCATACCTCCCTTGGCTGTGACTCACACAGTCTGCATGAATGTTTTCATTTTCAATCATATGTTAACTTGCCTTATAAGAATTGGACCCATTCTTTTTAATGCTTTTATTAGTGATATTGCAGAAGGTCCTGATGGCAAGGTATTTCTTTTTGCTGATGATACTAATATATATATAACAGGGTTGATGTTCCAGGATGGATAAGCCAAATAGCAAATGATTTAGGTAAACTAGAAAAATGGTCAGAGTTGTGGCAACTGACATTTAATGTGGATAAGTGCAAGATAATGCATCTTGGACGTAAAAACCCAAGGGCAGAGTACAGAATATTTGATAGAGTCCTAACCTCAACATCTGAGGAAAGGGATTTAGGGGTGATTATTTCTGATGACTTAAAGGTAGGCAGACAATGTAATAGAGCAGCAGGAAATGCTAGCAGAATGCTTGGTTGTATTAGCAGTAGAAAGAGGGAAGTGCTCATGCCATTGTACAGAACACTGGTGAGACCTCACTTGGAGTATTGCACGCAGTACTGGAGACCATATGTTCAGAAGGATATTGATACTTTGGAAAGAGTTCAGAGAAGGGCTACTAAACTGGTTCATGGATTGCAGGATAAAACTTACAAGGAAAGGTTAAAGGAACTTAACTTGTATAGCTTGGAGGAAAAACGAGACGGGGGATATAATAGAAACATTTAAATACATAAAGGGAATCAACACAGTAAAGGAGGAGACTATATTTAAAAGAAGAAAAGCTACCAAAACAAGAGGACATAGTCTTACATTAGAGGGGCAAAGGTTTAAAAATAATATCAGGAAGCATTACTTTACGGAGAGGGTAGTGGATGCATGGAATAGGCTTCCAGCTGAAGTGGTAGAGGTTAACACAGTAAAGGAGTTTAAGCATGTGTGGGATATGCATAAGGCTATCCTAACTACAAGATAAGGCCAGGGACTAATGAAAGTATTTAAAAAAAAAAAAAAAAAAACGACAGACTAGATGGCCGAATGGTTCTCATCTGCCGTCACATGCTATGTTTCTATGTTCTTATCGCTTGCTCTGTAAATTGAACTTTAAAACAAACACGAGGCTCCTTGAGGCATTACAGGAGATAAGAAATTAAAAATTAAACAGTATTTGCAACTAGAAAAGCTACAATTTCTGTGGAAATTGTGTGAAGTGTTCTTGCCTCCACCAGTAGTCTACAACTGGAGTGGGCGGAGTAACTGTTATTATTTATTAATATAGCACATTTAATTGAAACGTTGATGCCCAAAGTGCTTCACAGTTACATTAAAACATACATTTAAAAAAACATTAGCAGGTGTACAAAAGGCCCTGTCTATGACATCACTTGCTGCTCCAGCCTGGCACAGGTCAGAGTATTTTGCCAGTTGCCATCTTCAAACGGCCGTATTTTAAAAACTATAAATCATACAGCGAAGAGCTTTATATTGTGAGAATCACAAGACCCAGACCTACATTTTGTGGCATAGTATGTCTCTGAGATATTAACAATGAATGCACAGTCGCAGTTTAGAAATTGCCCTTCAAATGTGAGCTTTGCAGAGTGGAGTTTCAATGAATGTCAATGGACTGCGTGAGTTGCAAACAAATGGTCATATTGTGAAAACTTATAAGGACTATGGCTTAGCTGTGGACACGTTTAGTGGCAGCAGGGATAGCTGAACGTTTTGATATAAGATTTGTGTAGGTGGGCCTGAAAATGAGGGAGTGGTGGCAGTTTAGAAATAATGTCCTGATTTTTCAGCTTTTGCCAGCTCCCACTCTAGCTTTGCCATTCATTCCTATGGGACCAATTTTGCCACAAGAACGGCGATATTCCGTGAACCATTTGGCGAAACGTTCCACAAAGTAATAGCAATCCGATCGGGAACAATCCGCACGTTTCGGTATATTATGGTCTATGTAGTGTAAAAACTGTGGGAGAAGTTAGGGTGGTAAATTTGGCTATAAAAAGAATAATAATATATATGTGAGATAACATTAAGTGGTCTTGCTATGCAAGAACACTTAATACTAGAAAAGCTACCATTTCTGGGGAAATTGTGTGAAGTGTTCTTGCCTCCACCACTAGTCTAAAACTGGAGTGGGCGGAGTAACTGTTATTATTTATTTATATAGCACATTTAATTGCAATGTTGTTGCCTAAAGTGCTTCACAGTTACATTAAAACATACATTTATAAAAACATTAGCAGGTGTACAAAAGGCCCTGTCTATGACATCACTTGCTGCTCCAGCCTGGCACAGGTCAGAGTATTTTGGCGGTTGCAATCTTCAAACGGTCTTATTTTAAAAACTATACATCCTACAGTGAAGAGTTTTATATTGCAAGAATCACAAGAGCCAGACCTACATTTTGATGCATAGTATGCCTCTGAAATATTAAAAAGGAAGGCACAGTCGCAGTTTAGAAATTAGATTTTTGTAGAGTGGAGTTTCAATGAATGTCAATGGACAGTGTGAGTTTCAAACAAATGGTCATATTGTGAAAACTATCAGGACTATGGCTTCGCCGTGGACATGTTTAGTGGCAGCAGGGATAGCTGAACGTTTTGATATAAGATTTGTGTAGGTGGGCTTGAAAATGAGGGAGTGGTGGCAGTTTAGAAATCATGTCCTGCTTTTTCAGCTTTTGCCAGCTCCCACTCTAGCTTTGCCATTCATTCCTATGGGACCAATTTCGCCACAAGAACGACGATATTCCGTGAACCATTCGGCAAAACGTTCCACAAAGTAATAGCAATCCGATCGGGAACAATCCGCACGTTTTGGTATATTACTGTCTATGTAGTGGAAAAACTGTGGGAGGAGTTAGGGTGGTAAATTTAGCAATAATAATAATATATAATTGAGATAACATTAAGTGGTCTTGCTATGCAAGAACACTTAAATATATATGTGGGATAACTTTAATTGGTCTTGCTATGCAAGAACACTTAACCCCTTCCCGACCGGTGACGGAAAATTTCCGTCATTTACAAAAGTTAACCCCAGATCGCCGCAATTGCGGCGATCGCGGGGTTAACGGTGCTCCGGTCTGCCTCTGTATTAGAGGCAGACCGAGAGCACCCGATCGGGCTGCCCCAGCTCATGTGCCCGCTCTGACAGCATGTCAGAGCGAGCACATGTGCTCAATGTACTTACCTTCCACCTCCCTGCACTTCCGGGATCTTCACTGATCCTGCCCCCTGGTGGAATTTTTTTTTTTTAAGTTAAATCCCACCCCCCCTTCCCCTGTTTTAATAAAATTAACCCCTTCCCTGCCAATTGATCACTGACTACAGTGATCAATTGGCAGGGTATACATTTTAATGCCATCTGATTTTTTTTTTTAACCCCTGAGGGTTAATTATTAATTTTTTTTAACCCTCAGGGGTTAAATTTATTGTATTCATTAATTTAAATATTTAAAAATTATATATTTAGCAAGCTGGGATGGGTGGAAGTTAGTGGGGAATTGGGGAATTAGGTGTTAGGCTAACTAGGGGTTAACGTTACATTTTTTTTAAAATAAGCTTTAAAAAGGTAAAAAAATATTTTTATTAACTGTTTTAGTAACATTTAAGTAAAAAAAAAAATACCACCCCCCTTTACCCAGTCTAAATAAAAATTAACCCCTTCCCTGCCAGTTGATCACTGCCTACAGTGATCAACATACAGATCACAGTATTATACTGTGATCTAATTTTTTTTAACCCCTGAGGATTAACTTTTATTTATTTTTTTAACCCTCAGGGGTTCAATTTATTTAATTAATTCATTTAAATATTTTATAATTATATATTTTGCTAGCTGGGGTGGGTGGGATTTATAGGAAAATGGGGAATTTACTGTTGGTGCTGCTTACTGCTAGTTAGGAGTTAACGGTAAAAGAAATGTTTAGAAAAAAATGTAAAAGTGTAAAAAAAAGTTAAGAAAATGTAAAACATTTAATAAGTAAAAACAAAAGTTTAAAAACGGGTTTTACAAAGTAAAAAAAAGTTTTACAAAGTAAAAAAAGATTTACAAAGTAAAAAAATACATTAAAAAATGCTCATTACCACTACACTTGGTACAAGCTAGCGGAAAAATGATCCCACGCTAAGGTTCAAAATATGCCTTTTGAATTACCCTGGGATGTCTTCTTTAAGAAATGGTATGCCTTTATGGGGTAATTGGATTATATAGCCTTGTAAAATACTCTAAAATGGGACATGGACACAGCGTAAAAATTCAAAGTTTGAAAAAAACTGGAGTGTCTCAAATGTGCCCCTTCAATGTCCACATATACCTGGCAAAGGTACATACGGGGATATTGCTGTACTCAGCCGACATAGTTGAGCAACATATGATGTATTATACAGTCGTAGTACACATAAGGTTTGAAAAATATACCGCGCAAACTCACTTTGTGTGTCAAAAAGGCAGAAAAAATGCGTTTTACCACTACACGTGGTACAAGCTAGCGGAAAAATTATCCCACGCTAAGGTTCAAAATATGCCTTTTGAATTGCCCTGGGATGTCTTCTTTAAGAAATGGTATGCCTTTATAGTGTAGTTGTAATATGTAGCCTGCTCAAGTGCTCCAAAGTGGGACACGGACGCATCAAAACCCTCCATGAAAATTCACACTTAAAAAACGTAACTTGTTATGTCTCTTTTACAGCAGTGTAACTTTACAAAATAGTGTCTAGGTCATACATTGGGCATATTGTTTTACTCAGAAGGCTTAGCTGAGCATAATTTGGGGGGTTTGAACTTAGTGGCACATATGAAATGTACAAAATGCCCAGCAAAAATGTAATCCATATGTAAAAAATGCCCAAAATTATATTTTACCACATACTTTGGCATATATTGGTAAAAAAATGGGGGCATGTTAAAGCACAATATGCACCATATGAGATAACCTGAGGTGTCTACTTTTACAAATGGTAGGCCTTTGTGAGGTTTTTTTGAACAGTCAAACTGCTATAATACCCCAAATTGAAGCATAGGCCCATTAAATCCGCCTCTCAAAATTCTACTGTAAATGTTGAAACGGACAGGTCTCCTATATAGCACTGTAGCTTCACGAAATAGTGCCAAAGACATACAATGGGGGTACCGTTGTACTCAGCAGAAGTAACTGAACACCTAATAAAATCTTGTACAGGAATAGCACACACCAACTTTACAAAATACACATGAGAAGTTCTTTGTTATAAGTTTGTGTGCCAAAAAACCCAAAATACTAAATTTTACTCCAATATTTAGCAGAGATTGGTGGTGAAATGGCTACTTAGAAAGTGTCAAAACAACCTTAGGACAATAGCCTGTGATGTCTACTTTATATAAATATATACTTTTGTGTGGAAATTTTGTTTTCTTTTATGGCTATTAAGCTTACAAGACAAACATACCAAATTCTAAAATCGCTCCATATTAAAAGTTTATTTTACTCCTTGTGCTTTGTGACCTGTAACTACCAAAAAAAAACTGAAAATCCCAGACACATTATATATTCTGTAAATCAGAACAACTAAATGAATTTATTTTTAATTACTTTCTTTAACCTGCACTAATTAGGCACACATTATTATTGCAAAAACTGTACAAGAAACACAAAATGTTTCATTTTTTTGCATTTTTTAAATAATAAATAAGCATTTATATATATATATATATATATATATATATATATATATATATATATGTGTATATATATATATATATATATATATATGTTACATCATATTAAAGCCCTTTCTGTCCTCTAAAAAACAGTATATAATATGTGTCGGTTCAATAAACGAGAGAGATGCAAATTGAAGTTGAACGAACGCATACAGCAAGAAAATGCAAAAATTGCTTGTCATTAAAGGTCCACTCTAGTGCCAGGAAAACATACTCGTTTTCCTGGCACTAGAGTGCCCTGAGGGTGCCCCCACCCTCAGGGACCCCCTCCCGCCCGGCTCTGGAAAGGGGAAAGGGGTTAAATCTTACCTTTTTCCAGCGCTGGGCGGAGAGCTCTCCTCCTGCTCTCCTCCTCCGATCCGCCTCTTCTCCTCCCCGTCGGCTGAATGCGCACGCGCGGAAAGAGCTGCGCGCGCATTCAGCCGGTCACATAGGAAAGCATTCATAATGCTTTCCTATGGACGCTGGCGTGCTCTCACTGTGAAAATCACAGTGAGAAGCACGCAAGCGCCTCTAGCGGCTGTCAATGAGACAGCCACTAGAGGACATAGGGGGAAGGCTTAACCCATTCATAAACATAGCAGTTTCTCTGAAACTGCTATGTTTATGAAAAAATGGGTTAACCCTAGAAGGACCTGGCACCCAGACCACCTCATTAATCTGAAGTGGTCTGGGTGCCTAGAGTGGTCCTTTAAGCGTAAGACAAGCTTCTGAAGCTGTGTCCTTAAGGGGTTAATAATAATAATAATATATGTGAGATAACTTTAAGTGGTCTTGCTATGCAAGAACACTTAATAACTAGGAAAGCTACAATTTATGGGGAAATTGTGTGATGTGTTCGTGCCTCCACCAGTAGTTTACAACTGGAGTGGGCGGTGTAACTGTTATTTATTTATATAGTACATTTAATTGCAACGTTGTTGCCCAAAGTGCTTCACAGTTACATTAAAACATACATTTCTAAAAACATTAGCAGGTGTACAAAAGGCCCTGTCTATAACATCACTTGCTGCTCCAGCCTGGCACAGGTCAGAGTATTTTGGCTGTTGCCATCTTCAAATGGTCGTATTTTAAAAACTATACATCCTACAGTGAAGAGCTTTATATTGTGAGAATCACAAGACCCAGGCCTACATTTTGATGCATAGTATGTCTCTGAAATATTAACAATGAAGGCACAGTCGCAGTTTAGAAATTGCCCTTCAAATTTGAACTGGCTAGAGTGGAGTTTCAACGAATGTCAATGGACGGCATGAGTTGCAAACAAATGGTCATATTTTGAAAACTATAAGGACTATGGCTTAGCCGTGGACATTTTTAGTGGCAGCAGGGATAGCTGAACGTTTTGATATAAGATTGTGTAGGTGGGCTTGAAAATGAGGGAGTGGTGGCAGTTTAGTAATAGCAATCCGCACGTTTCAGTATATTTCTGTCTATGTAGTGTAAAAACTGTGGGAGGCGTTAGGGCGGTAAATTTGGCTATAATAATAATAATATGTATGTGAGATAACATTAAGTGGTCTTGCTATGCAAGAACACTTAATGTTATCTCACATACCGTATATATTATTAAGTGTTCTTGCATAGCAAGACCACTTAATGTTATCTCACATACCGTATATATTATTAAGTGTTCTTGCATAGCAAGACCACTTAATGTTATCTCACATACCGTATATATTATTAAGTGGTCTTGCTATGCAAGAACACTTAATAAAAGAAGTTTAAGCTTTACATCATTCTTTACAGGAAGTTTTTAGGAAGGCTGTCACATGCAGGGGTGCTTTGACTAGGGTTTTTATAAACCATTAAATTAAAGTTATTTAATCCATAAATGGCAGATAATGGAGTAGTAGAGACCCTGGAGTGTGATCTATGCACCAAAACTTCTAAAGTTGAGAGTGGCCCTTTAATCTTACATTTTAGATTGATTTTTATAAAAATTTCTATGGTTGGTGCAAAACCTCAATATTCCCTACTTATATGGTGGTTGTAGCGGACAACTGATTTCTCACAGCTTAACTCCACCAATATATCCAGAGGATGCAGGAACAAGTAGTAAATCCCAGAGCTTATTCAGCACAGTCAGCAATACAATCCAGCAATATCCCATCACATTTCCCAATAACTGGACGACACACAGTATCAGGAGTAGAACTGACTGTACTGGCACATACAGCCTCTTGTATTCCCAATCCACAAACATAGTACTGCCCACAGGGTTTTACAGAGCAACCAATCAATACGTACAATACACACAGACACTCCCACACAGAATCCTCCCCTCTGCCTGTGATATGATTATTGAACACAATGGGTAATATAATTATCACAGACAGAGAAATACAGTTTTATAAAACATATCACAGGGACCTCAAAACATGCAATAACCCCATATAAAGGTATATCCTCAGAACCGGGGGATCTGGGTGAACCACATATCCAAAATTCACCCAGATCCATTCAGTAGTTTGGAAGATACAGTTTAATGCAGATTCCGCAGAACATATACAGATTATATAAAAAATAATTACTGTATAATGTGTCCCCTGTTGTATAGTTTAAAACTACTGTACAATGTCTTTGTGCACCAAATACCGTCGAGATGGCACCGTGTAGAAAAGTCACAACAATGTCTGTGAGTTAAAATGGCCACCATCCATTGTTCTCACCATGTGCTTCATCCATTGTTCTCACCATGTGCCTCTGATACATGAAATGGTGGCCACCCAGTAACACCACAGTATGTCCCCAGATGGTTCTTTTTTTTTTTTTTTTAAAGATTCTTTATTTTCATTTTCGGGTTTCATATGAACATATGAACATTTTTACAGAAAAAGGGTAAAGAAGAGGGTGGTTATTTGGATAACAACAATTAGGAATGACCTTGGGTTGTTTGTAGTCGAGTCTGGCTCATTGGGCAGGGGTATCTTTGTCTATCCCGTCTGTCGTGGACCGCTATTGGGGTTCACACGGTCCATCACCCCGTTCGTGTTATTTGTTTGCGTGCGTCAATGTGGAAGTTAGGATCGTAATGTGGCACTCTGTGCTGGGTCACGGTCTGGTACGTTAGCTTCGTCGGTGGAGAGTAGGGGTAGAGCTTGTATGTCTGTTTTGCCAGAGTTGTTATGAGTGGTCGTTTTTGGGTGAAGGTTGGCTTCTGTGGAGGTCGCTGCTGTTTGTTATATGGCGTTGGTTCAGCGGTGCCTGGCGTATGATTCAGGTTGGTGGTCTGGTGGGTAATGGGGTAGGGGAGGTGGGTTTGTGGGGGTCGGGAGAGGGAAGAAGGGGGTGTTCAGGAGGGGAGGTGATGTGAGGCTGCCCGCCTGGTTACCCCCCGGGACTCCGAGTGGTGGGATTGGGTTGGGGGGACTGGAAGTGTGGGTTGTGTGGGTGCTGTGGATCACCATGGGAGTGCATTGTGTCCGTCTAGCTGATAAGGGAATCTTTTAAGCAAACAAAGAAGTTTGAATGACTATCTGTTCCTGTCCAAATTAGAGATGTTTAAATTGCGTATACGCAGAAGTAAATTCACACTGACACACGGAGTTCAGGTTAAAAGCACTTCAGGAAATTTATTAGCATCTGGTTAGAAAACGGGTATGCAGACCCTTTTAAAGGCAAAATGACATCATCATTGATTATCAAGATATAAGCAAATAAACATTGTTGATTGGCTAAGAGAAGAAGTGGTTAGTTAAATGCCCTCCCTGTTGGGTGTTACGTCTTACATCATAACTGACATCATAAAGTTCTCCTCCAGATTTCAGCGCCATCTTGCTAGCACGAGGAGTTCTCTCGATGGGAGGGGGCATTTTGGCAGCTATCCATAAAGAGTAGCTGGTACCTTTAGTCTTTCAAGGTTAGTATGCTCAGTATTCTCAAGGCCTCTTTGGCAATTATACACTCTATCAATACTATCTGCTACAGTGTGTTCTGCGAATCAGAAGATTCTAGCATTTTCTGCTGACATGCTGTTTCTACGAACAAAGGAATCTTGTAAAGTTTAACCCCTTAAGGACCAAACGTCTGGAATGAAAGGGAATCATGACATATCACACATGTCATGTGTCCTTAAGGGGTTAAACTACGAGGCATGAGAGCTGAATATGAGAATATAGTATTAAAATGGGCCCAGTAAGGATTATATAGTTTATAAGGGGCCTAATAATGGATATAAGTTATAAGGGGTTAATAATTCTACAACACAGCCATGGGTCCCACACTTTATGAAATGATTTTGGGGTGTCATGAACTTGCGCTGTAAGCTTGTCCATGGCTATGTTGTCGGTTATTTTGGTGTTTATCTGGGGTTGGGTGGGTATATGTGGTGTGGACCAGGTTTCGGCTATTGCTCTGCGTGTGGCCAGTGCTATTCTTGCGATGAGTTTGTTTTCATTGCGGGTGAATGTGTCGATCGGTTTAGAGAGCAGAAGAGCCCAAGGGTCTAGAGGTACTGGTTTGTTAAGTATTCTGGTTAAGAGTGTTGTGATTGTGTTCCATAGTGGAGTGAGTTTGGGGCATGTCCACCAGCAGTGGAGGAATGTGCCGGTTTCCCCGCACATTTTCCAGCAGAGGTTATTGGGTATCCGATTCATTGCCCTTAGGCGGAGGGGGGTGAGGTACCACCTGAAGAGCATTTTATAGGCCTGCTCTTTATGGATTACACAGATTGAGATGGATTTGGTGGATGCCCAGATGTCTGCCCAGTCGGTGGGATCTTCAAGGGGCCCCAGGTCGCGCTCCCATGCTGCGATGTATGGGAGGGCTACCTGAGTATGGTGTGTGGTTAATGCTGTGTATAGGTTTGATATTTGGCTCTTTCTGGCTGGTGAGCGGAGGGTGTCCCTCTCGAACCCAGTCAGGGTCGAGGTGGCTACCATGCGAACAGCGTTCGTTGCTGCAAAGCTTCGGAGTTGGAGGTATCGGAAGTAGTCGTAAGTGGTTAGGGATTCGGGGTTAGGGATGTCCGTGTATTGTAGGAGTTTGCCATTGGGATAGAGGTGTCCTAGTCTGACTATATCCTTGTCTTCAAAGTGGGCATAGTGTCGTGGTGTGAGACCTGGTGGGAACATTTTGTTGCGGAGGATTGGTGTGAGGGGCGATAGGCCCGTGGAGAGGTCGAACTTGTCGCTGAGGCGGTCCCAGAGATCTAGGGAGTGGGTGATCGTTGGTGACGTGGGAGGTGGTAGCGGTCTGTGTGGTTTTGGGATCCACATATATTGAGAGGGATGGTCCCTACCGAAGATGAGGTGCTCCAGGTCTACCCATCGTTTGTGAGCGGGGGGGAGGTGCCAGTGTTGTATTTGTGTGAGGTGGGCTGCATGTAGGTAGTGTAAGAGGTTGGGGAGGCCCAGCCCTCCGGAGGGCTTGGGGACGTATAGTGTGGTTCTACGGACTCTGGTTTTTTTTCCATTCCAGATGAACCGGTCTATGGCTGATTGTAGGTGTTTGAGGTAGTTTTTGTTGCAGGGGATGGGTAGTGCTTGGAATGCATAAAGGAATTTGGGTAGGAGGTTCATTTTGACTGACGTTATTCTACCGAGCCAGGAGATGGTCATCGGTTTCCAGCGTTCTAGGTCTAGATATGCTTTGTGCAGGAGGGGGGGTAGTTGGCTGTGTAGAGGGTGGTGGTATCGTTGGTAATTTGGATGCCTAGGTATGTAATTGCCGTTGGGCAGATGTGGAAGGGGAAGTTACTTCGCAAAGTGGAGGTAGTGGGTTCGGTGAGGTTGAGCGGCAGGAGGTCTGATTTTGTGGCGTTTAGTTGGTATCCCGATATCATCGAGTAGTCTTGTAGGGTTGACATAAGGGCAGTTAAGGTTGGGATGGGGTTAGTTAGGGTCAGGAGGATGTCATCTGCATATGCTGCGACGGTGAATGTTTCGTATCTTATTTTGAATCCTTCGATTTGTGGGTTGTTTCGTATGGTCTCTAGGAGGGGTTCGAGGGAGATGGCAAATAAAAGGGGGGATAGGGGGCATCCTTGGCGAGTACCATTTAGTATCGGGAAGGAGGGGGGAGTGATGTTGGGGATTAGTAGTTGTGCGGTCGGCGTGTGATACATGGCTTTGAGGAATTGAGTGGGTTCCGGTGGGAATCCAAATTTGTGGAGTACTTCGTAAAGGTAGGGCCAGAGGAGAGGCGATCAAACGCCTTTTCGGCGTCTAGGGAGAGTATTGTCGTTGGGATGTGCTTATGGTTGGCGTACCAAATTAAGTCTATGGTTCTCAGTGTGTTGTCTTGTGCTTGTCTTTGCGGTATAAAGCCTACTTGGTCTGGGTTAATGAGTTTCGGTAGAAGGGGGTTAAGTCTGTTTGTCATTACTTTGGTTAGTATTTTTAGGTCAATGTTTAGGAGGGATATGGGGCGGTAGTGGCCTGGTTCGTCGTGGGATTTACCTGGTTTGGGTAAGAGGGTAATGTTGGCTTGTGTCATATCGGCGGGTAGTGGGTCTCCTTTCAGCATTGCATTAAAGACTGTGCATAGTCTGGGGGTAAGTATGTCTCCGAAGGATTTATAATAGGTGTCCGTTAATCCGTCGGGGCCTGGGCTTTTGTTGGGTTTCAGGGTCTTTATTGCTGCCTGAATTTCCTCTGGGGAGATGTCAGCTGCGATCAGAGATCTGGCTTCCTCAGTGAGGGAGGGGAGGGGGAGAGCTTCCCAAGGAAGTTGTCCGTTAGGGATTGGAGTAGGTCAGCTGGGGGGTCTGGGGTATGATTGTATAGTGATGTAAAGTATTGTCGGAATGTTTCACCTATTGTGTGTGGGGTGTTACTCATTGTGCCGTCTGAGGTGCGAATTTTGGATATTCGTTTTGTTTGTCAGATGTTTGAGGCGCTTTGCTAACATAGAGTCTGCCTTGTTGCCTTTCTCGTAATATTTTTGTTTGGTCCACGTGAGTGCCTTGGTTGTGGCTGTGAGAGAAAGGCTTTTGAGTAAGGACCTGGCTGTTGTGAGCTGTTCAAGGTGTAGGGGGGTCGGGTTTCGTTTGTGTAGGGTTTCCAGGCGGCCTATCTTGGCTATGGTGTCCATTAATAGTTTGTTGTGCTGTTTTTTGCGTGCTCTCGCTATAGCTATCAGTTTGCCTCTTATAACCGGTTTATGGGCCGCCCACAAAGTGATTGGGGAGGATACCGACGGGTCGTTCAGGGTGAAGTATTCTTTGATGTCTTTTGCGATGGATATGGTGACTAGCTTGTCTTGGAGAAGTTGTGAATTGAGTTTCCATGTCCATGGGCGCGTCATGTTGGGGATGGAGAGGGTTAGGGAGATGTCGGCGTGGTCCGACCAGGTGATGTGGCCTATGGAGGTGTGTGTAATTCGTGAGGTAATGTTTGGGGAGATAAGGAAGTAGTCGATGCGGGAGTAGGTGTTGTGGGGATGGGAGTAGTATGTATAGTCGAGGGTGGAAGGGTGTTGGGCTCTCCAGATATCTAGTAGGTTGTGTGTGCTTAGGAAGCTGGAAAAGAGGGTGTCGTTGAGAGAGGGTCGCAGTTCGCTTTGGGACTTGGTAGTGCGGTCTAATGTTGGTTGGTGGGTGGCGTTGTGGGCTTTTAAGTGGGCGGAGAACGTGTGCCAGAACAGTGGGTCAGGGATCGTGGGGGCGTATAGGGAGGTGATGGAGTAGGTTGTGGAGCCTATTCTACCTGTGAGCGTTACATATCTCCCTTGATTATCCGGGAAGGCCTGCACATCGGTCAATGGGCATGATGATTTGAGAGTGATGGCCACCCCTTTGGTTTTTGCATCTGGTGAGTTAGCGAGGAAGGTGCGGTTGTAGTGTTTATTTTTGAGTAGGAATTGTTTGTGGGGTGTAAAGTGGGTTTCTTGTATCATGAGGATGTCTGCTTTTTGGCTGTGAGCCCATCGTAGTAGGGAGTGTAGTTTTTTAGGGTTGTTGAGGCCCTTTGCGTTGATGGAAACACAGTGTAGTTGGAGTGGCATGGCCTGGGATGGGTAGGCTGTGTGCTGTGTCGTTTGGTGTGGGTGCGCTAGGTTTTAGGAAGGAGTTCGGAGCCCAGGTGGTCCCCAGAGGGCAGCAGTGGAATTTGGTGGGTCGGGTGAGGTAGGGTAGGGGGTGGGTGTGCTGGGCTTATGTCGATTGCCAGCAAAGGTGGATGGTGTTGCCAGTGGTCTCTCGGAGCGTGGGAGCAGGTGGCAGGCAATTTTCGTTTCGTTTGGGCAGTTGTAACTTATTACAGAACCTGGTTAAGTGGAACTTAGGATGCAACAGGTGAGGGTCAGGGTTTACCCGGTCCTTGTCCTGTCCCCCGGTGTCCAAGGCCGGGGGGGTGAGGGTGCGGATCTAGGTGCTGCTGGGGAACAAGGAGGGGACTGGCCTCCGGAGACCTGCTTAAACTATTTACATGAGGGACTGCACCCCTTGTCGTCATTAGGTCGTGTTGAGTGGTGTGTTACTAGGTCTATTGGCGTGTCTGTTGTGGTCCGATGACCAGTCAGTAGTAAGCTCGGCCCGAGCACGC
This sequence comes from Pelobates fuscus, assembly GCF_036172605.1. Taxonomy (NCBI): domain Eukaryota; kingdom Metazoa; phylum Chordata; class Amphibia; order Anura; family Pelobatidae; genus Pelobates; species Pelobates fuscus. The sequence goes on from NC_086329.1 coordinate 61,683,117, forward strand.
CAGAGGTAAATATGAGCCATGTTTTGTCAGGGTTCAGCCCTCCCCGCCCCCCTGGTTCGGGACCGTCGCGGCCCACCGCCCCCCCACCTCACAGAGAGGAAGGGGGGGGGGGACGGCCGCCAGGGCCCCCGATAACCCCTCCCTCTCCCTCTCCCTCCCCCATCCACCCGTATCAAACACAGTGTCCCATTTTGTCGTCCCTCCCCCCTCCCCGCCCGGGGCCGCCGCGGGCCGCCGCCCCCCCGACCCTCCGGAGGGGGGGAAGGCGGAAGGCCACCAGAGCCCCGGACCACACACCCTCCCTCCTCCCGAGTGCGAAACCCAGGGTGCCCTCGGTTGTTCAGCGTATATTTCACCGATTTAGGGGCCAAGTCCGGAGCGACCCTCCATGTGCACTCCCCCCCCGGGGCTCGGTGCCGTCGCGGCCTGCCGCCCCCCCACCTCACAGAGAGGATGGGGGGGGGACAGCCGCCAGGGCCCCCGATAACCCCTCCCTCTCCCTCTCCCTCCCCCATCCACCCGTATCAAACACAGTGTCCCATTTTGTCGTCCCTCCCCCCTCCCCGCCCGGGGCCGCCGCGGCCCGCCGCCCCCCCGACCCTCCGGAGGGGGGAAGGCGGAAGGCCACCAGAGCCCCGGACCACACACCCTCCCTCCTCCCGAGTGCGAAACCCAGGGTGCCCTCGGTTGTTCAGCGTATATTTCACCGATTTAGGGGCCAAGTCCGGAGCGACCCTCCATGTGCACTCCCCCCCCGGGGCTCGGTGCCGTCGCGGCCCGCCGCCCCCCCACCTCACAGAGAGGATGGGGGGGGGACAGCCGCCAGGGCCCCCGATAACCCCTCCCTCTCCCTCCCCCATCCCCCCGTATCAAACACAGAGTGTCCCCTTTTGGTTCTTACGGTTTGCCCAGTGTCATTTGAGTTCTCGAGGTTCTCTGTCTCTTGGGCGGGGGGGCGATCAGCGTCCAGTGGGTCCCGCAACCCGCCGGGGCTCCCCCCAGATGTGGCTGAAGGATGTGTTACAGTGTTCTTTAGTTTGTTGTGTGGTCTCGCTGGTGAGCATCTAGGCGCGTGGAGGCCCGACTGCGGCCTGTGCTGGTGGTGTGCGTAGTCGCTGTGGTCATCATTGGTCGTCACTGGAGCTTCGCAGAGGCCGGAGGCAGGCAGTCAGCGGAGGGGCATCCGTCCCCCGTAACGGGGTCCGTTGCTGGGACTGCAATCTGTGTTCCTCCGGTGTGTGAGTCTGTGAGTCATCGGGATCTGTGGTTGTCTGAATGGGCTGTGGTGTAGAGCTGTGAAGTTATAGGAGAGACAGGGGTGCGGCAACGGCTCAGTTTCTTGGATTTAGGCGTGGGACTGTGAGGAGCGTTGTCCTCTGTTGCGGTCTCTTTGAGGCTGCGGGTCCCACATTCGTTGTGACATAGGCTGTTGTGAGGCTGTGTTCAGGTCTCCGCGTAGGTCGTGGATGCCTAGTTGCGCAGCAAAGTCTTGGGCCTCTGACGGTCTAGTTAGCGTGAGTGTACGGTTGTTGTGGCGGACCATTAGCTTAAAGGGATGGCCCCATGAGTAGCGTATCCTCTGTGCTTGTAGGGCTTGGGTCAGTGGTTTCAGTTCCCCCCGTTTTCGCAGGGTGGTAGGTGCTAGGTCTTGATATAGTTGTACTGTATGACCTTCTATTTGTAATGGGGTCTCCCTTGTCGCCCGCATTATCGCCTCCTTAATGTGCAAGTAATGACAGCGGATGATGATGTCGCGTGGCTGCGTGGGGTTCGAGGAGGGTGGGCGTAGGGCCCCCAGGGCTCTGTCCAGGAGGAGATCTGATGGCGGGGCGTCAGGTAGAAGGCTGCTGAATGCTTCGTGTAGCATAGCGGTGAGTGCTTCTGGTGCGGAGGATTCAGGGAGCCCCCTGATGCAAATGTTATTACGTCTGGACCTATTGTTTAGGTCCTCTTGCATGTCTTCTAAGTTTGTTATTTGCTCCTGTAGTTCTTTTAAGGAGGCCTCGTGGGTGGAGGTGGTGGCTAGTACATCCTCCATTTTGTCTTCCATTACCTGGGTGCGTTTGGAGAGGTCTGTGAGCCCTTCCTTGAGTGGAGCTAAGTGTTTAGTCAGCTCCTCTCCCACTAGTGATTTCATCTCTGTCAGCATTTCTTTCAGGTCTCTTTTTGGTGCTGATGTGTCCGTTTTGTGGCTGGCTGTGCTATTGTCTGAGTCATATATATGTGTAAATCTGTGCAGTGGATGGGGAAAATGTCCTCAAGTTACGATCTTAGCAGAAGTGAACCTCTGTACAAGACTTTCTAGTGCCTCCAAAAATGTATGGAATTAACCGTAACACTGCACATATTGGTGGAACATTTACCAACACGTTCCCATTATCAACATCCTAAACCAGCCTACATGGTGCGTGTGTGTGACTAAATGATTAGGTGGGTTTGTGAGCGAGCAGGGAGGTAGTTGATTGGACAAGGTGAATGAGTGTGGATGATGGAGGCAGGTTACTGGGTAGGTACATGCATTTTGTGAAGAAACTACATAATTTGGTTCACAAACTTTATTTTTTTTGGTTTGGTAGATAAGTCAACCGAACACCGACCAACCTCCTGGCTCACTAAGTTTAAAGAAAACTGCAGGAATTGGTGCTCTCCCTGTGTGGCCGCTGTTCGTGTAACTGGACAACAAGTGCTGGAGAAAACGGGGGGCCATCTTGTCGCACGATAAGAGGCAGTGGGATTTGGTCGTCAAATGTCTGGAACCCCAAGTCGGACACTCGAACCCGCAAACACCGGTCAGCTTCGCGAACGCCTACTTCTTTTCGCGGGCAAGCCAGGAGAGCGCTATTCGGTAGTTTTGTTCACACGAACATGGTGAACAAACGCTACCTATGAGCCAGGTAAACCGTTCGTAGTTTTGTTCAGTGTGGAACTCCCAAAATTGACCGACTGCTACCCTTGAAACTATGTGTAACGGATCACCTGGCACCCCGACTGGCTACCTTCGTTGATGGATGCTCCTAGTCCTCACCAAGGACCATCAGCACCACACCGCCGCAACTTGGTTGGGGTATCGCCGTCTCCTACCCACCCTGGACCTATGACAAGGCTCCAGATTCCAGTGGGTGAACCTCTCTTCCTTCAGAGGGCAAAGCAGGAACCGCTCTTAGAAGAGCTCGTGATTATTCAAGGGAGTATGAAGAGTATAGCAATCCCTTGTAGCAGTTTCCCCCAATAAGAGACAGAACTCAATACTGAGGGTGAAGTAGAACAGAAGGTTTAATGGTACAGCTACTCTTTTATACAAGTTTTACAGCAAAGCTGCCGCCCATGTGCACCTAGTTGGGCACCGAGACACAAAACATCTAAGCCAATAAACACAGTATAACAAGGAACGACACTCCCACAAACATTACATAATCCCTCCCCTCTGCCTGTGATATAATTAAGCTAGCTAATAACTTAATTATCCACAAGCAGAAAATATAAATGTTTCACAAAACACAACCTATCCCTGGATAGCCCTGATCTGGGTGAACAACATATCAAAAAATCACCCAGATCAGAGCAGGGGTTCCAAAGTTCCATGGAAGTCACATTTGACCGACCACACGCACGCACATTTTCATGCCCAAAACAGTTCCAGAGAATTAGGCTGTGCGGCCGGACTGTTTCCAATGTTAAATCCAGTTCAAATAGACGAACAGCAACCGTTTGTGCAAACCGCCAATGTTAAAATGTGCCGTTCGAATTGTCAAACAGCGTTTGACTCCTGTCAAAGCGTCGAAGTGTGGAGAAGGTAAAGTTCAGCGATGTTTGTGCCGTCGCGTGTCCGATTTGAGTTCCATGAACTCGACAACCAAACACTAAACACCGCTGAACGCGTTTGACTGAATTAAAATGGCCACGTGTTCGTATGTCGAATGGCGGCCACTTCGACTACTTCGGCTGCATCCGAAGTGCCATTTCAAAAGTGCAGATCCTTTCCCATAGGATTTAAAGGGGCAGAAACAGTGTATTAAAACCCCATAAGCCCAAATAGAGCTTTTAAAAGACCATACATACCAGGGGCCATAGTCACAGGGCAAGAGGCTGGCAAGCAGGCTTCTCCAAAACCCATTGGCGAAGTGCAATTTGTCATACTACGGAACTGTTTTGGGCAAGCGCCTTGCGAGCGGTTGGTCAAAACTTTACCCTGGTGGCGATTCGGCTATTTTCGTGGGATCTGAGCGCTATTTGGACAACTTGGTTGCTCAGATCCAGGCTATCCAGGGATATGAAATTTTTTGGAGGTTCCTATATGTTTTATGTATATTAATATGTATTTTAATATTTTTTATTTTATGTCAAGTCATTGTGACTCAGGGCGTGTTATGGGAGTTTCTGTGGACATGTATAATGTACCCTTGACTTGCATAAAAGCCGGCCATCTGGCCTGAATAAAACTTTCCTGTTGTACCCTTCGTCTAGTCTATGCTGATGTTTGGGTATACGTTTGATGAACTGTTGGATTTATTTGTATGCTGTATTTTGATTCTGGAGAATTTACGAATCAGCACCCGAACTGCGAGCTATAAGTACCTAGCAGTTCGGGAGGAACTGAAAAAAAAAAAGAGTATACGAAATACCAGCATTCGTTACACATTTCTATGCCATAATGCAGTGCTTAGACCACCATGCATTTTAAAACTACCAGCAGGGTTAAATCCTTTCTTGTACCATGGAGGTCCAGGTATAATTGGATACCCGAAGGCCCCCTCTCTCAGCTAAAGCTTCAATCAATGGCCCCAGACTGATGGTTGAGCTATGTGCAACATTTAAAATGAGTTTTGCTTGTAGCCCTTTATATCCATTTAAATACCGTGGCTAGACTATTGCTCTCAGCTGCATTAATTCTGGTGTACCTCTGCTAAAAACAGTGATGTGTCATTGGATCCTGAGCAGTTGGGATGTATGATTGTTACTACCTTATTATTTGCTTACTTTTGTTGAATATACACCGTTCAAAAAAAATAAAGGGAACACAAAAATAACACATCCTAGATCTGAATAATTTAAATATTCTTCCTAAATACTTTGTTCTTTACATAGTTGAATGTGCTGACAACAAAATCACACAAAAATAAAAAAATGGAAATAACATTTTTCAACCCATGGAGGTCTGGATTTGGAGTCACACTCAAAATTAAAGTGGAAAAACACACTACAGGCGGATCCAACTTTGATGTAATGTCCGTAAAACAAGTCAAAATGAGGCTCGCTAGTGTGCGTGGCCTCCACGTGCCTGTATGACCTCCCTACAACGCCTGTGCATGCTTCTGATGAGGTGGCGGATGGTCTCCTGAGAGATCTCCTCCCAGACCTGGACTAAAGCATCTGCCAACTCCTGGTGTGACATGATGTCCTAGATGTGCTCAATTGGATTCAGGTCTGGGGAACGGGCGGGCTAGTCCATAGCATCAATGCCTTCGTCTTGCAGGAACTGCTGACACACTCCAGCCACATGAGGTCTAGCATTGTCTTGCATTAGGAGGAACCCAGGGCCAACCGCACCAGCATATGGTCTCACAAGGGGTCTGAGGATCTCATGTCTGTACCTAATGGCAGTCAGGCTACTTCTGGCGAGCACATGGAGGGCTGTGCGGCCCCCCAAAGAAATGCCACCGCACACCATTACTGACCCACTGCCAAACCGGTCATGCTGGAGGATGTTGCAGGCAGCAGAACGTTCTCCATGGCATCTCCAGACTCTGTCACGTCTGTCACATGTGCTCAGTGTGAACTTGCTTTCATCTGTGAAGAGCACAGGGCGCCAGTGGCGAATTTGGCAATCTTGGAGTTCTCTGGCAAATACCAAACGTCCTGCACGGTGTTGGGATGTAAGCACAAACCCCCACCTGCGGACGTCGGGCCCTCATACCACCCTCATGGAGTCTGTTTCTGACCGTTTGAGCAGACACATGCACATTTGTGGCCTGCTGGGGGTCATTTTGCAGGGCTCTGGCAGTGCTCCTCCTGTTCCTCCTTGCACAAAGGCGGAGGTAGCGGTCCTGCTGCTGGGTTGTTACCCTCCTATGGCCTCCTCCACGTCTCCTGATGTACTGGCCTGTCTCCTGGTAGCGCCTCCATGCTCTGGACACTACGCTGACAGACACAGCAAACCTTCTTGCCACATGGCATTGATGTGCCATCGTGAATGAGCTGCACTGCCTGAGACACTTGTGTGGGTTGTAGACTCCGTCTCATGCTACCACTAGAGTGAAAGCACCGCCAGCATTCAAGTGACCAAAACATCAGCCAGGAAGCATAGGAACTGAGAAATGGTCTGCAGAACCACTCCTTTATTGGGGGTGTCTTGCTAGTTGCCTATAATTTCCACCTGTTGTCTATCCCATTTGCACAACAGCATGTGAAATTGATTGTCACTCAGTGTTGCTTCCTAAGTGGACCGTTTGATTTCACAGAAGTGTGATTGACTTGGAGTTACATTGTGTCGTTTAAGTGTTCCCTTTATATTTTTGAGCAGTGTAACTGTAGTTTTGACTAGTACCAATGCTTATTGCATTAAAATGGTTTTTCGGAACCTACCTGGTCCTTGAAATATGTTTATATCATTATGCATGTTTTTCTATCATTGTGATGACAACAAGATTATCACACTTCCTTATTATGCAATGTTGATATGTAGGCCATTGAATTAATTTCTTCTTGGCTGCCCTACCAAACTAGTGTGCAAGAAAATGAGGATTGGCCTAGTACAAAGGATCTGGAAAGCTGCCGAGTCTGTCTGGCTCATTGATTTTCTGCTCGACTGTCAAGTGCTGAGCGATCCGTTGTGCTGGCAGCCAATTCACAACTAGTCACTGATGCACAAAAGCACCTTGCTGGTACATTCATTTTTTTTTTGTCTGTTTCTTATATAATTCTTACTTTTATATAGCAGACTTGGCATGTTCTATTAACTGTGTCATACTCCGATATCATAATCACTTGGGTGAAAAAGAATAGTTGCTGTTATTAATTTAGTAATTTACTTTGTCTTTTTCAAATACAAATCTTGCCGTGGGTCTTATCCAACGTTCTATTTTTTGTTACATCATTATTGTAATTTAATTTTTTAGAACCCTTGTGTAGAATTGCCAATGATATGATTATTTTAGATCAAATTAAACAATATTGAAATGCCATTAGTTAGTTGTAAGTGATCTTAATCTGAGTTGCCAAGTAGGGATGTAAAAACCACAAATGGGGCTGAGTACAAAGATTGGGACATGATCATATATGATCATATAAAGTCTCATGACAAATCCAAACATTTGGGGTTGGACTTAGTGATTTGATTAAAGTAGTCAGAAACTGGGGGGGTGGGGGTGGGGGGGGGTGAGGGGGCAGGGGGGGAAAGAACACTATGGGACATTTTAGGGGGGGAAAGAACAATATGGGACACTGGAGGGAGGAAGAACAATATGGGACAGTGAGGGGGGAGAACAATATGGGACAGTGAGGGGAGAAGAACAATATGGGACAGTGAAGGGGGAAGAACAATATGGGACAGTGAAGGGGGAAGAACAATATGGGACAGGGGAGGGGGAAAGAACAATATGGGACAGGGGAGGGGGAAAGAACAATATGGGACAGGGGAGGGGGAAAGAACAATATGGGACAGGGGAGGGGGAAAGAACAATATGGGACAGGGGAGGGGGAAAGAACAATATGGGACAGGGGAGGGGGAAAGAACAATATGGGACAGGAGAGGGGGCAGAACAATATGGGACAGGAGAGGGGGCAGAACAATATGGGACAGGGGAGGGGGGAGAACAATATGGGACAGGGGAGGGGGGCGGAAAACAATATGGGACAGGGGAGGGGGCGGAGAACAATATGGGACAGGGGAGGGGGGCGGAGAACAATATGGGACAGGGGAGGGGGGCGGAGAACAATATGGGACAGGGGAGGGGGGCGGAGAACAATATGGGACAGGGGAGGGGGGCGGAGAACAATATGGGACGGGGGGAGAACAATATGGGACAGCGGGGGGGGAGAACAATATGGGACTGGGGGAGAACAATATGGGACTGGGGAGGGGGGAAGAACAAGATGGAACGGGGGAGGGGAGGAGAATACTATAGGACAGGGGAGGGGAGGAGAATACTATAGGACAGGGGAGGTGGGGAAGAACACTATGGGACAGGGGAGGTGGGGAAGAACAATATGGGACAGGGAGGGGGGAAAGAACAATATGGGACAGGGAGGGGGGAAAGAACAATATGGGACAGGGAGGGGGGGAAAGAACAATATGGGACAGGGAGGGGGGAAAGAACAATATGGGACAGGGAGGGGGGGGGAAGAACAATATGGGACAGGGGAGGGGGAAAGAATAATATGGGACAGGGGAGGGGGAAAGAACAATATGGGACAGGGGAGGGGGAAAGAACAATATGGGACAGGGGAGGGGGAAAGAACAATATGGGACAGGGGAGGGGGAAAGAACAATATGGGACAGGGGAGGGGGAAAGAACAATATGGGACAGGGGAGGGGGAAAGAACAATATGGGACAGGGGAGGGGGAAAGAACAATATGGGACAGGGGAGGGGGAAAGAACAATATGGGACAGGGGAGGGGGAAAGAACAATATGGGACAGGGGAGGGGGAAAGAACAATATGGGACAGGGGAGGGGGAAAGAACAATATGGGACAGGGGAGGGGGAAAGAACAATATGGGACAGGGGAGGGGGAAAGAACAATATGGGACAGGGGAGGGGGAAAGAACAATATGGGACAGGGGAGGGGGAAAGAACAATATGGGACAGGGGAGGGGGAAAGAACAATATGGGACAGGAGAGGGGGCAGAACAATATGGGACAGGAGAGGGGGCAGAACAATATGGGACAGGGGAGGGGGGAGAACAATATGGGACAGGGGAGGGGGGCGGAAAACAATATGGGACAGGGGAGGGGGCGGAGAACAATATGGGACAGGGGAGGGGGGCGGAGATCAATATGGGACAGGGGAGGGGGGCGGAGATCAATATGGGACAGGGGAGGGGGGCGGAGAACAATATGGGACGGGAGGGGGGAGGAGAACAATATGGGACGGGGGGAGAACAATATGGGACAGCGGGGGGGGGGGAAGAACAAGATGGAACGGGGGAGGGGAGGAGAATACTATAGGACAGGGGAGGTGAGGAGAATACTATAGGACAGGGGAGGTGGGGAAGAACACTATGGGACAGGGGAGGTGGGGAAGAACAATATGGGACAGGGAGGGGGGAAAGAACAATATGGGACAGGGAGGGGGGAAAGAACAATATGGGACAGGGAGGGGGGAAAGAACAATATGGGACAGGGAGGGGGGAAAGAACAATATGGGACAGGGAGGGGGGGAAAGAACAATATGGGACAGGGGAGGGGGAAAGAACAATATGGGACAGGGGAGGGGGAAAGAATAATATGGGACAGGGGAGGGGGAAAGAACAATATGGGACAGGGGAGGGGGAAAGAACAATATGGGACAGGGGAGGGGGAAAGAACAATATGGGACAGGGGAGGGGGAAAGAACAATATGGGACAGGGGAGGGGGAAAGAACAATATGGGACAGGGGAGGGGGAAAGAACAATATGGGACAGGAGAGGGGGCAGAACAATATGGGACAGGAGAGGGGGCAGAACAATATGGGACAGGGGAGGGGGGAGAACAATATGGGACAGGGGAGGGGGGCGGAAAACAATATGGGACAGGGGAGGGGGGCGGAGAACAATATGGGACAGGGGAGGGGGGCGGAGAACAATATGGGACAGGGGAGGGGGGCGGAGAACAATATGGGACAGGGGAGGGGGGCGGAGAACAATATGGGACGGGGGGAGAACAATATGGGACAGGGGGAGAACAATATGGGACTGGGGAGGGGGGAAGAACAAGATGGAACGGGGGAGGGGAGGAGAATACTATAGGACAGGGGAGGGGAGGAGAATACTATAGGACAGGGGAGGTGGGGAAGAACACTATGGGACAGGGGAGGTGGGGGAGAACACTATGGGACAGGGGAGGGGGGCGGAGAACAATATGGGACAGGGGAGGGGGGCGGAGAACAATATGGGACAGCAGGGGGGGAGAACAATATGGGACTGGGGGAGAACAATATGGGACAGGGGAGGGGGAAGAACAAGATGGAACGGGGGAGGGGAGGAGAATACTATAGGACAGGGGAGGGGAGGAGAATACTATAGGACAGGGGAGGGGAGGAGAATACTATAGGACAGGGGAGGGGAGGAGAATACTATAGGACAGGGGAGGAGAATACTATAGGACAGGGGAGGGGAGGAGAATACTATAGGACAGGGGAGGGGGGAGAATACTATAGGACAGGGGAGGGGGGAGAATACTATAGGACAGGGGAGGTGGGGGAGAACACTATGGGATGGGGGAGGTGGGGGAGAACACTATGGGATGGGGGGAAAAACACTGGGACAGGGGAGGGGAGAAAAGAACACTAGAGGAGGGAGAGTAACATTAAGTGGGGGGGGCGACTAAAAGAGAAGGGAAGTTTTTCATATTAGATTAATTAAATTCATTAAATAGTAATATTAAAAAAATTATAGGAAAAAAACTTTTTCAAAAATCATTTGGGGGAAAAAAGTAATTTTCGTTTTCGACCAAGGGCATCCTGAATTTTCGGTTTCGGCCCAGAATTTTCATTTCGGTGCTATATGTAGATTCTCGAAGGACAGAACTACAGAGTTGTAACGCAGGTACAACTACAATTATGTTTGTGTATATAGTGTGACTAAACATTACAAAGAACAAACGGCACTTACTCAAAATATAAATCTGTGGGGTTGAGCCTGACCTTCATGGCCTGACCTTCATGGCAGCTGGAGCTCCTTTCTTAGCCACTGATTTTCCCATGTTTATTGTTTCTTGGGGCTTTAGCTCTGCAACTGTTAGATGCTTACCATTCTCCTGCCGTTCAAGGTCTCTCCTGGAGCATCTGAAATAGTGTTTAGCTCTAAAATCCATAGCAAGGCCTGGTGCGGGTGCTGAATGAGAGAGACGTCCGCTCTCTTGGCTCACCGGATGCTGGACCCACACTGAGTTATTCTGTGCCCCGTTTTCCTACCTCTGGACCGGTGGGAGTATCCTGGTCTACACCTCGGAGGCCGCATTGCTTATCTTGCAAGGCACGGCAGAGTTGCAGTAAGGCTCACCAGCGTACCACTTTGATGGCAGACACCATGTGCGATCTAGACCCTGCCACCTTCGCTAAACTAAACCATATTTTTGCAAATTTCTGGAGCCGGCTGCATGAGTGAATATACTCTGAAGCACCAAGAGCTGACAGAAGAATCGCCCCAGCAACATTTCATGCAGTTATTGGTATACATCTATGGTTCAAGCAGGACTACAAATTGCTTTTGAAGGGAATAGGCGTATATAAGGGTATAGTTGTATTATCCTACACTCACTCATCACTGCCGTAGAACATCTGCCTTATTTCACCTTCTGATTTTTATTTTTACTCTCTGTTCTTTATTGTGGTCTGGTTTTAGTATGACTCACTAGTTTCAACTGCTCATATATGCTCAACATGCCTGGTCACTGGATCTCCATTAGACTGAAGCAGGGTCTCCTGGGTGGGCACAAGTACAGCTGTATAGCTTGGTTTGCTCACATATTATTCTTGTGCATTTTTCTTTTTAAATGTCCTTGGCAATTAATCCTTATTTACTAGCTTCTTTTCGCCAAATTATCATGCCCTTGGACACCTTGTCTATCTTGTTAATTTTGCATGCTTTTCACAACAAAAATAGTACAATAATGTTGCATGACATAGTTTGATAAGCTTTAGTGTCAATCTCTTCTCTTTATACTGTGTCTTAACCTACTTGTAAAATTATCTTTGCACTGTGAAAATAAATAATTATACATTTATTTTTATTTTTTTAATCTGTTTATCTTGGTTTTGAAAGTGCCTCTGATGTCTTGGATTTGCATTTATTTTGTCAGATTAGGTTGACCCATTACAAAGACCATTTCATGGTTTCAAACCTGAAAGTTCTCAAAATGTTATATGCTTGACATGTAAGTGAAATAGAATTCACTAACCGCTACGCAAAAGTAGCTTCTTCTCATCCTCCATAATCTCGGTCCACTTGGTTCTCCTCCTACCTCTCCCAGGGCTCTTTCAGGGTTTCCTTTTCTGATGTTTCCTCTCCTCCTCAACCCCTCTCTGTTGGTGTTCCCCAAGCGTCTGTCAATGGTTCCCAACTATTCTCAATCTATACTGCCTCCCTTGGTTAACTCAATAGATTCCAATTTCCAATGTCCCGTATCTGCAGATGGCAGATAAATCTATCTATTGTGCCCTGATCTCTCTTGATTCATGTATTGGACTGATTCTATGCTATTTCTAACTGGATGGTTGTCACTTCCTTAAACTCAACCTTTCAAAATCAGAACTCCTCATCTTTTCTCCCTCAAGTGATTCTACACATGTCTGTTTCCCTCCAAGTCATGAGCAATACCTTGCAGGCTCGCTGCCTAGATGTTCTCTCTGATTCCAACTTCTCCTTCATTCTTCATGTCCAGTCAATCTCCAAATCCTGATGCTTCCATCTCAAAAACATAGCTTGCATCCACCCCTGTGTAACTCTGGATGAGGCTACGGTGCTAGTCCATGCCAGCTATCCTCTATTGCCTTAACTACTGTGTAGCGGAGTTCCAATACGCCAACTGAGTATCTCTGCCAAATATCTTCGAAGTTGGAGGAAGAACTCTTTAGTGAATTGCTCTACTCCCCCCCAGTAACTAGACACACACAGTTCTAGGGGTGCAACTGTTTTTATTGAGCCAAATGCAGCCTTTTATGGACACACCCCCAGCATGGGGTTTCCATTCTGTACATACAGTGTTTCAATTTTTGTCTGGCATCACATTGTTTTTTTGATATAGGTAATTCTCTGTAAGTTTGGACTGTTGATTTTGATTTCTTTTTCCCTTTTCTCAAGTTAAGTAGTTTTAATGAAATATGTGGAGATATGTCCATAATATCAAGAGACAATCTGTCCTTACTCTCCATGCGGATGCGTTTGAGCACTAATCAATAAACCTCCTGTCTTGACGAACTTCACTCCTCATCATGAGAACAAATCAGCAATTTTAAAGGAACACTATAGGGTCAGGAACACAAACATGCATTCCCTGGTTGTCTGGTCTGTGCAGTGGCCTAGTAAGCTCTTACTTACCTCTCCAGCAGCTCCTCTGTGTAAATCTCGCAGCCAGCATGCCGTGCGGAGCGCTGCCATGGTAACCCGCTGCAACGCTCTGACGGCCGCGTGACTCGCAAGATTTACACAGGGGAGCTGAAGGTACCTGCTGGTAAGGTAAGAGCTTGCTGTGGCCCCCCAGGACCGCCGGGCTTGTAATAGGCCCGGCGGTCCTGGTATGTATTATTGGCAATATCAGTATCTCTATAGGCCGATACCGGTATTGCCGAAAATACTGAATATCGGCCAGACCGATAATTGGTCGAACCCTAACAAGTACATTTTACCATACAGTAAGTACTGTATTTATTTAATTAAATTTGGGGAGTGACCGTGATTATTTTAAGTCACTGGTGTTCAGTTTTGTTTGTTTTTTTTTTTTTTGTAGTTTGTTTTTTACTTTCTTTATTTCTTCTCCTTTTACACACACATATATACACCCTGTTCCACATTATTATGCAAACTTATAACAACATTTTAACTTTTTCAACATTTTAACAGGTCACGTTACATTTTAACATAGGACCCCTTATTTGATAGCAGCTTCACAAGTCTTGCATCCATTGAACTTGTGAGTTTTTGGACAGTTTCTGCTTGAATTTGTTTGCAAGATGTCAGAATAGCCTCCCAGAGCTGCTGTTTGGATGTAAACTGCCTCCCACCCTCATAGATCTTTTGCTTGATGATGCTCCAAAGGTTCTCAATAGGATTAAGGTCAGGGGAGGATGGAGGCCACACCATGACTTTCTTTCATTTTATCCCCATAGCAGCCATTGATGCAGATGTATTCTTTGCAGCATGAGATGGTGCATTGTCATGCATGAAGATGATTTTATTACGGAAAGCATAGTTCTTCCTTCTGTACCAGGGAAGAAAGTGGTCAGTCAGAAACTCCACATACTTTGCAGAGGTCATCTTTACACCTTCAGGGACCCTAAAGGGGCCGTTCAGCTCTCTTCCCATGATTCCGGCCCAAAACATGACTCCACCACCGCCTTACTGATGTGGCAGCCTTGTTGGAACAAGGTGCCATCCACCAACCATCCACTACTCCATCCATCTGTACCATCCAGGGTTGCACGGCACTCATCAGTGAACAGGACTGTTTGAAAATTAGTCTTTTTATGTATTTTTCTGCCCAATGCAGCCGTTTCTATTTGTGAGCATTGGTTAGTGGTGGCCGAATAGAAGGTTTATGCACAGTTGCAAGACTCTGGAGGACTCTACACCTTGATGTCCGTGGGACTCCAGAGGCACCAGCAGCTTCAAATATCTGTTTGCTGCTATGTAATGGTATTTTAGCAGCTGTTCTCTTGATCCGATGCATGGATCTGGCAGAAATCTTCCTCAATGTGCCTTTATCTGCACAAACCCGTCTGTGCTCTGAATCAGCCACAAATCTCTTAATAGTGCAATGATCACGCTAAAGTTTTTGTGAAATATCTAATGTTTTCATACCTCGTCCAAGGCATTGAACTATTTCACTCTTTTTGGCAGCAGAGAGATCCTTTTTCTTCCCCATATTGCATGAAAATGGTGCTCTGCTTAATAATGTGGAACACCCTCCTTTAGTAGTTTTTCCTTAAATTGGGCTCACCTGGCAATCTAATTATCACAGGTGTCCGAGATAGTTTTCAGTGATCAAAAGAGCCCTGAGACACAATGCCATCCATGAGTTAAACTGAAAAACAAAATATTTAATCTTTGTGACACTTAAATAGTAGTTTGCATAATAATTTGGAACAGGGTATGTGTGTGTATATATATATATATATATTTTTTTATAACTTTTTATTTTTGCAGTGTATGTAAGAACCGATATGCCAATGTGGCCGAGACAGCATAAATATTTAGAAGGCTTCAATACAGGTGTTTACTGATAAGGTTGCACTTTTTTATTTCGTTAATACACATTAATAACACAAACATGTCAGTAGCATAAATCCGTTTTTGCACAATTGAAAAACGTGTACTGGACATGAAGTGTGAGCTATGTGTAGGATTTTTGGGAGAGGAAGGCCATTGTGGCCTGAGCCATGGTGTGGTTATTTTTAAAGGTACCAATTTAAAGAGATATAAAAATGTGGGTATCACATAAAACTTTATGTTGTTAATTCTGCCCCTCCATGAGATTTCTAATGTTCTCCACGTTTTTAGTTGTAGGTTGGTCTGTCTTAAAAGGGATAAGGGATAAGAGATTATATTCCATCTAATCTTTAGGAGAGGCCTTTATACTTATTCCCAAATAATTATATTTCTTTCTTGTCTATTTAAAACTATACTGTTTGGTTTCATACTGATTCATATAGAAGGGCATAGCTATTGTTTTTTGATGTTTAACTTATAATATGATATATAACTATATTTCTGTATAACTTGCATTACGGTATTTACAGAGAGGTAGGGATTAGACAACAATAGCAAGGTATCATCATATTGGCAAATTTTCTTATTTACTTAACCTAAAACCTTGTATATCAGGATTTGTTCTTGTATCCATAGCTAATGGTTCTGCTGCCAAAACATAAAGAAGGGGGGATAGAGGGCATCCCTATCGAGTTCCGTTGGTAACTTCAAACCAATCTGAATCTATTCCCTGCTTGACCACTCTGCCCGAGGGAAATGAATGCATCACTGAGATGGCTGAACATATTTTCCCTTAAAAGCCAAAGCCTTTTAATACACACTTCATAAAATTCATATTTACCCTTTCAAAGGCTTTTTTCTCAGTGAAGTGCTAGTGTTATAAAGTTACTTTTGTTCTTATGTATTCTTTCATATATATTTATAACTTTCCTAATATGGTTAGTGGAGGATCTTCCTGGGATAAAACCTACCTGATCACTATCGATCAGAGTGGTTATCACTTTCTTAACTCTATTGGCTAGTATAGTTGCATACATTTTATAATTGATATTAAGTAATGCTATTGGACGGTAGTTTGTTAAATCTGTTGGGTTTTTATCTTGTTTTAAAATTGGAAACAGATTTGCTTTCAGCATTTCATTGGGAATTAATCCTTTAATCATAAAATGATTATACATATCTACTGAAATAGGTATCAATTGGTCTTTATACAATCTGTAAAATGATCGGCATAACCGTCGGGGCCCGGTGCTATGTAACTGTGTAACCTGTCTTGTATAAACCTTTCTACTCTTTGAATGAATTTATCTATCTATTTTAGCATAGCTTGGTTGGGTGCATATATATTATTCTTTTTATTTTTTTTTTATTTTTAATGAGCCATTTGGACGTTCACATTCAGTGTTTTAGTGTGTAGCGTATTTTGGGGTATATACTGCGTCTAGGATCTTGACCCCTGCTCTAGAAAAATTAAAATGGCTTGGAGTTCAAAAGCTTTTAAAATTCAAACGCATAAATTGCTCTCGTACATTAAATGGCCTGCATTAATTGTAATTGTTTAAAATTCATAGGACTATTTATTATTACCATGATATGTTTGCTCTGTATCCAATTAACCATGTCTCCTAATTTGGTAAAATAATTTACACTAAATTTATAAGAACACAGAAGATTTATCATTCACAACACACTGTTCCATAACCATAAATTAAAAACTGAAATGAAAACTGTTGTCTCTCTTATACATGCACAATCTATAAAAGGTCATGCTGTAAATAAACCTTGATCATTTAAGCTGTGTGTGGCTATTTAAAGCCCCTGTTTTATGTTCATAATTAATTATTCTGTCAGAGAGTTTGGTACAAAATCTATTCCTTTTCAAAACAGATTTGTTTGTGGTAAGCATTTGTTTTTAAAATGTATACTTCATTTATAGCAACGATTTTCTAGTAGCATGTAGCTAAACTAAAATACAAAATGCTAGATGCCAAATCCTGTACGTCGCAGGATCATGGTTAAATATGGTGTGTGAGTCAAGGCATGTAGCTAGTAATGTATTTAGGTTTCTGGCAGCCCTAAATATAGCCATATATATGCGGTTATCTAACTGTAGTGTAACTATCGTCACTTGCATGCATATGTAACTTCTAACTCTCACACACTGGACGCTAAATAGAAATCTCTATATACACACATTATTTTTAACAAAGTGTATAACAAAGTACCGCAACAATACTACTTAAAGTAATGTCTGCAAGAAATATGTTTAGATATTAGTCTGTATAAAATACTTCTAAATTACTTTTAGTTGCATTAATTGTTATATGTAAATCATCTAAAACAACCCTGTCCTTGTCCATACACCCACTTACACAAAATTAGTGTCCCATTTTAAATGTTGGAAGGTATACATTCTCTAGGTTTTTGGGAAGTTGTAGGATCAAATCAAAGTCTCCGTTTTGATGGAATGATTTGTTAGGGCCTTTAACATAAAATAGCAGGCCTTTTCACACACATTTTGCATATTCACTGTCCTTTTCCTTAAAGGTGACTCATCCAACTACTTTGAACAACCCCATTTGGATTCATCTGCGTTTGTCTAATACGTCAATTATCCCCATCTATCTCCTAGCTGGGTGTTTGTAAAGTTATCAAGACATGCCTCTTGACTTGTTTCCCATTGAATGCTATCTGATGATCTGACACTAATTATATTACCTCACTGATCAGGATAAAACTTCTTTGAGGACCCAGTGGGGCAACTCTGAAAGTAAATATGAATGAGCTGAACTGACTTTCTTTGACTTTGAGAGAAATGAATCACTGTTGAAGTCTATTGAGACTGAACGAACTATAACTAGCAGTCTTATCGTGTCACAGTTAGTTCATTTTAAAATAAGTTTGTTTTAACCATTTTATTGGTTGTATAACAGACATTTACTGTATTGCAAAGTAGAAAAACATCAGTATACAATAAAATATGAATAAAAAGTGCAATTGTCAGATAATATAAGGTGTGATATGAGAATGATAATACATAAAAACTGCTACCGGTTTGTGGTGAATTGGCTCAGCATGCATATCAAACAATGTTGTTGATCTGGAGCTAAGTAAGCTTGATGGTATGTCTTTAGATGCATCTCTTTGGTATGTGAACGATAGCAACAGTTTAAAGTGGAGAGCCATGCTGATTTAAATCTTTCAAGGGTGAAGTCCAGTAAATGAGTAATCCATCTACCAGGGCCTTGAATCTAAAGGGTATAAACTATAATCCAAATGCATTTTGATGTTCCTATAGAGTGTGCTCAATGAATATAGTTTGAAAGAGAAGTATGCCCTTGTCTATGGACTTGGAGATAAGAGTAAAAGATGATGAGGAGATGGCAATGCGTGTCCTTTAGACTCGTGTCGGGGAATCAACCAAGAAATCTAAACTAGCATAAAATCCCTGCCACTGAGCACTGCATGTATGGGTAGCCAGGTCGTATTTCTGATACGAAGGGTTTTAGGAAGGGCATAAAGCATGAAAATTGCTAATTAAGACCCGTGTATAAGCTAATCTTTTTCTAGGCCATAATTGTGGTGTATAAAAGAGGATTTGATTTGATATGGTGTTAGTGTGTGGAGTAATTGAGAAGAATGAATAGTTTTTGAAAATTGTTTTTCCATGTAATTTAGTGTGCTCCTGTCTTTCACAGTAATCCAGGAAACAGCATGGCGGTATTGAGCCACCAAGCTGTAGTTCATGAGGTTGAGGTCCATATTGGACTTGGGTTGTTGTAATTTGTTCAGCGCAATCTTGGGATGTTTTCCATTTCACAGAAAGGTTGAAAATAATACATTTAGCATCTGAGGGAGATAGAATAAGGGGAAAAAAACATATAGGAATTTGGGGACAGTTATAGATTTAAGTAAACTTGTATGGCCAGTTAAAGTTTCCATGTTGAAAGATACCATTCCATATCAGAGATACGTTTTGAGATAATTAAAGAGTACCACATAGATAACAACACTGTCTTGTTAAAAGGTTGCCCAGGTATATTAGGCTAATTTGCCTCAAATATATACTCGTGAAAACATGTGGTGCTCTGGACGGGAAGGGGTCCGCCTTAGTTAAAGGGAAACTGAGGGCGCCCAGACCACTTCAGCTCATTGAAGTGGTCTGGGTGCCAACTCCCATCACCCTTAACCCTGCAAGTGTAAATATTGCAGTTTTATAAACTGCAATAATTACTTTGCAGGGTTAAGTCCTCCTCTAGTTGCTGTCTACCAGACAGCCACTAGAAGGACTTCCGGGTTCTTAGACGTCTTTTGGTCGTCTAAACGACGCTTGACGTCCTCACGCTATGCATGAGGACCTCCAGCATCGCCGTAATCCCCATAATGCTTTCCTATGGGGAGATCCTAACGTGAGCGCAGCCATTGCTGAGCATGCGCATTAGGTCTCCGTCGGCGGGGGAGCAGTGTGTGCTGAGCCTGACCCAGTGCCGAGGGATATCCCCTTAACCCCTTAAGCGACATGGGATGGGGTGCTTAAGGGAGGGGAGCACTCCAGGATTCTGCAGTGCCAGGAAAATGGGTTTGTTTTCCTGGCACTAGAGAATCCATTTAATGCCATGGCTGTGGATTTAGTAAAATTAATATAAAAGTCTAGAGTAGGGCCATTGTCTTGTAATATATGTTCAATTGCCGTGAGAGGAATTGTAGGATTAGACTGGTAGATCACCTAAACTAACACACTTACTAATTGTTATTTATTTATTTTTTTATTTAAACTCACCCAGCTTCCCTACCTTCTGTGAAAAAGCAGTATTTACATTAAAAAGCCTGCAGGGACATACTATACACACCAGAACAACTACATTAAGCTGTAGTTGTTCTGGTGGCTATAGTGCCCATTTAAGCCAACACCAACTTGTGCAGAGTGCAGTGGTAGAAGGACTTGTGCTTGCTGTAGGTTTGCTTGTATGGCTTGTTGACTCTGTCACTCTGCACTTTATGGGTAGAAACAGAATGCTGTAATAGTAATAATAATAGAATGAACTGACACAACACAACAGATACTTCAAATTGTGGTTGTCCCACCAGATCAGGGTAGTATGGTTTTTATTTTGCAAATGAAAAATATGCACCTTTCATAACGATGCTAATTTTACATATGGATGCCATATATGAATTTGGTATGCAATGTATTCAAAATAGTTAATTTTATACATATTGTTCCACATACACTAGAGGCTAGGATTCACTTTGATTTCACACTTAAATGCGATGATACACATGACTGGACAAAAAGAAGTTGCCATGGGAACCAAATAAAATCTGATGGGGAATTTCACCACGACCGAAAGAAAATGTTTAAATTTACAAAAAGGTTTTTCAATAGTCATCATTGTTCACTAAACAGTACAGTAATTGATGCAATCAAGATCATGATTTAAAGAGGAATGTGGAGTAATCTCATAGCAAGCATATAGTAAATATAATAATAATTTGCTATTTTTATAGTGCTTTTCTCCATGTGAGACTCAAAGAACTTTTCAAATATAAACCATAAAGACATTAAAGTTAGAAGTTTCTGATGGTCAGATGAGCGGACTGAATGCCTGATGAAAGAGGTGGATCTTTAGCTTCTTTGAGTTCCAGCGTGGCTGAATGCCCTGGAACCTGAGTTTGTCTTTATTGTTGGCACTGAAAGGAGGGATTTGCTGTCTGACCGAAGTGAATGAGATGGAATATAGAGCTCTTTCAGGTACTGTGTACCTTGATTGTTTAAGGCTTTGAAGGTGAGCAAGCCAATTTTAAAATATGTTCACCATTTAATTGGAAGCCAATGCAGGGAATGAAGAACAGGTGTTATGTGTCAGAGAGTTTGATTGGTCTGTAGTCTGGTTGCAGCATTTTGTACTATTTAAAGGCGATGGGTTCTTTTTCTGGGAGGCCCAAAGTAAAGTACATTGCAGTAATCTAGCCGAGAGGATACAAATGCATGGATTAATGTTGGCATATCATCCGGTGAAATTAAGTGTTGTAAGCAACCGTTGATGTGGCATGTTGGGTCTGTAGTATCTGGAGCAAAGGAGAAGTAGAGTTGTGTGTCATCAGTGTAACAATGATACCTTAGGCCAACGTGCCTGATGATGGAAAGTAAATTGCGAATAGCATGGGAGACCAGACAGATCCTTGTGGAACTCCACAGGCCAATTCTGTTGGTGCCGATGAGCTTGATCCTGATGTTACTCTCTGATATCGGCAAACTTGTGGTTTCGGAAATGAGACTTGTTGCATTTAAGTAGCTGTACAGCAAGGTTACAATCCTGCCAATAGTGTTCAATTAATTCTTATAGCTTGTTGAATGTGGTCTTTGCATCCAGTAATTTGTTGCTTAGCTCCACAATCTCCCAATCCAGAGTCTTCCGATTCATTTCAGCTTTTTTAATCGGCGTGTGCAGCTTCTCCTCCAGATCCTGATTGTTTCTCTGTGAGATGGTGTAGCTGTTCTGCAACCTGCAGAACTTGTCTTTAAATTTATTTTCTTCCTCTCGATTGCAATTCAGCTCCATTTCTAGGTAATGCCTTCCTGCTTCCACTTCATGCTCCAAAGCTTCCATTTTTGTAGTGGCAAATGCTAGGCGACGGCACAATTCATCATTCTGGTGCTGCAGTAATTTGATTCGGTCTCCTTCAGAAACGGAATCGTGGCTCTGCTGCTTGGCTCCCTCATCCTGGGGACTGAAAGGCTCATGTCGGGTTTCCCGGTGCTCTGGTGGTGCCTTGCGGTATGGTTTCTTGTTTGCAGCTGTGCTTGGCTTTCCGGGCTTCTTCAGTATTGCGTCTGCTGGGAAGTAAAGTAGAATGCGTCATGAACATTCTGTGCAGAGAAGCCAGGAGTGGTCGCCATACGGAACTGGCCAAGGGTGCAGTCAGCCAGAGATACCTCTTCTAATGAAGGCTCCTGATCTAGATTCTGTGTTACATAGACTCATGCTGCTCAATGCTTCCTTTCTGTCTCGTTTGTGTAACTCAAGCTGAGTAAAAATGAGTAAATCATATGTATATTTATTTTACAGGTCTCTGAGACAAAATTCAGATATACCATTAGTTTTTTCTGCATTGTATAGCAATGCTCTTATAGGCTATAGAAAAATACTGTTTTGAAATTAAAGCTCTAGCTTGATTGGCTGGTAGCACAATAAATCGACTATACTGTCAGATCTCCCATCTGTCCATATTTTGTGCCAAGATTCCCCTGTCCCTCTTTTCTATCATAATGTCCCTCTTTTTATGGAGCTCATTATTGTTGGTATAACTCCACAGCAATAATATACAGCAAATAATGTTTCTTTAAACTGCAATAAATGTGTTTTTAGAAATCAATCTGTGCAAATAAGATACATTGTTCTTTGTACATTGTTGGCTGCATGATTTACTATTTGTAAGTCACCTACATTTTCTGAGAACAGCCTCGTCCCTGGTCATATCCCCAGTCACAGAGAACCACAGAGAATGACATGTGGAAGCCATTCAGACTATGACTGTACATCCCCCTGGGTGACTGAGATCAATAGGCATAGCACTCAGTGGTAGTGGTTGTCCCCATCATCACTTTCCTTATAGGACCTCCTAAAGGCTATTTCTATGATGCATTACTAGTGAGGTATTAAGAAGTTACTCTAGTCTCACCAATTCTAATGAGAGTGGCTATTTCACAGTATTTTAAATGACCACTGTGCAGGGTATGGAAGCCTTCATGAAGTGCATTATTGAGGGCGATATACCCTTTTACAGAAGATAATATGCCAAGATATATAATCTCAACAGCACTTGGACATATTGAAAACTCATTTTATTTTGAGGTTTATTTTTAAACATTAGTAGGTTTCATCTGTATGACAGCAAGCAGATTTTAATTAGTGATCCAAAATGCATGTGTTTTCATTAAATTGAAGGAATTCCTAGATGGTCCCTATATCATTTATTTTTAGTTGAATTGATTAGCGCAGCAGATGATAAACAACTGTTATAGTAACTTGTAGCCAAGCAAGGCCTCTGGAAACTAATAATTACTGTGAAACACAAAATTGAGTATGCATATGTTTTACATAATTACTTGGATGGACCTCAGAAAGTCAAATTCCACTGATTCCAACATATCAAATAGGAAAACAGTTGGCAAATTAGCATTTCCTGTTAATAGAATAAGGAAAAAGTGTGAGATATCTTTTGCTTTGTAGTAATCTCTCCTTTCTCTTTCTAGGTTATTCACAAAAGTGTACATATTCAGTAATATGAAATCAATTTCAATTCTTTTGGCTTAAAACCTAAAATTCACTTTTAATTCAGTTTAAATTCTACGTGTGTGTAATCAAGGAG
This sequence comes from Pelobates fuscus, assembly GCF_036172605.1. Taxonomy (NCBI): domain Eukaryota; kingdom Metazoa; phylum Chordata; class Amphibia; order Anura; family Pelobatidae; genus Pelobates; species Pelobates fuscus. The sequence goes on from NC_086329.1 coordinate 61,706,613, forward strand.
TGGAAAGCCTTGTTATGTGAATCTTTTGTTTTGATGTGTCTATGCTAAGCCTACTTGGTCCACATGCATTGCACGGCTATTAGACTCTAATATCTTAACACGGTACAAAATACCCCTATATGTGCTATATGAATCCACACTGTAAAAGGATACAGAAAGGATAAAGTCATATAACTAATCCACAGGGTGGCTAGATATAAAGTATATAGTAAGATGAAAGAAGAAAAGCTGAGTCACTAATACGATAAAACACGATAAAAAATAAGAAAGTGCTATTGGGAAACTAAGGTACTCCAACATGGTGGTGTTCTCCATGGTTTCAGAGATGTATATAGTGATTGGTGCTGGAGTAGCATCTTGCATCATATCTACACACTTTGAACATTCGTGAGAACAGGTGGTCGGCATCAATACTGATGCTATAATAATGCAGATATGAGGAGAAGAATTGGTCTCTGCCAATATTGACACAGGAATGACAGGTATAAGAAAGGTCCTCTGACAGGCACAGGTAACCTTACATACCACTGCTGCTCATTGCAATAGCTCTGCAGATAATGCATTTATTTGCAAATTAGATTACATTTCCTATCTTCATATGATACAGAAGCCTGTCTCACTTCCAGGTGATAGATCCAGACCCTGATCCCTGGTGGACAATGGAAAATTAGTACACACATTAATACAACCCTTTATTACATATTTTTTATGAGTTCCACAGCAATAAAGCTGATAGCCATGCATCCTGCACAGACTGATAGGTCTTTCCACTCCTCTGTGGATTTATGACGTAAAGTCATGCTACACTAGGGGTTGAGGGGAAGCAAACTGACCTTTGTTTGGTATTAACCTAATAACAATGTTCTGTTAGGAAGCAAGCAACACATTTTCATTAATTTCACATATTAGAATATCAGGCCAAAATAGTCCTATTGGAAATATACTCCAACTCTGCTGTTTTTCCAGTTTGGCTGATTAGGATTTTTTTTACCAAACAGACCACACATGTATGGCATTGGTAAACATTGCATCGGGAATTCCATTTATGTGACATTGAGGTTAGTCATTTAGTGTTTTTACATTAACCAGTCTGTAAATACTGAAACCCGTAAATAGCTAAGCTCAGCACAAGGTGATTTGGCTATTTTGTAATCTAGAGTTAGCCATGTTGCACACTTTATATACAGAAGTGTAAAGACACTTTGGTAGGCCAAAGATCCAGTCCACTGATTATTTTGGTTTAAACCCATTTGATGCCATGTTCTGTTAAAAAAAAAAAAATCTAATTTCTTTGAAACATGGAATGGCTAAGGAAGGGTAAACTAAGTTTGTGGGTATAGCTCGCTGTTCATTAGTAAATTTTAAAAAAAAATACTATGCAGTTACCTTCACTTTAAATGCAGTACTCTTGGGGTATTTTAGGGTCTGATAGACCATTAATAGATTATTAATGTGTGTGCGCTTTGATATTCTTGGCTGCAGCACAAAAACGTGTTATAACCACTACAACCTGTTTTAAAATAGCTTGTCCTCGTGCCTGAGTCCCGACAGGCACTGAGGGTCCTCTGTTAGCAGTGATGGGGCTGGTGATGCGCATGCGGTGTATGCAGAACTGCTGAAGCCAGATGCCAATCCTAAGGATCATTCATTGGTTCAGACTGTCAGCTAATCAGTCTCTGCCAATAGATGACTTTCAATTCTTTATTTTCATTTTTCATCGTACTACAATAGGCTTGTGCAGCCTCAACAAGTTTAACAGGTAGTAGGATATGTGACATTTCATCCATCAGTATATGTTTGATATTGTATGAGAGTATGTGATGATCGCGATAACATTTTATATCACAGTGGATGCACATTCTGGCATAATAGAACCTGCCCTGTTTAACAGCTTGCTTTAGTCACGGGGCGTGCCAACAGAGAGATACCAGCTGTCAGTACGTTATTTGCGTTTGGCCTACTGGGTACCGACCCGTATTATTTGCTTATCGGTGGATATGTATGCTCTGTGCTTGGTTCGTCCCCTCTTGTATGTAAGGCTGCCAGCCTGGTTCTCCCCCTGAGGTTACTGTTGTCCGTGCGCCCCCCGTGCCTGCGTTTGTGCCAGGTATATTGGTCAAAGCTCTACCCAGGTAGAGATTTAGTAAAAGTGGAGAGAAGAAAGAGTCACGAAAGAAGGGTGGAAGGGAGGGGGAGGAGGGGGTGGGGGGTCCCTCCGGGTCACCTATGGGGCCCTGCCGTTACTCAATTGCTCAGGTTGGAGTTTTCCCAGGGTTCCCATATCTTGTAGAAGGATTTTAAGGTGCCCCGCACCCTGGCAGTCAGGTCGTCCATTAGGTGGACTTCTTTTATTCTCCTAATGACCCCTGTGAGGGGTGGTGTATCTGGCCGCAGCCAATCAGCTGCTACCGCCCTCCTGGCCGCCAGGGTGATTTTATGCAATAACTTTTGTTCTTGCCTAGTCCAGCCTTCCAGGGACCTACTTAGGAGGAACAGCCAAGGGTCCAGGCTGGGAGATCTGCCAAAGACCTGAGTCAACAGTGTCTGTATCTGCTTCCAGAATACGGTCATCTGCGGGCAGTCCCACCACATGTGGATATACGTCCCTCTCAGGCCGCACCCCCTCCAGCACACGTCTGTGGGAGTCTTGTGCATTTGGAATAGTTTAACGGGAGTGGTGTACCAGCGAAGCATTGTTTTTATGGACTGCTCCTGTAATGTGACGCACACCGACGAGGTGTGGTTAGCCTCCCAGATCTCTTGCCACTCCACGCCTTCCAGAGTGTCTCCCAAGTCCCGTTCCCACTGATCTGTGTAGGCTAGTTTACCCCAGTCCCTAGCTTCTGAACAGAGGTGGGCGTACACGAGCGTTATCATGCCCTTGGGCATTCTCTCTTGGAGACATATGCGTTCAAAGAACGTCAGCTGTTTCCGGGCCGCCGTCTTTATCTGTGTCCTATTTGCAAAATCTCTGATTTGTACGTATCTAAAGAAATCAGCCGGCGTGAGGTGGCCCCGCTGCCTTAGCGTGTCGAAGGCAATGACATCTGGTCCTTCAAACAGTTGGCAGATGCGTTGTAGCCCTATCCTTTCGAGGTTCCTGAAGTCTCTTGCTATCATACCCGGGGGAAAGGCTGTATTGCGTAAGTATGGCATGATTGGGGATGGGTCGGATGCCAACCGGTATTTAAGCTTAAAAGTGTCCCATATCTGTAGGGAGTTGAGTATAGTGGGGCACGTTGCTCTGATCTCAGGTCTTTGTTCTTTGGGTACCCACATCAATAGCTGTGGGAGGTCGGCCCCTGTCATGAGCGATTCTACATCTGCCCATTTGCGATCCCCCGGGGGAGAATGCCACATCGCCGCCTGTGTCAGTTGTGTAGCTATGTAGTAGAGATAGACGTGCGGGAGACCCAACCCTCCTCGCGGACGTGGCCTGTGCAGGATATACCTAGATATCCTGTGTCTTTTGTTCTGCCATATAAAGGCGCCAATCGCCCTCTGCAAGGGTTGTAAGGAGGCTTTTGTGACGCGAATGGGGAGTGCTTGAAACAGAAATAAAATTCTGGGTAGGATGTTCATCTTGACGGCATGTATCCGACCCATCCATGAGATGGGCCTTTCCACCCACGTCTCCATTTCCCTTACCAGCTGCTTTATTAATGGAGTGTAGTTTTGGTCGTATAATTTATCCGGTTTAGCCGTCAGGCGAACTCCCAGATATTTAAGTGCCTGCCGCTCAATTTGTAAGTGGTGGGTATCCTGTATCAAGGAGACAGTATCCGCCGGAACCTCTATTGGGAGGGCTCCCGACTTCGCCATGTTGGCCCTATACCCCGAAATGGCCCCAAAGGTGTTCAACACCTCTTGTAGGGCCTCCATCGACTTCACGGGGTCGGTCAAAGCCAAGAGCACATCATCCGCATAGGCCGACACCAGGAACTCGCGACCCCCCACCGCGACGCCCCGAATGTGTGGATGGCGCCTTAGGGCCTGTAGGAGGGGCTCCAGTGATAGCACAAACAGTAGCGGCGAGAGGGGGCACCCCTGTCTCGTACCGTTAGACAGCGTGAAGGGTCGGAGCGGGGCTCCTGATATCTTCACCTGTGCCCTGACATTGGTGTACATTGCACGTAGGACTGTCATGAACCGGTCGGGGAATCCTAAATGAGTCAGTAGGGTGAACAGGAACGGCCAAGTCACACGGTCGAAAGCTTTTTCTGCGTCGAGCGACACAACCAGCGTGGGAGTTTTTGTGACCACCTGTCTCCATATCAAATCTATGTTCCTACGAGTGTTTTCGAATAGCTGTCTGTGCGGTACAAAACCAACCTGGTCTGCGTCAATCAGGGATGCTAGGAATGGGTTAAGGCGTTCAGCTTGGACTTTTGCTAGGAGTTTCATGTCATGGTTTATGAGGGAAATTGGCCGGTAGCTCCCAGGGGACAGGGGTTCTTTATCTGGTTTTGGCAGTAGAATGATGGTGGCCAGGGACATGTCCGGGTTCGGGGCGTTTCCTGTCTGGAAGCTTTGGAATACAGAGGCTAGGTGGGGGGTTAGTTCTTCCCTAAACGTCTTGTAATAACTTCCGTCAAATCCGTCGGGCCCAGGGGCTTTGTTCCCTTTCAGTAACGTTATTGCTCGGTCTATTTCGTCTGGGGTGATTTCGGCCGCCAGAATGTCTACTGCGTCTTGGGGCAATTTGGGAAGACCCAGGTCCCGTACAAAACGAAGTGTAGCTTCGTCGTTGGGTATTGTCCTATTTTCTGCGTGTGGGGTGTGGTTGTAAAGGGACCTGTAATATTCCGTGAATACTTCCGCTATGTCGTTGGGTAATGTTTTGACCGTCTTATCGGGGTGACGGATGGCTGTTATGTGGCCTCGTTTGGCCCTAGGTCTAAGGACTCGCGCCAGTAGGGTGTCCATTTTATTTGCTCGCTCGTAGAATGTTCGTTTGGTCCAAGTCATGGCCCTAGCAGTATCGTCAACTAACAGGGAGCGTATGGCGTGGCGAGTCGCCTCCAACTGTCTAAATGTGTCGTCGTCTGAACGCCCCTTGTGTTGTTGTTCGAGCGACCGTAGTTCAGTCAGGAGTCTCTGTAGAGTTTGGGCTTTTTGTTTCTTGCGGGCTGTAGCTATCTTGATAAGCGACCCTCTTATTACCGTTTTATGCGCTGCCCATATGACATCAGGGCGCATGTCTGGCGTGACATTGGCGTCAAAATACTCCCGAATGTCTGCGCGGATCTGGTCCACCACCTCTGGGTCTCTCAGTAGGGATTGGTTGAGTTTCCACGTCCAGGGGGAAGCGTTACAGAGATTCCCCATGGTGACATGGACGTCTGCGTGGTCCGACCACGAGATAGATCCTATCTCCGAACCTGTGACTCGCGCCAGGGCTCGCCCATTGATCAAGAACATGTCAAGCCTGGAGTATGTACCGTGGGGGGCCGAGTAGAAGGTGAAATCCCTCGTGCTCGGATGATGTGCTCTCCAAATATCCACCAACCCCGTGTCCCCCATGAACTTGTGGAGCTGCCTGTCCTGCCCCCCCCCTGCCCTGCGGTCCCGTCGGATTGCGTTGTGCGCTTCTGTCTACAGCCGGGTTGGGTACCGCGTTAAAGTCTCCCCCCAGAATAATGAGTCCGTGGTGCAGGGTTTGGACCTTCGCTGTCAAGTCATCCCAGAAGGCCTGGTCTGGTGTGTTTGGGGCATAGATGTTTATAAGGTGTATCGCATGCGCTTGGAGAGTGCCTGAAACTATAATGTACCTCCCGTTAGGGTCTGCTGTTGTGGAGGCTATCTGTAGTGGGCAGCTATTGCGTACTAAAACCGCCACTCCGTTGTGTTTTGTGTGTTTTCTGGCTTCGTATGAGACCCTAAAGGTGTGGTCTGTTAGATGGGCTACAGCGTGTTTCGGTAGGTGCGTTTCCTGGATAAAAGCTATGTCCGACTTCATTCTCTTCAGTTCTCTGAGGAGAAGACGCCTTTTGTGCGGCGTGTTAAGCCCTTTCACATTTAAGGACGTTATTTTCAAAGACATGTTGTCCCTTCATGTGAGTCGCTAATATGCACGCCCACCTCTGTCCCAGCTCCGGTCTGTATATTCCCCCGTCGGGGCCCCCCGGTCCAGGGTGTGTGGGGCAAGGTACTCGGGTGAGGGGGGAGGAATGAGGGGAAGGTAGAGAATAGGAAAAGGTAGAAAAGAAACCACAGCCGAGCGGAAAAAGTACTCGGCTGTGCGTGTCTGGTCTTATCCATTGCCAGACCTGGTTGGGGATCACAATTCCCTATCTCGTCCGCGCTCAGCGCTAGTATGAGATTTGGATGTGTGAACCTCTGACCCTTTTGCGCTATCTAGCATATTGTCTGAGCTCTTGTAGTGTGCTGTGTAAACTGCTCCACCCTAACATGCAAACAACGTAAGTATACATACATCAATAACATGCAAAAACTGTAATAAACCTTGTAAAAACCGGCCCAGGGACTGGGTCGGGGGAAAAGTGGCCCTGTCTTGACTTCTAGGGAGCTATCATACTCTGTAAAACCCTGTGGTGATCAACCCTGAGTCCGCCCGCCCCTGTGTCCGGTGCTGCCCGTGGGGCTTGTGCGTTGCCCCCCTCCCAGCTAAGCCTGCCTGTTCCCTCCCCCCTCCGGGAGTCCCGTACTCCCGCCTCCCCCCTCCCACCAGGGCTCTCTCCCGCTTGGAGGGAAGGAAATTTCTCACCCCCCTACCTGCTCCATCACGCAGCCACCGCCGGCTTCCCCCAACAAGTTGACATGCCTAAGGTTCTCGGGCCCTTCTGGGCGTGAGGGCGAGGCGCCCGCCCCAGGCGGAACAGAGTCCCGTCGGGGGCAAAGCGCGGCAACAAAAAGCCGGCCCGACCCCCAGGGGACGGGCGCCTCGCCCCCAGGCCCACCGCCACGAGCAGTAGCTGCAGCTGTGTAGACACCCTTCTTCCGGCGGTGGCTGGCATGGCCGCGGTTGTCCCTTCCTTCCCCACCTCCTCGCCCTCCCCCGTACCCGCTGTGGTGGTGGCCATCAGGTAGGTGCCGATAGCGTGCGCTGGGGTAGCCCCGTCCCCCCAACTGGGGCCCCACAAACAACGGGCTCGGAGCCGGAGACCCTTATTTAAGGTGGAGCCCCCCAGGTCCCCGCCCTCGTGATTGTAGAGGATAGCGCCTCCCCCGTCTCTCATGGGGCTCTCCCTCCCGTCTCCCCCCTCCGCCAAAAACCTCCCACCCGATACCCTCCAGTGACTAACCCTGGTATATCTATGGGGCCCAGAGAGGACGACTCCTCTAACTCTCACTTGATTCGTGGGGCTGCCCACCCACCCCCTCCCTCCTCCCTCTAGATCTGTGGGTGGGATCCTTGTATGCGTACCGCCCCCATGAATACCAGTTCCCGCTCTTTATGTGCCCGCCCGTGTTGGAGGGAGAAAATGGCGGGAAAAGTCATAAAAGTTAATGTCCCCTAAAAAGCATGCAAGACAAGTGTAGCTGTGGACTCAGTTGGTGGTCCCTCGGGTCTAGTTACTGAGCGGCTCAGTGCCCCCTTCCCCCACCCAAATAGAGTCCCCGGTTCCCCCCCCTCTTGTCCCTCAGTAGGCTGAAGAATGTGTGCCTCCTAGCTATGTCACCCCGGCTCTCAGCCACTGTACTCTACCCGCTCCAGCCGTCAGCGCCTCCGAACTCCTGCCCCCTGCCATTCCGCCGGGAGGGGGACGAGGTCCTCGTTGGTCTCCGCTGGCGTCAGCAGCCGCGTCGGGGCTGGGATCTGCAGCCCATTCAGGAATTTTGCCGGGTCTCCTCCGGGTAGCAGCACATGGGGTCTCCCTCCGCAGAATGCCAGGAGCCTGAACGGGTGGCCCCAGGCATAGCGCACGCCAGCTCCTCTCAGAGCCTCCGTGATGGGCCGCCATTCTCTGCGCCTCTGTAGCGTGCTGGGGGCCAGGTCCTGGAACAGCTGCAGGACAGACCCCTCTGATCGGAGCTCCACTTCCCTGCTTTTCCTCATCAGTGCCTCTTTGGTTCTGAAGTGGAGGAACCGGATAATGATGTCCCTGGAGGCGTTGGGTTCCTGCCTTCTAGCGCGGAGGGCTCTGTGCGCTCTTTCGATGCACCATTGATCTGCAGGCAGGTCAGGCAGTAGCGGTGTGAAGAGGGCGAGCAGTGTGGGCTCCAGGGGGCCTTCGCCCTCATTCTCGGGCAGGCCTCTCAGGCGGATGTTGTTCCTCCTGGAACGGTTCGCCATGTCCTCCATGGCGAGCTCCATGTCAGTTACACGGGCTTCCAGTCTTTGCACATGGGACACCACCGTATTATGAGCCCCTGTAGTGACTTCCAGGCGTTCTTCAAGTCTGGCGGTTCGCGTGCCCAGTGCTGTGATCTCGGCTTGCAGGACCGACGTGGACCTTTCAATCTCTCCAGCCAAGTAAGTCTGTACTTCTGCCAGCTTTGCTAGGATTTGTGCCGTCTCTCCTTCTCTTGGGTTTGCGGTCAGCGGCCCGCGTGGTGAGGGCGAAGATGGCGTCGGGCCTGCTCCGGCGCCATGTTGTGTGTCGGCTACGCCGGCCCTCGGGACAGTCAGCATGTCCAAGACCGTCGTCCCCGAGTCTGGCCCTTTCTTGGGGTGTTTCTTTGAGCTACGTTTATCCATGGAAACGTGGAGCAGGTATTTGAAAAACTGCTATAGTAGGCTATTTTAAGCGCTTTGGGAACGGAGCTCTAGCTCGATGCGTCCAGCTCGTTCCCTGGTCAGGCCACGCCCCCCCCAATAGATGACTTTCTGTGCATAGAAATATGTACAATATTGACATCAGCCAGCCTGGAACTCCTGTTTTATTTTGGCTAATAACACTGATGGAGGTGGAGGTACTTCAAATCACTGAAGTGGTCAAGGATCTTTAAG